>NC_049256.1:6107553-6732969 GCF_011100685.1 Canis lupus familiaris | reverse complement strand
AAAGGTAACATTATGTATGCTTCTACTATGTATATTCGTAAGTACATACACATATACATGTACAAATTGCTCTGCTCTGCCCATATCAGAAAGGTTTTGGAGCGGGTCCAGAAGTCCTTGTCCTTAACTACTAGAGTAACTCAAACATTGTCTACCCTAAACAGGGGTCTCTAAGAGATACACAGCAAGAAAGCCACCATGGAGCCTTTCTGTTTCAACTGCTGACAGAGCTCTCATAAATACACAGAATACAAACAATGACAAAGTTAGAAATTTTCACATCTAAATACTCATTTTTAAAACCAAATCAAACAAGAATACTTGCTCCCTCAAACCCCAACTCTCATCTATGAAATTTGATGAAGTTTCAACCAAATAATCTTAAAGCCACAGTCCAACATAGGAAAGATGATGCCAGGTCCATCACTGCCCTTTTAAACAAACTCAAACAGCCTGGGAGGGGCTAGGACACAGCATTCCTCTAAATCAGATGCTCTCCAACTGACTATGTGGTTTACTCAAAGATACAGACTTCCCAAAGTAATGATATGGCTGAGTGTTTAAAAGCACAGGAGGGCAGATGCTACATGTAGCGAGAAGCCTTCCAGAACTACAGAAATATCAGCTCCAATGTCATCACAGTCTTCACTTTATAAAATGAAACTGCCATCAGAACTCAGTGATATGGAGCTTGCATTGAAATCTTGGAGAACAAACAGTTGTCTTTCCTCTATATTCCTAAACTCAAGGCTCTGCAGAGTCAATAAGATCTGTCCTCTATAGCAACCAGCACTAAATTGTGTGAATATAAAGACATACTCTATAAGGATATAAAAATAATTTTCAAACAACAGATAAACAAAATACAAGAGATTCCCCCTGTATGTGAGAAATATATTCCAGCAATCCCTGCTGAGAAGGACAACCAGAGAAAAGACCTCCTGTATCTTCTGTGGTGATAAAAATCTTAGAGCCAAAAAAAACAGGTAGTCAAGAGAAACTAGAGCAACAATCCTATACCTTGACCATACACTAGAATTATCTGTGAAGCTTTTCACAAATCCCAATGGCCAGGGCACCCATCAGACCAGTTACATCAGAATCTCTGGAGGTTGGCCTCAGGCATCATTATGTTTTCAAGCTCGCTAGGTAGAGCATAGTGTACACCAAGGCTGGGAGCCACTGAATCAGATTATCTTAAAGATATCTTCCGGATCAGAAAATTCATCTTAGCTGATTGTGGGCCCTTGATACCATGGGTCTAGGAGTCTTTGTCTGAAATGAACACCCAGCTATAATGGTGTGTCGTACAAGCTGTCACCCTCACCGCGGGGGGGCACTCAAGGCCATGCATACGCAGCCCCCCGGCCTTAAAGAGCACAGAAGTCACCCACTCAGAGGCCCTGCCTGCATGAGCAGGATTTAAAGAGGCCCCTAGGTCTGTATTATCACAGGGCCCCTCACTGGCAGTGGTAGGGGAGGCTCTGCAGACAGGGCACATGAACTGACACACTGGCCAAGCGAAGCCAGCATCACGGAGGAATGGCACTATTTTCAGAAGGTCACAAAGTCCCCTGGTGACCGCACTGAGGGGGAATGCACGCCCTCCTAGCAAAACACACAGAAGGATGAAAAAAATAAGTACATTTCCTAGCTGTTGCTCCTCTGTCAGTAAACCTGGAAACTTTACTCTCTCCAAAAAAAAAAAAAAAAAAAAAAAAAGTCCTCAATGTTTACCATTGCTACCCTCCAAGTTTCCCCCAATTTAAATCCAGCTTGAGAGAATTTTGCTTGGTTTTATTTGAAATCAAACTTCTGGCAGGAGTAGGTAGAGTGGAGATGTATAAAAAATTCTACCAGTCAATTCATACTTATTCAAAACACTTAAAGGCAAAAAAAAAAAAAATAAAATAAAAAAATAAAAAATAAAAAATAAAAAAAAATAAAAAAATAAAAAAAAAAAAAACACTTAAAGGCAAATTTTACCCAAGAAACCTGAATAAAGAGAAAATTGAACATATTGCATACATTTCCTAAGATAATATTTTAAATAACAGTTTAAAGCATAAATTTAGAATGGCAGGAAAAAACCATATAGAGATATCTAAAAATTAATATCTTTCCACAAAATGTGGGATTTTTTTAAAGGTTTTTTTTGGGGGGGAGGGGATAAAAACAAAGAACAAAGAGAAACCACTAAACCTAAGAATGCTTAACAATATGTACTCTGAAGGCAAGGTGCCTGGTCTGAATCAAGGCTCTGATAATGGATTAGGCATAGTGCCCTTAATCATGTCTCTGATCCTTTCTGGGCCTCATCTTATGTGGTTATCAAAGGTTCTGCATTGGACTGTAGGGTTCAAATTCAGATCTGTGTATGTTAGCTGTGTGAGCCCATTTCACCTCTCTGCACCTCTCTTCCTCCTCTATGATACCAAAATAAGAATAGTACCTACCTTCGATCTGGAGAAATTGGAACTCTGGTGCACTGCTGACACAACTCTAACTGGTGACGCCGCTGTAGAAAACAGTATGGCGGTTCCTACAAATATTAAACATAGAATTACCATATGAACCCAGCAATTATACTTCTGAGTATATACGCAAAAGAACCGAAAGCCAGATCTCAACATGTTTTATGCACGTGTTCAAAGCAGCCTATTTAGAATAGCCAAAGGGGGAAGCTACCCAAGAGTACATCAACATATAGTTGGACGGGGCGCCTGGGTGCTCAGTCAGCTAAGTGTCTGTCTTCAGCTAGGGTCATGATCTCAGGGTACTGGGATAGGGCCCCACATTGGGCTCCCTGCACCGTGGGGAGTCTGCTGCCCTTTCTCCCTGTGTCCCTCCTCCTGCTTGTGCTCTCTGTCAAGTAAATAAAATATTTTTAAAAATAAAATTAAAATAAAGACATACAGTTGGACAAAAGATGGTACATTCATACCATGGAATATAGTTCAGCCTTAATAAGGGAAAAACTTCTGATACGTGTTACAACGTGGATGAACCTTGAGTGAAATGAGCCAGTTACAAAAAGACACGCACTGTATGATTCCACTTATATGAGATCCCTAGGGAAGTCAAATCGATACAGACCAAAAAAGTAGAAGGGCAGTTGCCAGGGGCTTGGGACAGGGTGCATGGGATGATAGGAATAGGGAGTTAGTGTATATTAGGTGCTGAGTTTCAGTCTGGGAAGATGAAAAAGTTCCAAGATGGATGATAGTGATGGTTTACACAACAATGTAAACTTAATGCCACTGACCTGTACACTTAAAAAATGGTTACAATAGTCATGTTTATGTATTGTACATTTTGCCACAAAAGAAAAGAAAAGAAAAGAAAAGAAAAGAAAAGAAAAGAAAAGAAAAGAAAGAAGACAGAGCGAGCGAGCCCTATCTTCTAGAGATGTTGTAAGGATTAAATATACGTAAAGTGTTTAGAGAGTGCACAGCACAGGGGAAGCCCTCCATAAATAATAGCTACTATCTTATTTTCCTGTCTTTGTAGCTCCCTCCAGTACCCACTATCCTGTTCTACAAAAACAGATGCTCACTGACTAGATTCCGATCCTCCCCCTTGGAGCTGTATGCCTTCTACAACAAGACAGTTCCAGCTCAGGCCTTCCTTCTAGAGTAAATAGTCCTTCCTTGGGACAAAACTTCCACTGCAATTAGATAAAGAAAGACACCACCTAATTTCTGCAGTCTTCACACATAAAGCTGAGATGACCACATTAAAAAAAAAAAAAAAAAAAAAAAAAGCTGATTTTATTGTCTTCATTTCCTAAATGGTTAGGAATTTTGCCTCAAAAATGGGCTCAAGGCTAATACCATTATATACGTCTGATAGTAGAAAAAAGAAGGAAAATCTCCCTACTATTTATAAATATATATGTGTGTATATTATATATTTATATTTATATATTATATATAATATATATATATTCTTTTACTTTTTGCCACAATCAAGACTATTTTACTTCCTTGCCTGATCAAAAAAGCCTATTAGTATGAAAATTTCCAAGCATATAAAAAAGTAGAGAGTTCAACTAGCCCCCATATAACCAGCTTAATAACCAACATTAACTTTTTTAATTCTGCCAAAGACTCTACATTCTCTCCCCAAAATATGATAATAAAAGCACCACAACCAGCTACACTGAAGCAATTATTCAACTATAACAAGCACCATCATCGCTATTTTTCTTTACTTTTAAAAGTTCTTTTCTGGGAGACACCTGGGTGGCTCAGTCAGTTAAGTGAATGACTCTTGGTTTCAGCTCAGGTCATGATCACAGAGCCCCGAGATCAAGTCCCAAGTTGGGCTCTGACTCAGCGTAGTCTTCTTGAGATTCTCTCCCTGCCCGCCCCCCACTCGCATGCTCACATATACACTCTCTCTCTCCTTCTCTAATAAATAAATAAAATCTTTTTTTTTTTTTTTTTAGAAAGTTCTTTTCAGGTATCTTCTTACCTCCTTTCATTTTTTCCTTTGAAACTACAAATAACTTGAGTATCTACCTTGCCAAGGTTATTGTGAGGATGTAATATACATGAAAGTGTACAGCGTGGTATCTGACACTTAATAGTTTTCTGAGAAAAATTAGTTCTCCAAAACCACCATCTCACCCTCCTCCTCCAAGACAAAAGACACCTCCACCTATCTTTCTCCATTCTTCATCACTTACTTTATCCTTCCCTTCCTAACATTGGTCCTTGCTTCCTTCCTGCATCCCTGCAAACACACACAATTAATCACAAATCCAATTATCTAGAAGACCCCAAATATAAAGACAAATAAGAAAATAAATGAATTGAACTGATAAGGGTATTTAATATTTAGGGTACCAATTCCTAAATTAAAAATAAAAAACATTCCCAATTAAGTGCCTATATAAGATTTAACAGAAAAATAAGGCTAGACTCTACATTGCAAAATATCACACGTGGTGGGAATTCCTAATGCAAGTAATTCCTGTGTGTGTGTGTGTGTGTGTGTGTGTGTGTGTCTATATTTTAAACATTAAACTCTTTTTTGATGATCCAAGAAGTTTTAAATGCTGATGAGATTCATTTCCTTGCAGTACTTTTCGCCCCTGGCAAACCTGCCACCTCTAATTTGTTTTAAAAGGAATTGTAATCACCCAATCAATCATGCTCTTGACCTTCAGCCTTCACAGTCACTTCACTGTGGTCAAAATTGGCTCTAAAAATTCATGTTGCAACAGTTCTATTGTCCTCAAGCTCCAAAATGCCAATGACAGGAATATAATTTGAGTAAACCCTCTGGTAGATGAAAAAACAGCACATGGAGTTTCCAATTTGTCTTCTACCAGGATTCTTTAAATAAAAGTGAATGTCTATGATATTATTAAGTATAATATAACTTTTCCTCCACCGGGGTTTAAAAACTTATAAATCACCCAATGAAATGAAATGAGTTTCTTCATCTTAAAAACCACATGGCTCACTCTTGGTTTTGAGTAACTTATCTCTCTTTACAGGGAGGTATGGAATGACCAAGTAATGATCCTCCCAGCTCTACCTCCTCCCCTTGAGCATACACTTAATCTTCACTCCACTGGCATCCATCTTTCTCACTTGTATCCTATTTCAATGGAAAAGGGAACATTCTTCCACCTAGGCCAAATCATTATGGTTTATTCATTTCAGCATACAAAAATGCTCGAATTTCTTCCAGGACAAGAACCCACAACCCCATTCAGCTACAGTCTCCAGTCTTGTCTCCTCTCTTTTTTCTCAAGAAGGCAGTGAGGCTTAAGCCTTAAACCCGACTTGTCTTCATTTTCTCAACCCAATCAACTCTAGGTTCCCTGTCCATTGGAACTATTTTCAGTAGTGTCACCAATAGCCTCCCATTTACTCACAATGGCCACTTTTCACTATTTATCTTACTTGAAGCCTCTGGAATATCTGACACTTTTGGTCACATCCTCTTCCTGTGTGTGCCTTCCCTCAGCTTTTCCGCCTTTCTCCTGACCTTCCTCCTCAGTCTCTTTCAAGGACCCACATCCTCCAATCATCCCTTATCAGTCAGTGACCCGGTCCTTGGTCCAGTTTTCTTCTCTACTACATATCCTTCCTTGGTCCCATCTACTTCTGATTATCACTGACTTCAATTACCAATTACATGCCAAGGTCTGTCAGAGTTCTGTATTTCCACCTCCCGTCTCCCTCAGGAGCTCCAGTTTACATGTGCAGGACTTCTCCACCTGGGCATTGCCCAGGCACTACAAACTCATCACATCCAAAATCTGATACTAGCTCAGGCATTTACTACATTGGGTGTAGTAAAGACAGAACTGGAAGGCATTCTTTACTATTTCCCCTTTATTCCTGATATTCAAGCAGTTGCTAGGCTTACTGCTTCTACATCCCAAATCCCTAGAATTTGTGCACCACCCCCCCATCTCCTCCACTACTGCTAGTTCAGGCCTTCATTATTCCTCACCTAGATTACCAAAATACACAAGTGTAGTGCTCTCTACCTGCCACCAACACATGCAGCTCTGACCAGCTCTCCAAGCTCCTGTCAAAATTATCTAAAATATAAGTCTTATAGGGTCACTCTTCTATTTAAAACTGTTTTTAAAATTTTATTTATTTATTCATGAGAGACATAGAGAGACAGAGAGAGAGAGAGAGAGGCAGAGACATAGGCAGAGGGAGAAGCAGGCTCCACGCAGGGAGCCCAATGTAGGACTCGATCCCAGGACTCCAGGATCACTCCCCAGGCCGAAGGCAGGTGCCAAACTGCTGAGCCACCCAGGGATCCCCTCTTCTATTTAAAACTTAACAAAAATCTAAAGCGTTTTATCTTCATAATTTATTTCCTGAATATCTGACCTACCCCAAATGTTGCCATCAACTGCCACCCCTCAAACATCAGCCATACACAATAAGCACATAATAAGCATGTGTCCAAGTAAACAAAGCTCCCTCAGCCACGGGAAGCCCTCCCACTCTCTGCCTGCAAGTCCCATGAGTTGTAATAACCACCCTGAGAAAACCTCCTCTGACTCCACTTGTCCAGGGGAAGTAACTCTCCATTCTACAACCACAGCACTGTGTGCCTATCCGGCACTGATCATCCAGATCACTGTTTTTTTGTTATAGTTGTTGACTTGGTCTCTCCTACTGAACTATGCAGTCTCAGGAGAAAGGAAATGCATCTTACTAGATTTTGCATGTTCCACTACCACACATTTGCAAAATTAATGAATGTACCTTCATAACAAAGGCTGATTTTCCACCAAACACATTCAGAATTTAATTCTAACAATAAAATAGACAAATCATGAAATATCGGTACAATGGAAAAAATGTTATTTTTTATGAGAGACCTTACACTTCATTTTCTTACAAATTATAAAAGTCAAAGGGGTTTTGTTTCTCCCCAAACCATTTGGTTTGGGGAGTTGGAATCACCATTGGCCACCTTCACTGACTCCTGCCCAATCCTGCAGCAAGCACACTGCCTTTAGAGAAGTGCTTAAAGCACTGTTGGCTTCTGGAACAACGATTAGAACATGTTCAACTTATTCAAAAGCAGCATCCTACTAAAATTCCAAAGATAAAAGGAAGAATCAAGGTTAAGCAGCAAAGTCTTAGGCCAAATAAAACCAAGTTCCTTGTATCAGATCATGTTAACAAGAATTAACTTATCAAAATAATCAAGCACCTGGCAGGTAAATAGGAATCAAGTTCTTTGCCCAATGAACACACACCACACCTTGAGAAGTTTTCTACATCTGTTTCTGAAGTGTACTAAAGAGAGAAGAATAAAGATAGATTCTTATCTATTACATATGTTCTTGAGGAGACATCTGGAAAGAAATGCTCCATGTAAGGCTAGCACAGTACTTCCATCCCAGAATTGTTTGAACTTCACCCCCAGGGGGAGGAAAGGGGATATTACCAACTAAGTTGGATCTCATTAACCAATCATAGGCCACCAAAATAAGAACATGACAACTTAGAATTTTTGTAGTTAAAGTGGAAAGAAAAACTGAACCACATTCTGCTTGAAAAACTCCTATTTCATTTAATCTAGGCTCTCTTGTTTTCAAACTTTAAAAGCTTGAATATAAAAAAAATAAAAGTTTAGAAGTAAATATACTGCGCATTTTAATTAGTCATAAAATAGACATCCAAATGACTTTATGCTCTTTACTCCAATGGAATTTGCAATCCTAGCAGTAACTTAATGACAATCAGTGAGATATTACATCTTACATCCACAGAACACACCAACTTTGTAGATAAAGTCCTCTACCTAAAGAAGCCTCTGTACCAGAAAGCATAGTTCATGGAGTACTAATGTCCCTCTCTATCCCACACAAAGACTTTTGCCATAATTTTGATGCAAAATAGATTAAAAAGGGTTAAAAAATCTGTTGAGAGTCCCAGATTCCTAAGTATGCTATAGATATACCAAAATTCAGCTTTCCTGTAGTTTTAGGAAATATAACATGCAGTAAGCTATTTCCATTTTTTTAAAAACAATTTCATACATTAAAAACACCACTAGAGTTGACCCCTGAACAACACTAGGGTTAAAGCACTGACCCCTGCACAGTCAAAAATCCATATATAACTTCTGACTCCCCCAAACCTTAACTACTAATAGTCCATTATTGATTGGAAGCCTTACCAAAAACATAGTCAATTAGCACATATTTTGTATATTATATACATATAGTACATTATATATATAATATTCATTATAATATAGTATATACAGTATACTATTCATACAATAAAGCTAAAAAAAAGTAAATGTTAAAATCACAAAAAATAAAAAATATGTTTACAGTACTATAAGAAATCCATGTATAAGTGAACCTGTGCTGTTCAAACCCATGTTGTTCAAGAATCATCTATATTTAATAATGATTTTGAAAACTTTAGAATTTCTGACCAGCTTCTAAAAAAGACCCAAGCACAAAGGAATAGCATTTTGTCTATTTTGGATTCCATGATGTAAGAATTCAAACCCATGCCTGGTTTGGTAACCACAGAAGTGGTCTATCATTCCCCATCTTTAAGCCAATGGTAGAAACTAAGGAATACTCAAACTTTTAAGGATTAAAATTCAAACATAATCCCTTCTCTTTGAATCTGGAATTTGATTCATGTAAGATGTCAAATGTGTCAAATATTTTATTAAGATTTCCTTACATTTTTAAGAATAACTCAATTATTGCTGTTTAAATGAATGACCCATCAAAATTCTCTAGCTCTAAGTACATGTCAATTGTGAGGAACGGTCACAAGTGGGGTAAATATACTCTACAATATTAATACTGAGAGTTAAACATCTAAGGACTTCAACCTAGAATAAATGACTGACAGTTTAGCCACCTCAGTGGGACTTAAAAGTGATTTTCTTGTGACTGTCAGTTATGTATTTTAGGCTATATACTGTCAAAATTTCTCCTTGAATGTTTTAATGTTAAGTACAATGGCTGTATCTATTAGTAAATGTTATTTTTTATAATGTAGGGGAAACCAAGCACTACAATTACACATAGACACCATATGTATATGTTACACACACACACACACACACACACACACACACACACACACGTATTTCCCCTTACCTTATACAGTACTGTGTAAAGTTGTTCAACTTTACTCAATAGTTTTTTTACTATGGAAGAGAACAAATGTACTCATCAGAGGTTTATTCACATCTATAATAACAGTAACTCTGAATTCATCTGAATGCTTCCTACAAGTAGCTTAAATAATTGTAAGCATAGGGCATCCCTGGGTGGCTCAGGGGTTTAGTGCCTGCCTTTAGCCCAGGGCATGATTCTGGAGACCTGGGATCGAGTCCTGAG
Organism: Canis lupus familiaris; assembly: GCF_011100685.1. NCBI lineage: Eukaryota > Metazoa > Chordata > Mammalia > Carnivora > Canidae > Canis > Canis lupus. The sequence continues at coordinate 6,723,098 of NC_049256.1, read as the reverse complement.
TCAGGCTCCCCGCATGGGGCCTGCTTCTCCCTTTGCCTGGGTCTCTGCCTCTCTCTCTCTCTCTCTCTCTGTGTGTGTGTGTGTCTCTCATGAATAAATAAATAAAATCTTTAAAAGAAAAAAAAAAGAATTGTAAGCATATATTGGTCTTACAACTTGCCTAAAGTTAGCACCATTTTGATGAAAGAGCAAACAGACTCAATAACTGTGTTGGCTTAGTATCAGAGGCAATGAAGCAATGGCACAGACCAGTGCCATTTTCTCTCATCTGTGTATTAAAAGCCAATAGAGTAGTATTTTTCTTTCTCTATCCTTTAAGAGTATGTTCTAAAATTCCATGGAGGAGGATAGAAGTTGTACAAGAGCAGGGACTTTTGTCCACCCCACTCCCATGCCTACATATGGCCTACCAATGGCCTGCATCTACAACAGTGCCCCCACAACAAAAGAAATAAGAGAACTGGGCTACATATATTCACAACGACAGGTCATGCTGTGTCTTAAAATGGCTGTCATCAAATTCTGTAGTGTCAGCAAACGTAATTGTTGAGAACAATTTAGAGCACAATAGAGGAGGTCAACCTGTCCCTCAATAGGCCAACAATAAGGCACTATAAGAAGTTGCTCCAAATATTGACTAAAAACATCAAAAGAAGATAGCAAAATCAGGACAGATGGTTGGACAAGAAATGACAATCACTGGGCTAAGCACAGATGGAAAAGCAAAACTCAGAGGAGAAAATGTTTGTCACCCAATCAAAACTATGACATTGCCAATGAGCAAGGAGAAAGAACATCTTGGATGTGGTGACACCCCCTGATAAATACAAGGAGGGCTCTGAGAACAAGGCCATGTGGGTGGAAGAAAGAAAACAAGAAAAGAATAAGAAAAAAAAAAATATTATAGAATAACCAGATACCTGCAATTGGGTCACCTATTTGAAGTCACATATTCTAATAAGTGGAGGCCACAGTGCTACTCAACCCTATCCCCTGCCATCAAAAGAGAAAACAGCTTTACAATTTCCAAAAATATGGCCATAAAGCACCTACTGAGAAAGGGGACTGGAACCACATGAACTGGGGTAAGCTCCTTGTCTTGAAGAATTCCTCATCTGTAGTAATGGCGTTTTTTTTTGGAAAAGGGTTCCATCTAAACACTCATAGAAACAGAGTTTTTTCTGATACAGAATCTGTGACATACTATAAAAAACCTCCAAAGAAGGAAAGGGCATTGACAGAGTATAGGTCCACTCTAGAAGATTCTTTGTCTAGGAGGAAGGATAGCTAGGAGGTGGGAAAGCACACAGGAACAGAAAACTGAATGTCCCGATCTATAGGCTTACACCAGGCCCAGGGCAGGCTGATTTGGGAGACATAATCTGTCAGGTTCTTTGTGTAAAGATATCTCCTTGCCAGGCACCTCTCCACAGAGACAAGGTACAAAGTCAGACCTAGAGGCCACAAGCACAGCTTTCTTCCCAGTTAGGTCTGACACAATCCAACTTTCCCTACTCAGGATTCCCAGAGGTAAGAGGACGACCCAGGAGGGGTCTATAACTCTCTGAAAGATTCTCAAGCAGTACCAGAATTAATCTGGCAATTATTTAACATGTAGAAACTATTCTCTCTCTCTCTCTCTCTCAACACACACACACACACACACACACACACACGGATATGATATACGCTTTATAGATAATCATCTAGTTTACATACTATATAATTATGTATATTATATACTATACACATAATTATATATACCACATTCTTATATACTTTTATATACTATTACATGTGTGTAATTATGTATATAATATGTACATATACACATTCTCATATACTTATTTTCTATATACAGAGTGACAGAGGGTAGGACCACTGGTAAGGAAAAAGCACTTTATATTCTGAATAGAACTATAAACTTCTAGTGCACCTGGGTAGCTCAGTCATTTAAGCATCTGCCTTTGGCTCAGGTCCTGATCTCAGTGTCCTGGGATCAAGCCCCACATTGGGCTCCCTGCTCGGTGGGGAGTCTGCTTCTCCCTCTCTCACTCCCCTTGCTTGTGCTCTGTCAAATAAATAAATAAAATCTTTTTAAAAAAAGAAAAACTATAAACTTCTAAATATCTTCATAAAAAGCAATGTACCTAAGTGAACACAGACCGTAAATCAGATTACAATTCTATTTATGACCAAAAGGAAAGGTAGTAGTGTATCCTCATTGGAAATAATTAACCCAATGCTCTCTTTAAAATGTACTAATGTTAAAAATAATAAAATAAAATAAAATAAAATAAAATGTACTAATGCAATCCTACAGAAATTACAGGTATCTAGGAGAATATAAACTGTCCGGAAATCAAGTATTTAGTGGAAAAGGAACATGAAAAAAAAAAAAATTAGCCTGGAGAAGAAGAGATACAAGGCTAGCTATCATAGTACTTGAAATGCAATCATGCAAAAGGAGGGACAGACGTAGTTGATACAGGAGGATGAGAGCAGGAACCTAGAGGAGGAAGGAAAATATAAAAACCAATCTCATATATGAACTTTTGTAACAATCAAGACAAACAACTGGAGTGAAAAAGCCCATGAAAAGGAGCAGCACTCTGAGACAGTGAGGACTTCTGCAGAGGGCTGGGGGTGGACGGCTTCTATGAGGAGGGCTGGGGGAGCTGCTCATGGAGTGCACAGTGGCTCACTGCTCCTCAAACACAGCTACTGTTACTAGGAAAAATCCGCACATGGTCTAAATGCTTTGAGTGGCATTGGGAAAGACTTTAATTCCTTCTCTACCTGCCCCAACGCTCATAATAGCCAAATTGCTAAAAGAGAAAACAAAAAAGCAGTCTTCAGGGCAGCCCGGGTGGCTCAACAGTTTAGCACCGCCTTCAGCCCAGGGCCTGATCCTGGAGACCCTGGATCGAGTCCCATGTCAGGCTCCCTGCATGGAGCCTGCTTCTCCCTCTGCCTGTGTCTCTGCCTCTCTCTCTTTCTCTCTCTCTCTCATTAATAAATAAAATCCTAAAAAAAAAAACAAAAACAAAAACAAAAAACACACAGTCTTCCCTGAACAACAAAAAAATGTACTTGCAGATAGAAGCTTAAACTCAAAGAATAACTGCACGTCTACAACATGCTAACATTAGCTATTGATGGTTCTCCATGCCCTCTACAGACTTCAATAGTCTATTAAATGTAGCCAAAAGCAGGACTGTGTTAAAACAGACACATTAAGAAAAATGTTCAGAGAACTTAAAATGTGGGGCGCCTGGGTGGCTCAGTTGGTTAAGCAACTTCAGCTCAGATCATGAACTCAGGGTCCTGGGATCAAGTCCCACATCGGGCTCTCTGCTCAGCAGGGAGCCTGCTTGTCCCTCTGCCCCTGCCCCTCACCCCCACTCATTCTCTCTCTCTCTAATAAATAAATAAAATCTTTAAAAGAGAAGAGAAAAAAGAACTTAAAATGTCTGTTCTCTCCAAGAACAAAACACTTTTTTCACTAATCCAGGCCTCATGGGTCTTCCCATCCTTCTCTTCTCCTTCTGGCAACTGATTCCATCAGTACCTCCTAGGCAATGCTCTCATTAGCCTCTTCAATTCTTGTATCTGATGCTTCTCATCTTTGACTGCTTCCTCACCTCAAACAAATCAGGTTTCCCTCAACTTCTTTATCCCTTCACCTTTTCAAATAATGTCTTTATCTTCATTATATAGAGTTTCTAGAAAAAAGAACTTAAAGTTAAACCTGCCCTCCTAGTTTCCATTTTCTCTCCTAGCTACTCAGCTTCTCAGGGCCTGACATACAGCAGGTGCTCAATACATGTCAGAACTAGGATCATCATGAAAATGGTAAATGTTACAATGAACAGAAGCAAATCTATAAAGTAAAGAAGCTGATTTGGGATGAGAGCGAGGGCTGAGTTTCTGACAAATACACTGTATTAGTGTATGGTGGGATATGCAGATGGGTATGTCATATAACACAGGAGAGGTCGTTCCACATTAGTGATGTCAGGCTTGGAAGAAGGTCAAGGAGGGAGGCTCTGGGCAGACAGATTCTCCTCTGAGAAGAATCCATCAGAGAGTGGAGGGCTCAGCTTGCAGTATCATAAAAGCTAAGAAAGGAGAGCATTTTAAGAAGATGAAGTGAAAACACTGGTAAGAATGAGAAATGCCACCACTAAAGTGAACAAGATTAATGACTGTACATGAGTTAAGGGGTAACTGAACTGCTAGGAACTTATTAGCAGTCTTTGAAAAGCTCTTTCAGTGATGAAAAAGATATTTATGGACTGTATGCAAAAATCCCAAATAATACATGAACAAATAGAACCCAGAAGCCACTAACATACTATTCCATGGCCAAAAGGGGTGGTGGTGCCTATCCTGCACAGGATGCAAGGATAAACCAAAATAGAAAATCTGGGGACACCGGGCAGGCTCAGCAGTTGATCGTCTTGCCTTTGGCCCAGGGTGTGATGCCAGAGTCCCGGGATGGAGTCCCACATCAGGCTCCCTGCATGGAGCCTGCTTCTCCCTCTCCCTGTGTTTCTGCCTCTCTCTGTATCACTCATGAATAAATAAATAAAATCTTTAAAAAAACAGAAAATCTGTCTTCCAGTTTACTCTATGACCAAAGCCAAAAAACAGATCATCAGCCCTCCCAGCTGCTCAAAAGGCATTTGACAAAATTTAACACTGACTCTTCATTAAAACAAACTCTTAATAAATGAGAATACCTACAGCCTTAGTATCATCCCTATAAATACACCAAAACTCCAGAACTATTATTTAAGAGAAACCAGTATAAGCCTTCCAGCTTCTGAATAGAAAAATGGGAATCAGCCAGTGACAGAATGTTTCCCAAAAAGGAATTACAAATGCCCCTGAAAGTTATAAAAAAATGCTCAATCTCACTCACAAAGAAATGCAAATTAAAGTGACAATTAGATTTTTTTAATCTGCAGATTGGGAAAGATTATATTGTTTGATATCATACTATTATAAGGGTTTAAGAAACAAGCAGTGCTGATAAAAACTCTATGGAAAACAAGTGGCAATATCATCAACATTTAAAATGCACATATCCTTTCATTCAGCAATCCCACTTGTAGTGATTTCAATCACTTGGTGGCATGTGTGCAAAACAATGCATAAACAAAGATACTCAATAAACAATTTGTAAGAGCCGAAGACAGGAAATACATTTCTATTAATTGGGGACTGGCTAAGTAGATTAAGAATAAGGCAGCTCTACCTGTATTGACGTAAGATAGTTCCAAAAATATCATTAAATGAAAAAAACAAAGCACTGATTACTGTGCAGGGCAGTTTTTAGTATTTTTTAACAGGAGTATAAACACAGCTTATGTATATACACACATATGTAAGAAAATATATAAGAAGTGATAAGAGCTGAGGGGCAGACACAGAAAAGAGGCTCACTTTTCTAATCATACATTTATACTTTTGAATTTTACAGGATATGCCTTACAACCTGGAGACTTTATGACCACTCTTGATCTCCCTACTCGGCTTCATTCAATCAGGCCTGTGAATCCCACCTTCACATTTCTGCCATTTTGGCCTTCCTATCTACTTGCACCAAAACCGACATAATTTTAGAGACCCTTTATTATCTTCCTCCAAAATAATTAAACCACTTTTAACCACCTTCTACCTACAATGATTACCTTCTCTGATACAGCTTATGCACTATGTCTGGACTTCTCCTTCTAAAGCACAATTTTATTAAGCTTCAAAAGACCTGGACTCTAGTTGGCCTATCACAGTACTCCCCACAGGCCCAAGCCCCTTGTCTCTCAGCGACTGCGCCCCACACTCGAGTTGAATGAAACTGTTCACAAGGACTAGAACTACAACCGTTTTTCCCCACCCATCAACCTAAATTCTAGTGGCCTCCTCCACCAGGAATGACCCCATCCTACATACATCTCTCCTCCCCACATGCACCAGCTAAGATGTTCTGTAGCCTTCAGCATTCACTGTAAAGGGCACTGACCCAGGAAACATTCCCTAATGTACATTTGAGATATGACAGAAGAATTGTGTATTTTTTTTTTTTGGGTGGCCCTGTACGCCCATTCCACTGATTTCTCCTAAGCACATATACCAATGCTAAGCCTCCCCTTGGGGCTGCATCCTCTGCTTTGTCCCTTCATCTTCTGAATACAGTGATACACTCACAGCAATAGGAGCAAGTCACTTGGTGAAGGTTACAGCACTTCCCTTCAAATTCCCCAAACCCTTATTGCTCATTAAAAGACTAAAAAGCCATCTTGAATCCATAGTTTAGATGTGCTTATTCTGCACAGTCCCCCAGTGTTCAGAATGATATTATTCTAACTTAGAAGGTAAAGATTTTAAATAACTGATCCCTGCTTCTTTTTGCCTTTCTCAATGAAGACTGGTGAAAAGTTTGGAATGTCAAGCACATGACAACACATATACAAAAAAAGTCAATTTTAAACTTGTCACTTTTAAGTAATTTTCTAGAGTTATTGTTTTTATAAATGAGAAAAATGATCTTTCTCGGGGCAACCAAGTAAAGTTAGTGATGGCTAAAAGCAGTGACTAAATTTCATGGCTTCAGGTCCTTAGCAAGAAGTATCTTCCATTTCCCAATATATGGCAATTATGCACTTAGTTAGGTCAAGGTCATTTGTAAAAAGGTAATCCCTATAGACATAGGATATCAGTATGATATATTGGTTTGGACAATGACTTTGGACAAGAATTTAAAAATCCACCATCAAATTTATATAGACAGAGGGTAGAATAGTGGCTATCAGAGGCCAGAGGGAGAGAAAATGGGCCGTTACTGTTCAATGGGGATAGTGTTTGGGAGATGAAAAAGTTCTAGAAGACAGATGCGATGGTTACACAGCAATGTAAATGTACAAATGCCCCTGAACTGTATATTTAAAATCATTAAAATGGTAAATTTTTTTATAAATACACACACAATGACAATTTTCCAAAATATATCATGAAACATGACTTTTAAACATTTTATTCTTACACAGTAAAAGATGCAACTCCTGATTCTCTCTATTTCTAATTTCAAGACTTGAGTAAGATGATAGAAACAAAGTGGGATCAAGATGGTGGAGTAGGAAGATCCTGAGCTCATCTCCTCCCACAGACACACCAAAACCTATAACTATATATAAAACAACCATCTCTGCAAACAAACTGAAGGCTAGCAAAACAGATCATAATCAACTAAGGATACAAGAATACAGAAGACATACATAAGGATATAAAGATATAAAGAAAAAGCCACACCGAGAAGGGTGGAAGAGGCAGAGACACCATTTAGTCAGAACCAACGAATTTCATTTGGCACCCCTCAAGAGGGAGGGATATCACAACCAGAGAGCCCCTCCATGAGGAATGAGATGTCCAGCCCTCACATTGAGATCCAAAGGCCAGGGGACCTGCACCAGGAAGACAAACACCAATAATGTCTGGCTTTGAAAATTAATGAGGCTTATGTCCAGAAGAGATGGAGGGCAAACAACAAAGATGCTCTTTAAGGGCACTCAAACAATCTCACTCACTCCAAGTCCCAGTACAGACACAATAGTTTGAAAAGCTCCTAGGTTACATGTGGAGGAGATCCACTGATTTAAGGGCATGTGCCAGAAATGTCCTCTGGGGATGAAAGTGCTAGCAGATGCCATGTTTCTATCTTACCCTTCTACCTTCTACTAGCTGGCCTGCTGCTGGCAAGCACTATTGGACATTCTCCATCTATAGTGCTTGCACCACTCACTCTGTCCCAGCGTTTCCCTGTAGACTCACTTTGCTCTGCCAAATCAGCCACCAAGCCAGATGATCCCTTCCAAACAGCTAACAACCAAGCACTCTAAATGGGCACCCTTAGCCAGTACCAGAGCCCCTCCCAAGTGGTCTGTGCCCCACCATACCTGACATAGAACGTTCACTGACACTGAAGCCTCTCCAAAGCACCACCACCCAGGAGACCAGCCCCAAATACCAGAATGCTGATCACATCTGGGCCTTACTGTTAAGCCCACAGAAGACCTGCTCTACCTGCCAGCACACAAATGGGACTCACTGCTAGACTGGCCAAAAGCTAACTGCACTCACCAGAGGACAATAGCATTCCTAGCCAGACGTCAACAGCCCTGCATAACAGCAAGGCCAAATCACGACTTGCAAGACAGTGACAATAGGAGGATGCATACAACCCACACAGGGGACAATCCTGTGGCACTTGGCTCATTTGACCAAGAGGGTTTTGTCCTACTGGGTCCCTCAAGACACCTGCTGTATAAAAGCACCCCTTCAAGACTAAGAGATGGAATTGATTAACACAGAGAAACAGAGAATCAGGCAAAAGAGGAATAAGAAAAACACATTGCAAACAAAACAACAAAACAAAAACCAAAAAAAGAACTAAATGAAATGCAGATAAGCAATCTACCAGATAAAAAGTTCAAAGTAATGGCCATAAAGATGGTCACTGAACTCGGGAGAAGAATGGAAAAACAGTGAGAACTTCAACAGAGATAAAAAATATAAAAAAGAATCAAACAGCTGAAGAATAAAATCACTGAAATGAAACATACATGGGAAGAAAACAACAGCAGATTAGATGAAGCAGATAAACAGATCAGTGATCTAGAAAACAGGGTAGTGGGAATCACCCAATCAGAGAAGCAAAAAGAAGAATTTTTCGTAAATGAGGATAGTTTAAGGGACCACTGGACAACACTGAGCATACTAATATTTGCATTACAGGGATCCCAGAAGAAGAGAAAGAGAACAGGACAGAAAACCTATTTGAAATAATAATGCCTGAAAATTTCCCTAGTCCAGGAGGTGCAGAAAGCCCCAACCAAGATGAACTCAAAGAGATCCACACCAAGGCATGTTATAATCAAAGTGTCAACAGTTAAGAGAATCTTAAAAGCAGCAAGGGAAAAAGCAACTAGTTATATATAAGGGAACCCACATACGACTATCAGCTAATGTTTCACAGAAACTTCACAGGCCAGAAAGGAGTAGCACATTGCATACAAAGTGCTGAAATGAAAAAAATTAAAACCAAGAATACCCAGCAATGCTATCACAGCATTAAAGTAAAGATAAGGGTTTTTCCAGAGAAGCAAAAGCTAAAAGAGTTCATAAACACCACCCAGTCTTACTAAAAATGTTTAAGGGACTTCTTTAAACTGAAAATTTTTTTAAAAGTCCATAACTAGAAATAAGGAAATTATGAAAGAAAAATCTCACTGGTAAAGGTAAAAACAGTAAAGGGAGTGGCTCAACCACCTGCACAGCTACTAAGAAAATCAAAAGACAAAAGTTGTAAAATTATCTAGACTTAAAATAGTCAAGTGCTATTCAAAGTAAGATGCAATATATGGGGGCACCTAGATGGCTCAGTCAGTTAACCATCTGCCTTTCACTCAGGTCTTGATCCTAGGGTCCTGGGATTAAACCCCATATCAGGCTCCGTGATCCCTGCTTCCCCCTCTCTCTCTGCTACTCACCCTGCTTGTGCTTGTTTACTCTCTCTCTTTCAGTCTCTCTATCAAATAAACTTTTTTAAAAAAAATAAGATGTAATATATGATGCCAAAAACACAAAACATGGGGTTTAGGGTTGTATAAAACTGTAGTGCTTTTATTTTTTTAAAAAAGATTTATTTATTTACTTATTCATGAGAGAGAGAGTGTGTGTGTGTCAGAGACACAGGCAGAGGGAGAAGCAGGCTCCGTGCAGGGACCCCAATGTGGGAATGGATCCTAGGTCTCCAGGATCAGGCCCTGGGCTAAAGGCAGCACTAAACCACCGAGCCACCCGGGCTACCCTTTTTTTTTTTTTTTTAAGATTTTTTATTTAACTGTAGTGCTTTTAGAACAGACTTGAACTTAAGCAACCATCAACTTAAAATAGACTGCTATATATGTAGAATGTTATATATAAACCCCATGTTAACCACAAAGCAAATATCTATAACAGATACACAAAAACGTGAAAGGAATATAAACAGAACACTAAGGAAAGTCACCAATGACAAAGGAAGAGAGCAAAAGAAGAAAGGAACAAAATAACTACAAAAACAACCAGAAAATAATCACCAAAATGGCCAGAGTGCTCCAATCAAAAGACAAAAGGGTGAAGAAATGCATTAAAAAAAGCAAGGCCCACTTATATGCTGCCTACAAGAGACTCACTTCAGATCCAAAGACACACAGACTCAGTGTGAAGGGAAGTGAATAGATATTCCATGCAAATAAAAATGAAAAGAAAGCTGGGGCAGCAACCAACTACACAAAATAAACTTTAAAACAAAGACTGTCATAAGAGACAAAGATAGGCATTGCATAAAGATAAAGGGGTCAATCCAACAAGAGGATAAAAACATTTGTAAATATCTATGCATTCAACATAGAGGCACCCAAACACATAAAGCGTTATGAGAGAAGTTTACAGAAAGAAATAACCAACATTAAGAGAGATGCTGACAGCAATACAATAATAGTAGGGGTCTTAAATACCCTCACTTACATCAATAGATAGGTCATTCAGTCAGAAAAATTGGTAACAACAGTTGCCTTACATGACACTTTAAACCAGATGGACTCAATAGATATATACAGAGTATTCCATCCAAAAACAGCAGAATACAGTCTTTTCAAGCACACATGAAACATTCTCCAGAAGAGATCATATGTTAGGCCACAAAACAAGACTCAATAAATTTAAGAAGATTGAAATCATATCAAGATCTTTTCAGATCACAATGATATGAAACTAAAAGTCAATTACAAGAAGAAAACTAGAAAAAACATATGGTGGGTGGGCAACATGGTATAAAAAGCCAAAAGCTAAATAAAGAATTAAAATACAAACTCAAAAACTACCTTAAGACATATTAAAATGGAAACACAGCAGTCCAAGTCTGTGAGATGCAGCAAAACCAGTACTAAAAGGAAAGTTTATAGCAATACAGGCCCACCTCAAGAAGCATAAATCTCCAGTGAACAATCTAATTTTATACTTAAAAAAAGTCCAAAGTTAGTAGAAGGAAGGAAATAACAGAAATCAGAGTGCAAATAAATGAACTAGAGACTTTAAAAAAAAAAGAGAGAGAACAGAAAAGATCTATGACTCTAAGAGCTGGTTCTCTGAAAAAATAAAATTGGTAAGCCTTTGGCAGACTCATCAAGAAAAAAGGCCCAAATCAATACAATGAGAAGTTACAACCAATACCAAAGAAGTACAAAGGATCATATGAGACTACTACAATTATATGCTAGGAGTGCCTGGGTGGCTCATTCAGTTAAATGTCAAACTCTTGATTTCAACTCAGGTCATGAACTCAGGGTCCTGAAATGGAACCCCACATTGGCTCCACACTGAGAGAGGAAACTGCTTAAGATTCTCCTTCTGCCTTTTCTCCCCCACTTGGGCGAATGTGTATATACTCTCCCAAAAACAAAACTAAAACAAACAACAATTACACACTAACAAATAGGACAATCTAGAATAAATGTATAAATTACTAGAAACCCTGTCTTCCAAGACTGAATCAAGAAGAGAGAAAATTTGAACAAACTACTAGTAATGAAACTGAATCACTAAACAAAATAATCCTAACAAACAAAAGTCCAGGACCAGATAGCTTCACAGGTGAATTCTACCAAACATTTAATGAAGATTAATACCTATCCTTCTCAAATTATTGCAAAAAATTGAAGAAGGAACACTCAAATTCATTCTGTAGATGAGGCCATCATTATCCTGATACAAAAACCAGACAAAGATACCACCAAAAAAAAAAAAAAAAAAAAAAAAAATACAGACCAATATCTTTGATGGACACTACTATAAAAATCCTGAAAAAAATATTAGTAAACCAAATTCAACAATACATTAAAATAATCATACACCATGATCAAGTGGGATTCATTCCAAGGGTGCAAAAAACATTTGATATCTGCAAATCTGTCAACATGATACACCATATTAAAAAAAATCATATAATCATCTCAACAGATGCAAAAAAAAGCATTTGATAAAGTTCAATGTTCATTTATGAAAAAAAAAATCTCTCAACAAAGTGAGTAGAGAGAGAACATACCTCAATATAATAAAGACTATATATGAAAAACTCATAGCTAATATACTCAATATCAAAAAGCTTAAAGCTTTTCCTCTAAAGTGAGGAACAAAACAAGCATGCCCATTCTCACCACTTTCATTCAATATAGTATTGGAAGTCCTAACCACAGCAATCAGACAAAAAAAAGAAGATATAAAAGCCATATAGGGATGCCTGGATGGCTCAGCAGTTAGTGTCTGCCTTCAGCTCAGGGTATGATCCCTGGATCCAGGATCAAGTCCTGCATCGGGCTCACTGCGAGAAGCCTGCTTCTCCCTTTGCCTGTGTCTCTTCCTCTCTCTCTCTCATGAATAAATAAATAAATCTTAAAAATAAATAAATAAACAATAAATAAAAGCCATCTAAATCAGAAAAGAAAAAGTAAAACTGTCACTATTTGTAAACAACCTGACACTATATATAAAAATCCCTAAGGACTCTACCAAAAAACTGTTAGAATAAATGAATTTTTCTAGTTGCAGGATATAAAATTAATATACAAAAATCTGTTACACCTCTATACACTAATAATGAACTACCAGAAAGAGAGATTTAAAAAATAATCCCATTTACAACTGTACCAAAAAGAATAGGAATACATTTAAACAAGTAGGTGAAAGACCTGAAATTGAAGAAAACAAATTCAAAGAAATTGAAGGAAACACAAATAAATGGAAAGATATACCATGCTCATGATCTGGAAGAATTAATGTTGTTAAAAAGTCCATATTACCCAAAGCAATCTACAGATTCAATGCAATCCTTATCAAAATGTCAACAGCATTTTTCACCAAACTAGAACAAAGAATCCTAAAATTTATAAGAAAACTATGAAAGAGGGGCACCTGGGTGGCTCAGCAGTTGAGCATCTGCCTTTGGCTCAGGTCATGATTCCAGGATCCTGGGATCAAGTCCAGTATCAGGTTCCCTGCAGGGAGCCTGCTTCTCCCTCTGCCTATGTCTCTGGCTCTCTCTGTGTCTCTCATGAGTAAATGAAATCTTTAAAAAAAAAACTACAAAAGACCCCAAAACCAAAACAATCTTGAGAAAGACAAGCAAAGCTGGAGTCATCACACTCCTTGATTTTGAACTGTACTACAAACCTCTAATAAAACAGTATGGTTTTGACACACAGACCAACAGAACAGAACAGTCCAGAAATAAACCCATAGGGTCTAATTAATCTATGACAAAGCAGGTAATAATATACAACGGGGAAAAGACAATCTCATCGGTAAGTGGTGATGGGAAAACAGCACAGCTCCACGCAAAAGAATTATTCTGGACACTTTCTTACACCATATATAAAAAATAAAGTCCAAATGGATTAAAGGCTTAAATGTAAGACCAGAAACCATAAGAAGTCTAGAAAAAAACATAGGCAGTAAGCTCTTGAACATCAGATCAATACATTTTGGATCTATCTCCTCAAAGACAACACAAACAAAGATAAATTGCTGGACTACATCACACTAAAAAGCTTTTGCATAGGGATCCCTGGGTGGCGCAGCGGTTTGGCGCCTGCCTTTGGCCCAGGGCGCGATCCTGGAGATCCGGGATCGAATCCCACGTCGGGCTCCCGGTGCATAGAGCCTGCTTCTCCCTCTGTCTATGTCTCTGCCTCTCTCTCTCTCTCTCTGTGACTATCATAAATAAATAAAAAAAAAAAAAAAAAGCTTTTGCATAGCGAAGGAAACCATCAACAAAATGAAAAGGTAACCTACTGATTAGAAGATATTTGTAAATGATATTCTGATGAAGGATTAATATCTAAAATTTACAAAGAACTCACACAACTCAGTATCAAAAAATAAATAAATAAATCCAAATGGAGAGAGGACCTGAAGAGACATTCCTCCAAAGAAGACATACCTCTGTTAGAGAGGTACTTCAGAGACTCCTGGACTTTTGCATATTTAAAGTTCCTAAGATATGGCTTTAGAAGGCCAACAAACATGAAAAGATGCTCAATTATCACTAATCGTTAGGGAAATGTGAATCAAAATCACAGTGAAAAAAAAATCACCTGACACCTCTCAGAATGGCAAATAACAAAAAAGATAAGAAATAACAAATATTGATGAGGATGTGAAGAAAAATATCTCTCATGCACTACTGGTGGGAAAGCAAAATGGTGCAGCCACTATGGAAAACAGTATGGAGGATCCAAGAAAACTTAAAAGTAGAACCACAACACAATCCAGAAATTTCATTTCTGGGTATTTACCCAAAGAAAATAAAAACTCTAATTCGAAAAGATATATGCACCCCTATGTTCACTGCAGCATTATTTACAATAAGCAAGTTATGGAAGCAAGTGTCTGTCAATAGTGAATGGATAAGGTCCCTTGATAAATGACTGGAAAAAGAAGATGTCGTTTATGAAATTTTAGCCATAAAAAAATAATGAAATCTTGCTATTTGTGACAACATGGATGAATCTAGAGGTTACTACACTCCGTGAAATAAGTCAAAGGCAAATACCATATAATTTCACTTACACATAGAATCTAAACAAAAGAACAAGCAAAGCTAAATAGAAATAGACTCATAGAAACAGAACAATGTGGTGGGGAATGGGCAAAGGAGGCAAATTGAAAGGTACAAACTTCCAGTTCTAAAATAAGTAAGGCACAAGGATACAATGCACAGTATGGGAAATATAGTTAATAATATGTAACAATTGTGTATGATGACAGATGGTAGCTAGATATACTGTGATCAATTCATACTGTATAAAATGCTGAATCACTATGCTACACACCCAAAACTAATACAATATTGTATGTCGACTGTACTTTATTTAAAAAGACAATATAAACAAAACAGCAGTTTACTGATCAGGAGTTTAAGTCTGATGCTTCAAATATATTAATCATAAAGTTTATTCTAATAATTATTTTTTTAATCCTGCCTTCACTTGGAAAGTGCAAATTTAGTACTTAAATTTAATCCGCTAATTTTCCTTCTTGTAATCCTATTCTTCATTTGAAAAGCTTTAAGTGGGCAGCCCGGGTGGTTCAGTGGCTTAGCGCTGCCTTCAGCCCAGGGCCCGATCCTGGAGACCAGGGATCGAGTCCCACATCCGGCTCCCTACATGGAGCCTGCTTCTCTCTCTGCCTGTGTCTCTGCCTCACTCTCTGTGTCTCTTATGAATAAATAAATAAAATCTTAAAAAAAAAAAAAAAGATTTAGAAAAGCTTTAACCTCCCAGACAGATCCATGATGTGCAGTCATTAGGCAGCTGTTTTGTAGTAAATAGCTGCTGACAATGGATGTCAAGCACAGAAACCTATAGCAGGCTTGAATGCAAAGAAATCCAACCCTTATTCCCTGATGAGTGTTCTCTCATACTAAAGCCCAGGAAGGCTCCAGCCAATTAAAATAATGCAATTAAAATAATAAAAAATAATAAACAGAAGAAAAATGTAATGTTAACACTAACTCACAGACTGTCCCTCAGGACATAAGATCTACATCTCAAGTAAATCATAAAACACCCCTATTATGTTTTGTTAAACGAACTATGCACATGTTATTGCTTTTAGAAAGCCTTTTCAGCCTCAGAAATTACCTGTTTAGTGCGACAGTATTAAATATTAATATTTTTAAATGTTGAAGACTAGGGGCGCCTAGATGGCTCAGTCGGTTAAGCATCTGTCTTAGGCTCAGGTCATGATCCCAGAGTCCTGGGATCAGCCTCTTACAGGGCACCCTGCTCAGCGGGGAGTTAGGCTTCTCTTTCTCCCTCTGCTCCACCACCACCACCACCCCCTACCAAGCTGGCTCCTGAACGCATGTGGATGCTGCATGCTCTTATAAATAAAATCTTTAAAAATTAATAAATGTTGCAGGCTGATCAAAGCACATCCTCTATCTGTGTTAACAGTAACCACTGTGGCTACCTAATTTTAAATAAATTAAAGTTTGAAATTTAGTTCCTCAGCTGTACTAGCCACATTTCAAGTGCTACAAGCGGATGATAGCTGCCATACTCCACAGCACAAAAACACTAATATCACAAAGTCTACTGAACAGAGTTCTAGATACTAAATGCCTTTTTCTGAAGCAATCACAGCATTTTCATTCATTCATTCAACATATGTTTGCTGCTGAGTTCCTACTATGGGACTGGCACTGTGCTGGTTATTAGGCATGGCCATGAATGAAACTAATCATTTAAGTAGGAGATAAATAAAACCTAAAAAGTAGAAAAGTAGAGACTTTATCTTTAAATAAAGAAGAGCAGCCAGGGAAGTCCTGTCTGAGGAAATGATGTTTAAGCCAAGACTAGTAAGATAAGCCATTCAAAAAGAAACAGTTTCCAAATAGAAGGAACTGAAGAACCAAAGTGTTCAGGTGGAAAGGGCTTAGCATGTTCTGGAAACTGATTTCAGTACATTCTGCAGCTGTCTCATTAAACTTGAAACACTAAGCAAAGCATTTAACTGACACCCAAATCTATTCCAATGGGGAAGTTAGACAACGGTCCATACATTATCCTAGGCAGTTCTCCTTCTCCCTCTAAATCACCTGCCTTTTTGTCATCTCATTTCTGGAAGCACCAACTTCTGAGTGGGCAGGAAAAGAAAAAGCAATTAATTTTGTTACTTCTTAGCAGAGAGAAAACGGGCTTAACTGAGGTCTCTGAGTTACAGTGAATTTTAACTAGCTGTGTTCTCCCAGGCCACTATTCACATGGGTAACCAAGATATTGTCATCACAAGGGCAGCAGCTTCCATTGGAGGGTAGGCGGTCATTGTTCCCACCAAGGGCACACAACCCACACAGACCTGGAGCAGTAACGTCCAGCAGCTGGGGCTGAAAGCTAATGGGGGGGGGGGGAGACAATCCTCTTCCCAGGAGTCACAGTGGCTTGCCATGCAGTGGACACCCCAGCACTGTCACTGCCCCACCAACAGCTCTCAGGTAGGGTGCTGA
The DNA here is from genome assembly GCF_011100685.1 of Canis lupus familiaris. Classification (NCBI taxonomy): domain Eukaryota; kingdom Metazoa; phylum Chordata; class Mammalia; order Carnivora; family Canidae; genus Canis; species Canis lupus. Next base: position 6,705,988 of record NC_049256.1, on the reverse strand, counting down.
AAACACCTCACCTTTCAAAAGACAGGACTGAGGGGGACTCCATACAGTGAACCCCTCAGGGCCTCTACAGCTTGAGTGCCTAGAACACATCTGCCTGGCAACTCATTCCATTTACACACTTTGTCATCCCCACTGTCTTCTCAAATTTCTTCATCACTACACACCCAAGACCTCCGAGCAGAGCTGAGGCAGGAGGGCCATGAACTAGCGCTGAAGCCACTGTCCTCTGCTGCATGCAAGGCTGGAAGACACAATCCATCTCCCTCTATACTTAAGGGGAGCCAAACGAGCCAATTTCCTTCCTGTCCCATTTCTTTCATGGAGAGAAAATTAGAATCTCCATTGCTGGAAAGAGCTGAAGTGCTTGGCATTGAAAAAAAAAAGGAGGCTGCTGCATCCTCATACCAAATTAATTAAGAGTCAAATATGGAAATTATGCTGCTGACATCAGATTTTGATTTTTTAGCCTTAATGAAGAAAAAAGCCCAATGCTAACTAAACTGGAAAACCCAGTGAGGTTGAATAGTTACAGAAGATCAAGCTAAGGAACATATTTTAAATCCACACATGTCAAAACATTCGTTGCATAGCGACATTTCTGCCCAAACACATTTCAGTAATTAAAATTAAGCTTCCTTCAAATAAAGTGTGCCATTATTGTTTTTAGTAAAAGACCTTGTAAAAACACTTCATTTTATTGTATCTTGAAGAAAGCATAAGCTTCAGATGTTACAAAACCATGTGAATTTATCAAAAAAAAATTTTTTTTTAAAGGAACAACAAAAATCTAAAACCTGTGCTTTTGCCAGACCTGGTTCACTCATGGCAATGATACCAAGCCCTCCTGGCACATTTGTTTGTTTGTTTGTTTGTTTGTTTGTTTGTTTTTAAACAGAAAGCCAAAGCGGCATGTTCTTAGTTTGAACTGCTATTGCAAAATACCAAAGGTCTGGTGGCTTAGGAACAACACACACTTATTTACTTATTTCCCACAGGTCTAGAGGCTTGGAAGTCCAAGGTCAAGGTGCTGGCGGATTTGGCGCCACATGAGAGCCTGCTTCCTGGTTCACACAGCCATCTTTCCACTGTGTCCTCACAAGACAGACAGAAGGGGCAGAGCTCTCTGGGGACCCTTTTATTAGGCACCAAACCCAATCATGAGGGCTCCACCCTCATGACCAAATCACCTCGCCCCAAAGATACTACCTCCAAATACCATCATATTGGGAGTTAGGATTTCAACCTGTGAAATGGGGAGAGAAGGGCACAAACATTCAGTTTATGGCACAAAATAATGAGACTACATTCCTAATCTTTACAAAATGTCCCTAGAGGTAAGGATAGAACAGATTATTTTGGTTCCATTTTGGATTGAAGAAATCAAATAGGAAAAAGTAACCCGATCATCAGCTGGGGCAGAGCACCACCAAACGTTCACCTTCCAGTGCTGTGTTCATACTTCACCCATTTCAGGATCATACTGTAAGAGTTGGAAAATGTCAGCAACTGGTAGCAGCTTTATTTTAAATTATAATTTGGATTAATTACAGATAAAGTATAACTTTAAGGAAAAATCACTTTAAAAGATCAGGGTTCTATCCAAACAAGCAGGATATAAAAATACCAAGCCACAAGTACCTACCCTGTTCAAAACTTCCCTCACTTATTATATGGAGATATCCACAATGGGATATCTGGGCACAAGGATATTCCTTAAAATGGGGGTCTAGGGGTAAGAACTGACAATGTGATGCTGGGATTTTATTGAAAGAAATATTTAAATAATGCTGAGCAAGGAAAAAACACCAAGGTTCTTTCATATTATGAATAAATTGTGATAGATTCAATTAAAAAGTCCATCTATATCTTTCATATCTTAAATATATATATATTCACTTCTAAACACAGTATTTCTGATAATATGCTACCACATAGAAACAAAGTTTAGCTTCCCTATGGCCAGAACCTTTTATACACTACAGGGATTACTTGAAAAATACTCTGTCTTAAGTACAAACATAGAAGGCATTTGGAAGTTATCATTCCTTAATTTTAAGAAGCTTTATCACATTTTCTATGCTTTCCAGTTTGTACCTTTCTCATTAATAAAAGATTTCTGTTGTAGCTTTAAAAAAAAAGTATAACTGCCCATTTGAAATCCATATCTAATTTCCTTCTCCTCAAAAATGTAATTGGTGAGCACTGAGTAATCTAAAGAACTGTTAAATCATTATATTGTATAACTGATAAAATTAATCACACTGTGTATTAATTACATTTCAAAAGTAAATAATTTTTAAAAGACAAAAAAATGTAACTGAAAAGTACAGTCATTCTAAAACTTCCTGAGTGCAAACCACTCTGCAATTCTAACTGCAATTTTATTTAATGTTTTAGTTAAGTCTTTTGGAAAAAAGTCAAATATCTACATATGACAGATACCAACTAATCTAAAGAAAATACTGTGAACTATCCCTTGTCTACAAATGCAAAAAACCTTTGAGTACCGGGATCCCTGGGTGGCGCAGCGGTTTGGCGCCTGCCTTTGGCCCAGGGCGCAATCCTGGAGACCCGGGATCGAATCCCACGTCAGGCTCCCGGTGCTTGGAGCCTGCTTCTCCCACTGCCTGTGTCTCTGCCTCTCTCTCTCTGTGTGTGACTATCATAAATAAAAATAAATAAATAAATAAAAACCTTTGAGTACCATTAAACTAAATCCACTACCTGTGCATTTATCCTGCTTTGCAGCCACCATCTGATCAATGAATAACAAAGAGGTGAAGTTAATTACAGAATAGCTTCTGTATGTATAAGGCTTAAATATCACAAGAGATTGATAAATGCTCTTTCATTCCTCCACCATGTTCTAAAGTTGATTCAGGAGTATACGGGCCTGCATCTGAGAAGCACAGGTCTTACTTGAAAACATAACAATGACACAGATTTGTTCCTGTGCTGCCTGTTACAGAGACAGGAAGAGCTAGATCAGAGATCTCCTCTTCAGGGTGCTCCCCACATCTTGGGGACTTTTTGGACAGACTTCTCCTCTTGATCGGAAAGGAATAACTCCTGCTCCACCAACCATTCACTCCCACTACACAAGGCCTTCATGACCTCCCTGCTTTAAATCTCTTAAAATATCCTGATTTTGTTTTTGGGTTTTGTTTTGGGTTGTTTTGGTTTTTTTCAGTTGTGTGTATGTGGTGGAGGGTGTCTTCATTTTAATATTTGTACACATAGGACTGTGCTTATCTAGGGGAAAAAATCAGTTTGATCCAGAGAATAGCTTGAAATCTGGAATACTTTCAAAAAAATAAAACTAATTTGCAAATATTTGCTGTGCCTTTAGACAAGGTGCTAGGAAACAGAAAAATAAAAAGTCTTTGCCTTCAAACATTTCAGAAGGCCAGCTTTGCAAAATTCCAAAATCAGTAGTGGGCAAGGACTGTGTCTTCATCAGTCACACATATTGGTGGCAGCACTAAGGGTCAGTGGTTCTCAGTCTTGATTAAACACTAGAATTACCTGGAAAGCTGCTAAAAAAGATCTGTGTCAAGGCACCATCACGAGATTTTTATTTGATTGCTGGGGGAAGAGTCCTGACATTAATACTTTCACAAGCTCCTAGGGTTTATAATGTGCAGCCAAGACCAAGAGCCACTCCTCCAGACTGACAGTTCACAAATCCCACAACCGCTAAGGCCAAGAGTTCTCAAACTGGTTCTCAAATTGTCAAGGGTTTTTTAACTCACCCTTGGATTTCACAAAATACCTAGCATCCTAACTCATATATTTCTTTTTGCCTCAGGTTCCAAAAGACGATTTGTGTCATCTGAATTTCAATTAGCATACAGCCCTGAGAAGGCTATAAGCATCTTTAGGCAATCATTTTAAAAATTATCTAGATTTCCCCATAAAAATCATTTTATTACAAATATCTCTTCATATGTAAATTTCATTTTAATTAATTACTGAGATCAGTCAAAATGGTATTTAATAAAAATACTATTTTGCCAAAAAAGGAAGAAGCAATATTGGCCATTTTCAGAAGACTCCTGAAATTATCTTCCCATCTCTCACATCTTCTACAGAAAGTTTTGCTAAGACCAGCTCAACGGCAAGCTGATAAGATATAAATTCAGGCCTTTGTATATGCAAAACTAGATTTTGCTTTATTGATTTGCTCTTAGGGTTTGAAAGAATAAGGCACATATGTCACAAGAAGACTGGTTAAATGGGGTAGCAAGAAGTCTTGGTGTAATGTTAACTGTCACGTATTTCAAGATTATGGACAGGATCAATTCTAAAAACTGCTTGAGGGAGGAAAAATTCAAGTACAGGATTTATTTTCTCTTAAAACTAGGCTCTCCCTCTTATAAAAGGGGCTTACCAAAGGAAACTTTCACCTAGCCCATAGTCATGTGAGCTATTCCTGGAGCACTGGGAGTGGGGATGTATTTACATCACCCTACCATATTCAGGGCTTTCCCCACCACAATGCTGGTAAGAAAGGGCAATGCTGGGATCCCTGGGTGGCGCAGCGGTTTAGCGCCTGCCTTTGGCCCAGGGCGCGATCCTGGAGACCCGGGATCAAATCCCACATCGGGCTCCCGGTGCATGGAGCCTGCTTCTCCCTCTGCCTATGTCTCTGCCTCTCTCTCTCTCTCTGTGTGACTATCATAAATAAATAAAAATTAAAAAAAAAAAAAAAAAGAAAGGGCAATGCCACACCTGCATGAGTAGAATAAATATGGATGGATGCCATCTGCTTTCAGACAGCTCTCTGGCTGGGGCCTGATGACAGTGGGCCTGTGCCTCCATCCTGGTGGCACATTAGAAACCCCTGACACTTTTTAACTATATTATTACTGGGCCCCATGCCAAGGGTTTATGCTGGACTTGATATGAGTGGAACTAGAATACTAGTAATTTTTAAAGGTTCTCAGATGTGTAATATGAGGCCAGAGAATCAGTGGCTTAATGAAAACAAAAGATTATCCATCTGTCAGCTAATGTGATCTGGAAGCAACCAAAGGGGAACAAGTTCAGATGAAGACGGATCTGACCTCTGAGCTTGCTTAGATGACTCAAATCCTGGTCCCTCTCTGAGAAAGAAGTATGAGGGGGAGGCAGCTCATGTGAGAGCAAAGAGCTTGAGCTCACACACAGGCAGGCAAGAGTTCAAATTTCCATCCTACCACTGGCTAGCTGTAAAGCTCTAGCCCATTGAGGAGATTCTTTCAACCTGTTTTCCCAGATGTAAGCTGGCACTCATTCCATCTCATCAGGGTCCTACCCATATTACTATGAATTACAGGTAAAACAAGTAGTACAGCAGGTATTCAAAAATGAGTGTTGTGTCAACCTCTAAGTAATCCAAATGGGCCTCTGGCAATAAAGAAGAGAGGTATCCTGTAGCTCATCTCTTCACACATAAGACACAGGCAATAAATTATTTCTCAAAGTTTCACAGCCGTAGTACAACCTCCATATTTTCCTAAAGCCAGTAACAAAGATGTCTCATGGCCAACTTGTGGAGAAGAATCATAGCTTACTTGTTATACAAAATTGCCAGTGATGCCTAATTATGAAAAAGACAGAATTGATGGATCTGAATGTCAGAGCAAAGAACAGTTCAACTATTCAGCGCAACTCCCAAAGAAGAACAGAATACTTAGCTGAAGGGCAAAGAAGGAATCCAAACCCTAGAATAAATAGACCCCTGTGGCTTTAGTGTCCTATGACCTTAGGTTCAAATTGTAGCTTCAACACTGCAGTAAATCACACACTCTGTAAGGTTTAATTTATTTATCTATTAGATAGGAATAGTGCCATTGGAGTCAAGAGTTCTCATAAAAACTAAAAGTGCAAATGTAGGTAAAGGGCATAGCAAAAAGTGGATGTTCAGTAAATCAGGTTTTATTTCCCTTACCCTCTCTAAGTTTTGATCCCTGGTCATGAAATTTCTCATAAATTATGCCTCTGAAGTATTTCTTCTTCATGAATCAAACTCTTAAGCCCAGAGAGCCAAAATTCACAGACAAGCAAATCAAATAATGCCAGAAAGGTATCTTTGGGATGGTGGGTTCCCCTTGGCTGACAGGGAACCTAGACAGAGAACAGGATAAGGTACAGATGGAGATACAGAATATTTCTGCTGAATACTGGCTTCATGTCCTATGCTACATTTCCTATGTCGAAACCTTAAAACTAATGAAAATATATTGAAGTTAAATAGAACAATAACAGCAGAGGCTTATTCCTTATTCTTTCATGTATCATGAGCTGAGATATTTTGAGTATCATATCCTTTAAAATTCTGGGGTTGTCATCATCTGACCGGGTCGCAAACGGAACTTAATGATTATTAAGCAGCAAACAAATTATGTTAAATTAGGAGACTGATACAGGAAATGTGGATCAAACACTTTTACAACTAAATGATAGGAAAGCTAAGATGTATAATCCATTTACAAACAACTGTAACTGACTGACAGGGAAAAAAAAATTCAGCCAGTTTTCTGCTTGATGTATAAACCTGTTAAATCTAGCAACTTCTAGACAGTTTTGTACAATTATTATCATGACCAAAATAAGTATGAGAAAAGGAGGTATATAAGAAAATAACATATAAACATCAATTTACAAATAAATGTAATTAACAGGGGGAAAAAAAATCTCATCCAGTTTTCCACTTGATTTATACACCTGTTAAATCCAGCAACTAACAGACCATTTGTATAATTATCATTACCAAAATAAAAAGCATGAGAAATAGAGGTATATAAGAAAATAATATACAAACATCAAGGATTTACTCTTTTCATTAGAGACAATAGGTCTATAAAGACCCATCTATATTCTCCCATCTGGAACATTACAACCAGTATCACTGATACACTAATTTGGCTATTTTAAGGTTTACTGAATATCTGGTACTGTAACTAAGAACGGTCGTATACCCCTCAAGGAGCTCACAGACCACCACAAAACCAGAGTGAGAGATACAGTTTCCCAACCAAAACTCAAGGACAGTGGAAGAGGTAACTAACTCTACATGGAGGAAGAGCAGAAAAAAATTCACAAATAATGAGTTTTCAGTGGTTGACAGCTAACACCATCAGAGACAGCACATCTCTTTTCAATTCTACATTCAGTGGCTTTTTGACGGTGGCCTGAAATTGGGTACAAATACACTGGTCACAGCCAAATACTAGGACGGGCACTCCTCCCATAAACATCATTTATTAAACATCAACCAGCAGACCAGTGATCTTGATAGCAAATTTCTACACAGTGGAGAAACCACAAGTGCAAAGGACCAGAGGCATGAGTATGAAGATCCTGAAAGAGCTGTTGCTCAGGATGAGGAGTGTGGGGAGCAAAGGATGGAGTAGTAATGAATAGGAGAAAGGGAGTTCCAGGCCACATTCTGAGGAGCTAAGGAATTAGGAATTAAGGAATATAATTAGAGGAACAATAAAATGAGATACCTATGTGTTATAAACATGATCCTGGAACTCAGGGGGGAAGTGGAGCTGAAGAAGGCACACCAACACGCCGTCTTTAACATCTATAACATACGAGAGAGTCACTGCCAAAGTGAGGTGGGGTTAAGATGAAGGGAAACTAGCAGTCTCCACTTTACAAAATACAGAGCTTCTAACACAAATCACACTGTCCAGGACATCCAAAACTGAAGTGCCCTCAAACAAGGAAAAAACCAACCCTCAATTGAAGCTTCAGAGTGGCTGTCCTTTGGCAGAGAGAAACTCCCTTGATCCAGAGATAAGTAATTATCAGAAAAGAAGACAAATCAGAGATAATCCATAGAAACTAATGAAAACAAAATTAAAAATATAAAACAAAAAAGTCCACCAAAGAAAATTACTCGAAAAAACAAAGTGTTCAAATTGTTTTCCAAAATCAAAGGAATTAGAGATAAACTAAAAAAGATAAAAAGATAAAATATGGTCTTAGGGAGGGTCAAAAAAATACATACAAAAGATCAAAAAAGGTTATATAACAACAGAAGATAAAAAGGGAGTTGGTACAGCTCAAGAAATAGTGGAGAAAAATGAAACTCCTACAAAATGAGTGTCATACTAGATGCAACAAAATGTTAAACATGAATAAAAACCCTGTCAGACACAAGGAGGCCAGGTCTGAGAAGCTGTACAAAAGGAAGCAAAGGAATAATACAAAAATGACCGGAAAGAAAACACTAGACACGTTAAGACAAAAGATCTACTTCACATTATTGATGCTCCTGAAGAACAAAAAGAAAAAAAAAGAAAAATTTTAAGATATGACAGTAAAAGCTCTATCCTAGAATCAAGAGCAGACCATGCTCCAGGAAAAATTACAATGCAATGATCAACAATAAGAGCCTAGTGAAGTTCCCAGCTCAGGGGAAAAGGATACCTAATGCACAAGGAAAAAGCCATACACACACAGCACCACCCTTTCCTATCACAGGTTCCTTTGCAGAAGGAATAGGTGAGGGAAGAAGTAAGTTTACACCCAGAAGCACGGAAAGATTAGCCCACTGAACACAGTCTTAAAGAAGCATGGCGGCAAGGGGCGGGGGGGGGGGGGGGGGGGGGCAGACACATGTTTGACCTACATCCATCCCATAGGTCATGCCAGTTCAACATACTGGTTACAGACGCAGCAGCACTAAATCACAGGCAGAAATACCCAGTGGGAAGCCAGGTGTACAGATGCTCACCTTGTTTCTCCCTTACACGGTATGTCAATTCCACTAATGAAAGCACATCAACAAAGCAGACTAGGGAAATCATTAGGACTGAGAACTACACTAGTCTGAAGCAGACCCAATCAGATATATCAAAAAGCAGTGAACAGGGACGCCTGGGTGCTCAGCAGTTAAGCATCTGCCTTCAGGACTTCAGCGTGACCCCGGGGTCCTGGGATGGAGTCCCACATCAGACTCCCTGCATGGAGCCTGCTTCTCCCTCTGCCTGTGTCTCTGCCTCTCTCTGTGTCTCTCATGAATAAATAAATTAGATCTTTAAAAAAAAAAAAAAAAAAGCAGTGAACAAGAAGTCTAGGTTGGGTAAGGAGGGAAGAAGTAAAGATATGAGACAGATGTGGCACAATAAAAGGTAGAAAGTCCAGTAGACTTCCAAGTGCTGGTGGGAATAAAGAATTAAGCAGCCCTAGTAGCAAAAGGAATAAGCTGGAAGGTAAGAACAGAGTTAGAGAAACACTTAAAACTGAGAGTATGGAGGCAGTTCGGTCAATAAAATGTGTTTAACTGTGAATTCCAGCCGGGCCACTTGCTATTTATGTTTCCTCGTTCTAGAGGATGGATTGTGATGAGTACTAGATAAGGTAGCCCATGCAACAGCCAGCCCAACACCCACCACACAGTAAGTAGTACAAGAGTCGTTAGTCCCTTCAGGGAACCAGGACCCAGCAAGGTGAGGGAGAAACCGAGTCCTCAGAATAGCACCATCCACATTTTTAAATTCACATTACTTAGCTTCAAACACAAGAATTCTGCAGCAAGAAAGAAATCCAATTTTGAAGAGAAAGAAGAAAACCAAAGGACAGGAGTAAATGATGAAACCGCAGCTCTAGTAAAAAAAAAAACTCCACTGAATCACTGACCAATCAATTGGCAAATATTTATTGAATGCTATGCAAAGCACAGTCTAATAAGTTATTTTCACATTTACTGCTATTATATATTGTCCGGCACCCAGACCAAATTAAAGAGCAATTAGAGGTAAAATAAGTGGAAGTGACTGATTGCTTGTATTTACAAAACAGTAGTGGAAGTCAAGATTGGCCTGGCCTAAGACAAGGAAATGTCCGCTGAGTGATGAGATGGCATGTTTCTGCCACATGCACGGCTTGGGAATGTGCTCTGCAGCCACGCAGGAGGCGGAAACATAATGGTTAACACAGCAGAAACATTCTGGCATTATTACAGCATGATCAGGGGGTCCCAACCAATTTCAGTCTAAGAATAAATTTTAACTTTGAAAAATCATCTAATCTCCACAAGATCAGACATATTTTTTTTTTTTTTGAGATTGATGTTAAATGAATGAATGGGTATCCAATGATAAAAGATGGTTAGTTCCTAAGGAAAATCTATACTTCAGAGTGCCTAATCACGCCAGGCTCTCCACCCAAAAAAATCAATAATAATAGCAGATAACCTTCTACAGCATTTTCTATTAATCTAGCACTATTTTAAATGTTTTGTATGTATTAATTCATTTAATGATAACAACAGGCTGGGTTATAGTACTTTTATTTTTTTACTGAGATAAAATTGACATATTAGTTTCAGGTATACAACATAATGATTCGATATTACAAAACGATCACCATAATAAGTCTAGCTAGTTAACATCCATCATCATAGTTACAGAAAAACATTTCCTTGTTGAGAACTTTCAAGATCTACTCTCTCAGCAACATACACTTTTAACATCCACTGTATAATTCAAAATTACTTAAAAGCATTAATAAGTCACAGTAGCTTTTTATCACTGCATATTTTTCCGACCACTATACTATGTGCATATGTCTGAAAAGTGAGAGGAGAGCACATTAGGAACATAGGGACTCATAAGCTCTTCTGTCTGTGGCTCCCAATGTTGTCTAGCACACAGACTGGAAATCACTGTCCTACCTGATTGAGTTAACTGACAGGACCATGAATCTTTTAAAATTCATATTCTTCATCCTAAAATTGCAGAACCTGCAGTACAACGTTTCTAGGAGGGAGAAAAAAAAAAAAAAAAAACCCTGGTATTACAGTTGAAAAAACAGGTTCAGAGAGATTCTAGCAAAATACAAAAACCAAAGCACAAGTTCTCTCAAATTACTGATCAAGTAGCAATCATTGAATACATTTTGTATGTGAAGTAATGATCATTCATTACAACCATATGTATTAAGCATTTACACACTAATCATACTTTTTCAAGCATAGAACCAAACACAAAGCCCAATAACCCAACTATGGGACAACTAGAGCTTGAAAATGAGGGCTCACACAGAGGTAAATAACACTAAGGGATGCTAACAGAAAAATAAGAATCAATGTAAATTATTTGCTAGTTTCTCAAGACTGCTCTTATACCACCAATTCAATATGACATGATATAATCTGAAAAATACAAACATTTTGGAAACAAACAGTTGAAATATCAAATCTGCCAAGTGAACCAGGACACATATTTAAGTTCTCTAAGCCTCAGGGTTGCGTTTCTGGTAAAATTGGGGTAAAAGTGTGTAGTTCATTCAACTAGTATGAGAACCAAGAAAGTTTTGTCAGATGTCTTTGGCAGTGCCTAAAAATGAAGTGGAAAATAGTTGAAAGAAGAGAACTGTTAAGCACTGTCTGTGACCCTCAAGAAAGTCTGTGCCATGAGGCTCAGGACCACACAACACTGACATTTGATCATTCTTCCTTCTCGTGAGTGCCAAGAAGAGTTAACAGATCAGGACTGTATTAACCCCGGTATGGCTGGGCTACGGCTGGGCCCCTTCCAAAGGACAGGCTGCAGAGCCACAACAGGGAAAACAACCTCAAAAGGGTACAAATCTTCTGTTCTGAAATACCTGATTGCTTTTTTATGTTCCTATTAGTATTTAGGAGCTTTCTTCTAGAAGTCCAAAGAATGTAAAATAACACTGTTATTAGCTAGAACCATGAACCCATAGGTTCTGTATCAAATGAAACAGTAAAACACTTCCCTTACTTCCACACTTTAGTACAGCCCACTGTCATGCACAAAAAGATTCAACCCTAAAGAAGAAAAAAACCCTTTTGTGGCACCAACTCCCCACTCCCAACTCCCTACAACTGAGGAAGCCACAGGAGACTGGGGACCCAGAGCAATCCATACAATGGGAAAATCCCACCTCTGGGCAGAGGGCAGGAGGACACAGGGATCCTGCAGGGAATAAAAGGGAAATGAAGGCTTTGATGAGTTTCAGAATCTTACAATTCCTCACTCTGTTCTTCCAATTCCTCTCTCTTTGCAAACAAAACAATCTATGGCCTTGTCATGAAAAAGAAAGACCCCTGATTTTGGAAGGTCTTAAGACACCAGGGTGTGTAGATTAACATAGTCATCATAGACTACTGTACCAAACAGAGTGACCAAACATCTCAGTTTCCCCAAGGCAGTTCAGCTTTATGCCTCTTGTCCCAGCATCATTATTTAACAGCATCCACTTCCATTGATCTCAACAGTATCCTGATTTAGGAAATGCATATGATCACCCAAATGTTAAATTAAGTGACTTACCTAAAAAGACATGGAAAAGTTTTGTGATAGCTGTGAAATGTAACCAAATCAACAAAATCCTAGTCAAGTTTTCTCCCTCTCACTCACATACATAGTGTTTACAATCATTTTAAAAGTTCACAGTAACTCTCCCTAGAAACAATAAAACTATTACCAACAATCTAGGATCATAGTCCGCTGAAACTCAAAAAATTTATTTAAAATCATTTCTGCTGTAAGTCAATAGCTTGTGTCAATAATTCATACAGCCTCTCCTGAGACCACTCTTTTAGAAAGAAGTTACAGAGATTCTAAATGACTAGTAACCACGCACAATAACCTGCTAAAATGAGAATCATTTCCAAGGTGTTCTAAAACATAAAATAAAAACAATCGCTACCAGAGGCTCTTCAAGTCAAACTAGAAAAATAGTGCCAATAAAGTTTTTTTTTTTAATAAAGTTTAAGATAATGCAAAATTCAGGGAGAATAAATCCTAAGAAAAAGTGTCCAAAATATGTATTACTCTTCTAAGGAAACTGACAAGATGCTTGCTCAGTTAGTACGCTAAGTGACTATACTGCTTCCCTTATAAAATCTAAAGGGAAACTCAGGCCAACAGGGAATAATGTCATCAAAACAAGTGTAAGAGACACTGTGCTGTGGCTGAACATCTCATATTACCTACAATTGTTGATTGTGATGGGGAAAGAAGCTGGAATATGCAGAAATTTAAGGATTTCAGTCTTTTCTCTTATCCTGTCATGTGACAAATGTTTACTGAGCACTAACTATGAACCTTGCATAGTTATAACATGCATACTATACTATAACATACTATAACAAAACATAGTCCCTGCCCTCACGGAAGTGACTTCTGATGGGAGAAGTCAACATTAAACCAGTACCTCAGAATTACACAGCAATACACTTTTATATTATAAAAAGGCAAAGAATAAGATGCTGTAAGAAAGAATAATAAGATCAAGGTGGTATAATTTAAACTATGGCTAGGGAACACCTTGCTGAAGATGGAATATGTAATTTACACAGCCATTAGTCAAATGAAGAGTATGGGAAAAGATTTACTATTCCAGAGAGGGACCCTGATGTTTAAAATTCCTGAAGTGGGGGACACCTGGGTGCCTCAGTGGTTGAGCATCTGTCTTTGGCTCAGGTCATGATCCTGGGGTCCCGGGATCAAGTCTTGCATTGGGCTCCCTGCACAGAGCCTGCTTCTCCCGCTGCCTGTGTCTCTGCCTCTCTCTCTGTGTCCCTCAGGAATAAATAAATTTAAAAAATAAAATAAAATTCCTGAAGTGAAGGAAAAAAAAAAAAAGCTTAGCCTGTATATGCACACAACAAATTTACATAAACTACATGAGAAAATTCCAAAGCTTCACAAGTAGCAAAGAAATTACCTTAAATTAACAAATGCGAAAAATTCCAAATAAAAATTTTTGCCAAGGCTAAAACAATGAAACTCTCTTTTTGGCACTACTGTATGAAGATATGTTGAGCTGTAAGAAAGCCCAAATAGTTAATAAGAAGCACACTTATTGTCTACTCATCGTGGAGACTAGAGGTACCCAGTTCCAGGTTTCATTTAACAGCTCAGAAAAGTCAGGACGTCAAGCTGGAATCTCTGGTATTCCCTCACCCTTTCTCACAGGCTTTTCTCTTCATGGTTGCAACATGGCTGCTGAGCTTCAAGCATTAGTCTTCACATTAACATCCCAAGCAGGAAAGAAGAGATGGCATAAGCAAACTCTCCGTTGGGAATACCTATCTTTTAACAGGAAGCAAAATCTCTCCTGAAAAACTTTCAGCCAACTTCCTCTTGTTTCATTAGCTGGAAAACCAAACATCTAGCCAAAAGGGAATGGAATCACCATGACGACTTTCTAGACTATTACGACTCATTTCCAGGAACTAGGCACATGGCCACTCAAAAAATTACTGTGTGCTGGCCAAGAAGAAGTGTGGTTGTTGATAGACAACTAACACTATCTGAAATCACCCAATAACTTTTACAGGTAAGTTATTTAGAGCTTATGCAATGGATTCATTCATTCATCTATTAGTATTTATTAATCATCTTGCATATGCAAAGCTAGATGCAAAGTGTTGAGGAAATAACTGTAATAAAAAGCAGACATGGCCCCTGTCCTCACAGAATATACAAGCTGATAACAGAGAAAAGTATTAATCAAATAATCACACAAAGAGATACAGAACTCTAGCAAGACTGCTGTAATGAACTTTGGTGCCTTTTATCAAAAAATCTGTCCCTGTTCTCTTGGTAATTACTACTTCAATTTCACTGTATGTATCCCACATGCCTACATACCCATCTCCAGCTCTCACAGCCTGAATACCATGGGGGGGGGGGGGGGGAGTGCCCCCATTCCTGTCTCTAGGATTTAAACAGGTGGCTCAAACCTAAACTAACTGTAATCCTATGTTCTACCCACAGTTATTGGTTAGAGATGGATGAGCACACAATTTAATAGGACCAAAGGGGTGAACAGAGAGAACTGTAGGGCACTCCTGGTACAGAAGCTCTCTTCTGACATTCTAGAAACAAGTACCCCAGAATTGTTGGCGGCCTTCTACTACCAAGAAAGGAGGCCAGCCTGAGGATAAAGTTGACATTGTACAAGACAGAATGGAAAAAAGGACAAAACCAGGTCTCTGACAATATCACTCAAATAAACCAATTCTAAAACCCATCTGTCTTCTGAACTTCCAAGATACATGGAACAATAAAGCCACTACATTGGTTCAGATCTATTTGACTTGGGTTTTCTGTTACTTGCAACTGCAGTCACTGCTAAAAATACTCACACTCACAACATTAAGAGGGCTTAAAAGAGGAAGATCTGTGTGAAGTTTGAGAAGGTGTCTTTGAGTATTTCTTAAACTGATACCAGACAAATTAGGAAAGGGAGAGTACATTCCAGGCACTTGGGTGAGCATTTGCAATTGCCCCCTCAAGGTCATACTGGCTGTGTTAGTGAGTTTATACAGACTTTTTTAGACTTTATTCTAAAAATGATGCAGAGGGTGGGAGGAGGGAAGGGTGGTACCTAGCCGGCTCAGTTGGAAGAGCATGCAACTCTAGATTTCAGGATTTTAAGTCCAAGTCCCATGCTGACTGTAGAAATTACTAAAATAAATAAACTTTAAATTTTTTTTTAATTTCTTTAAAGATTTCAGTTATTTGTGAGAGAGTGAGTGAGCATGAATGGAAAGAGGAGCAGAGGCATAGGGAGAAGCAGACTCCCAGTTGAGCAGGAAGCCCAACACCCTTTTGGATCTTGGCCACAGCAACTTCTTGCAAGATACATCCATGAAGGCAACAGAAACAAATGCAAAAAATGAATTATTGGGACTTCATCAAGAAGCTTCTGCACAGCAAAAGAAACAGTCAACAAAACTACAAGACAACCTACAGAATGGGAGAAGTTATTTGCAAATGACGTATCAGATAAAGGGCTAGTATCCAAGATCTATAAAGAACTTATTAAACTCAACACCAAAGAAACAAACAATCCAATCATGAAATGGGCAAAAGACATGAACAGAAATCTCACAGAGGAAGACCTAGACATGGCCAACAAGCCCATGAGAAAATGCTCCACATCACTTGCCATCAGGGAAATACAAATCAAAACCACAATGAGATACCACCTCACACCAGGGAGAATGGGGAAAATTAACAAGGCAGGAAACAACAAATGTTGGAGAGGATGCGGAGAAAGGGGAACCCTCCTGCACTGTTGGTGGGAATGTGAACTGGTGCAGCCACTCTGGAAAACTGTGTGGAGGTTCCTCAAAGAGTTAAAAATAGATCTGCCCTATGACCCAGCAATTGCACTGCTGGGGATTTACCCCAAAGATACAGATGCAGTCACATGCAGGGATACCTGCACCCCGATGTTTATAGCAGCAATGTCCACAATAGCCAAACTGTGGAAGGAGCCTCGGTGTCCATCAACAGATGATGGATAAAGAAGATGTGGTCTATGTATACAATGGAATATTACTCAGCCATTAGAAACCACAAATACCCACCATTTGCTTTGATGACATGGATGGACCTGGAGGGTATGATGC
This sequence comes from Canis lupus familiaris, assembly GCF_011100685.1. Taxonomy (NCBI): domain Eukaryota; kingdom Metazoa; phylum Chordata; class Mammalia; order Carnivora; family Canidae; genus Canis; species Canis lupus. The sequence goes on along the minus strand of NC_049256.1, from coordinate 6,689,592 downwards.
TGAGTGAAATAAGTCAACCGGAAAAGGACAAACATTATATGGTCTCATTCATTAGGGGAATATAAAAACTAGCAAAAGGGAATAAAGGGGAAAGGAGAGAAAATGAGTGAAAATATCAGTGAGGGAGACAAACCATGAGAGACACCTAACTCTGGGAAATGAACAAGGGGTAGTGGAAGGGGAGGTAGGTGGGGGGTTGGGGTGACTGGGTGATGGGCACTGAGGGTGGCGCTTGGCAGGATGAGCACTGGGTGTTATGCTATATGCTGGCAAATTGAACACCAATAAAAAAAGTTAAAAAAAAAAAAAAAAAAACATGGGGCTCAATCCCGTAACTCCAGAATCATGACCTGAGCCAGACAGATGTTTAACTGCCTGAGCCACCCAGAGACCCCCAAAATTATTGAAATAAAAATGATGCAGTGTTTTTTTTTGGGGGGGGGAGATTAGCATAAATTACTGTAATATAAATTTACACTGAATATTTTAAAAGAGCTGTCAAGACGACAGAAAAAGACTTTCAGAAAACAGTGTAATGTGGCACCCACGGACTCTCCTCTACAAGGTCTTTAACAGAGGGACATTCGAACTCATCTTGGACATCCTGGTGAAACTGACCTTACTGTCATGAAATGTATTAATCTTGGACAGTCTACCCAGATGCTTTATAAAGTAGGGAGTATAGGCAATTCTTGGAAGACAGGGCTCTACAAATGAGAGTGGCACCATAACAACCAGGTCTCAGGAGGCTCGAAGTGCTCTCACTGCACTGCAACCAAGGTATGAATGGGATTCTAACAGAGCTTAACATCATCAATGTTCAGGCACATGCATTTATTTCACAGTGCTCAAAGACCTGAAATAGATAAATAACAACGCCTGTACCTGGAAATGTCAAGGAGGGAAGAAAGTATGCCTGATAAGCTTTCTTCTGTATCGCGATTTCTCCATTTCCACTCTCCCCTGCCATCCAGAATTCCAGGAATCGTTATAAAGATATTTCTCCCAATAAATGAATCCTTATTAACTGAAGATAACTCTGTATCACTGCCTGTCAATATTACTGCAATTCATTTCACACAAGCCAGGTTTTTATACTCTCAAATATTAGTTAACTCAAGCTCACAATTACACAATATACAGGACACAGGTTTGCCCTGCTGAATTGCTTTAGTTGTGCTCAGCAAATAAATTTTTAAATTAAAAAGCTATGAAATATTAAATCATATAAAGTATTCACTATAATGGCCGAGAATTCATGACTTCTCTGTTTAGCTTCTAATATTAATAACACCCTGCAGCATAATATTGCAATCTACTGTTTGTAAACATCCCCCCAAAATTCACATTAAAATCCTAAGTTAAAAACCAAGGTGATGGTATAAAAAGGCAGGAACTTTGAGGTGATTAGATCAGGAGGATTCCTAAAGAACAGGATCAGTACCCTTATAAGAGGCCCCAGAAAGATCCCTTGCTCCTTCCATGTGAGAACACAGTAAAAAGGCAGCGATCTATGAATCGGTAAGCTCTCAGCAGACACTGAATCTACCACCACCTTGATCTTGAGCTTCCCTGCCTCCAGACCTAGAAGAAATAAATTTTTGTTTATCGGCTATACAGTTTATGATATCCTGTTAAAGCAGCCCAAACAGACTAAGACAAGTATCAAGGATTGTGAGATAATAGAAAATATATATATATATATATATATATATGGTCTCTGCCCCCAGTTCCCGTCTCCTACAACCTTGTTTTATTTTCCAAAAGGCAACAATACTAGAAGCATCTCTTGTTCTAATATTTGGTCTTTGACCCCAGCCCTGACACAGGGATCCTGAAACCCTTGAAAATTCCTAAGTGTTAAGAGCATTAGGAGCATCATTTATTCTTAAGTGACTCTGGGTGGGCTCCTGTAAGGCTCCTGAGGGAAGCTGGTTACCAGAAATACCAAGCCATGATTAGATGCTTGGGATTTTCAGCCCCACCCCCCCCCCCAAACCCGCTTCTCTAGAAAACAAGAGGAGCTAGAAATGTTACTGACTGATCATGACTACATGAGGAAGCTTCCATAAAATTCCAATGGTATGGGGTTTGCAGAGCATCCAGGTGAGTGAACACATCCACACAGGAAGGGTGGTTCACCGCAACTCAATGGGGACAGAAGCTCTTGCACTCAGGACCCTCTCAGACCTCACCCTATATATCTCTTCATCTGGCTGTTCATCTGTATGTTTATCTCAACCTTTAATTAACTGATAATCTGTTTCCTTGAGTTTTGTGAGCCTGTCTAGGAAATTATTCAAACCTGAGAAAGAGGTCTAATTTGCAGCCAAAGTGGACAGAAGGTGTGGGTCACCTGGGGACCTACTACTTGTAATTGGCATCTGAAACAGGAGGGAAGGGAGGGCAGTCTCATGGGAATGAGCCCTTATTAACCTGTGGCATCTGATACTGCCTCCGAGTATCGTCAAAATTAAGCTGAACTGTTAAGACACCCAGCTGGTATTACAGAGAATTGCTTTGGTGTCAGTAAAAAACCCACACATCTGGTGACTAGAGGTGAAGTGTTCTGTTTTGAGTAGTTAAGAAGACAAATAGGAAAGAAACACATAGTAGGAAAGAACTGTAGGATTTTCCTTTACAAAGATGTATCTCCTCCCTCCAAGTTAACAGTCAATGTCATGGAACTCAGTTACTGAATATCAGGAGACATCAACCCGGTATTTTGTCAGTGATTAGCAAAACATAGGCTGTTTTTTTCTTCCAAACAGCATAGTCAGCACTGCAGATCCTAAGTGTTTTCTGTAAACGACCAACTAATCTGGACAAACAAGAGATGGCAGGTATTACTCCCCACTCAAAGAAGTCCATCAGAGCTTCAAATGGGTCTTTATAAGAATTACTGACATGTTGGTGAACTGCCTGGCAAAGCTGCTGGAAGAGAAAATGCACTTTGAATAAATAATAGCTGTCATTACCATCACACATAGCTGGTTGATTAACAAATCATTAGAAAACATACAAACAAAAAAACATCATTCCTTTAAGTTATCCCTCATAACTAGTATAAAAAATGAAGGTGATCTGTAGCAGAATACTACCATAAACCACACTGTGAAAGAATTCCGAAGTTGGTAGGAGTCTGTATTAGGAAAAGATGGTTTCTTTCCTTCAGAAGGCAAAGAATTTGTTTTAAAAAAAAAAAAAATCCTCTAGAAGTGACATTTGATACACTTTACATAAAATCGATTGTCAGTTTTATTGCTGCTGCCCACAAGGGGAACTCTTATCCTCCAATCAATGAAGTTAGATTATATAGCTGCTTTCTAACTTTCTCAGAGAACAGATTTTCTTAGGTATATTTGAAAAGAGCTTCTATAGAAAGGTGAGTCTCAGAAATTCCCCATGAGATAATAATATCTGTGGCACATAAGAACAGACAACCTAAAAAAGGTATTCGATGTAGGTCTTTTCTAAGACATAGTTATAGGGAAAAAAAAATGGTAATAGAAAAAAATGTAAATTTCTCTTAAAAGACTAAAAAGCGAATATAAAAATCAACATTTGCGATTTTCTGAATATTTGTCAGGGGCTAACCAGTTAGCTTCACAAATAAGTGGGAATCCAACGAAATTAAACTTCAAATACATCTGAAATTTACCCATGTTATCCAAGAAAAATTAAAACACCTCAAACTCCTGAAGCTTCCACTGAAGACTGTCTGTAAAGCAGTGTAGCATCACAGCTAGACAGATCATATCCTGGGCCAATGCCTACCCTCCCCGCTTCCTAGCTGCTTACCTCCAGCTCAGTAATCTAACTTCTCAGCTTCCCTATCTTTAAATGCAATTAACAGCTTTCTTTCCCATCAAGGTTCCAAAGGATTAACTGAGATCCTACAAGGACTCAGCTGGCTTCAGCCCTTTCCGGGTACTTCTCTTGCACTCACCGTCAAGCACTCTCCTACTCCCTCCCTCATAAGGCTTCAGAGTTCTGTAGACCAGGATCATCTTTCCCTAGCCCTCACTCAGACTCTTTCCTTTACCCTTTGTAAGGGTAAACCTACATTCTTCATAACCATCTTACTAATACATCCACATATCCAAATCCCGGAATTCTTTTCAAGATTTAGCTAACCTGAGGATCCCTGGGCGGCTCAGCAGTTGGGCTCCTGCCTTCCGCCCAGGGCATGATCCTGGAGACCTGGGATCAAGTCCCGCACCGGGCTCCCTGCATGGAGCCTGCTTCTCCCTCTGCCTGTGCCTCTCTCTCTCTCTCTCTTTCTCATGAATAAATAAATAAAATATTTAGAAAAAAAAAAGATTTAGCTAACCTAAATTCTCTCAAGCAACATGAATACCACCTCCTCCAAAAGGCCCCCTAATTCCTACAGATCAATGCTTCTCTACCAGACTGCAACCAATCACCTGGGGAATTTTTTTAAAAATCCCTGAAACTTAGTCAAAATCACATTGACTGTCCATCTGAGGGGTGGCCCAGGCCCCAACCATGAAAGTGACCTCTCACGCTGAGACCCCCATAGCACTTCCCCAGTACTCCACCTGAAGCACTCTGTACTTTTAAGATTTTATGTATTTATTCATGAGAGACATGGGGGTGGGGGAGACACAGACACAGGCAGAGGGAGAAGCAGGCTCCCCGCAGGGAGTCCAATGCTGGACTCGATCCCAGGACCCCGGGGTCATGCCCTGGACGCTCAACCGCTGAGCAACCCAGGGGTCCCCAGCTTTCTCTATGTGTAACTTGGACGAATGGTGTCCTTTTCCCAGGTGCCGCCTTTTACGTCATTAGCACTCACATAGCACGGAAAGAAAAAAAAAAAGCTCTAGATCTTACTCCGTAAAAACGTGCAATTCCTTTCTTGAACGTTTAAGCAATGCCCAGGACAAACTCAAACTATTAAAATCTCTTCGAATAATCCTGAGGGAAGACTCGCCCAATGACGTGATCAACCTGCAAGAGCGACAGAAGTTTGGGTATCCTATTTAAAAAAAAAAAAAAAAAGCCTTATTTTGATGTTCATAGAAATGAGAGGCCTTAAAAAAAAATCAAATAGGAGGTTTAAAAAGATTTTAATGAAAGTATGTTTGGGGGAAGCCTGGGTGGCTCAGCAGTTGAGCACCTCCCTTCGGCCCAGGGCGTGACCCCGGGTGTCCTGGGATGGAGTCCCACGTGGGGCTCCCTGCAGGGAGCCTGCTTTTCCCTGTGTGTGTCTCTTGTGAATAAATAAATAAAATCTTTAAAAAAAAAAAAAAAAGTATGTTTGGGGCACCTGGGTGGCTCAGTGGTTGAACATCTGCCTTCGGCCCAGGTTGTGACCCCAGGGTCCCGGGATCGAGTCCCACATCGGGCTCCCTGCGAGGAGCCTGCTTCTCCCTCTGCATGGGTCTCTGCCTCTCTCTCTCTGTGTCTCTCATGAATAAATAAATAAAATCTTTAAAAAAAAAAAGTATGTTTGGGGGACACCTGGGTGGCTCAGCAGTTGAGCGCCTCCCTTGGGCCCAGGTCATGACCCCGGGGTCCCGGGATCCAGTCCCGCATTGGGCTCCCTGCATGGAGCCTGCTTCTCCCTCTCGAGTGTGTCTCTCATGAATAAAATAAATAAAATCTTTAAAATGATAATGATAAAAAAAAAGTATGTTCTCTTCCATGCCTTTTATATTTTTTCTTTTCAAACGCCATTGCATCCCAAGGAGTAACATTACCAAGTGCCATCTGGGTGCACGCAGGGACACCAGGTTGCAAGTACGCTGACGGGCGCTTCCTGCCCCTTAAAGTCCCGGAAAATACCAAGTTCTTGGTGAAATGCAAAAGCCACGTTAACAATCATCCGGTCGGCGGGGCAGCCCGGGGGGCTCAGCGGTTAGCGCCGCCTGCAGCCCAGGGCGTGACCCCAGGGTCCCGGGATCCAGTCCCGCGTCGGGCTCCCTGCGTGGAGCCTGCTTCTCCCTCTGCCTGCGCCTCTGTGTCTCTCATGAATAAATAAGTGAATCTTTAAAAAAAAAATCATCAGGTCGGCTAAATGCACGGAAGCGGCCCCGGCGCCCCAGGTCTCCGCGGGCGCAGCAGCCCGGCCCCGGCCCCGAAGGACCCAGGACCCTGCAAAGCTCGAGAGCTCAGAGCACAGGCGGGGAAGGGGAGCCCCGAGCCAGCGCCCCCGACCGCGGCCGCGACCAGGCCAGCACTCGCCCACCGCCCGCAGGAGACCCAGGCACCCCCAGGCACCCCCAGGCACCCCGCGCTGCGCGCTGCTCACCCCCCCGGGAGGCTCCAAGCCGCCGCCGCACTCGCAGCCTCAGCGAGACCCCCGCAGCTCGCTGGGCGCCGCCATCTTGGCAAGAGAGGGGTCCTTGCTCTCAAGCCCCCAAGCCGGTCGCCCCGAGCGGAGCCGTACAGCAGGGAGTCCCTCGCCCCCACCGCCTCGGCGGCCCCCGCGTCGCGACCCCGCACCCCGGAAGCGCCCTTGCGCTGGGGACCCACAGACACAGCGCGGGAAAGTCAAGGCGCCCCGGAAGCCCGGCTCGGGCCCTCAGGCAGCGCGGAGGGCAGCCCCAGCGCGAGGGGGCGGGTCCTCCGCGGCCGGGGGCGGGGCGTCGAGCGGCGGCGCGCTCGGTAACCATGGCAACGCGGCGGCGGGCAGCTCTCGGGCGGCGGGCTCTGGGCGCTCGAGGCGTCCTCGGGCTCGGCCCCGTCCCGGCGGCTTCCCCTCTGCCCGCCTCGGCCCGCGGGGGGGGGGAGGGGGGAGCGGCCGCGCCCGGGGCCCGCCTCCCGGCCGGCGCCTCCCCCTCGGGCTGCCCCGAGCCCGCCTGCGCCCGCCTGCGCCTGCCTGCCGAGCTCCCGGCCCGCTGGCCGCCCCGGCCCGGCTCCGCCGCGCGGTTCACGCGTCCGCGGCTTTGCCGAGCGGGTTGGGTGACGTCGGGGCCTTCCCGAAGACGCCCCGCTTCGCGGGTTTGTTTGTTTGTTTCCCCCTTTCCAAAATGGCAGCCTCCAGCCGCGCACAAGTGTTAGATCTGTACCGGGCGATGCTGAGAGAGAGCAAGCATTTCAGCGCCTACAACTACAGGTGACGCGGCGGGCGGCGGGCGGCGGGCGGCGGGGCCGGGGGCGGCTTGTGTCTGTCCCGCGGCGGCGGCTTCGGGCCCGGGTGCGGAGCCTCCGCCGCCCACCTGCCTCCCAGGCCGGCCAGCGCGGTCCCGGCGCCTCGGGGGGAGCGAGGGGCGGAGAGGACACGTGCAGGGGAGCAGGGGGGCCTCGGACACCTGGGGGCGGGGGGGAACCTCTGATACCTGGGGCGGAGCAGGGGGGCCTCGGATACCTGGGGACGGGGGGCAGGGGGGCCTCGGACACCTGGGGGCGGGGGGCAGGGGGGCCTCGGATACCTGGGGGGGAGCAGGGGGGCCTCGGACACCTGGGGGGGAGCAGGGGGGCCTCGGACACCTGGGGGCGGGGGGCAGGGGGGCCTCGGACACCTGGGGGCGGGGGGGAACCTCTGATACCTGGGGCGGAGCAGGGGGGCCTCGGATACCTGGGGACGGGGGGCAGGGGGGCCTCGGACACCTGGGGGCGGGGGGCAGGGGGGCCTCGGATACCTGGGGGGGAGCAGGGGGGCCTCGGACACCTGGGGGGGGAGCAGGGGGGCCTCGGACACCTGGGGGCGGGGGGCAGGGGGACCTCGGACACCTGGGGGCGGGGGGCAGGGGGACCTCGGACACCTGGGGGGGGAGCAGGGGGACCTCGGACACCTGGGGGCGGGGGGCAGGGGGACCTCGGACACCTGGGGGGGGAGCAGGGGAGCCTCGGATACCTGGGGACGGGGGGCGGGGGGGCCTCGGACACCTTGGGGGGAGCAGGGGAGCCTCGAATACCTGGGGACGGGGGGCAGGGGGATCTCGGACACCTGGGGGCGGGGGGCAGGGGGACCTCGGACACCTGGGGGCGGGGGGCAGGGGGACCTCGGACACCTGGGGGGGGAGCAGGGGAACCTCGGATACCTGGGGACGGGGGGCGGGGGGGCCTCGGACACCTTGGGGGGAGCAGGGGAGCCTCGAATACCTGGGGGCGGGGGGGCCTCGGACACCTGGGGGGGAGCAGGGGTGGCCTCGGACTCCTGAGGGGGAGCAGGGGAGCCTCGGATACCTGGGTACGGGGGGCGGGGGGGCCTCGGACACCTGGAGGGGGAGCGGGGGGGCCTCGGACACCTGGGGGGGAGCAGGGGGGCCTCGGACACCTGGGGGCGGGGGGGAACCTCTGAGACCTGGGGGGGAGCAGGGGGTCCTCGGATACCTGGGGTGGGAGCAGAGTGTCCTCTGAAAACCTCGGTGGGAGGGGAAGCAAGGCGCCCTCTGAAACCTGGAGAAGAGAGCAGGGGGAGGGGGCTCGGCCTTCATGGTATCAGGGAAGAGGTTCCAATCCTGTGATGGTTCCCTGGGTGGCTCTCTGGGGGCGCGCTGACCGCTGTGCTTCCGCAAGCCTCAGGCTCAGGGCCGGTTTGTGGCGCGTGTAGAACTTCCCCGGGGGATGGAAGAGTTGGTCGTGGAAGTGAGCGAGCAGCCTCTGGGAAAGCTGAAGCCTCGCTGCAGCGAGGTGCCTTGACTCGCTTTCCTGGTTGCAAGAATCAAATCCTTGCTCCTCGGGGCACTGGCTTTGAGGAGGCGGTGGGGTGAGAACAGGAGATTCAGGTAGCCGGAAAGGAAAGAAACAGACTTCTAGGCTCTGAAACACTTGCCTTGGCCTCATCAGATGGGGATACAGCTTAAAGGATCTTCAGGATCCTTTAGGAGAGTGACAGGCTAAACTCCCATCCCCCAGTGCAGCGCACAACTTTCCCCACGCCCGCCCCCTTCTCATACTTGCTCTCGACTCCCTCATTCACGTCCATACTTTTGTCTGCCTCACAACCCTTGCTTTCTTACAACTTCTGACTCATTTTTACTGAATGTTTCTTATGGGTTTTCCCTCTGCGTCCTTAGGTTTGATGTTTTCCTACTACCTCTCCAACTCAGACTTTGAGCCATAGTTAGGCCAGGTCTCACTGTGGGTGAGATCGAGTGTCCCAAGAGAGAGTCTGGTTCCACAGGTGCCACCCTCCCAAGGGTGTATGAGCTGGCAGGCCCCCTGGTAGGTAGACCCAGCCCAGTGTTGGTTATGGGACAGAAAGCTAGACCTCTCGAGCAGTGACTAATTTTTAGATACCTGCTTAGAAAAGTCATTCTGTCCTGTAAATTCGAGAGCAACATCGAGTCCTACCAGTAAGACCAGTCAGGTGGTTGAAAGATACGTTTCCTGGGAGAGCCTGGTTCTACTTAGTGACTTTGTCTTTGGAAGGTAAAGTTTTCGAACATGAGGGGTATGGGTGGAATTTTTAACAAAAACTGAATCAAGTACTTAGCACCAAGGACTTCACCAAGTCTGTTGAAGAAACCTACAAAATATGCACGTGAATAAGTGGTGACCAGGTGTTTACAGTCTGGAAGAAGATATTTTGTCATTTAAATTTGCTGAGAATAAATAAGAACTAGGAATCAGTACACAGGCCCCACACTGAAGGGGGGGATGGGGTCGATGTGAAAGCACACTGTAGAGAGGTCAAGAGGGGGCCTCAGAGAATATATAACCTTCAACAAGTCACTCAACCTTAGTATTTCAATTTTCTTGTTTACAAAATTAGCTTGTCGGACTAGGTAACCTCTGAGGACTGCTACATTACTAAAAATCCATTTGGAAATGATTTATGAGCCAGGTGGGGAAATCCACATTTGAGGCAAAATTTTTTCAAGTGAATAAATGCCAAGTCAACAGGGGTAAACCTCAGGAAAATCATTCAAAGCTGTACCTGGTGGGCAGAAAATTGGAAATGGGTTTCTGTATGAGCCACTGTAAAGTAATACACATTTAGTAAATAATTGTTCAAATTATACTTTGAATCATGCTTTTAAACTAAATTTATTTAGTTTAAAATATGCATGTAAATGTACTAACTATAGGAATCTGGTAATCATTTTACATTTTCTTGAAATCATGGACCTAAAACCTGAGATTCCCACCGGTATGAGGTCTCAGATAATAAACTTAATAGTTAAGAAATAATGCCCTTCTGGGGGCGTATGGATGGCTCAGTCGGTTAAGCGTCTGTCTTGGCTTCAGGTCATGATCCTAGGGTCCTGGGATTGAAGCCTGCATCAGGCTCTCTGCTCTGAGGAGCCTGCTTCTCCCTCTGCCTCTGCTGCCTGCACGTGCTTGCTTTTTCTCTCTCAAAGAAAGTCTTTAAAAAAAAAAAAAAATGTCCTTCTGTATTAGGCTGTGTCTTGAGAATTTCAAAGACAGTGCTTTCCCCTTGTGAAGTTCTCTCTGGTGGGCATGCCCTTTAAACCCTCTTGTCTTTAGTTCATCCTCTTGAGAGTCAGCTCTATCATGATCCTCTCAGGACAAAGTGTTATTTTACTTCAGTGTTTTCAGAAACGTCCAAAGACTACTTTGCTCCGTACCATACCAAAACCTGGAGGTAGAAAGGTGAGAGCTTTGGGCTCAGCAAGGCATCTACCGTCAGTGGCTTTTTTAACATACCTCCATAGGATACAGTTATGGAAATCATTTTAACAAACTGTGTTAAGTGCTGTAATGGGTATGCATGGGGTAGAATCAGGAACACTTCCCAGAAGATGACATTGGGTCAAAAGCATGAAACAACATAGTGTGCTCAAATAACAGTAAACAGTAGACGGTTTAATTGCTAGAGAGTGAAGTGTGATTCAGGGGGTGACAGAGAATGAGACAAAGGGTGGAGAGCCCACATATTCAGGGGCCTGGGCACCATGCTAAGGAACTTGGACTTTATTCTGAGCTAACAGGCAGCCAATAAAGCGTTTTAAACCAGAAAATGACATGGCCAGATTTGCATTTTAGGTAGGTCACTGGTAGCTGTGTAGAAAATAAATTTGGGGACTAAATATAAGGACACCAAATGGGGGGATCCCTGGGTGGCGCAGCAGTTTGGCGCCTGCCTTTGGCCCAGGGCGCGATCCTGGAGACCCCGGATCGAATCCCACATCGGGCTCCCGGTGCATGGAGCCTGCTTCTCCCTCTGCCTGTGTCTCTGCCTCTCTCTCTCTCTCTCTCTCTCTCTATATCATAAATAAATAAAAATTTAAAAAAAAAAGGACACCAAATGGGAGCTGATTACAGCAGTGCTGAGGAGAGATTAGGTTCCTAATGAAGGTAGGAATAGTGGCTGATAGAGAAAAAAGACATATTTGATTAATAATTATAGGGTAAACTTGTTAGAAACCTGTGAATGATTGCATTCAGGAATAAGGAAGAAGAGATTCCAAGGAAAGTCTAGAATCACTTCCAGGTTACTATTTAGCTGAGGCACAGAAAGATTAAATGGGACGTTGTGCCATTAACGGACTTAAGAAATACAGAAATAGCTGGTCTTGTGACAAGAAGACTTACAAATACATCTTCAGACATCTTGAGTAAATGTCAGTGATGCCCAGCAAAGGCAGTTATTCACAAGAGTCCACAGCTCAGGGGAGCAAACAGGGCAAGAGTTAACGTCCTTACTTACTTGCCTTGTGACCCTGGGCAAGTCTTTTCACCTCTCTGTGCTGCAGTTTCTTAATCTATTAAACAGATTCTGTAAAGCAGAGATAATGATTTCTCTCTCAAGTGGAAGTTTAAATGAGTTAATACATGTCAGGTGCTTACAGTTGTGCCTGGGGTTCCTCTGTGGCTCAGTCAGTTAAGCATCCAACTCCTAATTTCAGTTCAGGTCGTGGTCTCAGGGTTGTGAGATGGAGCCCTGTGTGATGGGGCACCGTGCTAGACGTGGAGCCTACTTGCGATTCTCTCTCTCTCCCTCCCCTCCATTCCAATGTATGCACACTCTCTTAAAAAAGAGTTTTGATATTAGGTGAAATTTCCAGGAAGAGTATTTAAACAGTTCTTCTAAACCAGGGGCAATTTTATCTGACAATACCTGGAGACATTTTTGTTGTTATAACTTGAGTGAGAGGATGCTAGAGGCATCTAGTAGTTAGAAACAGGGATGTCTCGTTAGAGACCAGGGACGTCTCTGGTCTAAACACAAAGTCCCCATAATAAAGAATTATCTGACCCAAAATGTCAAACATGCCAAGATTGAGAAATCTTAGTGTATGGTGAGAAAATTAGTGTGCTAAGGATGCTGTTCTAGAGAACATCAAAATGTAAGGGGTTGGCCAAAGAATTGCTGCTACAGAAGGCCAAGAAGACATCGTCTAAGAATGTGGTCCCAAACGTAATGGTCTCAGGATCCTGTTAAATTCTTAAATGTAACCGAGGACCCAAAAGCTTTGTGTATGTGTGGCATAGTTATCAATATCATGGTGAAAATCAAAACTAAAACATCTATTTGTGAATGAATTAATAAGCCCATCACATACTAACATAAATGACATTTTTAGGAACAGTAACCATTTTTTTTCCAAAAAAGAAAAAAAATTAGTGACAAGAGTGACATTCTTCAACATTTTTGCCAATCTCTTCAATGAATGTCTTAATAGAAGAAGAGAAGATTTTTATATTTGCTGCTGCCTACAGCCTGTTGCTATACCACATGTCATTTAGCCTCTGGGAAATTCCACTGGACACGCTTAAGAGAGTGAGAACAGGCAGTTGTGGTACTGTGAAAATAATTTTCCTGATGGATCCGCTGGAAGGTCTCAGACCCCCCCAGTGGCCCCTAGCCACACCTGGATAACTACTGTAGTATCTACAAAGAAGAAGAAAACAAGCAGTGCAAGCAGTATCACAGAAGTCAAGATAGTCACATGTTTTTGGAAGGTAGTTGTGGCCAAGGTCACTTGCTTCAGCAAGGTCCAATAAATAAAGATGGAAATGTGATGCCTGGTGTTGGCAGTACCGAGATCTCTAGGGACCTTTACCAGAGAGCAGTGTTAGTGAGGTGGTCAAGGCTGAACCTGGGTTATGGGCGTTGAGAAGTGAATCAGAAGGAAGTAAACAGCTACAGTGAGTATAAACCAACCCACCACCCCAGGAAGTCTGTTTAACGTGATCTGGGAGTTCAGATAACTGTTAGAGCAAGACCCCACAAGAGGTGAGAAGTGGTGTATCTGAGAGCACAGTTGGTCCTGGGACAGGCAGAGAGACACTTTTTTATCGGTGGGTAAAGGAGGCGAAGATGCAGGAAGGATAGGAAGTTGAGGTGATTGGTGCTGTGCCTGAGAGCCAGTTTCTGGATAAAGTGGAAAGTAAGTAAATGTTGAGGAAGCATTATGCTCTCAGATTTATTATTACACATGTCAAACACTATTGTAGCTGTAGGTTTACTTGTCTCTGCCATTCATTCCTTGAAAGCAAAAATTGTTTTATGTCTTCCTTTCTAGTGCTTAGCACAATAACTATCCAGTGTATTTTTATAATTCTTTGTTCAGGACAGCCCAGGTGGCTCAGTGGTTTAGCTCTGCCTTCCACCCAGGGCGTGATCCTGGAGACCCGGGATCGAGTCCCACGTCGGGCTCCCTGCATGGAGCCTGCTTCTCCCTCTGCCTGTGTCTCTGCCTCTCTCCCTGTGTGTCTCTCATGAATAAATAAAATCTTTTAAAAAAAAATTCTTTTTGAAAAGTAAGAGGAAATTGTATTCAGAGGTAACTTTTATCAGCCAATTCCTCTTATAGGTTAAAAATGTTGTAAAATGTGAGAAAAAGGAACAATAATGCCCAAATGCTTACCAAGTTGAGTGTCAGAACTCCTCCTTTCTTCATTAAATGTTTGAGTATTACACTTCCCGTACATTAAGCATTGTGGTGAGAACTGCAAATCAAAATGAGCCTCCCATTAAAGGTAGAGAGCAGTAAAGTAACCAAAAAGCCCCTTATTTTACCCGGCAAATGAGTCTGTTCAGGAATAGAGAAATTGCAACTCAGAACATGCAGGCTAGGGCAAACCATAGGCCAGTCTGGAGAACAAAGGAGAGAAACATTGTAGAGAGAAAGGATGAGGTTAGAAGGGCTGCTTGGAACAAAAGGCAGTTGGAGGAAAAGTGAAGAGCTCTGGGTGGTGATGATTTCTCGTTGGCTGGGCTGTTGCTGGGCCAGGAGAAAATCTTCCTTCTTCTGTTGGGGTAGTAAAGTAAGCTTCTTCCTGTCCACTAGTGTGAGATAAGCTAGACAGCAGGTGAGAGACAGCCCCTACACGGCTTCCCGACTACATTTTAAATGAGACTTCCCTTTATTATATTCACATCATCAGAAGTTTATCCATAAAGTTCAAAGGAAGAAAACGTGTGTAGAGGATCTGACCTCATAAGCACCACCTTAAAAATAAATATCATTAGGAATGCTTTTGACAAGTAATAGAAAACCTTTACACGGTACGTAAGTAAGGGGTTTATTCTCACATAGACAAGGTCTAGAGACAAGGAGCTGCTCCAACTGATTTAGCTGCTAGATGATGTCAAGGTGTCTTGAATGTTTGTTTTCCTCCGATGCTTATGCCTGATGGTTGCAAATGGCTCCTGACATTCCAGATAAATCTATTTGAGGCAAGAAGAAAGCAGGGCACCCCAACCAGGAAAGAGTACATTTCCTTTTCGTAAGGAAAGGGTAAACTTCCTGGAACCTTTCTGGTGGACTTCTGGTTGTAGCATTGGCCAGAACTCTTCTATCACTAGCTGAGCGTGAGGCTGAAAAAGGAAGGTTAGCTAGTCTAGCCTCTGGAGCAGGAGGCCGCACAAAGAAAAGGGTTGGGCAGTGGCTGCTGGGCCAGCCAACAGTTAATGTCTGCCACAGCGGGGGCCAGAGACCTGTGCGGAGGAGCACTCCGGGCCGACCGTGAGACCCAAGGGGGCGCGCATCAGAACCAGAAGCACTGCATTGGTGTTCCAGCATGGGTGACTTCAAGTGTGGGCGAAATAGCCAGCAAGTGATAAAATGGGTCTCGAACAAAGACAAGGGTAGAAAGGATAAATAGCTTGACTCAAGCCTCACAACTGGTAAATGACAGAGTGGGAACTAGATTGCCTCCCAGCCCCCAGTGCGCTGCTTTCTCCAGGACTCCACACTCTGCTGTGGTGTGGGAGCTTCCTGCAACCCCATGCATCCTCCGGCTTGGCCAGAAAAAGTTGTAGACATCAAAGATATTTATTTTCACAATTTCTTTTTAACAGCCAAAGTAGCCAAACAAGCATTCTCTAGTTTTGTGACTGGTAAATTACTAACTGTTGATAATGTCAGGTCTTAATTACTACCTGCTACACCACTAAATGCAATGTTATTGAAGCCTCTTGATTGTAGTCTGAATGAATGGACTGATGGTTCCTATTTAGTAGTCTGTTCTCTCTTGGAACTAGAAGTTGAGGACATGGAACCCTGAGCTCCTGGACAGGACAGGAACCAGGCAGAGGGTTTCCTCCACAGGTTTCTGTGCTCACTGTTGCAGACCTTTTGACATTGACTGCCTCTTTTGCGCCCATGTGCCACTGATTGATCAAGAAGGCTAAGGTGAATAATAATCTAATGTGAAGAGTACTAACACCAAGCACCTTTCTCTTTCTAAAATAAGCTACACTGAAGACATGAACTGCCAAGTATTCTTTCGCTTTGGAACAAATGGACAAATCCAGTTTGTTCCTAACAGTTCTTGAAAACTCATGGTATATATATTATTGCACTAAAGCCTCAAAGCAGATAGAATACAAACCTGCCTTTAATCAGAACTTGCTGGTGCGTGGAATATTCCACAAGAACTCTTGTTCTTTTGTATCCTTTATTCCTTCGCTCAGTTCAGAGCCACACAGACCTGCCACCTGGGACAGCTATTAAGTGTGTGGTGAGCATCAAGTGTTGCATTTTGCTTTTTGGTACTCTTAACAAGATTATTAGGATTTCCCCCCACCCCAAAACAGTTTTCTCTTTTTTTAAGTCTTGAAATGGATGTGTATATTATAAGCAATCAAAGAAACCAGAGAATGGTTTAATAAGCAGCCAGAGTAGAGTTTTGCTCACTATACAAGGGTTAAATAAATCATACCTCTCTGTGAAAAGCTTTTTAACTTTTATATTACAGACTATTCAAGAACACAGAGAAGGAGGAGAGGAGTATAAGAAAAAAAAGACAAATTTTCTAAATTCTTCCCAAACTTACTCTTAAATTTGTTCTGAATTTATACTGTTGAACTCATGGGATAGCTTGTGGCACTTGAGTAGAACTACTGTTACCTGATCCCTTCTTTCTAACAAAGCCCCACAACAACTACAGACAGTTCATTTGTGCTGAAGAAAAACAGCTTCTTAGACTCTTCAAGGAAGGATTATTTATTATCATTAAATATGCTTGAAATTTCAAAATAAAAAAATTCCTTTAAGGAATTCCTTAAAAATTTTTCCTTTAAGAAAAAAAATTCCTTTAAGGTTGCTAAGTTCCACTATTTTGAATGATAATTGTTTTGAAAAATAAGTAAAAATTGTATAGCTAACTCAGAGAAGGAGATATTTAACATATACAACAGCCTGAATTGGGGGGAAAAATAACATTTTTTACTCTTGACAGTGGAGCAAAGTGTTAAAAAATTATTAGATCTAAGTGTCACTGTTGAATTACTGAGTCTAGTTTATAAAAGTTTCCAAATTGCACTTATCTATTTATACATTCTCTTGGCCCCTAAAGCATTTAAAAAACTTATAAAAATACATATAATAAAATGAAATAATTGTTATAATTAAAAAATAATAAACGAGAGAATCAGAGCAAAGAGGAAATAAAAGTAAAGAATATAAGAAAGTAAGGAGTAAAGGTAGACCATAAAATGCAATTATAAATAAGTGGGATTCCTATAAAGTATCTTTAATTCTGTGTTGTACTAGGGTAATCCTTTAAAAAAAAAAAAAAAAAACACAAGTATACTTAACAAAATATCCTGTTTGAAAACTACTGTAATGAGCATCGTAGAAAATTGCCTGCCTCTTAATTATTTGCATCAGCAGCCAAATGACTACTTTGTCATGGGTAAAAGATACTTTATCTCCTGTTTCTTCTCTTCTATGACCCCTTTCCTAACACTGAATCCCATTTCATCAGGTAATAGATTTTTACATATGACTTAGCGTTTATTTTCACAATTAACTGGTACCTAGCGAATTTAGGAAGATTTTACAGAAACCAAATTAGCTGATAAAACTAGATGAGTTACATGAGCCAAGCTGTGAATCTCTAGATTTAATAAGAGTCAGCTAAATCAAGATGGGTCCTCTTGGCTTTTGTGTTAGTAATAAGAATGCCTTGAATGGGGTTCCTTCAGCTGATCTCTACCCTCCTGTTTTAAGAAGATTTAGAATTTCCAAATTAGGACATAATAATGTATCACTGTCACATCTTGATTTGCTACATGACTTGATAGCCACTCATTCTTGGAATTGTCTTTGAAAGTATAGCAGTTTTTTTAACTCCTATTTTGAGATTCAAAAAAAATAGCTCACAAAAATGTCTTTTCATGACAAAACAGAAACAAAAGTTATAATGACTTGCTAGGATGTCTCTATTGTTTTACACCTTATTTCTTCCTCTAATAGTCTCATTCCTGAACTAATTTGCTTTAAATACTGTTTTCAGTATTATGAATGAGAATTATGAGCAAGACAGTCTTGACTTAGAAAGATTCCTGACCTTGGAACGAAGAAAACTTGTTTTGGGGGCACCTGAGGGCTCAGTTGGTAGAGCATACCACTCTTTTTTAAAGACTGATTGATTGATTGGTTGGTTGATTGATTTGGGGGGCATGGAGAGAGGAGCAAAGGGAGGGAGAGAATATCAAGGAGACTCCCCACTGACCATGGAGCCCAACATGGAGCTCAATAGCAGGACCCTGAGATCATGACCTGAGCTGAAATCAAGAATCAGACAACTCAATCCACGGAGCCACCTGGGCACCCCAGGGCATACCACTTTTGATCTTAGCGTTGTGAGTTCAAGCCGCATGTTAGATATGGAGATTACTTTTAAAGAATGAAAAGAAAACTTCTTTCAAATTTAAGGTCAACTAGCTCTGTGACCTTGGTATAAATAATTTACTCCCCAGTCCATCATCTATAAAATGAGAATGCTAAAGGTGCAAAACTTTCTGGCAGACCGTTTGGCATACACCAGGTACTCCAGAGTCCTGTCTTTTGTTTCAGCAAATACAAGTAAATTAGCTACTATGGATTAACCTTTACACTGGCAATCCAACTGCCAAATCTTTGAAATTTTTAGTCGATAACAGTGATTTAGCCAGCCCGGTTAAACTTGTGGAGTCACATTCTGCACCAGGTATTTATTGGCAATCCAGAAATCTCTATCGCTATAATACACAGTTTCAAAATGGTGAGATTGGTTTGAGCCTTCATTCAGCTAGCCTTCTTAGGATACTTGCAATATGCCAGACCCTTTGCTCCCTGCTGGAGGTACAGAAATAAACAGAACATGATCTTTGCCTGAGAGGAACTTCGCAGTTCAGCCCGTACAGGAATACGTTCATGGCGAATCTTCCAACAGGGTGGTGGCAGCACGCCAATAGAGACGTGAGCGCGTATCGTGGGAGCAGACAGGCGATGCAACACAGCCTGTGGGTGAGGTTTAGAAAGCTGTGGTAGCTGGTCTGAGCTGCAAAGATCCAGTGGGGATTTGCTGGTGAAGGGAGGCAAAAGCAGAGGGGACAGATGTTTTAAAATAAATAAAAGAATAAGAAGACGACAACAATGTAATTCGTGCTGGGCATGGGGAAGTGCCAGCAGTTTGGTGCCACTGTGGCAGACAGCAGGCGAAGTGAGAGTATCCCGGAGGTGGGACCACAGAAGACAGAGCCCTGTGTGGCCTGCCAGGCTGCTGGGATGTGTTGCTAGGCAGAGGAAAGCCATTAGGTATTTTAAGCAGACTCCAGGTCCCCTTTACCTGGATCACTCCAGACATGCAGGAAGCTGAAGACACAGAGGCCAGTTAGAAGCCAATGGCATTGATTCATTGAGTCATGATGGTGAAGGCCAGACTGGAGCAATGGTGAGTAAAGGAAAGAAGAAACTGGTTTTGAGATCTATTGAGAAATAGAATTAGCTGGTCTTAGTGATTGGTTGAGTATGTTGGATTAGAGAGAATGACTCAAACTGCAGTTAGCAGAATATAATCGGAAGGAGAAAGACCATTCCAAATGAAACTCCCGTAGCAGGGACAGTGCCTCCTTGGTACAAGGAAGACATTTATGTGCATCCATTTGTGTGCAGTGATACAGCTTCAGGAGAGTATCTGGACATTTTAGAGACGATTTTTTTTAAGATTATTTATTTGAGAGAGAGGGCATAAACAGGAATAAGGGCAGAGGAAGAGGGAGAAGACTCCTCGCTGAGCAAAGAGCCCAACTCGGGGCTCAATCCCAGGACCCTGGGATCATGACCTGAGCCAAAGGCAGATGCTTAACTCACTGAGCCTGCCCCTTTAGACAGGATTTTAAAGCATCTTTTTGGCCCTAGGTGTTAATCTGCAGCACTATATACACTTAGCTCACTTTTGTTTCTCCAATTATATATGTTTCATATATTAATTTGCCAGTTAATATTCATCAGTGTTCAGTTAGTTGATTTTCTCTGTTCTCAAGGTAATTATTTTATTTAATAGATGGCTCATTAGATATCATTAATGCATCTATTAGCCTTATATTCTTTTGTTTCTGGAGTAATTTTTGAGTGGATTTAGTACACCCCCCTTTTGCCTAGTGTAAAATTACTTGTGTAATCAATTCATTATATATATTGTTTTGTAGCATAATTATTCATTTCATGCCCTCCTCATTTCTTTTTCCTCATCCACAGTTTGAGAATAAATACAAATATTTTCCCTATATAATATCCCTCCCTGGCATCTGATCCCTCATGGTGATGTTGTCTTAACCAGAAATCATTTCTGCAGGCAGAAGCATCTTATCTAAAATCTCCTTTGCCCTTCCTTTACTAAGCAAAATGCTAAGTTAAGAGTGTAGTTTCTTGCAGCCATGCTGGAACCAGAACAAACCATTGAGCCTCTATCCTGGTCCAGTTGTCTCTCATTCATTAAGCAGTTCTTTGTTGAATATTCACAATGTACTCAAGTTTGGTGTTCTGTTTCTTTCCTTCTCAGACCAAGGTTGAAAAGATTTTGGGACAGTGGTGGACCTCTAAACTTGTGGAGACATGGAATATATAATCTGTGGTTTCATTTGCCACCTTGATTTGATGTTTACTCCCAGGTCTGTTTCTAGCCCAAGCACCAGGTGCAGTAGACAGTTCACACATATCCAAAGCTGCCCAGCTGAGCGGGGACTGGACATTCATCCAAGATCCCTTCCCTTTACCTAGCTCTCTGTTCTCCCACATTCTGCCCCGACACCACTCAGGCCCATCCCCTCCTCCTCACCCCCACTAGCTTGGCCCAGCTCATCGTTACTCTTCATCTGGTTGGCTGAACCCATAATCTACCATCGGTCCCCTTTGTACCCTCGCCTAACTTGCTGAGCAGGGCTGGGCACTGGGGGAAGCAGGCTAGGTAGAGATTTTGTGCAGAAGGGGTGCCTTGATTGTACGGAACAGAGTCAAGATATGCATGCTCCAATGCAGCCACCCTCACCCCCTGTTTAAGTGCACCAGAGGACTGATGTGGCTTTTGAAGTAAAATTCCTTCTCCTTAGCTTCACAGGCCCCTCTCCGTGTTCACCTCCTCTCTACCTCTCTTCACTTCATCCAGATCAGATGTCTCCCATTTTCTTAATGGTGCCACATGGCTTTAGGCTTTCGTGTGATCACTTCCTGGGTCCTGTGTTTGAAACACTTCCCCCCTTCATGCAGCAAATCTCTAATCATCCTTCAAAATTCAGCTAATAGAATGACTCTTGATAAGCTCTCTGAAACCTCCCAAACCCACTCTATTCCTTATTAAGCAATTAAGGAAAAAGAAAAAAATTTTAGTTGCTTCTCACTGCTCTTGATAAAGTTCAAAATCCTTACCGTGGCCCATGTTTGCCACAGGGTCACTTTCCCATTTAGGGGGTACATTCCATCACCTTCCCACTTTGGGGGTGCTCCCCTTATATTGGCCTTTTCTTGATGTCCTTAAATACTGTACTACCTTAAACCCATGCTATTTCTGTGTCTCCAGGGTCTTTCTCCATTCATATAGATCACCGCTCTCTGCTCACTTGCCTAGACCCCAGGAAGGGCACTCCCCAGTCTTGCAAGCTCTCACAGCCCCGTGACTTCTCTGTCATGATACTTAAACCAGATGTCATTCTACATGAACTTTGTAATTACCTCCATAATGCCTTCCGTACTACTCTGACCACAGGCTGTAGAAGGTCAAGGATTATATGTGGTTTTGCTCACCACTCTCACCGCAGCATCCAAGCCAGGCACTAATGAAAGCAACAGTATGTGGCAAATGTATGGGTCATATTTATGATGGCTCCTCCCTTGTCTTCCAGACACTTTGTGTAAAATCCTGCCCCATCACTCTTGTGTAGGGAGCATATTTGAGTCAACTTTGCTTTCTCCATGATAACACACTGTAAAAGCAAAAGAAACGTATGAGTGAATGCTGTGTGTATAGGTAACTCCTTATTAATAAGGATAAGTGAAAAGATTCCGATTAACTACCAGGGTGACCATGTTTAGGGCACAGAAGGTCACATAATTTAATCTTCCTTTCTTCCTCTTCACATATCTGAATAGAGAGAAATCTAAGAGAATTTTAAGATAAGATTTGTTTTCCCCAACCAAATTTATATCTAGCCTTTCTTTTTTCCCCCAGAAATTCACCTATTATATTTTAAAAGGCCTTCCTGCAAATGAAACCAGCTTGATTCCTTTCTCTTTGGGATCACCATAAGGTGTGTATAGCAAGCCCATTACTAACAAGTGATCACATGGTTACTAGGGTAGTTGTTTTCCAAGCTGCCTCACCAGGCTTGAGGAAGACCATTAGGTGGAGTAAGCTACAGCAGGAGCCCTGAGAAAGGGGCTCCCAGCCTCCCCTCCCCAGCCCACTGGCAGCACAGGCTGGTTCTCTGTGTCTGCTGTTTGGAATGCTCGAGTGTACATGCTGCCATTACCGGCCTGCCCATCCGCATCACCGCCATTGCTGAGGCCTCTAAGAGCCTCGGACTAGATGAATGTTCAAAGAGCAAGCCCCAGCTTCTACCCTAAGCTAGAGCACCACAGAGTGACAATCTCAGGTTTGGAACTATTTCTCTCTATGTTCTGGCTAAACACATGAGCTACGTCAGACAGAGTTCTCTCTTCTTCCTTCCCAGCACCCCTGCTCTTGCATCCTCAGTCAGATGCTCTCCATGCCCTAAGACCTTCAGACTTGGTCCGTCCCCTAAAGGACGAGCAGGAATGGGGGAAGAGGCTCTATCACAGGGATATCTTGTCAATAGCATTGTTAAGTAGTAGACTCAATTCAGAGAGCAAGATATGTGGGACATATAGTTTCTTAAAAGCTAGTTCCTTTTCCTTCTAAAAAAAATAAAAACACCAGGAAAAATCCAAAACGTTGAGACATCTCAGGCGATGAATAAATGAGATATCTCAGGTGATGAACAAAACTTGGTATGGGAAGAAGACAAGTCCATACTGTCAGAAATATCTGTCACTGGTAGTGATTGTGAACATGTTTTCTTAAGATGCCACCATCTGTTTCACTGAGAAGACTTTCCAAAGGTCAGAAGAACCAATGCAAAATAGTAAAGAGGAAAATAAGCCTCTTTGTTTTAAATAATTAAAAATAACCAAAATGCAAAAAACTACCTCTTGTTTCATGACCACAGCTACTAACCTATGCAGTCGTCTACTAGCAATCATATTTCTACAATAACTAACTTTAATCCACAGTCACCCAGAAAGCCTCTTGTATTTCATGCATACAGTTATTATCACAGAGGAGTGTCTCCCTGGCATCCTCCTAACGCTGAGGAATAAGAGAGAACCCAGTGCTTATTTTTACCGTATCTTCCATTTTTTTTCTTCCTTAAGGATGGAGGAAAGAGTTACTACCTTACAGCACAGCCTGTTTCATTTTGCAGTTCCTTTATATTTTCGTTTGCCAGCCTGAAAACGAATGTGTTGAGAATATTGGAACCTAAGAAAAGAGAATCTGGTTGATTTCTATTCTTTAAGTCTTTAACATGTGCAAGAGAATGGGAGCTATGGACAGAAGGTTTAGAGACCTGCGTTCTGTGCTCCAGGGTCATAAATCTCTCTAGAGTCCTGAGTATCTGACTCCGTAATGGAGCCAGAACACCTGGGTCAAGTATGGGTAGAGCAGATGGATGAATTAACAGAATTTGCCCTTGAAAAAAGATTTGCTGGTTCCTGTTATATTTTGAATCTGTGAAGAGCAGAAATCTTGTCACATTCATATTGTGTTTTTTTTTTTTTAGACCTCCCCCCCACCCCCACTGACTTAGTAGGGACTCTAATAAAAAGTACACACAGGCCAACAAATTATTAAATGAGAATTTATAATCTGTGAAGCACTTTCAAATTAAGGTAGTGGTAATATGGTTGGGAGTGTTTGAGTTTGTCTTACTTAGGTTGAAATTATCTTCTTTTTATGACCTGGTTAAGGTTGAAGGGCTCTGTTGGAATGCCCAGTATTCCTGAGTCAGGCCAGTGCCATGTATCATTATGCTGTGGTATGTCAGTTGTCCACTGTCACCACCAGAGCTGCCTTTGGGCCTCCTCCTGTGCCTGCTTTCCTCTCCATGATCCTTGTGGATGGTAACTTTTTCACAAAGACACTGACATATAACATATCCCTGGAAGCCGTATTCATTCAGTTAACAAATATGTATTGAAGTTCCAGTGTGTATCAGGCATTCTGCTGGGCACTAGAGATGCAGCAGAGAGTAAAACTTATCCGGGGCCTGCGTTCATAGAGTTTCTGTTCCAGTAAGACCGTATTATGACAGAAGCCTTCCAACATTTTGCTAACTAGATCCATTGGAGGTAGTAGTCTTACATGTGTTTGTTGTACCAAATTCTGTACTCTGTTGAGGCTTAGTTACAGTTTCATTCCAGTGGTCAAAAGCTTTGGGAGAACTGATTTTATTCAAATTCTGATTAAAATAATGTTAATAAAATCAGTCCTCGCACAAAGGCTGTTTACTGCCTCAGGGGTATCTGTTCCATATTCACACAGATCCCCTAGTGTCTAGAGGGAAAGAAGAGAGGGGGACTCCAAAGTGAACTAACATCGGTGGATCACATGCTGTGAATCAAGCACTGTATATCATATCCTTAGTATGCATTGTCTTGTTCAGTGTCGAATTACTGTAAAATAGATATTACTACTCCATTTTACAAATACAACCGTAATAGCAGCCTTTTTTTTTTTTTAATAGCAGCCTTTTTATACTTCAACATTTCTCATGAGCCAGACTCGTCAGGCCCTTCCTTGCATCATCTCATTTAATCATCATAAAAACTCCATGAAGCAGATCTTTTAATTTCCCCCAATTTGCAAGTAAGGAAGCTGCAGCTCAGAGCAGTAAAGCAGCAAACCTAAGATGATACAGCCAATAGGGAACTGAGTTAATGAGTTCCTGTGTACCTCCAGTACCAACTCTTTTCCCCATGTTCCTTGATGACTCAGCCTCCACCTGTCTCCACAGTAAGATGCAGCTCTTTCTCTTTGGGTGGACTTCTTGGCATAAGAGATAGATCAGAGTGTTCTGGTGTCCCATCAATAGGTGCACCTAAGCTGTCTGTCGAAACCTCTCCTGGGGACCTACTGACATCACCTTCTGTTCTTAGTAACTCTTGACTTCAAAATCCAGGTCCAAGTTTGGGCTGTGTAATTTTAATTTCCCTAAATAATTTCATCTTGCTTTCCATTGGCCTTGCTCACAAATCTGAAACTCCCATTGAATGCTGCTACTGAGGATTACAGTCCTCTGTGGGAATCCCCCAGGACGCCCCCTTGACTTTGGAGCGCCTCTCTTGCTCCAGGTTGATGACCCCATTGTGTGCTCCTTTTAAGACAGAAGACAAAACATATGCTTAAAATTGTCATTCCACAGGTGATATTTTAATAGACGTTGCTCCCAACTGATATTTTGTTTTAGGTCTCTTAAGTAAATATTTTGTAATGTGTGTGCATACTCTAAGGCAATATTATCACAAAGGGGGATATAAACTGAAAATAATTAACTTGCCGTATTCTAAAATATCAATGAGGGGTAGAAGCAGTATTATTGAAAGATAGTATTTCTGCCAAATAATAGTGAGGGGAAAGAAAAGAAGAAGAAGAAAGGAAGATGGGAGGCAGGATTTTATCAGAAAAAAGAGATTAATCAAAACAAGCAGAAAGAGCATGCAGGGTCACTGTGCCATGAGGAGAGGTTTTTAGCAGTAGAATACAGGTGAGGCTAGCTTTGGCAGAGCTGGATTGACTACCAAAAGGCCATCCTCCCAAGGAAGATGTGTGGTGCTATGAGTCATGCACAAGGCCACATGGCCCCATTTACCTTAAGGGAAGGAAATCTTTCTGGACCAGAGGCCCCAGTTCCTTCCTGATTGGTACAGAATGGGAGCTGTGGAGTTGTGAGTGTCCCGCTGCTGTCATCACCTTCCCTCCCATGCTTCTGGTTGCTCGTGCTCTTGTCTTGCCCCATGTCTGCATCTGTTCCTTTATGGGGATGATTAGAATGGTGGCTGAGGGCTTGTGCCAAAGGAACCTTATAGAACAGACAACCAGCTTCTGTAGGAAAACATCATGACTCTAAAAGAGCCAGTAGCCAATCCTGTAGAAAAAAAGACCAGTGTGGTTTGTCTGTTTTTAACATAGATGATCCCCCGATAGCCTGCTCATGGTAGGAATGGTCTACACATGCTTTCTGCTTACTCCTCATTCCACTGCAGTCTGCCCTGCCAAATTCCTTCTGTTACTTTTTTGTCTTTGGCCCATTTACCACCATGATCATCTTTCCTTCCCTCCTGGGACGCAGGATACCACTGTCTCCTGGTGTCCTCCCCATTTGAGACACTCCTCCTCCGCTATCTCTCTTCCTTCAATATGAAAGCTCCCTTACATTGCATTTTGACCTCACACCCCCACATGTGCTAATCAGTTGTGGCTTCAACCCTGTGTGCTCTGATGATTCCCCCTTGGTTTACGCTTTCCCCTAGCCTGCAAACCCTTCTTTCCAAAGCCTGCCTTCATCTTCTGGGTATGCTACCAAATTCAGTGTGTCTGCACAAAATCCTGCATCCCCCCCCCCCCCCCCCCCCCGGCAAACATGACCATCCTGCATTCCCTCTCATTGTCTGGATGTTCAGCTCTCAAGCTAGAAATCACTTCATTTTTTCTCCTTATTTTATCCACAGGGCCCTCTTTTTGCCCAGTGGATTATCTCTCACATATTTCTCTTACTGGCAGAAATTTTGTGTCCCCTTTGTTGGCTCTCATCAGATTTTGTCCGGATTTTATAGCAGCCTCCTACTCATCTCTGCACCTTCTGCTCTTAGTGCTACCAGGCATCCTTCTTCTCATCACCAGCATGGTTCTCTAAGTCCAAATCCAGTGGTGCCACTCTCTGAAGTCATGCATTTAAAAGTAGCACCAAGGGTTAAAAGAAGCAGAATTCTTCCCCTAGAAGCCAAGATCTGTCAAGAAAATTTGACTAGGTAGTCTTCAAATGCATAAATGCTGAATGAAAGCCCAGTAAATGTGAGCCACACTCTAGACCTCTGAATATGTCCAAGACATTATTATGTTTATCTATATGAAATATGTCGAATTTGCTTATAAAGTTCAGACTTCATTTTCTACTGCTGGAAAATTAAGAATTGACCCCTGAGTCAAAATTTGCATTTGTGTCCTATCATGAAGCTTTAGCAAAATAAATAGGATCATAAAATTAACATTTTATTATTCTTCAAAGATCTGTATTCACTTCACTACTCTTCACTGAATTAAATTACCTTTAGTTATTTGTTTATATAAGGGAAAAAAGAGCAAGTCAACCTAACTGAATAAAATATGGATTATTTATAAGGCCCTTGGACTTTCTCTTATTTAAATGCTTATGAATTTCTTAGCTGACTTAACTTATGTATCTTGTGCCTGTATGAGTTTGGGTAATCCGTGATATGTCTTTACACACAAATTCTCTAATGAGAGAGATTTCTTTTTTAACATGAATATGGAATTATCCTTCAGAACTCGTTTTGAATGACAGTAGCTTCTCTTCACACTACATCTTGCTATGTTGTGGCTAAATTAAATTTCCTTGGGCTAGCCTGGGAACTTTATCGTCTTTTAGCAGTGTTCCAAATTCTCAATAAATAAGAAGCTTTGCAAATAACTTCTTTTCTCAAATAAACTGAAACAAGCTGTGTTGTATTTTATTCCTAATTTATTTCAACGTGTTTTTAATCAGGATGTGTGTCTTAAGTAAGAAGATCAGGAAAATAAGGATAGGAAAACTAGAATGAGGCTAACAATCAAAATGGGTGCTGAGAAGACAGGACATTTGGCAGCCAGGAGCAGCCTCTGGTCTGGCTCTGAGCTTCCTACTAGCCTATGCAAAGAGAAGACCATGAATGGTAATGTGAGTCACAGTGTCTGATATATAAGCACCCAATTGCTTAGAAATACACTCTTCCTGGCATGAAAACTCAAGAGATTACTCTCATGAAGGGCTACATCCTTAGCAGAAATACAATCAGTTTCAAAGAACAGTTTCTTCTGGCATCTCCTAGTGCAGCCTAATGGTACCAGACCACAGGCAATGAAGCAGCTCCACAAGAGACCCAAGATTAGGTCCTGACATAACCCACAGATAGAGCCAAGTATCCAGAGGAATAGAGGGCTTGCCTTTTAGTCAATCCTACGTAAACTGTACTTACTTCAGTCAGAGACTTGATATGTTTTGAGCAGCAATGAGTGGAATTACACTCCCAGGCAAAGTCTAAACTGAATAGAAAATGAAAGCTTTAACTTTACTTTGAGGGAATTGGCCATGGACAGAACCAGAGACTTCTAAGAACTTTGGAACCACTCTAGTTCTATACCTTTAAGGTTTTTCTTAAGAGGCTATTTCAGTGGACCATCTTTCTTAAAATAACTTTTAGATGAAATATTCAAATCAGTGATAGAATGAACCCCTATATAACTAAATTGGTTTATCCTACAGGGTTATTTTGAGCTATAAGCCACTTAACATGTACCAAAAATTAAGACTTCGATTTCAGAAAATGTTATCTAAGGCTGATTTTTTAAAATAGTATTTTGAGCTCAAAACCATTGTCTCTTAAGACCATTCTCCATGTTTGTCAAAACCTATCTGCCTACGGGTATACCTTTCCTTTTGTGCTCAAGTAGGGAGATGTTTTATCTCCCTTTATCCATGGTAGGGGACACTCCAGTGGATGCCTGCAGCCACAGATAATATGGAACCCTGGGATTCCTGGGTGGCTCAGCGGTTTAGCCACTGCCTTCGGCCCAGGGTGTGATCCTGGAGTCCCATCCCAGGGTGGATCAAGTCCCACATCAGGCTTCCTGCATGGAGCCTGCCTCTCCCTCTGCCTGTGTCTCTGCCTCTCTCTCTGTCTCTGTCTCTCATGAAAAATAAATAAAATCTTTTAAAAAAATATGGAACCCTATAGTACACACACAGTTTTTCTCCTATATGTACATACCTTTGATAAAGTTTATACATTAGACACAGTAAGAGAGTAAAAACAGTAACTAGTAATAAAATAGAATAATTACAACTATGTGCTGTAACAAAAGGTGTGTGAATGTGGTCTCTCTCTCCCAGAATACTGTTCCATACTCACTCTTTTTCTTCCTGTGATGGTGTGAGATGATAAAATGCCCATATGAGGAGATGAAGTGAGGTGCACGATGTCAGCATTGTGACGTAGTGTTAGGCTACATTGATCTTCCAAGGATACATCAGAAGGAGGATCGTCTGCTTCAAGACTGGTTAACCAAATGCAACTGAAAACACAGAAAGCAAAACCACAGATAAGGAGAGACTACTGGACTTTGTTCTTTTCAAACAGTCCTAGCTTTGTCAGCACGGTGTCCCTCAGAAGGATAGAGTTGAGCGTTTAGCACGGGGATAACCTCTTTTCTCTGGTTCTAAGCCAACCCTATTAATCTATGTGTTAGTAATCTCTAAACTAGTGAGAACATCTTATATTTAAAAGCTTTTTCAGTGGTAGTCAATCAATAAACACACTGTTTTCCAGTGAAACTGCTTTGTAACCAAGTTTGGACGCAGAGATAAAAGAATAGGCCTTAAACCACGTACTTAAAACTACCACAACCAGACTTTTTCTGTCTGACATATTCTAAAGTAATTTAACCACATATGTGATGTTGTTGCAGGAATAGACTTGTGATGATGTGTCCAAATTATGCTTAATATAGGAAATGTTAAAGAATAATGTACAGTAATTGGAGATACATGTACATTATTTCCAGAACTGTCTAACATTGGTAACTCACTACAATAATTATTAAATGATAGTGAGGAAAAGATATAAACATGTGGTTAGTAGGTGAAATAAAAAATATCTAAAATTGCTTGTTAGGTTAAAAAATAATAGCAAGTGTCAGTTAATTGCTACATAGAATTCTGGCTAAATATAATTGAATTTTTATTCCTATTGGTTTAGAAATCTTACATGTACCATTGGGTCACAGATTTTTATGACAATTTTTGGTATTTCATTTTCTAGTAAGATTTTTTGATTGAACAGTAGCTGTAGAGTGCCTATTATAAGCAAAGCATAGTATGGCCTGTGGGGAAGAAAGATGAACAGGGTCAGGTTGCCTGTCATGAAGAGATGGAGAACCTGGTGGGGTGATACACTATCCATAAACCCGCGGGGACAAGGCAGTGGAATGGAGGTACGCCGTAAGGCTAGAAACAACATGCTAGAGGCCAAGAGGTGGCCTGGAAATGGGACTGCCGTGAAGCTGTGGGGCACGGAAGTTGGATGTATGTGCTCACTGGTGGGAACGAAATTTTCCCTGCAAGCTATAATACTAAAACCACAACTTTACTGCAAAGAGTATTTTCCTTCTCCCTTGATCTAGCAACTAAATATTACCAGAGAATTCCATCCTGTGTTCAGAGACTCATGTTTAAAAAAAAAAGTAGTTTTTCTCTTTCCGTCTCTCCTTCCTCCAAAACTCTGTTCCTGGGATCCCTGGGTGGCGCAGCGGTTTGGCACCTGCCTTTGGTCCAGGGCGCGATCCTGGAGACCGGGGATCGAATCCCACGTCAGGCTCCCGGTGCATGGAGCCTGCTTCTCCCTCTGCCTGTGTCTCTGCCTCCCTCTCTCTCTGTAACTATCATAAAAAAAAAAAAAAAAAACTCTGTTCCTTCTTCCATATTTTCCTCTTTCCTTTTCCATACATTTTCCCGGTCATCTAGAAATACGGGATTTTGAATTCTGAGTTTGTCATCGACCTCCCTTTGTAGCATGGCTGCTGCACTGTGGTAAAATTCTGTTTATCTTTCAAAGATGTTTATCTGTTTATCTCTACTAGAAAGACTTGCCAAACCCGCAGGCCAAGTTATTCCCTCCTTCCTCATAAATATCCCTGTTAGAATAATTTAGAGTATGTACCTGACACCATGAGCTTTGTAAAGCCTTGGCCTACTTCCACTTGAACCTTCACTACCTAACCCAGTACCTGCTGCCTAAATGGATGTGTGTGTGCAAGCGAGCAGACACATGGGCTAGTGACTCTCCTTTGACTAATAAGTACGTGCCCCAAAATGTCATTCTTTGCACCTCAGAGATATTGGTTACAAATAAAATAACTATTTTTAAATAATGGTGAAGATTCCCCCAAAACTAATACTTCAGAACTAAAGTGATAAATAAAGTAGTGATAAATTTAGTCATCTTAAATAACAGTGAGTTTTTACTTTTTTAATAACATCATGATAGAAAGATATATAGTATAGGCTGTTTTAAGAAATAGGTGTTGAAATTGGAGTCACGTTTTTTTACTACCTTTAAGCAAAACAAAGTGGTTAGTTACAGTGGAGGAGTGAAGGGACAAGCTGGGGAAAGAGCTGTAGAATCACAGCCTGATCCAAGATACTCAGGCAAGACTGGGTGGCACATCCACAGGTCAACCAGCATCGCCTCAACCAGCCACAGCCCACGGTCCTGAGCAATCCCACGGGCCACTGTAGCAGAGGAAAAACATGAGAGAGCTCTAATGTTCTGCGCCTGGAATCTGCAAATTAAACTGTGGAAAGATTAGCAGGAGACAAAGTATACAAATTCTGTTCATATTAGTATTTTTATAGGGCATGCGGATGGCTACATAGAAGAATGAAGCCCCCCATAAAGCAGTTAGACTTGGGGACTCATATGCCATTTTTACAAAGGGTGATGAACTGTGGAGAAGTGACGAGGCACAGAAAAGGACTGGGGCTTTTGGCGGGTAGCGTATTATAGGAAAGTGACTAGGAAACACCTGGAGGGAACTAATGAATTATAAGGGATGTTTTCATTTGGCTTCTTTGTGCAGACTCGTCTTGGTGTAGACTCCCATCTCCAGTAATAAGAATGTTCTCTTTTTCCTGGTACTGGGAGGACACCTTTCTTGTGGGAAATTTATCCCCTGCTTTCTGGACAGAAGGAGGACAGAGTGCCCTTCCTGCATCTCCTGTTTCTCAACTGCCTGCCATTCAAAGTAACCAAATGCCAAAGTGGCATATTTGGGGGCAGAATGTTCTGATCCTCTTTGTTACTGTGACCTGACTTTGGGGTGGCTGTGGGGTCTGGGTGGCAGGGGACTTTAGGGGAGAAAAGGTTGGGGACCTCTGGTAAGGATCTCTGCTGTAACTAATGGATTTCACACACAGCTGGTACCCTTCTTAGGCTGTGTTGCTGGAGGGTTAATGGAGATACAAGTAAAGTAATAAGGCTGTGGCTGGTATGTAGTCAGTGTGCTGGACCACTTAGCTGTTGGGAGAGAAGGGTTTGATGTCAGTTGTGATGCTCAGTAAGTAGCCTTTAATGACTGAGCAGGACTTGCAGGTGGGAACTGTTGTCGCAGGTGAGGGACCTGCCCATTCAGCCTCCAGCTCTTGAACCTTAAAAGAGCAGCCTCAGTAGAAATTTTGCCCAGATCAACATTTCCCAAAATGTAATGGGTATTACTCGGGGTGCAAAGAGGTTCCGTAAATGAATCTGGGTGCCTGGCTTTGTCTTCCCATGTTTCCAGGTTTCTTTACTGTTTTAATATGCAACTATTCTTGGTAACTCTTCCCAAGGGGATACTAGTGGATTTTTTTCCCCCACATAACACATATTAGGAAATGCTGTCAGATCTGATTTTCACCTGCTTTAGTCTCTTGAAAGCTCAGCTAGGCAATTGGAAGGTCCTCCCCAAACCTACCAGGTCACCCGTGTTCTGCCGGCTGTGGCTGTGGTTGATCATTTACACCGAACTCCTTATTTCTAGGAAACACGTTTTGCAAACGAATGCAGCAAGGAAAGGCTTCCCAACTGAACCTCAGTGTATTGAACATGGGCCAAGAGGCTGGCTGGGGCCTCTCTTTTTTCTTAATCCATGGATAGTGGTTCTAAGTAAATACTGTGTATCACACTCCTGTGGCTTTTAATGCAAGATTTACACTTTTAAGGTTTTAGGAGGTAGTTAAAGAAGATGGAACTGATTTCAGTTTGTATGCCCAGTATTCACCGTGAACGTGCCGTTTGTGGATTCTGGGCTGGGCTTATTGGATCATGGAATAACAGACAATACTGAGGCCAATTGCCCTCGTGCTCTGAGCATTTATGTATATTGAGAAGTCAGCCTTAGATTTAGGCCAAGTAATAAAAGTTTCATGCAACTCAAAATCAAAGTTTATCGCAGATTTCTGATCCCTGAGTTTTCAGTGCTAATATCTAAGTGGCAGGGAGTAAAGCCCTTCATATTTTATTTTACCAGTTAGACCTGGTATATCACAGTTGTGGTCAGCATCCAAAGAGCAGCAGCTGCTAAGACCTTGGACTTAAGCAGTTAGAAGAAGAATATCAAATTTTAAAGGAAAAAGCCCAGTGACATTATAGTGCAGGGTTTTATTAGCAATGCAGTACATTCCTCTCCTGCACTTCTTTACACTTCTGTAAAGTGTCTTGGCTCCTGTCAATGTAATGGCATTTAATTGCCTATCTTCAGAATACCATGTCTTCCTAACCATGGCATGCACTTAAGTGTCCAGAAAGTGTCACTACCTTTCAGAATTATCTGTATCCCACGAGAATTACCAACACTTGACTTTGGACAGGAGCTGTAGGTAGTAACCAAGACATGGAAGGTTAGAGGGACAGCCTACGGCCAGCTTCCTTCAGCCACAGCATACCCTGAAGGGAAAGATGTAGTACACTCACAACTAAAGATGCCTGTTGCCTCCAGTCCTTCGGCAGAATGAAGAGAGCTAGTTTTATATTAATCATGAGAGTTTATTTTGAAACTGCATGTGTGGTTTGACCTACCATGTATACTTTATTGTTGTATTGGCAGTTAAATGGCAAGTGTCGTTCTAATATTTAGTCACTATTAATATGAAAAACTAGTATGATAAACAGCAACCAAATTTGTAAATACAGACATTTGCTCATTTTTCTTTAAAGGCTTCAAGTTGTTTAAAATAAAATTAAATCTTAACACACAAACACCTACTAGATGATTCACAAAGATGTTATGGAAATTATGTAATGCATGGAAATATTTTGACCTACTTGGAAGAAAGATACAGTAACAAGTTGTTTGTATTATAGATGGCCAAGCAAACAAACTCTGTTTCAAGGCAGTATAGCACCTAGATCAAAATAACCATCCCTTAATTATAGTGCATGATATTCTGTGCCTCATGCTGCTTATGACATCCCAGGAGACATAGAGGTTAATTGCATTTTTAAATTCATAGAATTTTAGACAAGACTTTAGAGATGCCTCTTCTCTATGAAAAGCAAAATTAAAGCTCTCCAAAGGGAGAAAGGGCTACCAGATTTTGTCAGTAAATCTAGAGCTGTGATTAATGTTTTAATTTGCATAAATTTACATATAGCTTTCAGAGCCCTTTAACTCCAAGTAGGCAAAGCAAAGTTAGCTAATGGCCTCCCTTACCCTGAATTCAATCCAGTATTCAGAGTTTGAGGGAATTGAGACCCAACTTGTCCCTTACTGTCCTTTCCAAAGCCAGGATACTCAGGGGAAGCTCACCAGGATTTTGACTGTACTTTGCAGCCGTGTCTAGGCCCTGACATCCTTTTTATTTCTCTTCTGGTTTCTAGTTTTCTTACGGATGGGTATGGGTCCTATATACCCAGAATATTTTTATGTAGATTTTTCTTTCCTTCTGAATAACACAGAAAATATTCTATTTTGTACATTGTAAGAAGACATAGGTAGAATCATTCTGCATTTTTTTTTCTGGTATGTGAATTATCCTTAATAATATATTGAGCACAAACCAAGTGACTTATCTTTCTGTGTTCCCTCATGTCTTTCCTTCATTGCTCATTTACTGTTGCTGGTGACTGATGGCAGGAGGAAAGGATAAAGCAAAATGCATTTTATTTGGCTCCTTAGCAGCACTGATAGGAAATTTTAGGTTTTTTTAAGATTTTATTTATTTATTCATGAGAGACAGAGAGAGAGAGAGAGAGAGAGAGAGGCAGAGACACAGGCAGAGGGAGAAGCAGGCTCCATGCAGGGAGCCTGACGTGGAATTCGATCCCGGCACTCCAGGATCACGCCCCAGGCTAAAGGTGGTGCTAAACCACTGAGCCACCTGGGCTGCCCTGATAGGAAATTTTAATGAGACATTTGAGTTTAATGACCAATAGTAATTTCCATCATTCCTGCTTTATACCCCCCAAAAATGGAAAATCCAGAAGTAATTAATTGAATATTCTTACTCTGGATAGTTATTCTCCATAAATTTTAAATCATCTAAAGGTCATGTCTTACACTGGCTAGTTCACACTATAATTTAAAATAAAATTCTTAAAATTGTATTCTGTAGCCTGACTTTTATCCCCTATTACATAATGAAAACTTGAACTTGCTTTCGTGGGACAAGGTCAAGCTTATTTTTGGTAAATGTAGTGTATTTTTGGTAAATAAATAAAAGCTTATTTTTGGTAAACAGAGCCAGAAAACCCTGTCCCTGCACACAGAGCCTTTATGTCACGGTGATAACTTTTAAAAGAGAAACGGCCAATTCCATAAGAAGAGGATTTGTGGATGTGAAAATAATTCATACTTGAGTATTATCTTGTTTTTCCCCTGAGCATTTGCTGTATTCCACAAATGAAGGACCTGTTCATCTTTCAGGCCAGGAATATGTGAAGAAAGAACTGGGGATCTGAGCCTCTGTCACCAGTTCTTAGATTCCAGCTTGTGCAGGACTGCCTAACACCCATGTCTAAAACCAAATAAAAGAGAAGCCAGGACATACCCACTACTTGATCTGTATGCTTTACTGCAGAAAGCTAGGCCACAGTTTTATAGGTGGCCTTTACTTTGATAAATTGGTTTACATTTTGAAAAATCTTATTTGCAACAAAATGTCAGTGGCTATGAGGAAGTATCTAAGTGATAATTACAAGTTCAACTTTGATGAATTATAGTTTAAAGATATTAAAGGTTTCTAAGCACCAAAAAGGAAACCTGGACAGAATGCTTGTACATTTTTCCTCTAGGGCCAGTGGTTCAGAACATCTGCTACGGGATGACGGCGCCTTTCTTTCTGTTATTTTATTAGTTTAGTGGTTTGTTTGTTTTTTTAAGAGACTATTACTTTTTAAAATTCCCTATTTTCAAAATAAATAAATAAAATAAAATTCCCTATTTTCAGAAACCTGAAAATCTGTAATTATATGAAATTGTTTTTTTAGGTCATAGTGCTTTTTGAATATGTTTTTTCTCATGTGTACATAATTATCAAATTTATTTTAATAGATATAGTCTATTAATTTATCATAATTTCTTTGTTTATTATTGGACATGTAGATTAGAACTTAAATCCCACAAAAGGGGGCTGAGTGGGATGAAAGTTCATGAACCTAAGCCTAAATTCATGAACTTTCAGAAGTTCATGCCATGGGGGAAGAAGCTCCTAGCACCACCTCCTTTGAGCCCTAGGCAGTTTTTTCTCTTCTTTCTCTCTCTCCCCTACTTTGTCTTTCTCAGTCTTTCTCTGTCTTGCCCTTCTGTTACTTTCATCTGTCAAACCTGGAAATAGGATTTACTCAAACATCTGTCTTTTCCATAACTAGACCTGGGCCACCAACCACAACTGGAGAAGAAGAATCACCATGTTTGGCAAATGGGTACCATCGTTCTGGATGTTTCCAACTTCCACTGGCCCCTTCTCATTATTTGGCAAGTTCTGGAGCTGGGCATGCTCTCATTTTCACAAAGAAAAGTTATGAAGAAATTATGGTTAGTGTAATAATTTAGAAAGCATAGGCTCTAGTAACTGAAAGTAATTATTGTTAGCATGCCGTTATATTTCCTTCTAGTTTTTCTGTGCCTATATATTCCACAATGGAGGTCATTCTGGGTATATAGCTATAGCCTTCATTTTAAAAAACTAACCCTTAGAGGCTAAAGTTAGATTCATATTCAACACCTCCCACTAAAATAAATTCCAGAAAGAGTGAAACAAAAAAAATGAATCCATAAAGATTCTGAAGAATACATGAGTGAATTTTTTTTTGTGTGATCGCACAGTAGAGAAGCTTTTGTACATATAATTAACCCAGAAGCCATAACATAAAAATTGATAACACTTGACTCCTTAAAAACTAAACATCTCTACATGACAAAAACATCATAAACAAAGCCAGAGGACAAACTGGGGAGAGCATTTCAACTCACAATAGATCTTGCAAATGAATTTAAAAAAAAATCAGGGCAGCCCCGGTGGCGCAGCGGTTTAGCGCCACCTTCAGCCCAGGGCGTGATCCTGGAGACCCTGGATCGAGTCCCCCATCAGGCTCCCTGCATGGAGCCTGCTTCTCCCTCTGCCTGTGTCTCTGCCTCTCTCTCTCTGTCTCTAAGAATAAATAAATAAATAAATCTCTTAACTCTTAAAATAAATAAATAAAAACCCACCAAACCCAGGTTTGGGGGTAAAAAAGAAAAAATCATTCAAAAAAACGTAAAGGATATAAAAAGAAATACAAATGGCTTTAAGCTTGTGAAAAGGTGGTCAGCTTCATTCTCCCCAAATGGGCAGAAGATCTTAATAGACATTTTTCCGAAGAAAACATAAAGATGGCCAATAGACACATGAAAAAATGTGCAACATCTCTCATCATCAGAGAAATGTAAATCAAAACCCCAAAGAGAAATCACCTTACACCTGTCAAAATGACTATTCTCTAAAAGAAAAGAAATAACATGTGTTGGTGAAGGTATGGAAAAAAGGGGGACCATTGTGCACTGTTAGTAGGAAAGTAAATTGGTGCAGCCATTGTGAAAAACAATATGGAGGTTCCTAAAAAACTTAAAAATAGAAATGCCATATGATTCAGCAATTTTACTTCTGGGAATATATCTGAAGAAAATGAAAACACTAATTCAAAAAGTTATATGCACCTACCTGTGTTCATTGCAGCATTATAATAGCCAAGGTATAGAAACAACCTAGGTGTCCATCAGTAGCTGAATGGACAAAGAAGATGTGGTGTGGGGTGTGTGTGTATATATATGTAAGTATATGTGTAAAGTGTGTATATATATGTGTGTATGTAAAATATATATATATACACATATGCAATGGAATACTACTCAGCCATAAAAAAGAGTAACATTTTACCTCTTTGTGACAATGCAGTCAAACCTTGAGGTAGTTATTCTAAGTAAGGCAAAGACAAATACCATATGATTTTGCTTACATGTGGAATCTAAAAAAAAAAAACAAATAACCAAACAAAACATGACCAATATCATAAATACAGTCAACAGAATGGTGGTTGGCAAAGGGGAAAGGGTTGGGAAGTAGGCAAAAATGGGTGAAGAGAGTCAAGAGACACAACCAGTTCTAAGTCATACGGAAGTAATATACAGCATCCTGACTATAGTGAATAATATTACAGAGCATACTTGAGAGTTGCCAGGAGAGTAAGTCCTTAAAGTTCATTTTGTATGGTGACAAATGTTAACTAGACCTATTGTGGTGATCATTTCACTGTGTATACAGGAAGCAAATTATGTTATACACCTGAAACCAATATAATGTTATATGTTACACCTCAACAACAACAACAAAAAATTTTAATAAAATAAGATACTGTTTTCACCTGTTAGATTAACAAAGATCAAAATTTGGATAATACATTGTTTTAGCAAAGATGTTAGGAAAGAGTCACATTTATTTCCGATGGAACCTCTACACAGAATTTGGACAATATTTTATCAAAGTCGTAAATACATATGTCTTTTGCCTTACAAATTCTTGTTCTCAGAATTGATCTCGTAGACACCCATATGTGATGCTATAGTAAACGAGGATATTGATTAATTACAGCATTGTTTGTAAGAGCAAGATTATAAGTAACCTAAATATCCATTAATAAAAGCCTGGGTGGATGAATCCTACTTCATCCATACAGTGGAATATGACACAACCTTTTATGAGTCAGCTCCATCCATTTGTATTGATCTGAAATGTTCACTGATAACATTCCAATAGAAGAATTAAAGGTACCCATCGTGTGTAGAATGCTGCCACTTGAGGAAGAAAAAAATACAGAGGTTTTGTCAAGAACCTACTCTCTGACAGCTAGTAAGAAACTGCTGTGATTGCATCTAGCGTGAACTGGGAGGGAGACTAATCTTTCTCACATTTTTTACACCTTTGACTTTTGCACCTGGGACTTTAAGTTTCTTGAAACATTGATTTTAAAAGCATAATTTCATAAATTATGTAGCCACTTCTCCATTGTTGAACATTTAGGGTTGTTTTTAATGCTTACAAATAGTTCTGTAAGATTACTAAAAGTAGAATTACTAGATAAACAATTATGAACTTTATTACACATTATTATGCTATTTTCCCCACAGGAAGTACAGTTTGTACATCTACCAGCAGGACGTAAAGGCCCTTTGTTTTCGTTTTTGGTTTTGGTTTTTTGGCCCTTTGTTTTAAAAAAAAAAAAAAAATCTGCTAATTTGATGGCAGAAAATCATAGCTTGTTTAAATTTGCATTTCTCTAATTATGATGGAGACTGAACATTTATCTCTCTAAATTTAGTCACTGTTTGTGCTCTCTTGTGAATTATTGTTTCTGGACTCTTACTCATTTATTTACTGTGGTCCTAACATCTTTTGCACTCGATTTACATGTGATATGTATATGCTAAGGATATTAATCTTTTGTCATACTTGTTTCTAACTGGGTTAGGTCTTTAAGGACGAGTAGGAGTTAGCCAAGAAACCAAGCTGGAGGAGGACATTCCTCGTATAGAGGAGTAGCAGGCCTGAAGGAGAGAGGACTGAGGACATGACACATCTTGTTGGTGGTCCATGCTGGAAGTGGCGCTTGATAGAGTGGGAGAGATGAGCAGGGGTATACCATCCGTGCATTTGACCCTTATCCTGAAGATAATGAAAAGCCATTAGGGGATTCTAACAGAGAAGTATGAAGTAGGTTTTATTTATAGCAGCTGCCCCAAGACTAAGGAGCTTTGGTCTCCAAAGTAGGTTTTCTGGTAGTAACTTCACCTCCTCAGTCCACAACTCCTCTTATTGATCACTGTCCACCTTTTTAAAATAATTAATCTCGATTATTTCACTCACTCTTACTGCTTATATCAATAGCTCTTTCCCTTGTAATGCTCTCAGCTGCTTCTCTTTTCATAAGACAGGATTGGTCCTTGAACTATAGGAACTCTTGAAGCAATGTTGAGAAACCAGATGATCTTTTTAAGCTTTGTGATGCAAGAGACCATTTTTTTAATGCCTTTTCAAAGGATTAACAACTTGGCTTATACCAAGTTCTTTTTTTGAAATTTGGATAGAGTTTACTGACCTCTAGAGGAGGCATAGCTTAGAGTTGAAAATAAGACTGTAAGTCAATGGGGTTCAGGACGCAGCTCTGCACTTACTAGACATGTAATCTTGGCCTAAAAGTTCTAATTCTCTCTGACCCATAGTTTGTAAGGATTAAATGAGAACATATATATCCACGTACTTAAGCATAGTGCCCTGTGTGTGGTACTTGTGCCACCAATCATAGATATTATTTTGTTCCCCTCTTTGGGCCCTGAAGACAGCAAATGACTGCAGAAAGCAGCCTTTCTCTTGGCAGCTTTGAGAACAGAAATCTATATTCCATTCTCTATTACCTACTTAAAGGTTTTTTTTTGTTTTGTTTTGTTTTTTTTTACCCTTTCTTAAAGTACATTTTCTCTGACCTTGGAGTTCAGGGTTTTAAAAGTAAATATCTTGGCATTGTACTCTGATGGTTAAATCTCAATGAGTCTTCTCAGTTTTTCATAATCACTCCTGGGACATTTTCTTCCATTATAACTTTAATTTCCTACCCAGTTCAGTTTATTCACACTTATTCATAGGTTATGTATCTTTGCTCTGAAGCTTAATTTTTTTCTTACATATCTCTCATCAACTTACATAATTTTTCTGTTTCAGATTTGATTTTCCAGTTTGTCCTCCACCCTGTTTCTAGAATGCAGCATTAATTTCTACTTCAGCCATGTACATAATCATTCTCTAGTATTGCAGTCTTAATTTGGTGGTATCTTTCTGCTTTTCTTAAAAGTAGACAAATGTAATATGACTCCTATACTATTTATTTTTTCAATGTCCCTTGAAAGTCACCCTAGGGAGAGGATGCAATTGGTTAAACATCTGCCTAAGGCTCAGTTCATGATCCCAAGGGTCCTGGGATCAAGTCCCACGTCAGGCTCCCTGCTTGATAGGAAGTCTGTGTCTCCCTCTCCCTCTTTTCCCCACCCCTACTCATTCTCTCTCTCTCTTTCTCTCTCTCTCTCTCTCTTTCTCTCAAATAAATAAAATCTTGAAAGAAAAAAAAAGTCACCGTAGTGAGAAAAAGTTTATCTACAATAAAATGTATATGTTTTAAGTGTACAATTTCAGTGTTTTGGCAAATGTAAAGGCCTGTGAAAATACCACCCCGGTCGAGCTAAGAACTATTCCATTGCCCCCTAGAACTCTCCTTAGCCCTTCTGTGTTCACTTTAAATAATTTCTATTTCCTCTTTCATCTCTGTGTAGAATCCTATATAGTCCCTGAGTCCAAAACCTTATTTTTCTCCAATGTAGGCCTAGTACCTCATTTAGTGCTTACATAATAGGCACTCAGTACTTAATTCTTTTTTTTATTTTTTTTTTTATTTTTTTTTATTTATGATAGTCACAGAGAGAGAGAGAGAGGTGCAGAGACACAGGCAGAGGGAGAAGCAGGCTCCATGCACCGGGAGCCCGACGTGGGATTCGATCCCGGGTCTCCAGGATCGCACCCTGGGCCAAAGGCAGGCGC
This sequence comes from Canis lupus familiaris, assembly GCF_011100685.1. Lineage (NCBI taxonomy): Eukaryota > Metazoa > Chordata > Mammalia > Carnivora > Canidae > Canis > Canis lupus. The sequence continues at coordinate 6,647,993 of NC_049256.1, read as the reverse complement.
TAAACCACTGCGCCACCCAGGGATCCCTCAGTACTTAATTCTTAAGTAAATTCTCAGTGCACGTTTTGTAACCACTACCTTTCCAAGGTTATTTCAGTCTTTGTGCTGCAAACCCTTTTCATTCTCTTTCCTTTTGTATAACACTTCGTTGTGTTTTCCTTATTGATTATTGGCCTTTTTCCTAAAGATCTTTTTAATACCACCTATGATGTCTTGAGAAGTTTATTTATTCCCCACATATTTACTGAGTACAGTCTCTGAGCTATGCACTTGAGATCCGGGGTAACAAGAAAGATAAAGGTCTCTATTGTATGGGGCTTATATTCTAGTGGAAACTTAATTTCATAAGAAGGAAGCTTTCTGATCTGACCCTCATCCTGTTATCTACCCAGAGTACTCATGACCTTCAAATAGTCCTTGAGCTTTCTCTCCTGTTGTTGTTAGTATCCATTTTATCGTACACCACACACACCGTAATCCCAAGGCTATTGCATTAGTGTGAGAGATCAGAGCGTGAACCACGACTAGGGCTGAAGGTTTAGAGACGTGGAAGGTGATTCAGAAGAGATGTAAAAGGTTGAAAGAATGAGATACTGTGCTTGATTGCATATAAGGAGCTATGGGAAAGGAGGGGATTTAGGGTGAATCCCCAAACATCTGATTTAGATAGCCATTTGAAAATGCGCCTACCTACAAAGGAAATACTGGCCTCTGGGGCCTAGGGGGAAATAGGATGATGACTTCAGTTTCAAAGTGTTCAATAAAAGAAGCTGTAGTGAGTATAGTGAGTGTCTTTTGTTAGCAAGTCCAAAAGGCAGTTGGGTTATATGGATTTAGGACTCGGAAAGCCAGCATGGGCTAGAGAAAGACTTGGTAGCCAATGTCATATATATGATAGTAAAACCTTGGGCACAGATTCAATTAGTGGAGGAGATTTTATTAAAAAGAAAACAGGTCCAGTAGGGAGCCCTAGAGACTACAACATAGAAGAGGCAACATCACAAAGTAGCCTAGGAAGAAATATGAGTAGATCTAGAAAACAAGACGAGACACCCTCTCACTGTGAAACTCTCCATCAGTAAAGCAAATGTAGATAACTCAGTAAAAGATTGCAAACACTGTTATCTATCTCATTACAAAAATAACTGACTTTAAAAGATCTTGTTTTTATTAAAAATTAAAATTTTTCAAGTTACCTAAGACAGGTAAGCCTACATATGCACTGAGTGCCATTTGGATATTAAGACTCGATGAATCTTAAGTCTTGACATCAAGAAGTCAGCAGATGACCGTGTCATCGGGGCTTCAATATGGATTTATTAGGCAGCTTGACCTCAAAGATGTGCAAGGATGAACTAATGACCCATAAGCAGGAGTGGGATCCCAGAACACACTGGCCCTGGAATCTGGAGGCATAGCAAAATTAAGCAGCTTTCTCTTTGTGGCTATAAAGAAAGCACTGTCTTCAGGGGGGCAAAGCACATTTGAGTTGATATGTTAATGGAGGACATGTCCTTCCAAGCAACTGAAGGAGTTTACCCGAGAGGCTGAAAGAAGTGTCTAGTTGTTTTATTACCGGGATACTTGACTTGGGTTTAGAGGAAGAAGGAAGAAGCACCAGTATTTTCACAGGACGGATAAGCAGAGAAACCAGCATGTGGGGTGGGATGGTGATGATGAAGGATGACACAAATTATATCAGCTTGTCTCCCAATTGCACCTTTCGTGTGCTACAACCAATGTGAGCCTGCAAATGCTATGATTATCATGGCCTGCATTGGAAGGGGAGAAAGTTAAGCAAGACCTCGGGCACTACAGAGCCTTCATTACTGTCTGCTGTTTATTTTGCAGCTGGGAAATTACGATGGCTAGAAGAATCTCATAAAGGGGTTTGATCCTTGCATGGTGAAAGGATAGTCAGTAGAGCCGGTGTGCACTTGAAGGTCTCGTGGCAGACCAAAGGGCAAAGGTTGTGGTGGAGAAGAAAAGCCAAATGGAAATCTACACAAAGAAGCACAGAGGGTCCGCAAAGCTTCGGGAGGGTAGAGTGAGAGGTGACTGAGCAGCATAGCCCTACTGTTTCTGTGGATGTGGCCTGCTTTCCCGGAGTTGATAGCTCTTGCAGTTGTGTTGGCTTTTTTTTTTTTTTTTTTTTTTTAGATTTTATTTATTTATTCATGAGAGACAGAGAGAGAGAGAGAGAGGCCGAGACACAGGCAGAAGGAGAAGCAGGCTCCATGCAGGGACCCCAATGCGGAACTCTATCCCAGGTCTCTAGGATCAGGCCCTGGGCCAAAGGCAGGCGCCAAACCACTGAGCAACCCAGGGATCTCCAGTGTTGGCTTTTATGTGCTAATTTTTCATGCCTTATTCCAAACAGCATCAGACTCATATCAGGAGCATCCTAAGGCAAGACATTGTGCAGCAGCTGCACATTTTTCTTTGAAATGCTTTTGCTCAGTCATAGGGTCAGGAGGCCAATAGCCAGAATGTGTTCAAGAATAAATGGTTTACCTTAGTATAGTAGTGGCAGAAAAAACACAAAGGATAAAAACCAGGCAGGGGCAGAACTGAAATAATTGGTAGGTAGCCCTTTCCTACAAAGTTTGAAGGTTCAGGAGGATTTGTGATTACCCTCACAAAGTTAAAACCCTTTGAAATAATTCATATACAACTGGGGTGCGTGGGTGGCTCAGTCAATTAAGCATCCAGCTCTTGATTTCAGCTCGGGTCATGATCTCAGGGTGGAGAGATTGAGCCTACGACAGGCTCTGCACTGGGCATGGAGCCTGCTGAAGATTCTCTCTGAAGGCTCTCTTTTCTGCTTCCTCTCCTCCTTCCCCTTCAAGAAAAATTAAACATCTTTTAGTAAAAAAAAATAATTCACACAACTGAAAAATTGTTCACACAATAGTAATCGTTTATATGGTTCTGAGCCAATGCCATGACTTCTCTTGGGGCAAAGGACACCTTGTGTTTTGGATGGTGGAGGAGGAGGAATAAGAAAGAAAAGACAGCCACCGTCACATCGTTCATGTTAGAGGTGCACTCAAATTGGAACGACAACTTTTGATAGCTTTAGACACATTTAATTCAAACATCTAGAGCTTTATTCCTTTAGGTGTGGACTTTGGAGATGTGGGGAGACAATGAGAATACCAGCCGACTATGTAATTTGCTGGATCTTGAGCTCAGTTGATAGAAATCATTGGGCACCGTAAGTTATTTTCTGATTTCTTAAACTTTAGAAGAACATCAGACTTTGTGTTCAGAGCCATATTCCTCTTTTTGCTAGCTATTCTGGGCTAGTTACCACTTTTAGCCAAATGAAGGTAGTAACAGCTACTATTGACCATTCTATTTTTCTGAAAAGCCCATGTAACATCCTGAGTGAAGAACTAAAACAACGCATGACTCCCTGGGGTAAATTCCGGTTCTAAAACCAGTTGTACATGTGAAACAAGATATTAGAATTAAATTATAGTGTCCACTCTGCTCCCATCATCACCCACAAAGAAGCTGTTTTGAGGAGTGTGGGTGTGAGGAAGGGCAGTGATGTTGTGTTTTGTTAATAACCATCATGCTATGCAAGAGAGTACCTCAAAATTGCTTTTAGCTTTCCTAGCTATTATATGAAACCTTGTTAGATTAGCAGCTATACAAGAGGGGAATAGCTGATATAGTCTATTAGTAAAAATTCTTTCCAAGTCTTCATAATGAAGGAGCCCCTGTCATTACATAATGTCTGCTAGTCTAGGGATTCCATTTCCAGTCATGGCTGCCCCAAGATTGATCCTGAGCACCCAGGAGCGCCTCTGCAAATACTCTACTTGGTGCACCAAGGGTTCGGATGAAAGTCTCCCCAGACACTAAAAAGTGTCTGACTTGCTCCATCACGATTCTTAATGTCACAAGATTTCATTTTACTTTTGCTTCTAAACACAAAGGGACCTAACATTTGGATTTTTAATTTAAAAATTCTCTTTACTTTAGGAAAGTTGATCGAAAACAAAAGTAGTCTTCTCTAAAACGGTTTTTCCCAGTAAATTATATCCACCTCCCAAAACGTATACCCAACTCCCAGAGAAATTATATTCCACTTCTCTCATCTCTTTCCCCCTATGTGCAAATGTTATTATCAGTTTCACATGGATTCTTTAGCTGGTGTTTAAAGTTAAAAGCAGAGACATCTGAGATCATAAGAAGACTAGAGAAAATGGTGTCTGATGTGACTGGCTTGGACTCCTCCTTAGTCTCCTGCAGTCTTGCATAGATGGGGAGGTCATGGGGTATGGCCATGACTGTGCATGTGGGGTGTATCCTGTTAAGTACTCTTGGTTATCCAGACCATTCTGCCCTCTGTCCGGACACTGTGGTATGACCCTGAGGATGCAGGATAAAGATGAGGCTAAGACTAATGGCAGTAAGGTGTTAAGAAGAACTTTCATTGATTGGATCTTCCTCTGCAGCCAGTTCTGTGCCAAATACCAATCATACATTATAAAGGTGAATCCTCCCAGCAGCCCTGAGAGGTAGGTGGTATTATGCCCATTTGACAGATAAGGAAACACGGGCTTATGTTAAGAATCTTGCCCAAGTTCACACAAACGGTAGGAGCTTGGAACAAAGCCAAGCTTGTCTGATTTGAAAGCCGTGCTCTTGAACTGCTGTCCTGTGCTGCATGTAATTTATATTGCTGGGGAGAGGGTGTTTCTGTGTGCATGTACATGCACATGCATACACTTTAAAGATGAAGGAAAGCAGGGGTGCCTGGGTGGCTCAGTCAGTTAAGCATCTGACTCTTGGGTTCAGCCCAGGTCATGATCTCATGGGTTGTGGGATCCTGTCCAGCTCCCTGTTCAGTGGCGAGTCTGCTTGAAGATTCTCTACTGCTGCCCACCCCCGCTCATGTGCTCATGCATGGGCTCCTTCTCTCTCTCTCTTTCTCAAATGAATCAAGAAAAAAAAAAAAAAAAGATGGAAGAAAGCATTTTGGTATAATCTCCACTCTGGATTGTGGCAGGATCCCAATATGAATCGTTGTATGTTATATTACAAAGAGGAATAAACAGCTAAATGATGGGACGAGATTGGAGAGCTGACCCGAGTCAGGCATAGATCACTATCTGGGCGCATGAATATATGGTGCATCATTTCACCTCTTTTAATTCTTGATTTGTCTCTGTACATTAAAAGTTCAATTATCTACATTGATGAAGAGAACTCAGACATGAGTAACTAAAGAACCCGTAATCTTAGTAGCAGTTTGCCATTTATATGTGATTTATTTGTGCTAGATTTATTTCCCTAATCTGTTTGCTTAGTCATCCCAGAATAGTAATAGATGGGCCTGTCCCAAGAGCAAAGATCTAAGTGGATTATCCACAGGGGAATACAGACAGTTAATTCGTGAGGAAAGACTTTTGATTTCATTTAAAAGCATAGTTTGAGACTGCTGACATTTTTTCTTTTTTCCTGAATTCATTTAGAACTTATGCTGTCAGGAGGATAAGAGATGCCTTCAGAGAAAATAAGAATGTAAAGGATCCTGCAGAAATTCAGGCTCTAGTGAATAAAGCCAAAAGAGACCTCGGAATAATTCGTCGACAGGTAAGATGGTTCGATGATGTACTGTCTTTCATTAAGAGCTGTAAACTTTGACATATCCCCCTTAATTGAACATCACTGCTTTTGGTGTTTATGATTTATACCGCAGAGTCATGAAACTGTTCCTTTTACTCATATAGACACAGAAAGATGACCTATTATATTACTAAACTCAAGGAGAACATAAAGGAAAATACCAGCTTTCCAGAAATTCAGGGAAGGCATCCTTCTGGGAAGCTGCATTCTCAGAATTTACTAAAGATTGATCTTTAAGGATGAGAAACTTAAAAATGTTATCCTTTTGTAAGATATATTTACATATTTATGCATTGACATATGTCATGGACCATAAATATACTCTACTTTTCCTGGTATTTTAAGGTCAGAATTCAAGGTGATACTACCTTTTTCTTGAAGACCCTATCATTGGTGAGGAACCTGAATTTCGGTGCCACATGGAAGGTGTATCTGCAGGTGCAGGTGGTGTAAAGCACTGCTCAGCTCCTGACCCCGTAACAGACCCTGGAAGGTGTTTTTGTCTTTGTCTCGTACAAGTGCTAAGGATCACCTTGATTTGTGCTTGCTTTTCTCTTCCTCGTGAGGTGGAATGGAGCATCTGCGGCAGCATGGTCTCTTGGGTAGTGTGATACGTCCCTCCTTCTGCAAAGTTTTAATTAGAGTCAAAGGCCCGCTTTCATTTGGTTTTCTCACCCTCTAAAAAATCGTCCTTTTCACTATTTTTCTTTTCTTTTAACAACAATCACACCATAAGCTCCAGTCCTGCTTCCACTTGTCTCTTGCTTGCAGTAAATTTGTCTGTAAAGTGCCAAAGGCAAACCCCTTATATTTCCCTCAGTTCTGCTTGGTGTTTTAGAAAAGGCTTATTCAGCATCATCAGGAGATACCAACTTACCTGACAACATATCATCTCACAATATGTGACACGTATATGCACGTATATATACACGCATCCCTAACCCTTCTTCATGCGTGACTCTAAACAATTTAAAAAAAGAAACAATACTAAATACTGTAGTTTTCTCTTTATGTCAAATTCAAAAGACCATATCATGAAACAATCCCTTGTAGAATAACCTTTCAGATTCTGATAACCCTCCTCTAGTTCCACACTTATCTACCAACAGAATAACTTTGCCACATTCATCCATATTTGCATGTACTTTGATAGTGGCAGGTAAATCAGTTGTCATTTTAAAAACTCTAGGACGATGGCATTTCCCAGGCATCAATGGTTGAATTTTATGGGATTCTTTAGCCCTGGAACTTGGAAAAAAAACAAGCAGGCTTAAGTCCTTATTTCACATAAACTCAGATTCAATTCTTTGGCACTTTCTTATGTAGACATTGGCAAGCATCTCCCAAGCAGACTGGCTTTATCCTTTAGCATAAAGTTGCGCAGAGCAGAAACTGCCTTGAAAAGGTGCCTGTAGGTACTCTGTGCCACCATTCCTTCTGTTACGTAATGGTCTATGTCACCTCCCAGTTTGAGATGCTAAAACCACCCTTTCAAGAACAAAAAGACTAGACTGGCTCTCATCAGACATCTGCAGTGAATCCGCATTCAAAACTGACTCCCATGGGGAGGCCCAGCCTGCCTTCGGCCCAGGTCGTGATCCTGGAGTCCTGGGATCAAGTCCCACGTCAGGCTCCCTGCATGGTGTCTGCTTCTCCCTCTGCCTGTGTCTCTGCCTCTCTCTCTCTCTCTCCCTCTGTCTCTCTGTCTCTCGTGAATAAATAAATAAAACCTTTTAAAAAAAAAAAAAAACTGACTCCCAACACTGCAGCCTGTGGACCGTGGACCGGTGGGGGCCGGGGCACCCTCCCCAGGACAGCCTGGCAAGTGCACCTACTTTCAGGTCCAGGGCTTCCCTTCACCAGGGGAGCAGCAGATGATTTTAGCCCTGAAGACTCTGCTCAGAAAGGTTCCGATAAATGAAAGGATTCCCGTTCCATCAGAGAACTCATTAGCCAATTACAGGTCAACAACTGAGAAGTTCCCATTCATTTCCCTTTCTTGTCAGGATTCTTCCCAAATCCGGGTGTACCGCTTACCCTAGTTGGCCTCTGAGACATTAGGGGCTCCTCGCACTGCCTTGCCCTGTGCTGGTATGAGTTGACCTTGGCCTAAAGGCCTGAAGTAAAGCAATGTCTGTATTTTCTTCACGCCGGCTGCTATCATAAGCCTCCTAATGTGCCTATCTGAAGTCCCTCACGTGAATGATCTCTTCTCCACATATGCCAGAGTGATCTTTTTCTAAAAGGAAAGGAAAATCAGAGCAGGTTATACCCCTGCTCAGAACTCTCCAGAGGCTTCATAGCACCATGGCAATAAAATCTCAAGTCCTTAAGAAGTCCTCAAAGGCTTTCTATTGCTCATGTCTCCCTCAAACTCTCAGGTGCCTTCCTGATGCTGTTGTTACACTCCCCACTTATTCCCATGGTGGAGGCTTTGTACCCTCTGCCTGGAATATCTCTCCTCAGACCTTCCTGTCGCTCAATTCCCTTTTTCACTCAGACTTTTATTCCAATTTCACCTTCTCACAGAGGGCTATCCTGACCACACGATCTAAAATAGCCTTCCCTCTGTCCCTCTATCTCCTACCCTGCTTTGGTTTTCTTTACAGCATTTATCAGTCCCAAAAATAACATTACTCACTGCCTTGTCTGTTTTTTCCTCTTCCATGAGGACAGGACTCTCCCCTGTCATGGTCACCAGTACCTGACTGGCCAGACATGGACTCTGGGGCCTGCCCCCCTGTGTTAACATCCTAACTCAGGCTACTAACTGTGATCCTGAGCCAGATATCTAACCTCTTGGTACCCTAATAAAAAACGCAGATGAGACCAGGCCCAATCCTCATGGGTTATGGTGAGCCTCATATAAACTAATATACATGAAGCCCTTAGAAGGATGCTGGCACGTAGTAAATTCTTCCTATTATTGTTCTCAGAAGCATCTAGAAAAGCCCCACCTGCAGTGGGTTCTTAATAATCCTCTGTGGAGTAAAGGAATATATGAAGATATATTTGGCTCCTGGGATCATACATCTCAGTTAGGGGGTCTGTGCCATCAAAACCATGGTATCTTGCTGGCTGCCCAGAACCTCTCTTCAAAGAGAATGAACCATGAACATGAAGGCAAAGTGGAAACCAGATGACACCCTTAGCCTGTAATCTAATGAGACATAACCAACATAAGCTGTAATACCCTTCATATCAGATCCTTCTTCTTCTTGCATACTTGTAGCCAAAGACCATCCACCCGGATGCACATCGGTCTCAGCTTCACTCTTCCATGGATGAGAAAGCCCTGGCCATCTTTCCAGCTGCCAGATATGCATTGTAAAGGCATGCTCAATGTAGAACCCCCATCTGACTTTCTTCTCTCGACACTGTTTACCTCTTCCCTGCTTTCTTGTCAGTTTTTAAAGTGGATCTTGCTCTCTGCAGACGTCTCTTTGGTCCCTTGAATCAGCTGTGATGCTGATAATACAACTGTGCACGTTGGTAAGGTTGTGAGTTTTTAAAGAAGTGTCTGAGCAGAGATTTTCTTCTGGCTGTTTTGGGTAGAGAAACCAAGGTGCAAGCTGGATGCCTTGTCCATGGCAAGTAGCCAGATGTGAGCTTAGAGCAAACTCAGAAGTTCAAGGACATAAACTCCTGAGTCAGTGAAACTGAAGGATAAAGATATTCTTAAGTCATTCTCCAATTTTGTACCTGAGATAGTTAAGGACAACATCAACCCAGCTCAGCCTCTCCTCAGAGGCCTTTCTTCCTTTGAATCTTTACTGTGCAAAGAGATTTTGTCTTTATTGTGGCAACCCTGAAAGGTTCTACTGAGCATTAGCATTTCCCATTCGCCTTTCACACCACTCCTAAGGATTATTCTGATTTCAATAAGTAACAAGGCAGGTTATTTTTCCTCCACTATGAATAAGTCAGACTCCTGACCCACTCAATAGAAGTATGGCATATACTTGTTCTTTCTTTGACATTCTTAAACCAACTTACCCCTGAAAATTATAATCCAGTTTGTCAGTCTCTTTCTAGCTACAAGCATCATCTCATATCCCATAAGTAGCAGAGGCATCCTTCCACCCTTTCTCTAAATTCCCATTATGTCCATATAAAATAGTTCCATAAAGACAGATTGACCCTAGCAACTTGTATGAATATTTCCTCTCTGTTGAAAGCAAGTTCTGGACCAGCCCCCACTAAACCTAGCTTCCCTCTCTGCTTCCTGAGTGGGATCAAAAAGTAGGAGAAGCCTGGGCCACCTGGGTGGCTCAGTTAGTTAAGAGTTTGCCTTCAGCCCAGGTTATGATTTTAGGGTTTTATGATCGAGCCCCATATCGGGCTCCCTGTTCAGCAGGGAGTCTGCTTCTCCCTCTCTTATCTGCCTCTCCCCCTGCTCATGCTCTGTCTCACTCACTCTCTCTCTCTCTCAAATAAATAAAATCTTAAAAAAAAAAAAAAAGAGAGAGGCCTTATGTGTATGTGCCAGGTGGTGCCAGAAAGGATGCACAAAAGCTAGGCTATGTCTAGGGTTGGGCGAACAGCTCTCACACAATCTGGGCAGCAGAGAAGTACCTAGGTACTTTCTACTTCAGACAGTAAACAAGGCCCCTTGGGTGTTTCATATCAGAAAGAAGAGCAAGAAGGTCAACCATGCTTTTCGTCTTGGTTCTTTCTTCCATTTCACTGTTCTGAAGGTATTCGTTTTGATTCCTATTTATAAGGCATTAATTAGAATAGCCCTCAATTAATCATCCCTACTCATTGTAATTTGTCTTGTACCTTTGGATTTTAAACAAACAAACCCTGCCTTATATATCATTGTTTCTGTGCTCTATATACCCTTGCTACTCAAGGTGACCATTGCCATCACCCAAAGGCCTTCTCTCCTTGTGTAGTTCACAGATATTTTGTGTTCTTCAAAGTAAAAGGTATTTTCCAGGCATTTTGAAGTAGAATTGTCACCTTTGTTCTATACCTAGCTAAATAGCCACATGTCTATGAAAAAAGAAATGGAAGAAGCAGCTGAGGGCAGAAAACTGTGGCTATGTGCGGAGGCATCGCCAGACTAATCTTTCTGTACTTTAACAAAGTTTACTTGAATATACAAATTAGGATTGTGACTTTAGCAATACTCAGGGATAGCCTAAATGTGTAGCAACTTTTTCTTGATACCTGGTGAAAATTAGTATATCTGTGCAAAGTTTGGATTTATTTCCAGCTATGTGATGCCCTCAATGTTCATCAGAGGGCATCCTCTGAAGGCCATGCTGCTGCCCTGGATCCTCAGGTAGCAGCTCATCTGAGTAACAGAAGAGGTGTGTGCGTGCATGCGTGCATGTGTCTGCATGTGCTACGGACTGGCAAAATCATAATCTCTAGGGAAAGAACAACTATTCTCTATTGAGAAGTTCCCAACCACCAACTTGAGTAGGCTAGCAGATTTAGCACTAAATTTCCATCCAAATAATGTTTGGTTCCCATATCAGGGGTGGGTTGTATATATAGTGAAGTAAGGGAGGCGTCCAAAAAGGATTTTTGTGTGTAACTTCAGTTTTTGGATGAAGATACTTGATTCTATAGCATGTGTTTGGGCATGCTGGGTAACAACAAGGTTTTAGAGTCATACCAGTCTTGCCAGCAGCTTTTCAGTGATGACCATTTTATTACACATCGGTCGTTCTTAAGCCAAGGAGGGGTTTTCATTTTATTTTCTGTGGAGTTTTGTTTTTTTGTTTTGTTTTGTTTTGTTTTTTGTTTTGTTTTGTTTTGTTTTTTTGGCTTGGGAGTGGAAGGAGTTAAGGGTTTTCTTTTGTTTTGTTTCTTAACAGTTTGTTTGCCTTAACTTTTCCTTCACATGAGGTTAAACAAAAGTTGCTGTCATTTAGGAATCACTGATTACATCTTCTTTTATTAGGAAAAGTATTTTTACATGAATACTTACATAACTTTATTACTCTTTATTACAACAAAAAAAAGTTTTAAACTGAATTGTAGAATTCATCCGCTAACATATAAAATTGAAAGCCATCTCTTAAGATAACGGTTACGGCTGAATGTATTTAGTGTTCAAAGTACAGCACTAGTAAGAAAAATCCTTGCATGTCATTTGGTTCTTGTCCATTTGATGTTTTAATAAATATCAAAGTAATTGTTTAAAAAAAAAAAAAAAGCTTCCACAGAAAGAGACCCAAAAAGAGCAGTTTTAATGAATGACTCCCAGAATCAGGTGAGTCCTCCTTTAATCCAATGAGGAGATGATGTCAGGAATGGTGCTGCCACTGCTGGGGATAACCCCTGTGTCACTCTGCTGCTGGTTGAACTAACATGAGTACTGTTTTCATGGAGGCTAGTGGTGGGAACAGATGTACTCTTGCCTGTTAAGGATGAGGTGAGACTATCCAAAACCAATATCCAATAGGACTATCCAATAAGAGAACAGTACTAGGGATCAAGTGGAATAAGAAGAAGAAAATCCAAACCTCACAGATCTGATGACGTCCTTTACATTTGTGTGTGGTGGGATGGTACCGAACAGTCTGTTAATGAAGGTAGGATAACAGTGGGATCAACTGATCACTGGGCCCCCAGATGAAACATGACTGATACTCCCTTAGTTCAACTGTTTTGTGTTTCTGACATCAAGATGCATTTTCTGTTGGCAAGAGGGTCTTCCTCTTTCTGGGAAGAGCTCTTGAGTGTTAGGTCAGTAACATCACTTTCTTCTTGCTTGCCTCATTGGCTACAGTCCCTGAAGAAGGCTTATGAAGACACTTGAAAGTTTCATTTTGTTACATGATTGCCAGATACTTTCATAGCTTCTTTCTTCTGTCTCTTTGGATATCAAGAACCATCTTCTTGGAATGTGATCTCCTACACATCAGAACAGTCATTGAGAATTTCTATAAAAAGCCCATCTAAAAATAGACTTTTCATAGGCAGCTTTTTTGTCACACACAAGACAAATCCAAGCAGGCTTCTCATTCATTTGCAGACAAAGGGCAGCATCAAAACACTATAGATGTGTATAAGGCACTGCATGGCATGGGATTGTCGGCCTCATTTATTTTCCTTAAAGGGCACATCAAGGATATCTGAAGGAATTTGACTATCCGGAGCTGCAGTTAAGTTTTTCTTTAATTGGGGATCCCTGGATGGCTCGGCAGTTTAGCGCCTGCCTTCCGCCCGGGGCGTGATCCTGGGACCCCAGGATCAAGTCCCACATCGGGCTCCCTGCATGGAGCCTGCTTCTCCCTCTGCCTGTGTCTCTGTCTCTCTCTCTCTCTTTCTCTCTCTCTCTCTGTCTCTCATAAATAGATGATAGATAGATAGATAGATAGATAGATAGATAGATAGATAGATAGATAATCTGTAAGAAAAATTTTTTCTTTAATTAATTTTTCAGGATGACCAAGATTTCTAATACCTTCATTTTTAGTCTTTGTAATGACGTGGCTGATGTGAATTCATACAACATATACAGACATGGAGTAATTCTTCCCAATTTCTCATGCCTAAGAAATGGAAATCTGATTTGGCACAGCTGAAGATAACCCAACTAAAGATGTATTTATGTTCAATCCCATTTTTAGGTGGTGATGCATAGCCAGGCAAAGGAAATGGCTTCGCATTTACTTTCATACATAGACGGTTGGGTTAGTTTTGTTCTTAAGAGCGACTTGTCTCTGCCAGGCAAAGTCCCAGCCAAACTTGGACTATATAATCTCTCCTACCACCTGGAAAAATAAAATAAAATTTCTGGATATGCATCTCTCTCTCTAACTCGTTAAGGTATCAGAACAAAAATAAAAACTTCTCTTGAAATTGTTGAATACTGCTTTCAGCTAAATTCATGGGCTTGATGAGAACAACAGGGACATAGTAAAAGGGCACATTGGACGGGAAGAATTGGAGATGGCTGCTGCATCTCCAACCTGTATCTTGAAGCAGCACAGAACCAACAGGGGAGGAATCATGAGTGAGGTATCCTTGAGGTGGAAGGCAACCAGTGGAGTCAAGCCATGGCCATGTCAGGTTCTTCAGGTGACGAGCTACCATGCAAATTAAAACCTGTGAGAGGCTCCTGGATGGCTCAGTCAGTTGAGCTTCGGATTCTTGGTTTGGGCTGGGGATGATCTAAGGTTTGTGGGATAAGAGCCTCACTGGGGCTCTCCCTCAGCAGCAAGTCTGCTTCTCCTCTCCTGCTCCCTCTTCCCCTCCCCCCTGCTCAGGTGCATATTCTCTCTCACTTCTCTCTCTGAAATAAACAAATAAATCTTCAAACCAATAAACAAACAAATTAGAACCAGTGATTTGATTATGAATAAACCAGAAAGCCCTTCAAGAGGCCATGGGTATCCAGAGATAACACTGAAATGCAGGTGAGGATGCGGAGAAGCTAGATGACTGCACATACATTGCCAGTAGGGAAGGAAAATGGTACACCATTCTGAACTGGAAATCTGCAGGCACTGCCGCCACAGCACCCCTCACACCACCAACCATGAGGCCTCCAGCACCATCCTGCGCTGGGCACCACTGGCCATATGGCTGCAGTGGCCCCGCCTGCCATGTGAATGGCTGAGGAGGCCTTCTCCCCCCTCCCCCCTCCCCCGCCACCTCCCCAGCTAGGGTCTTTAATAAGGTAACAGTTCAAATAATGGATGTATCAGACTCAGGGTTATGAAACTACAGGTGTGAGCAATTAAGAGCAGACTCCATGCAGCCATTAAAAATAGTAGGAAAGAAGTTGATACTACATAGGTAGCCTGCATTTTTGTTAACCTGACTGTGCATATGTGTGAGCATTTCTAGCCTTTCTCGGCTTGCACTAAATTACTTTATTTGTAGGTCACTAAAAGTAAAGTAATTGTCCAGTTTATTGGCATTTTGGATGGTGATAGATGAGTCTCCCAAACCGATATTTTTTTTACTTTTGTTTGCTAGTTTATGGTTTAGTCTTTAAATGGCCATTCAAAAGAAATGTCCACCAATAACTTTTTTAGTGCGCTGGTTGTGAAATGAGAAGCTCGTGAACGATGTCTGTCTTTTCTCTCACTGTCAGTCACCGCCACATTGATTCCAATGCCCTAAATGGTGGTTAAAACTGAATTAAAAGTAATAGCTTACCCATGGTTCGCAGCCTGTGAAAAGGTAGGATTGTTTTAGATCCTTTGGAGGAAGAGTAGTAGCACACTGTGCATCTCTTTTTGTGTATGCATTTAGCGTGTACCATTTTGATAATTTGGGGGACTCTCTAAAATTTACCTGGCAGTTTTGATGGAGTAAAGGAAAGTCAACTCCTATATCAGGGTCATTGAAAATACATGAAAAGAATTATATACTATTCATAATAGCCAAAAGGTATAAGCAACTCAAAGTCCCACTGTACATCAACAGATAAACAAAATGCAAGATATGCATACAATGGAATATTAGCTTTAAAAAGGTGGAATTTCTGACACATGCTACAGCTAGGATGAACCTTGAGGGCATCATGCAAATGAAATAAGCCAGTCGCAAAAGGAGAGATTATATGTGGGGGTTACCAGGAGCTGAAAGATGATGGATGCCTGGAGTTATTGCTATATGGGTACAGAGTTGCAGTTTTGCAGGTTGAAAGAATTCTGAGGATCAGTTTCTCAAGAATGTGAGTGTACTTAGGATTACTGAACTGTACACTTAAAAATGGTTAAGATGGCTAATTTTAAGGGGCTTTTTTCCACCATAAAAAAATATCTCTGCTGCCCCCCAAAGAAGAATTATAGCTAGTCATCAATTTTTTCTTAATTGCAAAAAATAAAATTAAATGCTTTTAAGACATTGATATTTAAGTGCAGAAGGCTTCAGTCCTTTGAAGCTTCAACAAGTGGATTTATAGTTGTGAGCCTTCGGTTTCTCATCTGTAAAATCAAAGGATTATTCCTAAGGCTACTTCCAAGTCTAAAATCCCATGGTTTAACATTTCACATAGATATCTGTCCCTTTCTTTATTTGCAGAAACTTAACTGATACATTTTTTAGTGAACTACTCTATGCTCAGCTTTCCTTGACCAATTTTTACTAAGATCTTAACAGAGTTTAGGCTATAGATGAGCGAAGCTGTAAGCCAGCTGTGTATTTATGCCATCATAAATTTCAGAAACTTCTCTTTGTCTAACCTTTCTGTTACAAGGAAGGTCAGAAAATTGAATTATTTTATTAATGTTGCTAGCACCGCTGCTGTTAACCTTCCTTTCTAATAGAACATACGTCCCCAATACTAGAGTATATCTCTGAGCAAAACTTTTTCTCTCAAAGAAAATTAAATAGCAATTCAAGAGCAATAATATGATAACTTGATAGTCAGGAAAAAAGATTAAAATGCTTTCCTCAAGCCCCACCATGATGTTAATACTAGTTTCTTCTTGATTTGCCTTCTCCCTGGTCCCTGGCTGGCTTCTCAGCTGCATGAAAGACAATCTGTTAGATAAATCAAATGACACTATGTATTTGTAATTCCATGCCCACAGCTTCTTTCCCTAGATATTTACCAAGCACCCACTCTGTGCCATGTTCTTATGAATTGACTTTGTAAGCTCTTTGCAGGCAGAGTTGGGAATAGAATTTTGAAGTCCATCCGAACTTTGGAGGTCTTTCTCATTTGGACTCTTGGGAGACAAAACTTTCATCTTCATTCTAGATCACACCTATTTGTTCATTTAATAGAACAGAAATATATGGACTCTAATAGGGTACCCCAGCAATACTTTCCCCTGTGCCTGTATCGATCAACTAAAATTAGATCAAAAGATCAATCTACATATTTAAAAGCTAATAAAGCAGTCAGAAGCAAAGGAGATTTAAGCACTCTGTCTTGGACTTCAATAAAAATCCTCAGGAAATCAACATGAATTTATATACAGTGACCAGAATTGCCCCCTGAGTGAACCCTGTATCTTTTGGATATCTGAATTCCTTCAATATGAATGAAAGATTCCCCAACGCCCTGTCAAATGAGAAGAGTTGATTACTTTTATAGCTTGGCCTGTGTATGGCATTCATTTTTTTTTTTCAGTCTGTTCAATATATAGTTCCTCTGCAGCTATAAAAAAGACTTCTTCGTACAAGAATTTAAACTAATTTCCTCCTTCTCTGCATTTTCTAGAAATTCCAGTAAATCTTTGAGTCTAGGGCAGTACTATTCCCACAGTTGGCATTCCTTCTGAAGAAATGCCTCTCAGGTGGAGATTGTGCATTAAATTTGCTTGACTCCTCCAAGGCTGACATGTACAAAAGAAGATTCCATTTTCTCTAAAGCCTATCCCACCTCCGTATTTTTCATATACAATAATAGTTCTTTTTCATATTTACATGTTCAGAAGACCTCATGAGGAAGGCAACAGTAATGCTATTTGTAGAAAGCTTTGCAGGGGTTTCATTTAGGAACTTTTATTATCCTTCTCCCATCTAACCTCCTAGAGCTTTACACTCTTGAATTCCTCAAGGAACTATTTTTGTGGCTGAAGCATCTAAAATGGAAGTAGATACCATCCACTCTAGAGCAAAAAGGACATCGATCTCATAGGCAAGAGGTGGACATTATCATCTGAGCTCTGATAGGAACGACATGATCTTGGGGTCATTATTTTTTTGCCTGATTTACCGCATGTGTAAAGAGAAGATTTTATTGATGACTATTGAGAAAGGTGATGCTGGTGGTGGTGGTGGTGGTGATGATGATGATGATGATGATGATGATGTGTTGGTTCATTGTGTCCTCTTTATGCACTGACACTACAGACTAAGCCCTTTGAACATGTCTCAGCTTCTGACAGCGGCTTTGTGAGAAAGATACTGTTTTCCTCATGTGTTAGATGAGGAAATTCAGACTTTGGGTGTTTGAATAACTCACCAAGGACACACAATTAGAGTGGTTAGTCTCTATTCTCACTTTTTAGCCAGTTCTTAGAAGAGATACCAAACTGTGGGTGGTCTGATCTCAACAGGAGTAAATAAGACATTGGAGAAGAGAGAAGAAGGCAAGATGCAGGTATCCTTTTCTAATTGCTCATTTAGAATTCATATTAGAAGGTAACATATGAATAGTTTATCCCTAGGAGCTGATTTCCTTTATCATTTCTCAAAAAAAAAACTCTATCTCCTCCCTCTTTCTCTCACTCTTGCTCTCACTCTCTCTCACTGCCTTCAAAAGAAAAAAAATATAGAAATCACAGTCTGAAAATGTTAAAGTTCAGCCACCTTATTTAAGAAGTGTTTGCTCAGAATTTCCCCATAGATCTGAAGGTCGCAACTCCAATTGTGCTCTCCCTGACAAGCTATCACCGAAGTGCCCTTCACTGAAAACCTTTTGATGCCTTGCTGCTTGGCTTGTCCTTTCAAGTAATCAAAGTTAATTTCAGTCATGCTTATGCAGAAGATCTTCTCCTAAGATGACAGAGAAACAACGTCCCTGCCCTTCTAGGCAGGGCAGTGGAAGGGGCTCAGCCCGTTTATGTTTGTGTTTCTCTGTCACATCCTTGGAGGTGGCAGGGAGCCAATGATCTCCCATGCCCAGGTTGTGTATGAGAAAATACACTTGTTTCCTGAGCACTTGACATCTGCATTGGATTTTTTCAAACTTGATGCGTTTCATCTGTATATATGTATGAAGGATAGATTCACTGGTGCTATTGGAAAGATACCTCCTAATTATATGTGAGTCTAAAAAACCCATGTTGTTTTATGCAGAGACATAATAAGAGTGGTAGCCAAGAGAAGAGATTTTGAGCAGGAAACACCTAAACTGAAATCCTAACACTTATCCAGTAGCTCTCTGGCCTTGGTTATGTTAGTTATTTTCTCTTAAAATGTTATCATCGTTCAATTTTTCTACTAAAGGCAAAAGAATACCATCCTGAAGTTGTTAGTTTTGTACCTGCTCTGTTTTTGGAATACCAAAGCCAAACAATGTGTCAGAAATTTTCTCTTACCTAGTCTGGCAATTAAGGCTGTCATGTCATGAAATTGGTCCATTATAAGTAATCAAAAGGTTCTAAAAATTCTCTAAGATGTGGCTTAGTTTTATTCAGTTAATGCTAGTGCACAATTAAATCAGTATTTTAAATATTTTCCTTTTCTTCAAATATCTCCAGTTCACGTAGCTTAACTTCTCTTCTCCCCACCTATCTTGACTCTTTAATGCAGTGAAAGTAGCACCAACTCTGAGGCCACGTGGATTTCCCCCTTAGTCTGTCAGAAATTAGCAGTAGCATCACCAGAGAGTCCATGACCTGTTAAGCCTCACCTGTAAAATCTAAGGCCTTGGGTGCATTGGTTTCGCAGATCCCCCGGAGCACAAGCATTTGTATATGAATCTACCGTATTTAACAAACCTAAGTTTAACTGCCTGGTTGAGATCGCACTTGGGATTTCTTTCTACAGGTTATCTGATAGCACTGAGTGCACTCTGTAACCGCCGACACAGAGATGAACGTGCCCTGGAGCCCATTAAACCCAGGCACTGAAGCTGGGTGGCCCGGCAGCCGGCACATTTGGGGTCTGCTCCCAACCCCTGCCGGTGGGCAGGCAGTCCTCTCCTACCAGCTTCCTCCTGGGACTCCGGAGGGGGCTGCTCCATGACGCTCTGATGTCTCCCTCGCTCAGGACAGTTTCTGATTCAGAAAATAATTGGTGGTGATCGTTAGGCCCCAGAAACACACCTGGGAGTGTCGGAGTTTGACCAGGGTGAGTTATGGCACTGACCTCCTCTGTTTACTGAATTGACTTTAGAAAGAAAGCCGAACTGCCCTGAGCTTGCAGACAGCATGTTTTGTTGGGGGGGAGGGGGCAGTAAATGGGTTATGTAAGGCTGAGTTATGTAACCTTCCTTCCTTGTCGCCGGCCGCAGCAGCGGGCTGGTTCGAGAAAACCCTTTGGCTATACTTTGTAAAAGCTTTTACTACCTAGTGATGGCGGGACTGTTACCAAATCCTGGTGACATCAGGGGGCCTGTGAACCTTGCACAGAAGCTGCCTTTTCGGACAGGTGACAGATCGTAAATACCTCCCCCTTACTAAAGAGGTTTTCTTCACGGGGACCCAGCAGGCCTTTAAGAAGGAGTGGGCTGGGGAAGGGGAAACCGGTAAAAAGAGCAAAGTCAGATGTTCCCCCTTGCTTTGAGCAAGGTTCTGAGCACTGCCACACTTCATGTTTTGTTTTTTTCAGTTCCTCCGCTATTACGGAAAGTCTGCAGAGGTCTGTATAGCTGTCTGTGTTTTCCATGGTACTGAGTATTTTTCTAATGAAACGTGTTTTAGAACTGAGCCCATTTTTCCCTACAAGACCCTGAGCGCTCCCTTCTGTACTGGGCAGTTCAGGGATGTGTTAGGAAGATAGCTTGCTCCTGCTTGTGTGCCCTGCAGGGCCAGTCCCCCTGACAGTCCGGCTTTGTGTCCTGCCCATGCAGCACCGCAGTCGCTTCACGACTGGAAGCAGCTGAGTCTCCCTTCGGCCGGATTGCAGGATCCTTGAGGGCTTCGCCTGCCGTGTCCAATGGACCAGCACCGCACCAGGCACACAGGCGCCTAGAGAACACCTTTCTGCGTTCACCAGCTCCCCCCCCCCGGAAGGCCTTGAATGACCTTCCTCCTTCTTTCTTGCCTGCTGAAATCTTGTGTGCCAGGCCACCAGTGCACTGAAGTGTGATCTGCAGCATTAATTACATGGCATTGCAGCGGCATATTAGTATGTCACGTCGGCCCTTAGCCTCTGACCTTCCAGAGGCAGGGCTCACCGTGGTGCCCTCAGTGCCTTGTAGGTATCGTAAGCCCTCCATTAATCCTTCACAGAGTCACGGTAGCTTGGTGGGAAGACACAGAAGGCAGAATTTTAAACTGAAACTGTAGCCCAGGCTGTGCCCCAGACTCAGGACAAGAGCAGCAGACTTGGCCTTTCTCACCGGAAGCCTTCTTAGCATCTTGGTGACTGCAAAAGGAGATCACGTGGGCCAACACCCTCTACCATCAGCAGAGCCACTCACCAGTCAGTAGAGTTAACAACCTTTTGTAGCCAGCACTCAGCCCTCAAACTATACACCCTGCTTTCCCTGAGGATGTGGCTACCTTCCATACCAGACTGGAGCCAGAATTTCTTCTGGAAATTAGTGTATTGGCTCTGCCAAAATAAGCTGAAAACAAAAGCTGACCCAGTGAGGTGAATTCCAACAGTATGAAACAAAGCTATTAAACCGGGTTCCTATTTTCTTACCCCACTAGGAGGCATGAGGGGCACAGGACCAGGGAGTCAGGAGTGGTTTCAAATCCTGGCCATCACTCCCTAGCTCTATGAACTTAGGAAAATGACTTTCTGTGGACCTCCTGTTCCCGCCTTGTCGGGACGTGAGAAGACAGAGAAATGTGTTTGTAAAGCATGCAGCACAGTCCCTGGTTCATGGTGAATGTTCAGGAAATGAAAGATAATTGGCAGCCATGTGGGTACTTCAGCTTGGTTTTCTCCATACTTTTAAAATCTCAAGCGCTAAAATGATGGAGCCGTGTCGCAGTTTGGTTTCAGATCTCTAAATGTGCAGAAAGGGAACGGCGGCCGGCCCCTCTTTCAGGCAGCTCTGTTCTCCAATCTTCTCCATGGCGACTCCAGAGGCTTTGCTCATCTGCAGGCTTCTTGGCATATGGTACTTGTTGTAAGATAGGTCTGACTTTCCAAAATGCTTTTCAGTGGTTTCAGTGAAGCTGCAAAGACTAGATTCCAAATGACAGTTTCCGTATGAAATATTTATCACATGCTGATAAAAGCATATCCACCAAATGGAACTAGGAGGGCAAAAGGGAAATTCAGTCCACATATTCCTACCTTCTTATTTTAGATGTTCCCATCACATCACAGACCGCCAGGCAGGGACATGAAGGAAAGGCTACAGGAAAGTAAGAAGGGCCAGTTGGTGTTTGGAAGTGAAAACTGGGGGTGCCTTAATTTGAATAAATACAGATGTCCTCAAATTCAGAAGATGGGAAGGCAGAGCCAGGAGTTCTTACTGGGCCTAGCAAGCAGAGCACACTCTACAGCTAGAAGGACTTGCGTCTTTTTATCCACACCCGTACACAGAGAACAGTGTCTGATCGCATCGTGTCTTCGCAGAGCGTGGGTGAAATTTCCCTTAGCTCTCTGTAATGCTCATCTCGGACAATCTGTATTTATTCCTAAGCATTATTGAGTGTCCACTGGAATGAGCCACCAAAGTCGAGGCAGAGAGGGCGAAGAATGGTCAGTATTTGAGGAACTTGTTTTATGATGACAGATGACTGATAGACTTCAGGTGTACATGTTCGAACACATGCCTTTGTAGAGGTGGACAAGGCATGAGAGTCGCATGAGTGGTTTCTTCATTCAATATGGTTTTTTTTCCTTGTCTCCCTGAGGTCAAGATCTTTGTCTATCCTCACATTTAACCACAGTGCCTTACACACTGATAATGCTTGGAAATATTGCTGAATGAATTACATGCTTCAGGGCACCTGAGTGTCTCAGTCCGTTACACGTCTGACTCCTAATTTCAACTCAGCTCGTAATCTCAGGGTCATGAGGTCGAGCCCCCATTGGTCTCTGCACTGGGCATGGAGCCTGCTTAAGATTCTCTCTCTCCCTCTTCCTTTGGCCCTCCCCTGCTTGGTCACATTCTCTCTCTGTCTCAAAAAAAAAAAAAAAAAAAAGTTATATGCTTTAATTCTAAAGGACTGAATTATATATGCTTGAATAGTAGTGGCTCAGTGTCATTCACTCTATTTATGGAATAACTTTTATCAACAAAGCAAAAGGCCTTACCTGAGCTAACAAAATTTTAATCCATACCATGGAACAATAATTAGAACCATAACCAATTATAATAGCTCTCTCTTTGAAACAGATGATGGTCCTGACATACATACAAACTTAGGACAATCTATTCATATTTGGGGGGGGGCATAAAGAGAGTCGGGGTTACCTGCTTTGGAGAGGCCTATTAGAGCAAGTCATTCTTGTCTGAATATATGAGTGAAAAAGACTGCTAAGTTGGTCTGCATTCTCCTTCCACGGCCTACATCTTCATTTGGTAGCCTCTTGGGATGGCATAAGGTGGATGTTCCTTCTGTTTATGTGTGAGCAGATTGGAAGCTGGGAAATCAGTATGTCCGTGATAGGTGGCAATCAAAGGCAAGTCCAGGGAACCAAGAACTGCAAAATGAGCTGGGATTCCCCTTGCCCTCTGATCAAGTTGGAATACAGATGTTATAAACACAAAGGTCCTAATACATTATGATTTACTCACTTTTATCCTTTGGGAGAACTCATTTTATGTGAATTCAGACATGCCCAGAAATGTAGGAAGGTCAAAAGTCAGTTCTTGCCAGG
The DNA here is from genome assembly GCF_011100685.1 of Canis lupus familiaris. NCBI lineage: Eukaryota > Metazoa > Chordata > Mammalia > Carnivora > Canidae > Canis > Canis lupus. Next base: position 6,624,965 of record NC_049256.1, on the reverse strand, counting down.
ATTCTTTGTTTAAACAAATCCATTATGAAAATTCAGGTTTCCAGAGCTGCTAGGTGGCTCAGTCGGTTAAGTGTCCGACTCTTTGGTTTCAGCTCAGGTTGTGATCTCAGGATCATGGGATCAAGCCCCATGTCCCATGTCCAGCTCCACGGTCACTGGGGAGTTTGCTTGAGGATTATTTCCCTCTGCCCCTCCCCCTGCTTGTGCATTCTTGCTTTTGATTGATTGATTGATTGATTGATTGATTGATAAATCTTTTTTTAAAAGAAAAGAAAATTCAGATTACCAAGAAAATATAACTAGAGGTTGACTGAACACTTACAAAAACTAATTGTGGTTATGGTTATTCACTGACTATGGAGACGAGGGGCGGTTAACATTTCATTATCTCTTCCTCTATGCTACATGCTGCAGGCATGGATCATTTCATTTACAACTGCTCCACAGCATGTCCTCATTTTACAAGTGAGGAAACCAACACACAGAGAGAGGTTTTAAGGAGAGGGAGACTCCTTAGCCAGTAGTGGTTGAAGGCAGGATTTGAGCTGAGGTCTCTTATCGCCATCCCATGTTGCCAGAGAGTAGGATCTTTCACTGCATTTTAATAAAATGAATTTTATAAAAATTTGATTTAAATATACTTCTATAGCCTTGACAGCCCCTTTCAACAAAAAGCCAGTGGGTGCTCAATATCAAGGAGTGTGTCTCTGGGGAAAGTGCCCACAGGCCTGTGACTCAGGCCTCTGACTCTTAAATCTCCATGCCCTCGTCCTCGGGTACATACAAAGAGAATGAGGTGAGCAACCCTGAGCCCTTGGAGCTCTTCGAGCCTTACTGCTGGCAGGATTTGAAACAGATTTTTCCCTCTGGAGGCAGCAAGCATTAGCTCAGAAGGTAAACCAGAGGCCTGACCCAGAGCTGAGCAGAAGGCTGAACAGGGATTAAGTCTGACCAGTGAAATGATTCACTCAGAGAAGAGGGATGGTGTGTGGCATGAGCAAATTAACCCTCCTGCACCATGCACTCCCCAAGTGGATGGCCATTCGAGGCTATGGTATATTTCCAGACCACTGTCAAGGATCTAAAGTTTAGGTCTTCTTGAGGAGGAAGGCGAATGCCTGTCCATGCATGTATGCAAACAAGAAGGATCTCTTAGGAATACATTACCAAGGTTTGCCAGGTTGCTTAAAGCCCTTCCTTGATAGTAAAAGGAAGCTAAATGAAGACTAGCACTTTCCATATCAAATACCTGTGTTATTTACTAACTCACCTCAAACACTTGAAACCATACACAAGTGTGAAGTTTTCCATGATCTAAACATTTTGTAATGTTTGGAAAGAAAAATTGTAATCAGTCTCAAAACAACAATGATATGTTTCCCCAAGATGAAGAAAGTTTTCATCTTAACATGTTTTGTGCCTCTATGTTGTAGTACACATGGAATTTAGTTCAACTCAGCTTTATATTTTAACTGTATTACTGGGGACCAAAGGCTTTCTGATCATCAGTAGGATCTTCAAAAACAGGACTTTGCCCCTTCTGTTCATGGTTCTCAATCTTGGTTGTGCATTAGAACCACCTTGTGCTTTCACAAATCCCTCTGACCAGGCCACTCCAGGCCAATGGAATTAGAAACTCTGGCGGTAGAACTCGGGCATCAGCCATGTTAAAGCTCCCCAGGTGATTTCAATGTGCAGCCAAGGTTGAGAACTAGGATTGATACTGAGCCCCTGAACAGGCGTCCACTCTCCACCCTCCCCAACCAAACATGTCACCCTGCACAGAGTGCCTGTTCTCCAGAAGGCCAGCAAGTTGTCTTTAATGTTTGTAATTACTGATCTCTGCATCTCTCTAAATTAACCTTTGTTGCAGGGATAATTTTTGTTCTGTTGCACTTTTACGGATTCAGACTCTAAGTTCTCTTATATATTGAACAATGAAACTCTCTTATTACAACTGGAAATCTCATGTGTTCCCATCAAGAAAGATAGCATGCATGCTCCTGGTGAAGCTCTGGGGTTCGGCTGCTATCACTAGACAATATTCTTAACAACCAAGTGGAATAACGGCTTAATGTCGAAAGAATAGAAGAGACATCTTCTCAGGAATGCCATCTTCATCTCAGGGAGAAGTTATTTAACACTCTTTGGAGGATATTTCTTAGTGCAACTGTGGGTGTGCTGCTCATATAAATTATAGTTCATCCATCCTGCATTTCTGCTTGTCACATAAACCCTGGTGATAGGAGTATCTGCAGTTTATACCTTCATAGCAGCCATATTCCAAGTGCAGGTAAAATTATTCAGGAAGTCATGCATGCACCTGCTCTGCTTTCGGGGGAAATAGATAAGGGGAAAAAAGAAGAGTAATAGAGTTATATTCCAAGAAAGATACTTGTAAAATTTGTTCAGGCTTTCAAGATAGTTGATATGAGTGTGCTCTTTACTTTGGTCTGTTTGAAACTCCACAGACCTCAGATGCACAAGTTGTCCTCAGCATCTACTCTCGGATAGATCACCATGGGAACAGCAAGGAGACCAGTGGAAGCATAACAGGGCAGCAGATTTTGGGAGCCAGCCCAGTGACAAATGCTAATGCACCAGGGCCAAATGTTCTAGCACTCAAAGGAACTGGATTATCAGGGCTTAAATTGGGGTGAGTTGGCTTGCTGGTGCACCAAATTTTTCTCAGGCGGTTGTCTGGAAATTTCCTAGTCTGGTTTTTCTCAACTCCAGAACCAATCAAGACTCAGCCCATTGATGAAACTTTTTGATGAAATCTGGCAGTTCAATCTGTTCTTTACTAGTGAAGGCCAGTATTGTATAGATTTCACTAGATCATGTGTTCCTTAACTTGCTAGAACGTTCAGTGTATGCCTTTTTTCTTTAAATAACAGCTTTATTGACTCTCTCTCTCTCTCAAATAAATAAATAAATAAATAAATAAATAAATAAATAAATCTTTTTTAAAGGAATGGGGAGCACCTGGGTGACTCAGTCAGTTAAGCATCCAACTCTTGATTTCAACTCAGGTCATGATCAGGTCACGATCATAAGGTCGAGCCCCTCATCAGGCTCCACAATCAGTGGGGGAGCTGCTTGAGATTCCCTCTATCTGTCTTGCACACACTCTCCCTCTCCAATCATCCCATGAGCTCATGCTCTCTCTCTCTCTACTAAGTAAATCTTTAAAAAAATAACAGCTTTATTGAGACAGAAGTCACATATAAAATTCACCCTCTAAACTATACAATTCAGTGGCTTTTAGTATATTCACAGAGTTGTGTGACCATCACTACAGTCATTTTTAGAACGTTCTCATCACCCCAGAAAGAAACATCATACACATCATCAGTGACCCAATTTCTCCCCAACCCACTCTCTCCAGCACTTGGAAACCACCCATCTCCTTTATGTCTCTATGGATTTTCCCCTACTCTGGACATTCATATAAATGGAATTTATTTTTGTGACTGGCTTCTCCCATTTAGCATAATGTTTGCAAGTTTCATCCATTCATAGTATGTATTGATACTTCATTCCTTTTTAATAGCATTGTATGACTATATCACATTTTCTCTCTAAGATGAACATTTGGGCCATTTCTGCTTTTTTGCTATTATCAATGATGCTGCTATGAATACTTGTGTACAAATTTTAGTGTAGATGTATGTTTTCATTTCTCTTGGGTATATACCTAGGAGTGGAATTGCTGGGTCACATGGTAACTCTGTTTCACCTTCTGAGGAATGCCAGCCTGTTTTCCAAAGTAAGTGCTCCATTGTACATTACCGGTCAGCATTGTGTAAGGGTTCTGATTTTGCCACATTCTTGCAAACACTTCTAGCAATCCCAGTGTCTGGGAGGTAGTATGGTGTACCTTTTATACATAAAACAATCAGATTTAGATCGGAAAGCTAATGTTGACCTAGTTGCTCTTGGGATATTCAAGGGAAGGTTAAGATTCGTTTTAATTTTTATGTATTTATTTTGTCCACATGAACTTCAGGCCAGTCCTTCTCTACATCTAAACTTCAGTTCCCTGAGAAACAGTTTAAGCCCTCATGGATTTTAGAGTGTATATAAGAGTTAGGTATGGCTTGGCAGTGTGCATTGGGTAGGAGGGGTTGATTCAGATGATCAGCAGCTCTGGATGAGAATGCTATCAGGCCCTCCCTGAGCTTGGATTGAAGAGATGAACTTCCCAGATGACCTGGGTGATGTGCTTTGCCTTCGTAGTGCCTCAATAACTCTTCTACTGTTGGTTGATTTTTTTCTTAACTTTACCTGAATTCCTACAGAAATTCAACTGCTGTCTGAAAAGCATAGACCACTAAGTCAGTATATCTTTTTTATATCCTTATTCTTTACAGATCTGATGTCGTTTACTCCTTGAAACTCCATATCTGGTCCTCTCTTTCATGTAAATGTTGGCCTCAGTCTAGTAGATATTTATACTTGGGTATTTTATAAGCACTTGAAACCTATCATGACCAAAACTTAATAATGAGTTACCTTACCTTCCCCTCAACTCATTTCCTTTGTGAGTTCCCAGTACTTCCATTCTCTTGGTAACCCATGCTCTAGTGCTTGCTCTCCTCCATGCACAGAGAATTAAGCCTCGACTGTGTCTGTGATCCATTTAAAATCAGTCTAAGACTCTTTTCAGGTCCTCTACAATAGGGTACATGGGAATATTAAGATATGTTCTGAGGTACTACCCTAAAAACTACCTTTTCTTTAGGTTCTGGCTTGGTATATGCTATTCACTTATATAATCAGGTCTAACCAACTCAGGTACTTGGCTCACCCTTTAGCTAAGCCAATGTGTATCGCAATCCTTGACTCCTCTTGAATACTTTCCTTGCCTCCCTTATCACAGATCACCAGTAAGCATTCTGTTTTCTCTGTAGGACTACTTGAGGTTCTGTTAGAGATTCCTGTGGACTAGGTGCTCATCTGTTTAAATATAATCTCACTTTTAATGTGAAAGCACCCTTTGTTTCCTGGCAGCCTAATTTCCCTCGGCATTTATAGTGGTTAGATGTGTATTGATGGGCATTACTCTCTAACTGTGTGTGTCAAAGCACTTTGGGAGGCTCATCAATCTTGTGCTTTTTTTTAATTGACATCAATAATGTGTTTGCATTTATCAATATTTCCTAATTGCCAAGTTAAAACAGTGGAACTTCTATAATAAATCATGCCCACAGATATCTTCAGACATTAAGGCTTTAAGGTTTATCAATATTTTGATGTATTATAAATTGTTTTTATGAGGACTTTTTTTCCTATGAGAAAGAAGGAACAGTGTAGCAAGAGACAGAGAGAATTGAGTCCCCAGTGTTACCATATAAAATTAAGTTAAAGGGCTAAATCATTCCAATGAAAAGAGAAGAAAGCTATTTCCCAAGTACAATACGTTCCCATAAAGTTCAGTGTTACTGTCCAAGTGAATACTGGTGTGTCTCCCCTGCGAGTGATGTGCTGTGCCAAGCCTGTTCCTCGGAGAGTAATTTGGACAAAAGGACAGTTTGCACTCCTGCAAAAACAGAGCTCTTATCAGCTCATTTTTTCAGGAGAGGAAACTGAGGCTTTGTGAGCTGCAGTTATTTACGGAGAGTCAAACAGTGGCTTCACAAGGCTGGGACTCAAACCCAGGGCTTGCAGAGTCCATGGCTAGGTTCTTTACTATTCAGGGACAGACCTGACCAAATTCCCAAAGTCGAGGGAGACCCACAGGTTTCAAGGGACAATCCACATCATCTATTAGGCATTTGAAGACTCTAGAATGTTTGCTCAGAAAAAAGATGAATGTGAAAGGCTTGGGAGGTCTGTCCTATATGCGAAGGCCCTTACCATGAAGGAGATTAGACCTTGTCTTCTATGCATGCAGGCAGCAGAAGTAGGGCAGCCCTATCACCTGCTGAGGGGCGGTGTTGTGCCATCGTTTCAAGTGTGTTGTGCCATCGTTTCAAGTGTGGCCCCAGCAGATCACCCCTCAGCCACTCACCAGCCCCTGCCCTTGGGCAAGTCGCTTGACCACTGTGTGTCCCACTTACCTGAGCTGAGATGAGAGTTTTGACAGTACCTACATTATAAAGTGGTTGTGAGGATTCAGTGAGTTAATACGTGAAAAGTGCCTTTGATAAAGGTGCTCAGCACGTAGTAAGTGTGCAAAGTGCCACTGTTACTATTATTATATTTTAAAGCCAGACTAGGTGTGAGGAAGAAAAAAAACCACTCACCATTTATACATTAATCATGCAAATCTTATTTATGAGACACTGTTTTAGACAGTGGGACCCAGCAATAAACAAAACAGATCTAGGCCCTGCCCCTGCCTTCATGCTGCTTATATTCTGTATTAGAGAAAAAGAAAATTACTATGTCAATCAGTAAAGCAGCCATTCAGCACCTGAATGAACTATTTCTGACATTGCCACCCCTGCCCTTCTCTTATAATCACTGAAGATGGCCAGGCACAGGCTAACTGAGGTTATCGTGAGAGAGAGGCTTGCTACTGTGAGCTTTTATAATGTTCTAACATCCCTCTGCAAAGTAAGGTTGATTTAATGCAACCAGTGGTTAAAACATCAATTCTAACATTGCTTTACTTTAAAACTCTCTGTCATTCTCTGGATCATCGAGGTGAGGTGGGACAATTATGCAAGGACAATCCTGTGAGGTACAAGAAGGAAATACGGGACTTCTGATAATTTTTATCTCATTTTTTTAATGTGTATTATGGTACATATTTTATAATGTGCATAATTTTAATAGCGCAGGAGGACATGTGAATAACGTCTAAATAAATATAAATGTACATTACAATGCACGCATAAACGTCTTTTGCTAATGAGGTAAACGACTTAAAAAGCTTGAAGTCTGCTGCTGTAAGTTTTACTAAAATGACTGAGCTTTGTAGTCAGAAGCTATTGCAATAATGAAACAGTGTTTTTATATTTCCCTTTTTTCTGATGTGGTCACTTATGGATAATTTTCAACTTTAAAGGTAATAGTTTTCCACATGAATGGAAAATTTAGTCATACTTTCTCCTCTACTGAAGAACTTAAAAATCAATCATGACAATATTTAATGTTTTTGTGGGAGTTAATGGTTTTATTGCGTTTAATCCTCCTTTGAGCCCATGAAGTAGGTCTTATACCCACTTTGGAGATGAGGGAACAGAGCATTTTAGAGATTATACCCACAACTCTTAGCAATTAATCATTTTGCCAGAGAAGAGAAATTTTAAAACTAAGAACTATAAAGCTGATGCTCATTACTAGCAGTATACCAGGGAGTACATTTTAGCATGTGTCAAGGTGAATGCTGACCAGTCTCTCATGTTGCTAGAAGGACTGTGACTATTTTTTCTTACTACTGCCATCCTCTACTCTTAACCCGAAGGCAGAACCCTATCAAATAATGTATCATTCAACAAGATTCATTAGGAATCTGCAATGAGCCAGGGCTTCAAGGAGCTCTCAGTTTACCAGAGGAAGTAACATTTCTTTTCTAATCCCCAAATTAGGAGCATGAAGTTGACTTTTAATTAGAGGCAAATTTCAGTTAGGGAGACAGTCTCCATGTTCTCTCCCTCCCCATCCTCATATATCAGCAGTCAGGATCCTTAGTTGTGGTCAACAAAAAACAACTCTGGCTAATTTCAGCACAAAGTAGATAGTTAAATATGTGCTCAGTTAACAGTGATTTCCTGTCTGTGTTCCTTACTCCCATTAATGTATAAGGTTCTTGGAGAAAGGGAACAGAGAGAAAATTTAGAAGCTTGAAAAGGAAAGTTGGGAAAAGAATGATACATAGAAATTAGTTTTCTGCTAACTATCGGTTGATAAAGATTTATGTGAATCTGTTGGATTTCATCTGGAAAGCTTTTTCAATAGCATGAAAAGCAGTGACGTGGGGTTCAGAGTGACGTGGGGTTCAGAGACCTACATTTCCACTGTTGAGCTGTGAGATCTTGGTTAGGTTACATAACTTCTAAGTCTCAGTCTTTTCTGCTCTGAAATGGATGAAATGATGGATTAATCTGTAAGTCTTCCTATGAACTGTCTCTGCTAATAGAAATATTGCATGTTTACTCTAACACAATAGCCAATAGCTGCATGTTGCTGTTGATTCAGCACTTGAAATGTGGCTGTTTTAGCTAGTGGCTACCATATTGGACAGCATAATTCTAGAGTATTCTATGATTTCCTGGATTCTGTTGGTTTACCTATCATGGGATATGGGCCTAGAAGGTAGAAAAGATGCAAATCAGAACTTCACATTGGTGAAGAATTGCATTCATAGTTTAATATCTAATTATGTCAGGAGAGAAGAGCATGCTCTAGAAATTCACACACATGGTGTAAAAAGCACATGATTTAGAGTTAAAGGATCTGAATTTGAACTCTGGCACCACCAATCATGAATACACCAGCCCTATCTGCCATACAAAGTTTTTAGAATCAAATGAAATGATAAATGTGAAGCTCTTTATAAATATAAATTCACTTCATGTGCATTAGTTATTCCATTATTACATGGAATCAGTACAATGATCCTACTAAATTATAGATATCTCATAGCTTCTCTTAGTTTTGGGAGGGTTTTGTTCATTGGTTTTTGGTAAAGATCAAGGATAGTGAGTGAAAACAAATACATAAAATGCAACATCTAGTGTTACTTCATAACTTCTTACTTCCTGATCTTTTATTTCTTTTTCTTGCCTTATTGCATTAACAAGGACTTCCAGTGCAGTGTCGAAAAGACTAGTGAGGGAGAAAACCTTGCCTTGTTCCTGATCTTAGTGGGAAAGCTACTTCCTCACTATTAAGTATGATGTTAGCTCTAGGTTTCTTTATCAAGTTGAGGAAGTTTCCCTCTATTCCTACTTCACTGAGAATTTCTATCTTATTTCATAACTTAAGATTTGTTATTTTAGCCCTTGCAGCTAATTTGTTTGTTGTTTCTTTCCTTAGAAGTATTTCTTGGGATCTGATTTACTACTCCTAAGTGATAGAATGACTCCTTTTCAGATCCCAAAGATAGGGTTTTATGATGGTTAACTTTATGTGTCAACCTGGCTGAGCCAAGATGCCCAGATATTTGGTCAATTATTCTAGATATTTCTATGAAGGTTTTTTTTTTTATAAGATTAGCATTTAAATTGATGAGCTTTGTGTAAAGCAGATTACTGCCTATGATATGTGGGCCTCATCCAGTCACTCACAGGTCTAAGTGGAACAAAAAGCTGACACCTCTTCACCCTCTACCCCTCACTGAGCAAGGAGGAGTTCTGCCGGCAGATGGTCTTTGGACTCAAACTCTAACTTCTCTCTGAGTCTCCAGTCTGGTGGCCTACCCCCTACTTGCTAAGCCTGTATAATCAATCACATGAGCCAGTTCCTTAAAATAAATCTCTTTCTGTATATACATCTACATATACTACATACATGTATTCGTATATATGTACATATAAACACACACTATTGATTTCCATGCCCTGTTTAACATGCTTTTAAACTATCAGATCAAAAAATTAAAAAAATAAACTATCACATCATATTTTTGTTTAAGCCCCTAAAATTAAACATAAATTATTCATTTCAATTATTCTTAGGTAACTAAGTTACAAGTGCCTTGCTACTTTATGTCCATTTTTCTATTTCCTTACCTTTGTCCTCTACCTCCTAACCACACCATATATACAGATTTTGAGGAGCCTGTTACTTAGATTGTTAGGTAATATAGAGAACAACTTCAATTTGCCTTTTTAGTACTTCTGGCTAGCTGGCAAAATCTACTTTATTTCCCTCTCCCTGATTCTCTTAAGTTTCCCACTGCCTTTTTTTAAAGACCAAAACGGGAAGAAAGAAGCCCTACATACAGAATCTGCCTGCTAATGTTAAGTCTCTTCCTAGCCATTTTTCTCTACTTTCTCTGTAAAGATGACATGCTTTAGAAAGAGCCAAACAGCCCTGCCCTACCATCACGTTTCTTCAGTGGGAGTGACTAATGACCTATAACTTGAGAGTCTTCAGAAATAGGACTCTTAATAAGGCTAGCAAGACATTCTTTAAAAGTGTTTTATGGGGAAATAATCACATGTAATACATGTAGATGCTAAAATAAAGCTTATTACTCAACAGGAGGAGAAAGTGTAGTCACTCCAAGTTTCTTTTGTAATATCTACCCTTTAACTTTCTTGTTCAAGGATCTTGCATTTTAGGCTTTCTCTTATAGGACACCATGCTTTTTATTATGGTGTCTACCAAACTGCAAATGAAGATTAAGCTTTTATGCCTAGACACACATTGGATACATTATGGTTATGGCTTGTTGTGGGTTTTAGCTCTACATTCACTGAAAAGAGTTGATCTGCTCACAGGACAGAGCAGCAGTGCACCTCCCACCTCCCACAAAGCACTCTCCCACGTGGACTGTGACAAGCCCCTCACAAGCAGAGGGGGATGCAGGAGGCACAGAGGTCTAATTGTCCCAACAGTATAGTAATAATTAGGACCTCAGAATTTTCTTTAATGTTTGCATTCACTTTTTTTTCTAATAGACCCTTGCTGCATGTCACCTTTGGGATTCTGTGAGGAGGGCTTTTTCAGAACACTTTCAGAAAAGTCTGCACGTTTCTAACCCTGCTCACCTGGTGAGGGAATCATTGTATGACACGGCCAGACTCTGCCCTTGGGACCCTCCTTCCTGTCCTAGCACTTCTCTTTGCCCAACTCCCCCTGCACACCCTCACTGTTAGTCATCTGCCTTTGAAAGTGACAGCATGTTAAAAGTCATTCACAGGGTCCTATGGCAAGTATACTACTCAGCAAGGAAGTAGACTGTGTCTCTGAAGAAGTAAAGGATAGACTCATTCATTGCTTTTCTAAATTTCAGGCTTTCATTAGCTCTCTTATTTTGATTAGAAGTGGTTTCTTAGTTTATTAATGTTGCAGGAGGGAGCACCAGCATTTTGTTATACGATAAAAATCTCATCTTAATTTTATAATGCCTGTGATATTTACCGATAACATGTATGGGAGGTTTGCAAATTTAACTTTGAAGAGGTTTATGATTCCCTCTTCTAAATGTGTGCTCTACTCAGTGTGCGTTGCTCCAGTACCTGTGGTAGGAACCTAGGATAGTTTATGGGCTATTAAAACCAGCATGTCAAGCATGTTTCCTTGGAATGAAAAGTAGCATGTTCTTCTGGATAGTTTTCTTCTTTAAAGAAATTATTTACTTGTACTTAAACAACTTATGTAAAAGAATGAACATTTTACCCTTTACTGAATTCTATCAATGTTGGCATAATTTTTTGCCATGTTTGCTTCATCTATTTCCTTTCCTTTTGTTTGTTTGTTTTTTTCATTGAACTGATTTGAAAATTGGTTTCAGGCATAATAACTACCTCCATATAAATTAATGTATATCTTTTTAGAATAAGCATTCTTCTACATTTATCACAATACTATTTTCATACTTCTAAATTGAACATCGATACATACTATGGAGCAGTCCATACGTACATCAATACATACTATGAAGCAGTTCAAATTTTTCCAATTGTTCTACAGTACCTTTTATAATGTCTTTTTCTTCCTAATCCAGAATCCATTTAAGGATCAAGCATTGCATTTTGTAGTCATGTTTCTTATGTCTCCTTTAACAGAGAAGAGTTCTTCTGCCTTTTTTTGATCAATTTCATGACACTGACATATTTAGTCTAGAATGTTCCCTAATATGAATGTGTGAGATTCTTTCTCTCTCATTACACTCCAAGTAATCACTTTGACAGGAACACTGCTTTGGTACTATGATGTTCTCCCTTTGCATCATGTGAGGAGGCCCCTAGTGCCGGTTGTAGCATTATTTGTTTATGCTAAGTCTCATCATTTCTTAGATTGGAGTTGACCAGATATTTCCATTATAAGCATCCTGTTTCTGTTTGTAATTAATAAATAACCTGTGCCCCTCATGATTCTGGAGTCCTGGTGTCAAGCCCTACATTGGGGTCCCTGCTCAGCATGAAGCTTGCTTCTCCCTCTCCCTCTGCTCCTCCCCCCAATTCAGGCGCTCTCTCTCTCTCTCTCTCTCTCTCTCAAATAAATAAATAAATAAATAAATAAATAAATAAATAAATAGTAAATAAATAACCTGTACCCCATCAACCTTTCACCAGTGGTTTTCAGACCCATTAACATACCTTGCCTGAATTATTTACTGTGTGGTTGCAAACTGTTTATTTTTCTTATTCCCTTGTCACTGAGTTTGCTTCTGCAGATCACTAGGGGGCCCATTTTTAATGAGGAAAAAACCTAAATTACGTTCAGGTACATTTCTCACTAATCTATCTTAATTCTCCCAGTTCAACAAACTCCTTTCCCTAGCCCAGTTTTCAATGGAGATGGCCCCTACTAACCCATTCTGAGGTTTTGTCTTAGAGTTCTATTCTTCCCAGAATCACATGGCTCCACTCTTTACACTCAGGCTTGGGGTCAGTCTGGTCTCAGAAGGACTTCAGATCATTCCTTGAATTGCCTGTGATAATCAGTCAACCTACATGGACCACTGGCATGAACACAAATGGAGACCAGGTTCGCCTCTCTACCCCCCTGAGGATCATAACTGCACACTGGGTTTATAACGTCTTTTTTACCTAAGGTATAGGGAATAGTTCTCATGTGATTCCGTTCTCTTTACCTCATGATTTTTTTATGGCTTCTAGGATTCCATTTTATGCCTTACCATGATCTGTTTATTCTGTCCCCCAGAAGTAGAAATTTACTTGGTTTCTTTTTATTTTCCCCCTATTACAGACAACATGGCCAAAAATATCTTTATGTACATCCCTGACATTTTTCTTAAGACAAGTTCCTAAAATTAAAATCAGTGGTTTTTAAGGTATTGAGGCAATTTCTTATAATTATTATATTTTTTAATTCCAATATAATTAACATACAGTATTAAATTAGTGTTAGGGATGCCTGGGTGGCTCAGTGGTTGAGCGTCTGCCTTCAGCTCAGGGCATGATCCCGGAGTCCTGGGATCGAGTCCGGCATTGGGCTCCTCGTGGGGAGCCTGCGTCTCTCCCTCTGCCTATGTCTCTGCCTCTCTCTCTGTGTCTCTCATGAATAAATTAATTCTTATTAATTAATTAATTTAATTAATTGGTTTTAAGTGTACAATATAGTGATTCAATAATTCTATACATTACTCAGTACCTATCATAATGAGTGTACCCTTTCTTCCCTTTCACCTATTTCACCTATCCCCCACCCCTTTCCCCTCTGCTAAGCATGAGTTTGTCCTCTCTAAGAGTCTGGTTTTTTGGTTTGTCTTATTTTTTTTTTCCTTTGTTTGGTTTCTTTTTCCAGGTAAGAGTAGAAATCGTACGGGATTTGTCTTTTTCTGACTGACTTATTTTACTTAGCGTTATACTCTGTTGCAAATGGCAAAAGATTTCATTCCTTTTATGGCTGAACAATATTTCCTTGCATATATATATATGCCACATCTTCTTTATCCATTCATCTACCAATGGACACTGGGATGCTTCCGTAAGTTGGCTATTGCAAATAATGCTGCTTTAAACATGGGGATGCATATATCCTTTTTTTTGAATTGGCATTTTTGTAATCTTTGGGTAAATACCCATTAGTGCAATCACTAGATCATAGAGTAGTTCTATTTTCCATGTTTTATGAAACCTCCATACTGCTTTTCACAGTAGCTGCACTAGTTTGCATTCCCACCAACAGTGCATGAGGTTTCCTTTTTCTCAACCTCCTCACCAACATTTGTTGTTTCCTGTCTTTTTTATTTTAGCCAGTCTAACAGGTGGGAGGTGATATTGTAGTTTTGATTGCATTTCCCTGATGAATGATATTGAGCATCCTCTCATGTGCCTATTGGCCATCTGTATGTCTTCTTTGGAAAAGTGTCTGCTCACATCTTCTGTCCATTTTTTTATAGATTTTTTTTTTAAAGATTTTTTTATTCATGAGAGACACAAACGGAGAGAGAGAGACAGAGACACAGGCAGAGGAAGAAGCAGACTCCTGGTAGGGAGCCTGATGCAGGACTCGATCCCAGATCCCGGGATCATGACCTGAGCCGAATGCAGGTGCCCAACCACTGAACAACCCAGGCATCCCTCTTCTGTGAATTTTAAATAGGATTATTGTTTTCTGGGATGCTGAGTCATATAAGTTCTTTATATATTTTGAATACTAAAGCCTTATCAGAGATGTCATTTGTAAACATCTTCTCCCATTCATTAATTTCCCTTCTGGTTTCATTGTTTCCTCTTATATGCAAAAGATTTTGATTTGATATAGCCCAGTAGTTTATTTTTGCTTTTGTTTCCCTGGCCTCAGGAGACATATCTAGAAAGATGTTGCTATGGCTGATGTCAGAAAAATCACTAGGCCTGTCCTCTCTTCAAGGATTTTTATGGTTTTAGGTCTCACCTGATAAATTTAGATCCTTAATCCATTTTGAGTTTATTTTTGTGTGTGGTGTAAGAAAATGGTCCAGTTCCATTCTTTTCTTGTAGCTGACCAGTTTTCCCAACACCCCTGATGAAAAGATTGTCTTTTTTCCATTTTCATATTCTTGCCCCCTTTGTCAAAGATTAATTGATCATATAATCATGGGTTTATTTCTGGGCTTTCTGTTCTGTTCCATTGATGGGTGTGTCTGTTTTTGTGCCAATACAATACTGTTTTGATTATAACAGCTTTCTAGTACAACTTGAAATCTGGAATTGTGATACCTCCAGCTTTGCTTTTCTTTTTCAAGATTGCTTTGGCTAGGGGGATCCCTGGGTGGCTCAGCGGCTTAGCATCTGTCTTCGGCCCAGGGCGTGATCCTGGAGTCTCAGGATCGAGTCCCACGTCAGGCTCCCTGCGTGGAGCCTGCTTCTCCCTCTGCCTGTGTCTCTGCCTCTCTCTCTCTCTCTCTCTCTCTCTCTCTCTCTCTGTTCGTGTGTGTGTGTGTGTCTCATGAATTAATAAATAAAATATTTAAAAAAAAAAGCAGATTGCTTTGGCTAATCGGGGTCTTTTCTGGTTCCATACAAAATGTTAGGATTATTTGTTTCGGTTCTGTGAAAATGTTCTTACTATTTTGATAGGGATTGCATTAAATCTGTAAATTGCTTTGGGTAGTTATGGACATTTTAACAATATTTGTTCTTCCAATCCATTAGCATAGAATATCTTTCCATTTGTGTTATGCTTCCTTACCAATTTGGATGCCTTTTATTTCTTTTTCTTGTCTGATTGCTGTGGCTAGGACTGCTAGTCTATATTGAATAAAACTGTTAAGAGTGGACATTCTTGTCTTCTTCTTGACCGTAGGGAAAAGGAAAAAGCTCTCAGTTTTTCAACTGTTGAATATGATGTTAGCTATGAGTTTTTCATATGTGGCCTTTGCTATCTTGAAGTATGTTCCCTTTAAACCTACATTGTTGAGGATTTGTATCATAAATGGATGTTGTACTTTGTCAAATGCTTTTTCTTAGATCTCTTGAAATGAACATATGATTTTTATTCTTCCCTTGTTAATGTGATGTGTCATGTTAATTGTTTCACAAATACTAAACCACCCTTGCATCCCAAGAATAAGTCCCACATGACTGTGGTGAATGATTTTTTTAATGTATTATTGCTTCAGTGTGCTAATATTTTGTTGAGAATTTTTGCATTTATATTCATCAGACACATTGGTCTATAGTTCTCTTTTTATAGTGGAGTCTTTATCTGGTTTTGGTATCAAGGTAATGCTGGCCTCATAGATTGAATTTGGAAGTTTTAATTCCTCCTATATTTTGGAATAGCTTGAGAAGAATAGTTTTTTTTTGTTTGTTTGTTTTTATTTATTCATGAGAGAGAGAGATAGAGACAGAGACACAGGCAGAGGGAGAAGCAGGCTCCATGCAGGAAGCCTGATGTGGGACTCGATCCTGGGACTCTAGGATCAGGCCCTGGGCTGAAGGCAGCGCTAAACCGCTGAGCCACCTGGGCTGCCCAAGAAGAATACGTATTAACTCTTCTTTAAATGTTTCCTAGAATTCACCTGTGAAGCCATCTCCTCCTTGGGATTTTGTTGTTGTTGTTGTGAGTTTTTTGATTATTGATTCAGTTTTGTTGCTGGTAACCTATTCAAATTTTATATTTCTTCCTGCTTCAGTTTTGGGACGTTATGTTTCTAGGAATTTATCCCTTTCTTCTAGGTTATCTAATTTGTTGGCATACAATTTTTCATAATATTCTCTTACAATCTTTTCTATTTCTCTGATACCAGTTATTTCTACTCTTTTATTTCTGACTTTGAGTCCTCTTTGGGGTGGGGGGGATTGTTTTTCTGTTTCTTTTGTGATGAATCTGGCTAAACATTTTGTGTTTTGTTTTGTTTTTTTTCTAAAGAACCAGCTCCTGGTTTTATTGAACTGTTCTATTGGTTTTTTTAGTTTTCTATTTAATTTACCTCTGATCTTTATTATTTCCTTCCTTCTACTGGTTTGGGGTTTTTGAGGGTTTGGGGGGGGGGGTCTTAAGATTTTATTTATTCATGAAAGATGCAGAAAGAGAGAGACACAGGCAGGGGGAGGAAAAGCAGTCTCCATGCAAGGGACCCAATTCGGGACTCCTTTTCAGGAATCCAGAATCAGGCCCTGAGCCAAAGGCAGACACTCAATCCCTAAGCCACCCAGGTGTCCCTCTCTTTCAAGCTCCTTTAGGTGTAGGGTTAGGTTGTTTATTTGAGATTTTTCTTGCTTCTTGAGGTAGATCTGTATTGCTATAAAATTCCCTCTCAGGACAACTTTTGCTTCTTCCCCAAGACTTTGGGCCATTGTGTTTTCATTTATATTTGTCTGCATGTATTTTTTTTATTTCCTCTCTGATTTCTTGGTTAGTCCATTCATTTTTTAGTAGCATATTATTAACCTACATATATTTGTGGTCTTTCCAGATTTTTTTCTTGTGGTTGATTTCTAGTTTCATAGTGTTGTTGTCAAAAAGGATGTATGGTATGACTTTGGTCTTTTTGAATTTGTCAAGAATAGTTTTGTGGCCCAATATGTGATCTAGTCTAGAGAACATTTCATGTATACCTTAAAAGAATATATATTCTGCTGTTTTAGAATGGAATGTTCTGAATTTATCTGTTAAATTCATCTGGTCCAGTGTATCATTCAAAGCCACTATTTCCTTGTTGATTTTCTGTTTGGATGATCTGTTCACTGAAGTAAGTGGGTTTGAAGTTCCCTACTATTATTGTATTATTATTAATACTAGTTTTATGGTTGTTACTAATATCTGTATATAGTGCTGTATATTGGGTGCTCCCATGTTGAGTGCATAAATATTTATAATTGTTATAACTTCTTATTGTATCATCCCCATTACTATCATACAGTGTCTTTGTCTCTTGTTACAGTCTTTGTTTTAAAGTCAGTTTGCCTGATCCTGCCACTTTCTTCTGGCCTGCAAAGTTCTGTTGAATAATCAGCTGATAGCCTTGTGGAGTTTTCCTTATATGAAACTATTTTCTCTCACTGCTTTGAAAAGTGTCACTACTTTTTGACATTTTAATTATTCTGTGTCTTGGTGTTGATCTACTTGGCTTGATTTTGTTAGGAGATAATCTGTGCCTCTTGGATATGGATTTCTGTTGCTTCTCTAGATTCAGAAAGTTTTCAGCTATTATTTTCTTCAAAGAAATTTTCTGCCCCCTTTTCTCTCTCTTCTTCTAGGATCCCTCTTATACATATATTATGATACTTGATGTCGCTGAGTTCCCTAAATTATTCTTATTTTGCATAATTTTTTCTCTCACCTCCTCAGTTGATTACTTTCTATTACTCTGTCCTCCAAGTCATTGAGACATCTGCTTCCTCTAATCTACTGTTTATTCCATCTAGCATATTTTTAATTTAATTTATTGTGTTCTTCATGTCTGATTGGTTCTTTTTTTATCTCTTTGTTAAGGGTCTCACTGATGTCCTCCACTCTTTACTCAAGTCCAGTGAGTATCTTTATGACCGTTACTTTAAATTCATATGTATTTCTTATCTCTATTTTGCTTAGGTCTCTTGCTGTGATTCTGTTCTATTCTTTCATTTGGAACATATTCCTCTGTCTCCTAATTTTGTCTGTCTCTGTTTCTCTGTGTTTGGAAAGTCAGCCACATCTCTTACTCTTGAAAATAGTGGCCTTATGAAGAAGAGGTCTGTAGTGCCCTGCAGTGCAGTGTCCCCTCTTCACAAGAACCTGGTATTTCAGAGGTGTCTCCTGCGTGTTCTGGGTACATCCTGCTGTTGTGGCTATGCTGCTTTTTCCTCTAGTCCAGTCATCTGCAGTGGCTCTTTTTACTTATTGTGGGCAGTGTTCGGTCCCTGTGGTGTTAGTGGACCAGTCTGGGGCTTCCTTGGGCTTGAGTTGAGTCAGGCCAGCTGTTTGTGGAAGACTAGAGCACCAGACTGCCAGGTGCTTTCCCTGTGTGGTCCCCTGAGAAGCTTTTACTGGTGAGTAGGCCTGTAGTCATACTTAGTTAGGACAGTGCACTGCTGGGGCGCCAGTCTGAGTAGTATGTGGGGTTATGGTTCCCTCTCTCTGGGGCAGGAGTGTCTTTGGAGTGGTGATGACCCCTTTTGGAGGTGCTTACACACTGCTAGGCTTGTAGCACCGCTCTGGATGGGCTGTTGCCAAGAGCATAATGGAGGGGCAAGATCTGCAACATGCAGAGGGGCTGGATGAACAGTGTTTGCTAGGTTTGCTCACAGGCCCGGGGGTGCAGTCCTGCAGCACAGGGACTGTGGCAGGCCTGGCGAGAGGGGACAGATCCACTGGAGTACAGTGGTAGGGGGAGGGGGAACATTCTCAAGTTCAGTTGCTGGTTCCTGCAGGTGCCTGTGTATTTTGCTGGGAAGCAGAGGAGAGAAATGCCACCTGCTAGCTCTTTTGTTTCTGGAGGAATCGCCCAAGAATCTCTGTCCCTCCAGAACAGCTAGCTCTGCGATGAGTAAACAGCTCTCCCTTCTACAGACCTCAGCCCGGTTTTCAAACTGCTGTTTTCATGATGTATCTCCTTGGGCTGTTTGTTGTGCTGGCTCTTTAAGGGCAAGAACTCATTTCCCCTCCCTGTTCTCCAGAGCTGAACCAGCTGATTTTTAAAATTCAAGGTTTTAAGTCCCACTGACTGTAAGAACTCCTGATATTCAGCCCCTCTGGTTGTCAAAGCCAAATGTTGCAGGGATCTGCCTTCCCGGCCTAGGGGTCTGTTTCTCTCCCCTCTTAGCACCTGCAGGTCCCTCCCTCCCACAGAGAGCCCCGCAGGTGCGTCGGCTCCCCACTGAGTCCCTTCCTTGCAGCCTCTTGTCTACATTTAGCTGCGCAGTTTGTTTTGCCGTCTTCAGTTTGTTTTCTGGCTTATTTATGCAGCTGTGAGTCTTACCTGGTTGTTTCCCGGGGAGGAGGCGAGCATGGGGTCCTCCTCATCTGCCATTTCCCCAGAGATCTGGCTTTGAGGTAGATTTTAAAGACGGTGCCTTACGTCTCACAAAAGCTCTTCACCCTTTCCCCAGAAATAATGTTCACCTATTTATACAGACAGAGTTTTGCATAAGATATCTGGGTTTCTTGAAGCCGTGGGCTCAGGTTCGGAAATCAGTTTGCAAGATTTAAGTATGAAAATTATCCAAGACCACATTCTCCAAGGAGCTCTCTCATGCCTACTCGGATCATACCATTTCATGATTCCAAACACTAGCTTTAATTCTGATAAGTAGTTGTGAGACTGTTAGGAGCTTTTCTATTATTTGATGTTAAGAAATGTGTATGACTGCATCCAAAATTCTCACTTTTCGAGAGAAGAGTTGGGATATTTTATATTCATAATTAGTTCCTACAGGTTCTCTTGTAATCCTCAGTACAGTGAACGCTTACCTCTCATAATCAGTAACTCACATTTCTTCTCCATAACTAAATGCTAGTAACTCTGGTTATGGAAGTTTGGGGAATGACACTTTGAGTTTGAAGTTCCCTGATCCGTTACATAAATTCAGTTGTTCTAACCTAATGTATTTATACTATGGAAGACTAACTTGAGAACCTAGACTGACCAATCCATAGGTCTGATCTATTTTTCCACTTAAGATCTTAGAATATACCATGATTAAGTACCTTTGATTTTGACTGTTGGGACTCTAAACTAGGAACATCCCACAATGGGAATTGCGACCTAGATTTTATTTATTTATTTATTTATTTATTTATTTATTTATTTATTTATCTATCTATCTATCTATCTATCTATCTATCAGAAAGAGAGAGCAAGAGCAGGGGGAGAAATAGACTCCCCACGGAGCAGGAAGCCCAACTCAGGGCTGGATCCCAGGATCCTGGGATCATGACTTGAGCTGAAGATAGACACCCAACCAACTGAGCCAACCAGGCACCCTGCAACCCAGATAGTTTTTAATCTTTCTTTCATTTGGAATGGAACATACCAATGAATTCTTAGCAGCATTTACTGGGGAAAATAATGGAATTTTGAGGTCACTTAAATCAATAGCTGTCCAGGGCACCTGGGTGGCTCAGTGATTGAGTGTCTACCTTCAGCACAGGTCATGATCCCAGGGACCTGGCATCAAGTCCTGCATCTGGCTCTCTGCAGCAAGCCTTCTTTTCCCTCTGCTTATGTCCCTGTCTTTCTCTCTGTGTTTCTTCTGAATAAATAAATAAAATCTTTTTTAAAAATCAATCAATCAGGGACGCCTGGGTGGCTCAGCGGTTTAGCGCCTGCCTTCAGCCCAGGATTTGATCCTGGAGTCCCGGGATCGAGTCCCACATCGGGCTCCCTGCATGGAGTCTGCTTCTCCCTTTGCCTGTGTCTCTGCCTCTCTTTTGATGTCTCTCATGAATAAATAAATAAAATCTTTAGAAAAAAATCAATCAATAGCTGTCCTTCCACCTCACCATTAAAACATAGGAATTTTAACTCACACTGTCTACGTCATTCCCTCCAAGTACTCAATTTTGGGCAGCTGAGATATGGCACAGAGATTTCTAACTGCATTATGTTCCAAGAAAATGTCTAACACAAAAATGCTTACCAAGATGTCAGAGGAAGATGACTGATTTAAGTGATGTTTTCTGGGGTGCTGGGTGGCTCAGTTGGTTGAGCATCCAATGTTTGGCCTTGAGTCATAATCTCAGGGTCGTGGAATCAAGCCCCACATCGGACTCCACACTCAGCTCTAAAATAAATAAACAAATCTTTGAAAAAAATTTAAAAATAAATGATGTTTTCTGGATTAGAGTCTTCAGTCACATCAGAGGTGGTCAGTCATACTGTGCATGCATGCGTGTGTGTGTTGAGGGGGTGTGGTGATTTCAATTAAATGAATAACATCAAATTAATTTTCAATGCACAGCCTATTAGAGCCATCATATTTCGTTGATTCTTCATTAAGATAGCTCAGAACAGAGATGATACTACTACAAAATACCAAATGAATTTTCTTGTAAGTAGATTTTTCCTAAGCAAAGTTGCATTGTGCTAAAATACATTTATACATAAGGAGAGCATTTAGAAGTCAAAGCTATTTTTAAAAATGTGCATTCTCAGTTTGAGCTGAACTGTTTAAAAAAAAAAAAAACTCAAGGAAATCAATTATTTTGAGTCTATTAAGGAATTTACTGAGACTCCAGTACTGTCTATTCTGTGTGCTCAGTGTAATACTTTATTATACCAAAATAAACTCAGAACTGATTCCAGGAAAATCCTATGAAAAAATTAAAGCAGAGAAGAGTGTGATCTCAGTGTGTGGTATTTGAGGCAAATTAGAAAGCAAGCAACTGAACTCAGATCTGTTTCTGCCCTTAAATCACTAAAGGACCTTGGGAAAATTGCATAAAATCTCTTCGTCTTGTCTACTAAATGAAGATGCCAATATCAGCCTACTTTTCTACTTCAGGAAAAAAATTCCATGAGTCAGATCAACTTCTGTTATATAAAGAATCATTGAACATAGTAGTACTCTAATAAAAATGCCTAGATTTGGGACAACAGTGGTCAGATTCATAGGGTAAATGAAGCATGTATTGATTTTTCAGACAGGTGATTTAACCATCTTTGTGAGGGTTTTTTTTTTTCTTTTCTATATTTTCTGAACTCTTTGTGCCAGCATTGCTAACCATGTAGACAGATTCATTTAACTCTTTTTAAGGAAAGTTGCACCTATCAGCAGAATTGAGTTGTAAATAGTGCTTTTGTTTCCTCTGTCCAAAGTACCATATGAAGTAATGTAGAGCTTCATGGTCCCTAATGCCTAGGATTTTACAATCATCATTAATTCGTGTCAAAATATAGAGGCTGTGGGCTTGTTGGTCGGCAGACAGCTGTGATCAAGGGGGAGAAAACTTTTCAAATCAGATCTGCTGTTAAACCCTCAATTGTGATGTTAGGCTAACGACTTAATTTCTCTGAAACTCAGTAAAAATGGGGGCTGTTGTGAAATTAAGATAGGATAATAATGTTTTATCATCTGAAAAGCAAGCATCAAGTAAGAATTATTTGTAAAAGGAAATGACAAACTGTAAGATGAAAGAGTTTTATTAATAATGATAATAGATCACATTTATTGAGCACTGACGTCGTATGCTAAATGATTTACATGCACTGTCTCATTTAATCTTTCAGCCAGGACTATGAGATGAAGAAACTGAAGTTTAGAGCAGTTAATTATATACCCGTTGTCATTAATAAGTAAGGGACCCAGGATTCACACAGACTCAGAGCCCTAGCTCCTAAGAATCTACCTGATATGATGATCGTTGTCAAATGTTAGAGTAAAGGGGAATAGAATACAACCTGTGATTTGCAAGTTGGGTAACTTGGTCTTTCAGACATTTACATCTCTTTACTTACAATTTTTTGATCAAAATACTACATTTTCAAGATAAAAGGCAGAAGAAAGTTGCTTTCACTCTTTTCTCCTGACTCTAAATCTCACTTCCCACGTTAAGATTCTTATGTAGCCTTCTAGAAATTTCCTGTACATTTAGAGGTAGTATATGTGTATGCATATGTGTGAACTCTTCTGTTTAAAACAGATAATATTATACTAAAAATACTCTTTTACAGTCTCTTTTTTCCCCACGTAAATTCTCCCATACCAGAACATAACAACCCTTTCCCCCTCTTTAATGGCTAGATGGTATTCCACAGTGTGGTAATTTAACTAACTGGTGTTGGACATTTAGTGACCTCAGCTGTTTGTCATCATGAGCAATGCACCCACAAACATCCCAGTACCTGTCTTCATGTCGAATAAAGGCCTAGAGGAGGAAGAGCTGAGTCAAAGGTGTGGGCATTGAAAACACAGCCCAGCATTCCCATGCTGCCCAGCAAGCTACCATCCTACCAACCCTGTCTTCACCTCACTCTAGAGCCCCAAGAATATCAAACATTTTCTTCTCTACCAGTCCAACTTGTAAAAGGTTGTATGGGTCAAATTAAGGATAGTTTATGTATGTTACCCAGCTCTGTTTTTCTTTGTTAATTTATTCACTGTTTTATTGTTTCCTGTCATAATTATCACAAATCTGTTTTCCCCATTTTTCATTTACTTTTTGGCCTTCATTACTATATTTTTTAATACAGAGGATTTTAATTTGTGTGTAGTTACTTTTTACATTGTTGCCTATAAATTTTGCATCATGCCAAAATCCCAATCCGAGACTCCAGAATTCTCTTGTATTTTCCTCTGGTGCTTTCATACTTACTTTTTCATGTCTAATTTTTGATGCATCTAAAACTTACTTTAGTGTAATAATGGAGGTATGGGTTCAGCTTAACTTTATCCAAAATGATATTCCCTTGTCCTAGTACCATTTATCGAATAAGTAGGCATCTTTCTTCTAATCAAACTTACCAGGCCAGAAACTTCAGTTCCCTCCATTTAGCTCATAAAGAAGCACCCATTATTTTTACCCAAGTTAGTTTAGTCAGTTACCACAGTTCCTGCCTCTGAAATCCCACTAATTTTCAGTTGCCCGCCCTCCTAAAGCCTCCTTTCTCCCTCTGTTGGCTCCAACACTCCCTCTGTAAAGCACATTCGCGTTTCCCACTTAGTACACATAGGCTTCTTTGCTTCCATGTCAAGCTCCTGCCCTCCTTGCTTCCCTTGTGCTACATGGTCGAGTTCCATCTCCTCATCTTCCTTTCACACCGCAACCCCTGTCATCCCAATGATAAGCCAGCTCTTCCAGAAGTAACCAGGTTCCTAATGGCCACAAATATTGTCCAAGTAGGCATCCTAGCAGTGCCTGACCCCTCTGAAGAGCCATTCTAGAGGTCCTCTGCATTGTTGGCATCCTCACTCCTGACTCCCACCTCCCACCCCTGCCAGTCCCCTTGGCTGGCCCTTCCTTTCCCTCTGATCACATCCACCACCATGATGCATCTGTCCCCCTTGACGATGACTGTTAAGTTTGCCTCTAGTCATCACCTCCCCTTGGAGCATAGACATTGAAACCAGACAAGCCTTCTGAGATCTCAGCTGCTCCCACTTACCAGCCCAGTGATCCTTAGGGAGCTACTTACTGTCTCTCAGCCTCCAAGTGGGTCCATCTCTCCTACAGGATGCTGGGTTTCATATGGGCAGAGACTCCATAGTGTTGTATTTTGTATTGTATTTTAAATAAGATGAGGTTTTGCTGTATTGAGGGCCCCACTCTGTGTCAGGTATCATACTGTGGACTTTTTATAGCTCGTCTTTGACAAAGTAGGCATATGTTTGTATTCACTTCATATTTCAACCCAGGGCCATTTGAAGCCAGAACCCATCTCTTTCCATTGTCTGTTAGTCTTTCTCCAGAAGCTTAGCCTCCATCGGAAAGACAAGCTCTGTTTTAGGAAAATCCTCACTGTGGCCACTTTAGATGTCTGTGCTCAGCCAACATCCCCCTGACTCAGCCAACCTCCTGTCCCCCCAACCCCAGCACAGCGTCACTGACAGACATATCTTCCCTCCCTCATTCATTCATTCATTCATTCATCCATCCATTCATTCACTGGACAAATAGCTATCCTTCGTGCCGGACTCACCTGGACATTAGAACTATGGTGGTGGTAGGCAGACTCAGCCCTCCAGGCAAAGGCGCAGGACACTATTGTAATGAGTCAAAGTAAGTACAAGGACCGCAGAACACATGGGGTGGGAGGTTGGGGAGAAAGGGCGCTGTTCAAGGGGAGGCTCCCAGGAGCGCTAACCAGGGGAGGACGAGGGCTCTGGTGAAGAGAGGCTTACTGTAACTGCAGAGAGAAGCAAGAGCTGGAGACCTGGGGGCCTTGCACCCCATGTGTGGGCTTTATCCAGAGGGAGGGGCCCCTCACATTTTACTTGGGAGCAGCCACACAATCACATTTGTTCTTCCGTTCCTTCACACGGCTCCCTGTCATTCTGCTGGTATCTGCACGCATCTTCTGTTTACTTATTGCCCTTTGGAGGTGCCTCGGAGCAGACTGTTTCTTTAACATGACAACCTAGAACACTTCCTGAACCGCAGTCGGCACTCAACAGAGTTGGTGCTGAAATGAGTGAATGTTGAGGCAGGGTATATGATCGAGAGTCTTCTTTTCCTTTAAAAAAAAAAATATGAACTCAAGAGTTATTTATATCTTGTTTATTTTCTTTGGAGAACCAGACCCATTTTCTAAACACCAGATGGCTTAAATCAGTTTATTAAAATGTTAATATGGTTGAGCTTCATAAAATATAAGCAAGTCCTTTTTGTTTTTGTAGGATTCTGACTTCTCCTCAGAGTAAAATCAAGCCTTAATAGAAGTGTGAACACTAGGTTGTTTGATATCTATTGCCTTCTAAATGGGGAAAGAAAAGTATAGCTGTTTTTCTTTTAAAGAGACAGCTCTTTCGAGGAAGGAGGGGAGACTATCCCAGGGATTTATAATTTTGAACCCCTTTATTGTGAAATGCCACACCACTCACCATTTGTATTCTGCTTTAGATTTTTGGAATTTGCCTATTTATTTTAATACACAAGATATATCATGTAGACATTAAAAATATATAAGAAAAAACATTTGTCATCAAAAAAGGCAAGTGTGAAACCAGGAAAACAGACCACATTTCCCCCTTAGTCCCTTCCATAAAAGCTTTTGATACACAAGGAGAGAAAAGGAGACTTGATTTTTATTATTCTTAACATCTCAAATAGAGCTTTAAATAAGATGCAGTCTTTCTTATTTCATGGCCAGATTCTTTTCCCTGCCCAGTTTGTTTATTTTTAGTCATGTAACCAAAAGATGAGAAATTATCCCTTTTGTACCATATACTTGATTGAGTGGATCTGAAGTGGGGGGAAAGGGAGGATGTGGGATAAAGACAAATGAGGTCTGATATGAAACTCACAATAGGAGATTGTATGCAGGTAGAAGAATTTGACTCAGTAGTAGGCTCTCTGGACATGTCTTAATAACTGGGATCTCACAGAATTATTCTATTGGTACATGTTAATCCCTTTTGGTGTGGAACTAAATAATAATAGTTCCAAATATAATAATGATGATAATAGTAAGAGTAATAATAATAATGATGACAGCTACTATTCATTTTGTTTCTTTTACTCCAGACACTATAAACGTATTTTCACTAAGGCTGAAACCAATGCATGCCACTCGAAGCTGCAAAACCCCACATTTCCGTATTTAAAATGACTGCCCCAATAACAGATGGGGAATGCTGTGTGGTGATAGAAAGCACAAGGAGCCTTTCAGTTATACATCATAGGAAAGGCCAGAAATTACAAAGCAGCGTTTTTTTTCTCTCTCCTGTAGCCGTTAGCCCATAAGCTCTGGATTAGCCAGCAAGAGACCCTGTTCCCAAATGCCTTTCTAAATAAATGCACACTGGCTATTAGGTTAACATTTCTCCACATGGAAACTAAGCCAGAGGAGGAAAGGCAGAGAGGAAGAAAAGCCATTAGTAATGAAATAATATGTGTGTGCCAGGTACTCACTTAAAATCAAGGATTTATGCTGTCATTATAGTTTCTACAACTTGATGTGACAAACACTAGACTATAGAAGTAAAACACACACACAGACTAAATCTTTTCATAATAAGAAATCTCCCCATTCCCTGCTCTTAGGTTACGGCCTCTTGGAAAACTGATACATTTCAGATGGAGAATATAGAAGGCCCATCTATGTCTAGCAAGATGGCTATTTGACTAGTAATTTAAGTGACTAGTAACTGCTTAACTGTCCTCTGTCTACCATGCTGATTAAAGAAAGAATCTAAACAGTGCTTCTTAAACATGCTCACATCTCGGACCACCTCTTTAAAGCTTGTAGTTCTAAGCGCCTGGACTCTCCCAGTCATGGTAAAGCCATGACTCTAAACTACTTTTAAGACAAAAAGAGACATACCTCTAACGTGTCATTTGCCTTTTAATATCCAGAGGGCTTATGGCCACAGATAAGTTTATTCCCAGTTTATTAATCTTATATATCCAATAATTGAAACTTCTAAAGTGGATCTTTGCTAAACATTTATGTATTGATTACAAGCTAAATTTTACTTAACCAATTTAAAAAGCAGTTACTGGGGCATCTGCCTTCAGCTCAAGTCATGATCCAAGGGTCCTGGGATCAAGTCCTGCATCAGGCCCCCTGCTCACTGGGGAGTCTGCCTCTCCTCCTGCCTCTGCCCCTCCCCACTGCTCATGCAAATAAGTAAAATCTTTTTAAAAATAAAATAAGAAGCAGTTACTAATCCAATAGAGCTGCTTCTTTTAAGCTCTCCAAACATCTTTTTTTTTTTTTTTTAAGTAGGCTCCATGCCTAGCATGTAGCCCAGTGCAAGGCTTGAACTCATGACCCTGAGATTATGACCTGAACCAAAATCAAGAGTCAGACACTTAACCACTGAGCCACCTAGATACCCCAAAACTCTGCAAACATCTTAAAAAGTAGCTGTAACAACACAAAAGTAGTCATTACAGAACCAGTTTCTGTACTTACTCCTAAACCTATTCCAGAAAACTAACACTGTAGGTTTAGAGTTTCAGAAATGTCACATTAATTAATACCAATCTCAATCTTACCAACAAACGAAAAAGAATACTTGAGATTGCAGGACCTGAAGTAGATACCACCTGATTCCTGGGCACCAATCCAAGCTGCCCTTTTATGGGTAAAGTTCATTTGTTAAATCAATACAACCGTGTGTGTCTGTACTTTATTTGTTTCTTTGTTCAACTGGACTACTATGACCAATAGAGAACAAAGGACCCATGGGAAGGAAGGAAATGTTCTCCCAGAACCATACCGAGTCAGACATGCCACCATTATACCACCTAGCTAGGTATGTCCAGCGAATAGCGAAAATGCAGACCTAGAGGTCAGAGGGCAGGAGATGGAAGTTTGAAAGTTTTCCGAGAAGAGGCAAAACCCAGAGACTGGGCCGTGTTGCCTAGAGGGAGCAATCAGAGAGAAAAGACGCCAAGAGAGCATTCAGAACAGAGTTTTCTAAGCATGATATTTGCTGGGTCCATGACTTAGAGCTCATCAGGAAGTGTCTGTGAAG
Source organism: Canis lupus familiaris (assembly GCF_011100685.1). Lineage (NCBI taxonomy): Eukaryota > Metazoa > Chordata > Mammalia > Carnivora > Canidae > Canis > Canis lupus. The sequence goes on along the minus strand of NC_049256.1, from coordinate 6,596,328 downwards.
GGGCAGTTGGGAGGCCGTTTGTATTTCTGAGAGCCACTTAATGAGAGAGAACAGGATCAGCAGGGCAAGCTGGTGACCCAGAGGCAGAGGCACCAACCATGGAAGAGAAGCTCAGTAGTAAAGAGCCTGAGAGAACAGAGAACTGTTTGAGAAGTCGGGAAATAGGTAGATGGGTCCATATGGGATTTCGGAGGAGAGGGGTTGATTTTTTTCAAGGTGCCAAGATTTCATTATGTGTGTTGACCAAGAGGAAGGAGTCAATGCAAAAGAAATCATTGAAGACACAATAAAGAATAGGAAAAAATCAATGGATCAATATCCCAGAGCAACCAGGGGAAAGTAGTTTTCCTCAAGAAGCCTCAAGTACCATTAGAGAAGGGAAAGAGAGTAGAATAGATAAAAAGGACAGATCCGAGGCAAAGAAGGAACAGTAGAAGAAGCACACATTTTCTTTTTCCTGCTTTGTCATTCACGTTTCAAGCAGGTTTGTGTTTGGTACTGTAACAACCATGTAATATGGCATCAAATACGTCAACAGTTTCTTTTACTGTTGTTTTTCTGGGCGTGAAAATCCATCTATCTTACATGCTCTCAATTCTTTAAAAGAAATTAGCAAAACTGCATAAACTTTAGTTTTATAGGTAGGGCTAAGAATGCATTGCCGTGAAAAGAAATAAAGAGGGTTGATAAGACTAGATGTAAAGAACGCAAAGGGCGGCCATTAACAAAGCATCCAAGGGTCATTGTGCAACTGAGGTGACAGAAGGAAAGTCAAAGACGCATTTTAGCAGCGAGATCAATCAGCCTTGTTTTGCAACATTTGGAGCAGATAGAGCAGTTAATGCCATCTGCCAGGCTGGGATTGGCAGGGAAAATGCAGCAGTAGAAATCAGATGAAGCAAGGGCACCCACGCAAGCATCAGTGCAGTGACCAGCCCCCAGGTCCAAGCTGGGTGGCATAGCTGTGGGGCTGGAAGGGGCAGGTGGGCCATGAGAATGGAAGAGACCCATCAGCTGGAGGCCATGCTGAGAAGCAGGAGCAAGCTTGGGGTGACAGACTGAGAAAAGTAGAAGGATGAGAGATTAACTCACCGTCTTGGACTTGGCTATGTCGGTGAGGTCCATAACCAAGGGTAAGTGACGTTAGGGAGGACTGGACTTGAGGATAATAGGTATGAGGCAGGGTGTTTGAAAGGTCATTAGCGTAGAAGCTGATAAACCTAAAAACGCAGGCAGAGCAATGAGTAGACAGGAAAACTGAGCTAGGGACCAAAGTTGTCAGAGAAAGGGCAGGAACAGGTAACAGCTACAAGTATGAGAAAAGGGCCAAGACGGCCTCAGTGTGTACCTGCACCACCATGCACGGTGACCCCAGAAAAAGTAGATAGAAACTTCAGAACAATCAAGAGGTTCTATAGGAGCCTCTAGGATTATAGGCTCTTCAGATTTCATCAGTGATCATCTCCTGGAAGATGCTAACATTCTCAGCTTCGCCCAGCAAACAAATCTACTTACTTAGCTGAATCACCATTTGTGGCTTTGCATTGAGACTTAGCTTGTTTGTTTCTACCTGAGAAACTGCGGCTTGTGACTAGAAGTAAAGGAAATTGATTAGCCTGTGTGACTGGCATAATAAGACTCCATCTGATATAGTCACATCTCCTGTGATTAAGTACAGTAAGGAATTAATAGTAAGCAGAGCCATAGCCCAAAATGTATTATAAGCATGATGGAGCAAGATATTACAAAACTCACCTTGTATGACTGTTTCTCAAAAAAAAAAGTAATAATAGGGGATCCCTGGGTGGCTCAGCAGTTTCGCGCCTGCCTTTGGCCCAGGGCGCGATCCTGGAGTCCCGAGATCGAGTCCCATGTCGGGCTCCCGGCATGGAGCCAGTTTCTCCCTCTGCCTGTGTCTCTGCCTCTCTCTCTCTCTATGTCTATCATAAATAAATAAAAATAAATATTAAAAAAAGTAATAATCATAGAGGTACTGTATGATCCAGCAATTCCACTTCTGGGTATACCCCCAAAAAAATTAAAGGCAGAATCTCAAAAGAGATATTTTATATCCATGTTCACAACAGCATGAATCCCAATAGCCATAAGGTAGAAGCAGCCCAAATGTCCATTGATGGATAAAGGGATAGGCAAAATGTGGTCTAGATGTGCAGTGGAATATTATTCAGCCTTAGAAAGAATGAGGCCCTGACTCATGGCAGCACATGGAAGGAATCTTGAAAACATGATATGAAGGAAAATAAGCTGGTCACGAAAGGACACATCTCATACAATTCCATGTATAGAGGTATTTAGTATAACCAAATTCATAGACACAAAAAAAGTGGAATGATGGTTGCCAGGAGAACAGAGAGTCTGTGTTTAATGGGTTCAGAGTTTCAGTTTGGGAAGTTGAAAAGTTACAGATATTGATGATGGTGATGGTAGCACAAGCATGAGAATGTATTTAATGCCACAGAACTGTACGCTTCAAAGTGGTTTAAATGGCAAATTTTAGGTATAATTAACCACAATTTTATAAAAATGTATGGGTACATTTTTCTAAAAAGTGGTTTAGGTGATTGATAAATGTTAGGTTTTATATGTTTGACCACAACAATAATACTGGCTTGGGCTCTGACTTGGAGTTGTTGAGAGGTGTCTGCTCCCCCGTTGTTTCAGTTGTGCATCTCAGTGAGGTCAGAGGATGTTCTTAACGATGAAAATATATCATTTCCTAGTTGTACAAGGGTGTATAACCACGCATGCGTGTGTGTGCGCACATGCAAATCCATGCTTTACTCCACTCTGAAATGGCAAGTTTGGACTGCTAGTCAGCCCTCTTCCTTAAAAGAACTCACTTGAGGGATCCCTGGGTGGCGCAGCGGTTTGGCGCCTGCCTTTGGCCCAGGGCGCGATCCTGGAGACCCGGGATCGAATCCCACATCGGGCTCCCGGTGCATGGAGCCTGCTTCTCCCTCTGCCTGTGTCTCTGCCTCTCTCTCTCTCTGTGTGACTATCATAAATAAATAAAAATTAAAAATAATAATAAAAAAAAAAGAACTCACTTGATTTTAACCCACTCTGGCAGGGAAGTATAACCAGAGAAAACTTTCAACCCACCCATTCTATTCATTTCCGCTCCTGTTTCTCTCTGGGTCAGAAAAGGTAATATAGATATGAAAGACTTGTCTTTCTCAAACCATGACACTTGGTAAGTATAAGGCATCACATCTTCCAACCTCCCCACTGGGATCAAGGCAGGCGAAGTGGAATTCGGGTGGGGAGCAGCTACCTCATTCCTTCTCCTATTTGTAGGAAAACTTTGAATAGGAAATCTTCATTGGAAATAGCACCTTTTCATCACTTTGATAGTCTTTTCTCTTTTTCCAGCTTCGTATCTTAGACTTCCCCTTAGAGCCTGGATCAGAGCGCAGTCCTAAGAACCAGCCAGCCCTGGGATGAGACAGCTGTACAGCCCACAGGGCCCTGGGCCGCCCTGCGAATCCGGCAGCCTCCCTCTCACTGCTCCTTATACTTTTGCCTGAAGTTGACAGCGCAGCTTGGGGAAAGCCATTTTCCTCTTTGGGCTGTAAAATAAGCGTGACGGGCTAGCTGATCTATGGTTCCTTTTTATTGTCCAAAATTACCAGGTTCCCCGAGCTGGCCTGGGCTCATATTCAATCCCCTCTGTAATCTGTCTGCTTCTCTATTAGAGTCTTGGCCACGTTGTCTGGATGATTGCAATATGTGTTTTTATTTTGTGTTTCACTAAGCATTCTAAGGAAGAACGAGGGGTGAGTAGTTGTTGGTGTAAATTTCAGTTAAATCTTCACTTCTTTGAAGCGTTACCCTCAGCGAGCCATGACTGACTCCTTTGTAAGTGAGACTCCCAGAGATCAATAAGATCCTGTAGATTCATAACCTTTCTCCTGTTTTGGGATGTGTGGAGTAAGTATGGGGGGGGGAGTTGCAAGGAAGGGGAGCACAATCTGCCAATTCCACTTTTGGAAGCAGAGAGTCCATGGAGACACAAAGGACACATCCAACTGAGGGTGTTCTGGTGCCTCTGTTTTTGAGTGGGATTATGTAAGCATCAGCATCAGTTGCCTGTGAAACAGGATGGAGCAGTAGAGGTGTTCGGGAAGCATTACCCTGGCAGAGCCCTAAAAAGCAAAATGGTGAAAAGGTGGCTCCAGCCAACACTTGAAGTGGAGCTAGCTAAGCATACACAAGAATATCTGTAGCTAGGGGTGGTGGAAGGGGAGGAGGACGGGGGGTGAGGGTGACTGGGTGGCGGGCACTGAGGGGGGCACTTGACGGGATGAGCACTGGGTGTTATTCTGTGTGTTGGCAAATTGAACACCAATAAAAAATAAATTTATTATTTAAAAAAAAAAAAAGAGTATCTGTAGCTGCTTTGGTGCTATCAGACACTGGCCTGGATTACCGACCGACCGTCTTCATGGTAGCTAGAGAGTGGTCCTCAGTGTTTGTTAGGGACTCAATGATCGTGTCCCCTCAAAATCATATGTGGAAATCTCACCCCCTAATGTGATGATATTAGAAGGCAAGATCTTTGGGAGGTACTTAGGATTAGTTGTCGTTAGGATAGAGCCCTTGTGAATGGGATGTGTCCTGAAAGAGTCCTGATAGAGTGTGCCTCCTCCCTCTACTCTCTACCATGTGAAGACACGAGGAAATATCACCAGTCTGCCCCTCACTAGCACCCGATGGTGCTCACACCTGATCTCAGGCTCTCAGCCTTCAGGACCATGAGAAGTTAGTGTCTGTTGTTTTAGAAGCCACCCAGTGTTAAAGCAGCCCAAGTAGACCGAGACAGTTAAGAGAAAGAGGCAGAGGCAGACAAGGGTAATCAGGTGGGTTGTGAAGTTCACTTTCAGGACCAGCTTGTTTTGCGGTGCTCAATATTGATTCTTCTAGCCTGTCATTTCACAGAAAATGTATAAAATCTCTTTTCCGTGAAAACTTTAAAAAAAAAATTTTTTTTTTCTGATTTTCAACGTCTTTGGACCGTACTAAAAATAATGTTGGGGATTAAACTTGTTTAGGTCTTTCTTCTTGTTCTTGAAGTGACCTATGCTAAAAGTGAATGTATTCACTTGTCCCTTTTAGAAGTTGCCAGGGAAGGGAATTGCTTACAGCCATAACAGAGATAGCTTGATTCATTAATGGTGTAAATGCTTTACTATATGTAAGTTATACACCGGGGGGTTTAAAGAAGTCTAAGTAGATGAACTTTGCAATACGTCCATTTGAGTTAAAAGTTGGCATTTAGAGCAGTTGAGTAAAGAATGGTGGGTGCAGAGGAAGGCTAAGCTTCAGCCCTGAATCAAGGTTAATGGGATCGCATTGGGCCAAGGCTGTCTGCTTCCGGCCATCTCACAATGAAGCTCACCCTCAGCGTATCTCACTTCCAACGTAATGTTGACATTACTCACTCCTGAGTTGACCCGGCTTGCTTTTCACTCCGTCACCATTTTTGCATTTCTCCCCAGTTCTGCACACCACAGGCATTAGGAGAAAGATGTTTACACCAGTACACAATGCCTGCCACAGGTGTGAGCCAGAGAAGGCGCAAGGTTGTCTCTTTCCAGCCTGCACTGGTGCCTCGCTTCAGGCTGAGATATAGAGAAACAGAAAGAAATGGAACAGGAAGCCAAGATGGAAAGGCTAAATGTGTTTTTGGTCCCTTTTAAACTAATACAGATTGCCAGAGTATGAAATCTACCCATATTCACATGTGCCTTTAAGAAACACTGATACAAATAAGTGACTTTTGTATTTTTCATTTATACACAAACACAGATACATCTGCAGGAAAGCAGTTCACTTTTAGAAGCTTTAAAAAAAAAAAGTTATGCTTAAGAATCCTGAACAATGATTTTTAAGAACCACATGAGAATTTCTACATCCAAGTGTGACTCTTTAAATTATTTGCCTTAAGGACCTACCTGTTTACTTCAATAAACTTCCTTTTCAGAATTGCCATCAGTGTCAGTTTCCAATGCACATAAGAAAATTGAGTTTTATCATGGCCTCTTTCTTCAGACTTGACTGTGAATCACTTTTGACTATTTCTGAAAGGTAAATCGACCCTCAAAGGATGAAACTTTGACAACACAGGCAATATGCAAATGAATGTATGAGTTATTCATTCAATAAATATTGAATACCTACCATGTTGCCAAGTGTTCTGTGGGACAAGAGGGACATAAGATAAGCAGACCTTTCCAGTCCTTACTCCTTAGCTGCTGACAGTTTTAGAGGAAGACAGATCTTCTCAAACAATTAAATATATAGTGAAAAGTGGTGGCACACATGGGTAGATAGCAGGAACCCAGGGAGAGGAGTGGCTTTCAGAAATGTTTTGAACAAAGACACCATCCCTGGAATTCATTATCATCTCCACAAATGACAGTCTTAAGAAAGGTGGGAGGTCTCGTCTGTTTCTTGAAGACTATCTTCATTTCCTAATGATTATAGTAAATAATAATGAATAATAATGCATTTGGGGATCCCTGGGTGGCGCAGCGGTTTGACGCCTGCCTTTGGCCCGGGGCGCGATCCTGGAGACCCGGGATCGAATCCCACGTTGGGCTCCCGGTGCATGGAGCCTGCTTCTCCCTCTGCCTATGTCTCTGCCTCTCTATCTCTCTCTGTGTGACTATCATGAATAAATAAATAAAATCTTTAAAAAAAATAAAAAATAAAAAAAAAATAATGCATTTGGCCTGACTCGTTTAGAATAATAGAAAACAGACACTATTAGAGTGATAACTTGTACGTTAGCCCCTCAAACTACTCAAGGAAGATAAGTTAGAGCATCTTATGACTCTAGTTGGATTTTATATTTTTGTAAGTCATTGAAATAACCTGGCACCATAAGGATATATTTGATAAGTGTAGCCAAAATGATTGAAGAAAAAACAAACATTTAAGTAAAATATCCCTCAAGCCAGACCAGTAGGACAGAAACAGCCTGTCATAACAAGACAACATGGGAGTCTAGCTTGAGAGGTAAATTAAACAAGCATCCTTCACGTGGATGATAATTGTGTTGGCACCAGAGAGCTCATGTATCACTGAATTATGCTCTTAAAGAAGCAGTCAGTACTTAAAAAGAAATCACCCTGGAGAACAGGGGCAGGGTTTTCTGGTCAGAAGATTTCATTCCAAGCCAGGGCGTGATTATTCCTGACTATCATTGCGTTACCAGGAAAACTTCTTTCTGAGATCCTCAAGAATACATCAACTGTGCCATTTAAGGAAAGCCTTAAGAAGATGCATTAGCTAGCAGTGAAACACAGAGTTGAGAAATTTCTAAAATCATCTGTGAATTTTTTGTGCCAAATCTTATATTTCAGCAGTGGTCACAGCTGTCACAAAAGCACAGCTCCCTTAAACACACAGCGAAATGGGAGACCTTAGTAGTCCTACCTCAATTATTAATGATGCAGCTATATTAGCACACTTCCAGATTTACCTTTCATATCGCCATTCTCAAGTTTGACACACATTTATGACATATAAATGAGATTTTTAAGGTATTTTCAAAGAGCCAACAATCCTAAACAAAATGAAACGTGTCATTTAGAGCATCAAAGAAGTATATCCCTAAGTACAACAGTGCTTATGTGTAATTATGTGATGAGAAACTAGAAAATATACAGGAAGTTTTGGAAGTAATACCTCCATCTTCATTCCAATGGTGATAAAATAATACTCTTTCACTTTGGAAAATCTAAGATTCATTTTCCCCCAAACTTGGAAAGACTTGTGAAATAGGTAATCAGCTGGCATCATTCTTGATTTCAGGACAAAAAAAATGAAAATGTCCTTTCCAAAGACAAATCTAGATCCAGTAATTCCACTGTTGAGTATTTACCCAAAAGGAAAATAAAACAGGAGTTTGGAAAAGATATATGCACCCCAGTGTTTATTGTAGCATTATTTACAATAGCCAAGATATAGAAGCAACGTAAGTACCAGGAAAACTTGATAGATGAATGGATAAAGAAGAGCTGCACTACATATATACACCATCAGAATGAAATCTTGCCATTGCAACAACATGGATGGAGCTAGAAGGCAATAAGTGAAATAAGTCAGATAGTGAAAGAGAAATACCATATGATTTCAGTCATATTTGGACTCTAAAAGGCAAAACAAATGAAACAGGCACAGACTCGTAAATACAGAGAACTGATAGCACACAGTGGGTACTGTCAGAGACTATGTGTCTCTGATGCATGATGTCAGCCTTACTAGGGAACGCTAAACTGCTGGGGATAACTCAGTCGGCTAGAAGTCAAAATACCTGGAGGCTTCTTCACACCCATCTGGTTGCCTTGGCTGGGACCCACTACAACTGTTGAACAGAACATCCCCAAGAACTGCAGGGGACAGTATTCCAGAGGATAAGACCCAGCTGCATGGCCTTTATGGCCTAGTCTTGAAAGCCACATAGCATCACGTCTGCCAAACCCTATTGGTCACAGCAGTCCCGAGTTCAGATTCAAGGGATGGGGACATAGACCCCCACTTCTCAATGGGAGGAGTGTCACAAAATTTGTGGCTGTTTTAAAACAACCACAGACCCCTTCTCTTTAGTACTACAACAGCCCATTTATCCTGGAATTCTCAGAAGAATTATAATTCCTGTATCACATTACATGAGAATTATATGTTCTAACTCCCCACCCCACTGCCACCATCCATTCAAGAATAAGGGCCTAGGAGTTCCACCCCTGTCCCATTACCTCTTAAATCCCTCAGTCAGGCAGGGAAGAAAAGGTTGAATAAGCACACGTAAAAAAATCAAATGGAGGAGGACACCTGGGTGGCTCGGCTCAGTGCTTGAGCACCTGCCTTTGGCTCAGGGCGTGATCACAGAGCCCAGGGATGGAGTCCTGCATCAGGCTCCCTGCAGGGAGCCTGCTTCTCCCTCTGCCTGTATCTCTGCCTCTCTCTCCCTGTGTCTCTCATGAATAAATGAAGTTTTTTTTAGGGGACAGCTGTTAGTTCTAAATGAAGATTAGAATGAAGTCTTTGTATTTCCACATCTATCCATTTTACTGTGAAATTGGATTTTTGAATTGGCTCACATTGTTTTAAAAACATGCTGTGGGCCAACAGACACATTTGCTGGCTGCACGTAGCCCAGGGACCACCAATTTTGGGCCTCTGGACCTTCCTGGGATCTGGGTTTATACTATTGTCTATGCACAGGCTCTGAACCCCTCTTATAAATGTCCAGAACTCATAAAGCAAAGCAGTATTTAAAATTACATGTTTATATTTATTCACAAGAATCTGCACACTGGAGTCTAGAGCTTCTGTTCAAGAATCTAGGTTCTCACTAAGTGGAAGGCATGCTTCTTCCCTCTGTAATTAGCACAGGAATGGCAGCATTGTAGTGCATTAATGATATGTGCAATGTCTCTAAGCTAAGGAACAGACCCCTATTGCCTAGCTATATAAAATCGAAGGATGACTTCTATTTCATACCCTCAATTCTTCTCAATTTTGGTTAGAATTTAAATGTGTCCTAAGCCTGGTATCTGTAAAAAGAAAAATAGGTATTTTTTTATATGTACCCCAATTTAGTATTTGGAACTTAACAATTACTGATTATAAGTGTAAAGACAAAAATAAAAGTATAGGAAAATAGACAAAGAAGAGATTTAAGAAATCTAAAGCGAAAGCTTTATTTTTCTTCCTGCCTTCTTCAAACTAATCATTAACTGAGTTTATAAATAACCCCCTCCCTCTGAGAAGAAATGTCATAGTAACACCAAACAGGATGAGCACAGTGAATGCTCTTTATCTTCCTTTTTTATAACGTGGGTCTTTGTGAAAACGTCCCTGTGCAATATACATCCCTCGGGCTCTATTCATTATCACCTCTGGGTGAAGCCACAAGTGAGGAAAGACAGATATGTTCCTCGTTTTAACCACAGTAATTGATTTTAAAGGTGACACTATCTTTAGTAACATGGGTAGTGCCCTGACAGGGTGAAATTGGTTGCTTTTCTTTTGGTTGAAGGTGAAATTTTAATGATTTTTTTCAATATTCTCTAGAACATTCACTACTTTCTGTAAAAATGCATTGTAAGATCTAAACACAGGCAGCTGCTGTGGGAAACTCTTTATTCCTCCTTTACTCCATTGGCTGGGCGGGGGGGGGGGGGGGGGGGGGAGGCAGGGTGGAGCAGTAGCAGCCAGGAATCTTTCCTAGGCCTATGTGTTGGAAAACATCAGGTCTGACGATAGAAGAGGTGGTTTTCCGAAGTCTTTGTCCCGGGTCATGGTTCTCTTGTCACAGAATCCTGGAGCTCAGGACCAGAAGTGACGTGAGCAGTCACCACGACCTTTTCCCCAAGGCCTTGGCATAAGGTCCTTCAGTAGCTTCCAGTAACTCTTCACAGCCTCCTTATTCCACAGCCACCAGGGCCGCAGGAATCTGCCTCTTCTCTCTAGGACAACTTGCTGGGAAAGCAACTCTCAAAGCAGGTTACTAACATTTGAAAGTTGGTCCATTTTAAGACCTACTTCATTGTAAAATACATTTCTCTTCTGCATCAGTATGTATGTATGTATTTAATCAATTAATTAATTAATTAAAGGTTTTATTTTTTTTACTCATGAGAGACACAGAGAGAGAGAGAGGCAGAGACACAGGCAGAGGGAGAAGCAGGCTCCATGCAGGGAGCCCGACATGGGACTCAGGATCCCGGGTCTCCAGGATTACACCTGGGCCGAAGGCAGGTGCTAAACCGCTGAGCCACCCGGGCTGCCCTGCATCCGTATTTAAACATGAGCCCTATCTCAGCTCAGAAAACTTGACCATCAGAGGCCTCTAGCTCATAATGGGCACTCAGTAAATACTAAGTTTGTAAAAGAAGAAAGCTTAACATATATGGCCTGATGTCTTACTGATCACTCATACATGTCAAGTGCTCTTGTCCATAACATAATTCAGTGGCATTTCAAATATGTTACCACAGGTTATTGTTAACTTCAAAGGACTGCAATCTTAAATATGTTTTACTCTTTCAAGCGTGCCATCTTTAATGCAGCTGGTTGTTCTTATCCTATAACTGACTAGTCCATGATTCATTAGCTCTGCATATCTTGGGTACATAGGTGCTTGTGCTGCTTTACAGTAGGTTAGAACCCCACCCGGCTCAAGGAATAACCTAAAGAATCTCGGAAACAGAAGGTTCCATCCAGCTCCTAGGGCAGTACCCGGAGCATAGCTCCGTGTACAGCATGTGTGACAGAGAGACTGTCTAGTTTGTATGTTGTGTAAGGGCACAAAGCACAGGGAATTTCACTACACCTCTGGCAAATTCATATTGAGAAAGAAGGACAGATGGTTGAAAACAGCCATAAAATATTTTATTACATGTCTGCAAAAATCATTAGTAGTTAAAGAGATGTTATTAATGGATCAGATTCACTTAGGGAGCTGTGTTTCTATAATGCACATTAAAGCAACGGTACTTCTGGTATTTTAATGTAATCAGGGTCAAAGACAAACATGTCTTTGTATGTAATTAGAAAATGGATTTATTGACAGTAAAGAAGCTGCTGTGAAACCTGGCCCCATATCAGTGAGGGAGGTATTGTTCTTATCTTCTTACATTTAAGGAGTGAAACACTAACCAGGTGCTAGCCCCATAGGTCACTGAAATCATACCATGTTGTTTCATCGGTATAATCTGGGGAGTGGGAAAGGAGTAGTTATTATTTCTGAAAATCATCAAAAGCCCATTTTTTAAAAACCAGGAATAACTAACCAGCTTGTAAACTTTGAATGAGTACTTTTACTCCCCCACATTCCTTTACGTATCCCTTTAGAGTTCATAGGAACATAGTATTCGGAGTTAGTGAACATGAGAATAATTTCAGTAAATTTTGTTTTAGTTTGTTTTGTTTGTAATCCCTACACCTGGTGTGGTGCTCAAGCTCATGACCTGGAGATCAAGAGTCTCACATTCTTCCAACTGAGCCAGCTGGGTGCCCCAATTTCAGTGGACGTTCCAGGTCTGTGTATCTGTGAGATGAAGGAGGCACTTCAGGCCAGGTGCAGTGACGTGGCATCGTCCCCTCCATGTAAAGCGCAACTTCCCACCGTACAGGTCCGAATGTCAGAATCCTGAGGTGGCCAAGTGCTTGGGGAAAGGGGCTTCCTTCAGGGCATCCTGCAAAACAGGATCAGGCCAGCTGTGCCAATCGAGCACAGAAGCCAGAGGAATGGAGGTGTTCCTGGATCTGTGGTCCTTATCTCGGGCTCTCTCTCCCTCAGTGTTTGGAAATGCTCTTTCACCAGCTCTTGCTTTTTCTGGCTTTCTGAAAATTGCTGCTCTTCAGACCGTGTCTCTTGCACACAGTGGCAGCCCGTGTTTCTGCACACTTTTGCAGCGTGTTGGAAGGCATGGGTTTACAGCACATGTGTTCACTTGTTACCTTTTAGATCCGCTGCCAACCTTTGGCTTCCAGGCAGGCCTATAATCACATAGTTAGTGCATCTCCAGAGCCCCTTTTGGACATGGGCTACAGTTCGTAATGCAGCTGGTTAGCTCAGGGTGCTTTTCTTGAAGCACACAACCTGGAGTTACAAACACAGACCATCATCCTGTTGCCGTCCCCACACGGCTGGGTGGGTGTCGCGATGAAGTTGATGGACTCTGTTCTCATGGTGCAGATTTACAGTGCTCTCTTCTAGAAACTGATTACCTCTGAGTAGGTTTCCCCCAATTCATAGCTGTTTCCTTATCCAGTCAACCTAAAAAAAAATAACAATAAACAATTTAAACATCCTGTATAAATCTGCCACATTTGATAAAAGCAAGGGGAAAAATCTCATCACCTACCGTGACAGTAGCCTAAAATCCCCACATTTTGCTCCAGCAGAGTTTTCACCACAGAAAGAGGTGCTTTGTCATCACTTTGGACTCTTAAAATGTTTCTTTTTCTCCCCTGACTTCTCCTTATCTTCCTTCCTGGACTCTTAAAATGTTTATACGGTTGGTTAACAAGCATCAGCAAAATGATAACAACTGCTATTGATTGCTGTATTATGGCTGTGGAAAGCTTAAACTTGCAGATTTATTCCTGATTATAAAATAAGTCTTGGATCTCTGTTAGCAGTCACTGTCCTCCACCACCCCTCCCATTTTTGTGTGACATTGGTGTGTCTTTCTCAGTAAGAGGTGTCAACTAAGAATTGGAATAAGCCCTCCAAGTGCTAGATGCCGAATGGTGTTAGGGATTCATACTTGCAAATGTAGGAATTGAAAGGATGAAGGGCTCTCAAGAAGCAGTGCTTTCCTGTTTTGCCTGACAAGAGGAGAGAGGGTAGGAGCTGGAGACAGATATGACGTTGATGAATGATTAGTGGTTTTTGTTACCATCAGAAAGGTTGGTTCGAGGGAAGTATTGCATTTTTATTACATGGACAATCTATAGTTACTATAATATTTGAGGGGAGAAAGAAAAATTATTTCAGAATTCTTCTATCCTGAAACACCAGTTTTCATGTATATCCTTCCAGAATGTTACGTCTGCAGATAGACACGTATGAATGTGTATTTTTTTGTTAAATGAGATCCTACTAATCATTTATAATTTTGTAATTTCCAAGTTAACATTTTTCAAGTCAGTAAAAATATGCATGCATCATCATTTTTAAGTGGACACATAGGGTCCCACCCAATGCACCAACCTCATTTATTTTGCTAACCCCTTATTGTTACACCTGTAGATATGTGCCACTTTAAGCAATGCTTTGGCAAACCTCCTTGTGAATGATATATCTTTGTTCACTTATCTAGCTCTTCATTCAGGATTTCCAGATTACTGGAAATAGGTCAAAATTCCAGATTACTGGAAATAGGTCAAAATTGATACCCAATATAAGGAGATTTTATATATGCCCAATTTGAGAGGAGAAGGTGTTTATATTTAATGTCCTACTATTGTGTTACTCCTGTGCTGTGAGATTAGATGAAATCTTGACATTCATATGGCCATATTTAAAGAAACAAAATGAAGTTTCACTTTTAATTACTTCTTGGGTCACAGAACCTTTGTGAATCTGGCTAAGCTTTGGATGCTCCCCTAGAAAAATGTGTGTGTGTATACAATGCCAGCAGTCCATCCGCTCCTGAACTCCAATTCAGTCTTTGACTTACAAAGGTACTTCTTAGTTTTTTTTTTTTTTTAATTATTATCACTTTCATATCAGTTAAGAATGAAGTTAACTTACTGTTTCTGTTCCAGTCTAATAAATACTTTATGGTCTTCCATGTATATTGGACTTTTATAAAGTAGTATTGAAACCAAGAATCAAATCATTCATTCTGAAAAAAAGATAGACTGCCCTTACTACTCTAGACTTATATTTGGCAGAGGGTTATCAAAGATTTATTTGAGCCATTTGGGTGAGACCATTTTAAACATATAGGATGTGATGTTCACATGCTTCACTTTACCCCATCTGTTCGTGCATTTTTCTTGCTTGCAGGATTTATCCAAATGAATATCTCACTGTCCCATTTGGCATGACCAAAGCCATACTCATCATTTCTTTCTCAGAATATGCTCCACCTCCTTGCATCCAAATTTCTGTTAATCATACCCCTCTTCTTCCAGTCATGCATGGGTGAAATTTTAGATTCTACTTGAGCTTTCCTTGCCCAATGAATTAATCAGGGATCTTCACAGAAACAGAATCAAGAGGATATATGCTTATAGAGAGAGGGAGAGGGGAAAAGAGAGAGAGATTTGTTATGAGGAATTGCCTCACAATCACGGAGGCTACAAGTCCTAAGATCTGCAGGGTGAGTTGGCTGGAGACTCAGGAGAGCTAATGGTTTTAGGTTCAAGATCCATGAAGAGCCTTTTTGTCATTTTGAGTCCAAAAACAGAATAAATCTGATATTCCTCTTAAGACCATCAAGCAGTAAGAATTCTCTTGTACTTAGGAGAGGGTCAGCCATTTTGTTCTTTTCAAGCCTTCAACTGATTGGAAAAGGCACATCCACATTATGGAAAGTAGTCTGTTTTACTCAGCGTTGGTTTACACACTGGCCCCCACACATGAAGGGCCAGGCAGAAACCAAAGCAAGAGGCAGACCACTCCAGGTTGGTAGGTGGCAGGTTTGAATGCTAAAAGTCTAGGCAGAGGCCTAAAATGGATTCAGTCACATACCATCTAGGTGGTCTCAAAAATACCTTATTCTCTTAAGGTAACGTCCCTGAAATCAGCTCCTACTGTGGAAACGGTGGGAAAACACACATTCCAAGGACAAGGGAGGAAGTGAGGAGCCTCTGATTGCCAGGGTCTAGCTCACAGGTCACTGGCGGTCACATCCTCTTGATGACCTCCTCCAACACTCAGTCTACTGATTTAAATGTTAATATCATCCAGAAGTATCACAATGGTCATCTCTTCTTCCCACAAACCTAGCAGAAGTCACACAACAAATGTAGAGTGCAAAGTGACAGGGTAAAATAGAACTGGGTTTTTTCCTTCGGGCCCTACAGAATACTAAGAGACAGTTGGGTAAAGGCAAGCAAATAAATCGGCATCACAACCCTCGACAAGGAAGCACTTTCAAGGTTGCAAAAGAGGATTTAACCTTCAAGGAGAATACGTATGGTGTGTAGGAATGAAAGGTATATGTTTCACATACAGGTGATTCTCATTATTTGCAGATTCCGTATTTGTGGATTCACTTCTTGATACCTGTGGCACCTTCACTAGTGGTTGGTTTATCTGCTGTGTTCCACCTACCTGGTTACACTGTTGGCAGAGCCATTGGCAGTACCATTGTAATTCTCTGTTTTTAAAAGAGGTACCTGCTTGACAAAGATGCTGTCATGTGCCCCAACAAACTTTGCTCCCACCTTTTATTGTGTGTCAGCTGGCTCCTTGTGTTCTCATTTAAAAACTAACCAGTTGTATCTCTGCTTTGATTCTCAGATTGATCAGATCTAACTACTATCATCTAAATGATTAAGATACGTTGTTCAATCAAGAAAGAGAAAAAAATACGCTGCTCTGGTTTTTTTTCATACCTATTTATGTTCAAATTTTTCAGAAATACAAAAAAGGAAAAATTATAATAATACAATAATAACCTATATACCCTTCGCCCTGGTTGACCAGTTGCTAGCATTAGCCTCATTTGTTCTGTCTCACTGATTTGCCTGCCCTCTTGTTCTCCTTCCTCTTCCTCTGTCACCATACAGTCACTCTCTCTGTATGTTTTCCTGAGCCATGTGAAAGTAAGTTGCACACATAATGGCACTCTCCTAGTTTTTTTAGCATTTGTCTCCTAAGAACAAGCACATTCTCCTTCATAGGCAAGATACCAATATCACATCCAGGACAGTTATCAATGATGCAATAGTATTATCCATTAGTATAAAATACAATCCAATACAAATTTCTTCATAGTCTTCCATCATATTCCTCCCTCTCCTGGCTCCCATCAGGATCCAATAAAGGGTCCACCCACTGGCTGCCATCTTTCTTTTGTCTTAAATCTGGACTGCCAGCACTTCTCAACCCTCTCCTCACCCTTTTTTGTGTCTTCTGTGAGATATCAGTTTTGAAGAGTCCAGGCCAGTTGTCTTAAGTATTATGTCCTGCCAACCAGACATATCTCGTCCTTAGATTCAGGTAAAACATTTCTGGCAAGAATACTACATGAGTGCTGTGTGCTCATTTTGTCACATCAGGAAGCTCCCCATTGTTGGGGATGCTCAGTCTGAATATTTGCTTGAGGTCTCCCTTTCTCCCTGTAGTAAGTAGTAAGTGATACTGAAGGCCTATTGAATATCATGTTCTGCTTCAACTTTTCATCTAGGTTTCAGGAGTCATTGGTGATGACCCTTGCCTGTATTATTACATGAGTGGTTGCAATAGCTGATTTTCCAACTTGCTGACATTCTATACAGATACAGAAGAGCTTTCTCTTTTCTCCCTAACTCTTCCCCTATTTTTTTGAGTATCACTAGAGATTTGTTTGTTCAAAGTGTGGTCCATTGCCATCATTGTTCCTTTGATGCTCACATTTGCCAGTGGGAGCTTTTTCTAACCAGTTCCTGTGACCCTTTGGCATGCCCTGGTTAGTCTCTGAGCACCTCCTTGTTTTCTGACAAAAAAAAAAAAGTGTTTTTTTTCTTTGTTTCTTCCCAATAATATGACATAAGAAACAACGATCTATTATTTTCAGTCCATCACTATATTTTATCAGAGCAGCCAACTATTTTAAATAACCAAACAAAATGTATACCCCATTCATAGCTAAAAGTAAAATGCAATGTATTTCTCCAGAAATGGATTTCTGGATCAGAGCCCAGCTACTAATAATCTAAATAAACAGGCACTTCCTCTCAGTAAAGAGTAGGTCATTAAGAAATATCTGACTTTAAAAAAAAAAAAAAGAAAAGAAATATCTGACTTGGCATTGTTTGTGTGTGAGAAGCCTCTTCCATGGCAGCAGAAAAGGGAAAGTGAATTGTACTCACAATTCAGAATGTAAAATCATTCACTGGACAGGAGTTTTTATAATTTTTGTTGTGTGCCCCACACCGTGCTGAGTGCTATTGTAGATCTATAAGGATATATTGTTAAAAAGGCAAAAGGAGGTAAAGCTAGTTGAAAAAGAGAAACAGGTCAGTATGTGACAGTGTACTTATTAATGTTGCAGGAATTAGTAGGGGAAGAGGTAGCACAGAGCAGAACGTAGGAGAATTAGTCTGTAAAGCAGCTCAAAGCTAAAGTGAACTTTGAATCAGTGTATTTATGTGTTTGTGTATTCATGATAGGAGACTTTTTCTGACATAAGAAGCCATTAGCAGTGATTATCTTTGGGGCAGGGGACCAGAGGGACAAGAGAAAAGGAAAAAAACTTTTTATTTTATGCTCTTCTGTGCGTATATTACTCTTAACAACAAAGACAAATTTAAGATTTTGCTTATCGAAGATGTTTGGACCAATGGGAAGAGGGGTCTATGCTAACTAAATGCAAGACTTGAAGCCCGGGCTGGGTAGTGAGAGCAAAGTTAGAATTGATCTTTCAGGCTATGGGGACTGCCATAGTAGGCATGCCTTGGGAGGACTAATGTAGCAAGACTGTAATTCGCACACACACCAAAGGCTTCTTTGCCTTTATTCAGAAAAGAGTCACTATGTGGTTTTTAAAAATCAAGCTTAATTGCTTCTAGTGTATTTAAAATACACTTTGATTTGTATTTTTGAAAGCAGAGTCATTAGGATGTGTCTTTTGAATAAGTCAAGGCATACCTGCATGGATTTATGGAGTCTTTGAACAGTTTGTTTTGATCTACCATTTCTGAAATTACACTCTTCAAAAGTCAGCTTCTCTGGCTTTGCTACGACCATTTTTTTTTTAAATTACCACAAAGGTTTAAATGCCAATGATCGTGTATCTGCTTATGGTACCACCTTGAAATAATCATTTCCCCAGGGTAGACAGTGCTTCTTGTCAAATTCTAATGATATAGCATTTGGGGACAGGATGCCTCAGTAAAATTATTTTTGTGGGTTAATCAGTTTTATACTTATATGCTGGGCTGCCTTCATCTGTGGATTGCACTCACTGTGATGATTTGTGCACAGGTAAGAATGGAGAGGAACACATATGTAGAAGGCACTCTGTCAATGGATGACCCTTCCCTGTCTCCCTATAAAGCCAACTGCTCCAACTACAGGGCCTTTGTGCTTGATTTGGTTTGCTTTGGATGTTTCACAGTGGGGTGATAAGAGGTTTTTCTAGGGTTGCCTCCATTGAATATAACAAATTATATCCCAGGAAAATTCTCAGACTCTCAAAATAAATTCAATTTTTATTTACTCAAGTACAAATGATTCCAGTTTTCAACAATTCATTCATCCAAGTGAGCTTTTAAAAACTAGTGTTTTATTCCTCCTCATTCTAAGCAACTTATTTATTAGTTTTCTTGTATGTGCAAAAATAAGCATATGAAGCTCAAATCAGTGTTTTGTTTTCCTTGTGCTATCATCTCATCCGGTGGTGGTGATAGGGTGTTCATCCCGATATGGATCACTTATGGGGTCAAAGAACTCGTTTTCCTCCTCTCTGGTCTCTGACAGATATCCTGGAACAAATGGAGACAAGTGGGAAACACCACAGATATAACATCACTCCACTTCCTGCCTCACCCCCCAAAATCAACAGAAGCAATAAAAACACCTTGAAAAAAATGAAGAATAGCTACATGATATATTCAGCATAGAAATTGGGCCTGAAAATCACATAGTGCAGCTTTTTAAACAACTATCACCACCTCAGCTCCACACTGTTTAGACGATGATGTTGGGTAGTTTCTGAGCGTTTTAAATGAAACCTTTCTGGCAGCCTGTGTGGCTCAGCTGTTTAGCGCCACCTTTGGTCCGGGTCATGACCCCAAGGTCCTAAGACCGAGCCCCCCATGTCGGGCTCGCTGCATGGAGCCTGCTTCTCCCTCTGCCTGTGTCTCTCTGCCTCAATCTCTCTCTCTCTCTCTCTCTCTCTCTCTCTCTGTGTGTGTGTCTCATGAATAAATAAATAAAATCTTTAAAAAATATATTAAAAAAAAATAAATGAAACCTTTCAATATTTAATGTGGTTAAAAAAAAGTTTATCCACAGACAGCTTTCAGCACTACCACAAATCTCTGTGTGGTGATGGTTATTGTAGGGTATTCCTTAAAAAATTCTATTTTTTTTTAATGTATTACCAACGCTGAGGTAGATACAAAGAGAACAAAATATTCTTCAGATAGCTCTTTCATAGCATTTGCTATTCTAGTGAATAAGATTTTTTTTCTCTTACTATAATCATTTTTGGTATTTTTATTAGAAGTTGAATTATAATTGTATTTATAATTTTTTTTTAAAAAAAACTACATTTGCCCTGCCAGCCTTTCCCTTTATTGGTTTTGTTAAACAGTCTCAGCTTTATCTGCAATTCTCTGTTTCACTCTACACTTTTCAGTTAGTGGATTATGAAAACGCTCAATCTCGGTAGCCTCTTTTCTAGAAATAGACTAGAAGGAAATAAGCTAGCCTTCGTTACAAGTTTGGGGAAAATTATGTTGTGTCATATCTAAAAATGAATTTCCTGGGATTCTGTGATTGTATCCACTGATTAGTTTAGTGCCAGCACAAAACTAGAGAAAAACAAATTAGGACAACTGGATGTTAGCATAACAAATCTACAAAAAGATGGGCAAAGGGACCATTAAAGAGGCTGCTCATGGAAAAATAAACACAGAGATACACTTGTGTGCTTGCTAAAGCTATTGCTAAATCACTCTAACGAGCAGGAATAATAAGTAATGATTTGAATAAGGAATTAAGACAAACTCATTGAAACTAGCAATGTCTTCTATCCTTTATTTCTCCACTTTCTCATCTTTAAAAAGGTAAAGAAAACGCTTCTAATTAGATGCTCACAAACAGTTCAACATGCTTGGTTGAAAGAATATACAAAAAAGCACTGCATTTAAACTCTTAAACTAATCCAACTGGGGAAGCTTCTGCAGAGCATAATTCCCCCCCCCCTTTTTTTTTGTTCTGGTTTTGTTTTGTTTTGTTTTTAATAATTCAAAAAAGAAAAAAGAATTCCCTTTAGGTTATTGGTCATAAAAATGCCCTAGGAAGGGGGCGGGACAAATGGGGAGAGGGAATTATTTAAAAGTGAATTGTTTTTTCAATGGAAAACCCAATTATGAATTCCTTTAAAAACACTTTTTGTTAAAATATATAAATAGGGCAGTCTTTTTGTGAAGCGAAGGTATTATGTACACAGAACCCAAATCAATAGAGAGAACATTATGAACACTCCCCAAGCCTTTGTATTTCTTTTTTTTTTTTTTTTTTTTTTAAAGAAAATGGAAGCCTGCTTTTATTGATGCACACATTGATGGACCTGCGATTGGAAGGGGTGGTGACGTTAACATGACACTGGTGGTTAACACAACGGAAACATGAGGGCAGGAGATGGCTTTGCAGGGACATGATGCCTTCATAAGTGAGGGAAACGGACTGCTAGCTGGCTGCCCTTTCATTTCATGTTCTTCACAAACTCCTCTCCCTTTTTGATGGAGGCCTTCAGCTCGGGGATGGCTTCTGCTATCATCTTCTCTTCAAAAGGGGAGATCTTGCCAATGCCTAGATTCTTCTCGATGCCCTTTTTCCCCAGCAGTAATGGTGTGGAGAAATAGGCACAGTCTGCTTCCTGGGCTTTAACAAAGGAACATTCGACAACTCCTTCCTTCCCATTCATTGCATCCACAAGGGAGAAGACAAACCGAGCTCCAGCGTATGCCATGGACAGGGTGGCAGAGCCTGCTACAGCTTTGGCCTTCACCACCTCCGTGCCGGCCTCCTGGATCCGCCCAGTGACGGCTGTCAGCGGGTCCTGGGGAAGGTCCACCTTGGGGGTGCACTGAGAGATCAGGGGGACGATGGTCTTCCTGGCATGACCGCCAGTGACAGGAACATTGACTCGCGCAGGATCCAAACCCTTTAGTTCCGCAGTGAAAGTGTTGGCCCTGACAATGTCCAGGGTCGTCGCCCCGAAGATTTTCTTGGGGTCGTAAGCTCCGTGTTTCTTGAAAACCTCCGTTGCAATTGGGATGGTGGAGTTGACCGGATTTGAAATGACGCAGATGATGGCCTCGGGGCAATGCTGGGCGCAGGCCGCAGTCCGGGTGGCCACAGCTGAGGCATTGGTGCTGAGCAGGTCATCCCATGTCATGCCCGGTTTTCTTGGGACTCCGGCTGGAGTCACCACCGCATCGCAGCCTTTGAGGCAACCGGCAGCTGCGCAGGTCCGAGGTGGCCTTTCACGGTTGCTCTGGTCTCGATGTGGCTCAGATCTGCGGCCACTCCGGTGTATGAGCAATATCCAGAGGGTCAGGCGGCTCCCTAGGGGCTGTTCTTGAGAAGCCGCGCAAGGGGCTGCCCAATTCCCCCGGAAGCCCCAAGCGCGGCTGCTTGAGCTTGTTCTGGGCCGAGGTGCTGAAGCTGCGGCGGTGCTGAAGCTGCGGCGGAGAGCGGCGCCGGCGGGGCGGGCGAGGGCCGAGAGCCCAGAGCAGGTGCAGGAGCCGCGGCTGGCAGGTGACACCCAGCTTTTGTATTTCCTTGTCACTCTACCTCACCAAGTAAAACCACTGTCGGGGATCTATCCCATAGGTTGGTTTTCCTGTTGTGCCTTCTACAAGTGGAACCAGGCTACTCCTCAATATTGTTGGAGATCTGTCCATATTATTGCATGTGGGTGTGGATGGTTTGTCCTCCGGGCTCTGTATCTCTTCATTGTGTGAATACACTACAGAATTTATTTATCTTTTCCACTACTGACAGATACTTGGGGAGTTTCCAGTTTGGGGTTGAGTCATGCCAATATATATATTTTTGTATTTATCTTTTAGTTAATGGTCATTCTAGGAATGGAATTGCTTGGTTGGTCATAGGTTTTGCATATATTTGGCTTTAGAAGATACTGCCAAGCACTTTTCCAAAATAGATGCCCCAAATTACATTCCCATGAGCAATATATATTCCGGTTATTCCACATCCTTTCTAATACTTAGTATTTTCTGTCTCTTTCCATTTTAACCACTCTAGGGGATATATGGTGGTTTTAATTGTAATTTTTTTAGTAACTCATGAAGATGAGCCCTTTTTCATATATTTGTACCTGGAGGGATATTTCATGTTTAGAAATTGGAATACCCGTTGTAAAGTTGTCAGTGTTCCCCAAGTTGATGTATAGGTATAATACAGTACCAAATTACTAGCAATTTTCTTTGCAGAAACTGAGAAGCTCATTAAAAAATTCACATGGATTTACAAAGGACAAAGGATAGCCAAGGAATTCTTAAAGAAGAAAGCTAGAATACTTCCATTATTGTATATAAAACCTATTCAAGGGGATGGCTCAGTTGGTTAAGCGTCTGCCTTTGGCTCGGGTCATGATCCCAGGGTCCTGGGATGGAGCCCCACATCATTGGGCTCCCTGCTCAGCCCCACATCTTTGTGCTTCTTCCTCTTACTCTGCTCCTCCCTCTACCTCTCCCTCTGCTTTTGCTCTCTCTTGCTGTCCTCACCTATCAAATAAATAAATAAATAAATAAAATATTTTTTTAAAATAACCTATTCAAAAGCTTTGGTAATAACTAAGATTGTGTTATTGGTGCTAGGCTAACTGATCAATGGAAAAAATACAGTCCAGAAAGAGACCCACTTATATATTGTCACCTGATTTATGGCGAAGATGACTCAGCATGCAGTGGAAAAGGGTTATTAGCCTTTTCAATAAATGCTGTTCAGCCAATTGGATAGCTATTTGGAGAGAAAAGAATCTTGACCTCTTCCTCATTTTATGCATAAAAGCGGATTCTAGATTTAAGTGGGAAAAGTATGTGTGTGTGTAAAAATTTAGAGGAAAACAAAAGAAAACTACTTTATTACCTTGCAGTATACAAAGATTTCTTAAACAGGACACAAAAAGTGTGACCCATAAAAGAAAAAGATGAATACATTGAGCCATGTTAAAATTGTGTTGGCCAGAGTACCATTATTAAGAGAATAAAAAAGAATGCATGAAAATGTCTGAAAAAAAGATCCACAACCAGAATATATTTTTTAAACTCCTACAAATCTTTTTTTTTAAAGAATGAAACCAGCTTTTAAAAAATGGGTAAAAAATGTGAACATTCACAAAAGGTGATATCCAGATGGCCAATTAACATGGGGGTGGGGGTGGGGGGTCCTTTGTGTCTTTTTCCTTTTCTCCTTACTTATAATAAGAATATGTATGTCATGTACATACCCAGCTACTTTTTTACTGCTAACACTCTAAAATAGTATGCCTATGAAACATCAATAATATTTGTAATTATACTAAAACGTGATGTCCTTTAAATATTACTGTTTTAGGTTCATGATGTTTTGATGCCATGGACATATAAACATGTGAAATCTAAAGGATGCAACAGCAGGAAACACCAGATGGTTTCACACATACTTATAACCCTAAAAAAAATTAGCTTTTCCATTACCATGAAATGTGAGCAAACAGATCTCCCCTGCTGCCTGCTTCACCCTCGTCGTCCTCCCTCCTTCCTCTCTCTCTCTCTCTCTCTCTCTCTCTCTCTCTCTCACACACACAATCCAATCTTTGAGCTATGGACATCTCCCCCTGACCCAGAGCCACATCAAGCTCACTATTGCTGGTCACTCCTATCACCTTTAGGGAGATAAAGAAGGGACATCTAAGTGGCAGGGTTAGATGATGATGCAGAAGCCTGTTGTATTCTCTGCTTGGAAGCTGTTCAAAGCTAAAGATTTAATGTGTGTGGGGTGTGTTTTTTGTTTTTTGGTTTTTTTTAGGTGAATGAAATAGGTGTGAACTTGACCAAGTTAAAATGTTCTCTTCCCATGCATATTAATTAGAATCACCTGGAGGGCTCTGTGAAAGCTTGCTGATACCTGGGTTCTGGTTGCAGTCTGGACCTTGGGAGTTATAAAAGCTCCCCGGGTGATTCTCATGTACTGATAAGGTCATCACCCCTGCTGGTGCTTGAGTCAGGGCACAGTTAAAACTGAAATACCACCTTGATTGCCCCAAAGAGCAACCCTGTTAGACTGCATCATTTGTGTTCTGGCTTGACTGGGGAGGAGGGATACCTCTTCTTTTTCAGAGTTCTCCAGGGATTGAGTCCTGAGGGTGCCTAACAGGAAGTGGGGAAACTGTCTTTTCAAGAATATGCTCGGATTTTCCACAAAGATTGCCCTCCCTTCCTAATTACCCCACGAGCACCTCACTGAAGATAATGTGTGCGCTGTGCTAGCTCAGCAGACGAGAAAGGCCTAGATTGCTGCTATATCCGGCCTTCCTCCCCCTTTCCTTCTCCTCGGCCCCACCACGCTGATTAAGAATTCATGATTGTAACTCAAGTATTTCAGTACCGTGAAAGCACAAAGCCCTGGCAGCTCCTTCCAAAGAGAAACATGGTGGTAGTGGCTGTTTAAAATTTTATTTCTTAAATGCCATTGTGAATACAGATCTACTGTGATGAAAATACATCACTAGAATTTTTACATAATTCATACAGCCTTTTGTAACTGCTTTCTTCCATGATTAATATCTTATTTACTTTCCTCTTCAGTAACCAAAAATAATTGATGCACTATATTTTAATATTTTGTATTTGTACTGCTTTAATTGATTTCATAAGTTATTCCAGAGGCTGACCACAAAGGTTATTTTATGCTCATCTGATAATCTATTTAAGGTTGTGATGGGGGGGGAGGGGCAGTCACTTATATAAAGCAATTCAAAGAAATGCAATAGAAAAGTCTACATAAAGGTAAATAAAAGAAAACTTTTAAAGGTAAATCCTACTAATTTATTATTTAGCTAATAGTTTTTTTCATATCTTGTATTTCTTCTGTTCCTTTACCCATCCATGTCTTCTGCCAACCAAAGGGCAAATAGATAAAATTTTAATCTACAACCCCTAATCCGATTCTTATTCTTAACATAGTTTTTCATTCACTAGATCAGAATATTGTTATGTAATAAAAGACCTAAAGTTGTATATCACGAACCATAATTTGGAATATTTTCGTTACTCAGTAATTCAGCAATTTCTTCTAGTTTTATACATGTCATATATATTATCCCATGCAGAATTTTCAGTAATTTTCAGCATTTTCAGTAATTTGGCCAGGACCAGTAGTAGTATATTTTTCATTCAAGAAAAGGAAAGCCAAAATTCAGAGAAGTTAGACTGACTTCCCGTATTATGAATACAGGATGTAACGATTACTGGAATTCCATTTTTCTGATCTAAATCCTTTGCTTCCTATTTATTTGGGGAGCATTTTCATCTCTGTTAATTTATGGCCCCTTGACTCGGAGGTAGAAGAAGGAAAGGAAAAAGGGAAGGAATCCATCTGCTGGTCAGTGATTGCCACTGACCTCAGGCATGGAGCAGGGTGCCGCTCACACCTGACTTGGCTGAGAACCACACCCCTACAAAGTCAGCATCTTGGCTTCCATTTTTCAGTTGAGGACATGGAGATTCAAGGAGCCTACCCACCAGTCCAAGAGGGCAGACCCAGGTCAGTCAGGTGCTGAGAAGCTTAGTTTGCTCCTTCTCCAGGAGATCAGATCCGGTTGGAAGGGAGGGGGAATTACACACAAACAGACACACCTGAAATGAAATACCATTCACTGTTCAGCATTGCAGGAAGAATAGTCATTCAGCTAAAGTGTTCCACAAAAACAAAAGATCACTTCTGAACGGATGCTCAGCAGAACCCCTTCTTCATGGAAAAGAGCAGCCATGGCTGAAATTTAAGAAAGAGGATTTCAGGGGGGGCCTGGGTGGCTCAGTCATCAGTTAAGCATCTGACTCTTGATTTCAGCTCAGGTCATGATCTCAGGATCCTGAGATGGAACCCTGCATGAGGCCCCAGCTTGGCAGGGAGTCTGCTTGATATTCTCTCTCTCTCTCTCTCTCTCTCTCTCTGCTTCTGCTTCCCCCACTCCCGCATGTGCCCCCTCACTAAAGCGCCCTCGCTCGCTCGCTCTCTCTCTCTCTGTCTCTCTCTCAAAAAAAGCAGGGGAGGGGGCAGGATATGGGCAGGCAAAAAAAAGAACATTCCAGGAAAAGATGATGGCTTAGAAGGAGAAAGCCAAAGAGAAGGGGGAAATGAGGATGTGGGGAAATAGATGAGCAACAGCAAAAGCAGATTCCAAGACTTTACACACATGCTGAATAAGCATGGCTAGGTTAACATATTCCCAATGTCAAGTATTACAATAAATGCTTTATAAAGGCAGTATCAAGAACTTCTGAACTGAGGTGGTCCCACAAAGCTTCACAGCAGAAGTGTGATGGAGGTGGATAAAAAGAATGAATTTTAAGCCAACTTCTTGAACAAAATGTCATGATGAGAAGACCTGAAGACCTAAGATATAATTGCCAGTTAGAGACCTGGAGGACAGCTTTGCATTAAGAGAGACCTTGAGGTGGGTTAGTATGCAACAAAGAACCACTGAAAGTGTTTTAGCTCACATGCAGCCCTCACTGAGTTCTTTGTTATAAATACAATATATAAAATATAATAAAATAATAAATAATTTTTATCCTGTATCTTACATGATCTCTCTTGACTTTCAGCCATGTGGTAACCTATCTCTCTTGAAAACTCTTCCCCTGGTTTTGGAAATGCCCCTACTTCCCTGGCTTCTCTTGCACCATTATGCAGCCCCTTAGTCCCTTCTGGGGGCTCCTTTCTTCACCCATTTCCTTGTCTCCCTGCATTACCATGGTCTGCCCTCTGCCCACCCCACTCACCTTCATCTCTTTGGGGACGACCTGAGTGGCGGTGACACCTCTGACCCACACGTGTCTCCAGACCACACACTGACCTGCCTTTCTACTTGACATTTCACCCAGAGTGAGTGGGCACCTGCTGTCAGCCTTGCCCTCTCCAGCGCAGCTCTTGCCAGGACCCAGATCTGATCCTGTCCCTCCCCATTGAAAACTCCTGTGACTCTCCCATGTGGTGGCATTAGAACTTGTGATCCCCACTTGCCAGTGTGGCCCAGCAGAGTGTCACGTTGTGAACCTGCCTACACAATGAGGGTGCCTGCCTCCATTCCACTATAATTATGGACATTTTAAAAATTCCCACTCAAACAGATGGTCATGATGCCTCTAGAAATCTTTGCTTCTTCTGGATTTGACCCTCTTCCAACCTAGCAAAGGCAATGGCAGTGATTATTTAGATTTCTTACCAAGGGGCATAACCTCAAGAGCTGTAGACCAGAGGAGAGAACCCTCCTTGGAGCCGGTTTGTCTCACTCTGTGGCAAGTGCTTTGGAAAATAATGTTGTTATTAAAGCTGGCCTGTGACTTTATGTTCAGGGCCAATTTTCATTGCCAAGAGTACCGGCCAGAGGTTTTCCTGCCCGTATTTGCTTATGCTTGATATACTTTGAAATACTGATGAAGTTCCTCCTATTCTATATAAATACTTAGGTATATAAGTCTGTACGTATATAAATACATCTGTGAATACACATGTATACACATAGAAAACGTGCGCGTGCATGTGTGCATACATGCGTAAACACAATCACATCCACACACATACACCCCCACATACACACATATATATAGAACTTTTGAGGGATGGGGACCATTTTTCTTCCTTCTTTCCCTTCTCTCTGATTCTGTCCCAGTAGTCAGCAGAGCAGGGTGTGTGCCGTGGTGGCGTTGCCCTGGAGTTTAGTGCTGACACTCTCTTTCCTCTGACACCACGGAGGGCATCAGGGGCTGCTGACTGAGCCCGAGCCCCCTCTGCTCTCACTGCAGCCTCTGCTCACAGGCCTGATGGAAATCCAGCTCATGTTACAGCGCTCAGGCTCCAGTACTGTTATAATTGAGAGCTACATTCAATTTTAAGCAAGAACAAACTAAATCTGCCTTCTGCAGAAAAGTAGGAACAGCCTCCTGTGGTATTTCCTTAAATGGATTAATATGTTGATCTGGGGGAAATCGGGAGCCATCCTTCATGTTTTCATTATTAAGCCAGGTGAAATGAAAAACCAAATCTCACTGCTAAATGCCACCTCTGGGAATTTTGCTGTGTTATCTCTATTTTAAAGCAACCTGCAGGATTTCTCCTTTAGTTAAAACATAATGTCGTAAATATAAAATTTCAGTGCTCCTTTCTTTTTTTTAACTTTAGACACCATTTAGTTGCTTTCCATTTGCAGAGCTCATACCAGGAACGTTTTGTAATGTTAGCTGGCTGTGAATATCTAATCACGTGAGGAGCGGTTGCTGTGTATCTACCTTCGCGTATTCGAGAAATTGCAGCCCGAGCCTGGTAATAAAGTACTAATTATCAGAGTACTGCATCATAGTCCATAGCAGACACCTACGTCTTTATTCACTTAAATGTTTTTAAGTGAAAGTATCAATCATAAAATAAAGGGTAGGCATTAAATAGCAACTTCGGCCATTGTAGATTATTCTTGGTGATTTAGGGTAAAATACTTCTCCGTGTTGTGGGCTTTCACTCAGTATCTGTTTATAAATGAGCAAATATCCTTATGATTTTCAGAAGAATACTTTCTCTGTTTTTTAAGATTCAGAAACCCTGAACTTGAACTTGCCGTTCTGTGCTGCTTGTCTGAGTTCAAGGAGACAGTTCTGGAAGAAAGACTGAGCATTGCTTTACTATTACTCACAAGGCAAAGTTCAAAATGCTGGAAGGGTGTTTCTTCTTTTTCTTTCAAGAAGATGAAATTAGGCTGCAGGGGGAGGTTAGGGTCTTGTGATACTACTGCGATGTTTGTTGTGATTTGAAACCCATAGAGGTTTGCAAGAGCTGCAGGGCTACTTCTGGGAAGTCAGGACTGCCTTGCAGCAGTCAAGATTTCTCTCCCTAAGGGGACCCAGACTATCTCCTTGTGTTAGGCTTTTTCTGTTTGCACAAAACAGGCAATAGGAGGTTCAGAAGTTCAGGTTGCCCAGAACAGACCTGAGATGGGCGTTTATTCTAATAACACCTGGAGAAATGGGGCAGCTCAGGAAAGATCCCCAGCAGTTCACCCCTCCTGTCTCATCAAGACTGGAGGTCCTTCAAGAAGTAGTGGCAGCTCCCAAAGTTCACCTTTCCCGTCGCCTTGCCGCCCCTCTTTGCTTCCCCACCCTCCATCCCTGCTACTTATTCTTTCTGCTACCAGCAGGCTGGCTGACTCTGTTTGAAACAACTGCTTCAACTCTTCCAGTTTGGAGCATCCCCACCTGCCCTGGGCAGAGTTCCTGTGGTCTGGGCATAAACCTGTGGTCCACACACCTCTGCCACTCTGCAGAGAAGGGAGCATGAGGCTTGGCTCATTTCATCTTGAGTTTAGGCTGGGTCTCTGCTGCATGATCTTGTCTCTGCTGCATGATCTTCCTCTTCAGAGCCAGCAACGTAGCTTTGTTGTCTTGGATTTGATACAGGATTATTCATTTCTTACCTTTGCCTCCTGCTTTGACAAACACTCTAGAAGACAGATGATACAGTCCTACTGGAGAATTCGCTATTGAATGACCAAGATTATAAATATGTTTGGTTACCTCTGGAGAAATCCGTGTGAAATGAGAATGTCTGGTTTGTCCTGCCTGCCTCCAAAGATCTCTCAAGACTTTTCTCTCTGTCCTTTTTTTTTTTCTTAGACATATACACCAACCAATATTTATTTCACAGGGAGCAAGTGTGACACTTTGGAACACACACACACAAATTGTAACGTATAGTAATGTGTGTGTGTGTGTGTGTGTGTGTGTAGTGTGTGAACAGAAGCTGTAGCACACCAAAAGTCTCTGTTTTGTTTAATGCTTTAGACTTTTCCAAGTGCTCTCCCATTTGTTATCATTTTAATCTTCAAAGTAACTAGGAGAGACTATTATCCACCTTCTGCTGCGGAGAAAACCGGTCCATCACAACAGAAAGAGCCAGTATTAGAATCCCAGTTTTTCGATAGGCTTCACAACATCTTGATACAAAAGTGCTTGATAATTAAATGGTATGTGTGATCTGTGTGTGCATGGCTCGCCTTGCCCCGTCCCACCAAGCACATGTACACACAGCTGTTGAGACTCAGTTATTGAAAAATGATAGAATTCATCGGCATTAATAATTTCCATTCTGTATGTGATCTTGGTAGCTGAGAAGTTAACTATTAGCCTGGTGAAGTCGGAGTCTGGAAGCCTGTCCTGAGGTGGTGTTAGCTGTCAGTCTACTGGTAGGCAGTGCAGGCAAGTGATTCGATACAAAAAGGAATCAGTTCTCCATATCACTCTTCTTTCCATGTTCTGTCCATTCAACCAACCATCCTGTTGGAGTGACACCATTTGTAAAAAGTCCCAGATCTGGGGTAAAGGGACCTGATTTCTGATGCACCTGATACTAAGTAGACAATATGGATTAAGTTACTGTACACGTGTTAATTTGATTTTTTTTAATCTGTAAATGAGGTGTCGGGATTTTGTTTTCTGATGTCTCATCTGTGTGCAGCACAGTCTTAGGTCCTGCACACTAGCATCTACTACTTTAGCCCCCTTTGTAACCTCCTCCCCAACCCACTCCAGGGCTAAGAGGCTGGGAAGGGCTGTCACTGAGATATTAAAAATCTCCCTCAGATAGGCCCCTTGCCAGGTATTGTACGGAATTCACTCTGCTGTTTAATTCCACTGAATTACACTTTTTTATGTTAACTTAATAGGCTAATATTTTTTGAACTTGTAAGATTGAATGTATGGAATGAAATCAATATTTCTGATAATTACTTGATGGGGGTGGGCAGGTTCAGAAGAAAGTCATTTAAAACTCCCAGACTAATATTGACAAAAATTATTGGCTTAAAGATATAGAATATCTCATTTATAGGGAGCCTTTTCTTGGTTTATTTTATAACTTAGGTAAAAATTGTAGCCACAGCATTTACGATAACATTTAACAAGTCATTTTCTTTTTTTCTTTCTTTTTTTTTTATTCATAAGAGATACAGAGAGAGAGGCAGAGACACAGGCAGAGGGAGAAGCAGGCTCCCTGCGGGGAGCCCAGTGCGAAACTCAGATCTGGGACTCCAGAATCATGCCCTGAGCCAAAGGCAGACACTGAACCACTGAGCCACCTAAGCGACCCAGCAAGTCATTTTCTTTACCAGATTTAGGGAAGAACCAGTAATTTTTTTTTTAAGATTTTATTTATTTATTCATGAGAGACACAGAGAGAGAGAGAGAGAGAGGCAGAGACCCAGGCAGAGGGAGAAGCAGGCTCCATTCAGGGAGCCCCATGTGGGACTCTATCCCGGGATTCCAGGATCAGGCCCTGGGCCAAAGGTGGCGCTAAACTGCTGAGCCACCCGGGATGCCCAAGAACCAGTATTTTAGAATCAGAGCATTCTGTGTATCCCTGTATAGGGTGTTCTCAGGCTTTATTCCTGCTAATTTAGCATTTATGTGGGATTACTACTTCTAAGGGATAAGCAGTTTTCTCATGTGAAGTTATTAGAATCTTTCTTTTGTATCTTTCAGTATTCACAGAATATGTGATCATTCTGTTCAAGTGGTCATGGATGACTCTAGAGATAGCAGTAATTCCTTACCTTTGTTGAGTACCATTAACAGTGGTTCCCAGTTATGGCTAGACATCAAAATATATTGTTTTAAGATCACACAGATGATTTTGGTGAGCCTCCCTCTTGAGAACCACAGATTTGCCAAGAGTGTCAGGTTATAATTCACATGATTTTATGTCACTTTCACTCATCATGAAAAAGATGGGACTCTCAGGTTAAGCGAGCTGCCCAAGGTAGCAGGTAGGGTGCCTGCAGGAGGTGGACAGCCAGGGGAAGGAGGGCCAGCGAGAAGGTACAAGTCAAAGGGAGGAAGCTGGACCCTGCCCCCACCTCCCTGTTTACTTCCACCATCCATGCCTTCTGACGGCACATTCTTACCAGAGGTACATTGAGAGATACCTTTTTTAGATTAGAAGGATGAAAGATTACTAAAAGCCAGCTTTGTTTCCTTATTTAATCTACTATGTCATGGCAGCACAGAGATACACAGATGTGTTGTCAGGTTACAAGTCGTTTATCTCCTGTGGATGTTTCCCCAAGTAGCATAACTTATATGGGTGGTAACATTTTCCTGAGAATGCTTTTGGCACCACACACCTGCCAGCAACGTCTCACTGGTCAAGGAAGCAACATGGTGGAGCAAGAAGCATAAGCTGAGAGTTGGCCACTGTTTACTTGCGTGCTAACCAGCGGCAAGGCATTTAATTTCTCTGGCTTATAGAATTCCTGTATCTATAAAATGAAAGTGAACGAGTGATGTATTTCTAAGGTCCTTTCCAATTCTCTTACTCAATGATGCCAGTGACTCATGGTGGCAAGAATATAATCCTACTGTAATTCATCATTAAGTCCGTGTGTATCACCTTCTGTGTCTAGGGGGTTATGCTAGATGCTGTGGAGAATCCAACAAGGAGTTCCCACAAAGTTCCCACAAAGACTGCCCTCCTGCAACCTACCATCCAGCCAGGGAGACAAAAATGCATCACGGATCATTCTCCCAGAAAGTGAAAGGAAAACTATCAGTTGAGAAAGCCATAATTTATTAAGCCTCTCTATGTGCCCTAGGGATTCTTCTAGGTATATAAGGTATGTAAATACCTTATATGCATTTAACTTAATTATCACAATAACCCTGTGAGGTAGATATTATTGTCCCATTTTATAGTTAAGGGAGCAAACATTCAGAGAACAAGTAACCTGCCGCGAGTTGTGCAGCTAGGATGTTGAACCACGATTCAGAAACCAGCCCTTCTGATTTCAGAGCTTAGGCTTTTTCATTAGATCATGTTGCTTTCTGATAAAATGCTAGAAGGATCAATAGTTGGATACTTTTAGGGGCAGGATAAGCCCTTTCTGGTAGAGGAGCCATTTGCTCAAGGACTTAAAAGTGGTGGAATTGGCACAGGTGAGCTGGAAGTCTATTTCCAGCAAGGACACGGGAGGGAGAAAGCCATGCGCAGGTAGGAAGCCCCGCATGCCCTCTGCCCTGTGAGCAACACCTGTGAAGGACTGGCGGCAGAGCAGGAGGGGGAAGGCAGCTGGCAGACAGATCCGAGAGTTACTGCAAAGGCATTTGGGGGCTACTCCAGCTTCGGATGAGAGGTCACATCCAGCTATGCCCCGTGAGTACTCAGTGGACGGGAATGAGATCGGAGCCCGCTGGCCTGGCTGGGGAGCCGTGCAAGAATGCAGGGCCGAGCTGGCGGCCTGAGATTGAAGGTCAGAAGTGGGGAAGGGAGAGGAGGCACTGGAGCATTCTGTGGCCTTCTCAAGAAGATGCTGTCATTGGGAAACACACCCGAGAGGCGCGGACTGGGGAGGCATGATGAGGACCCTGACTCCAGTGAGCCCGAGATGCGCACGACTTCTTCAGCTGTAGCTCCAGAACCTAAGAAAGCAGCCAGAGCCAGAGCACACAGGCATCACGCTTTTGCAGGGGAACTGCAGGCTGAGAGTCCGTGCAGGCTGGCGCGCTCCTGTTTACAAAGCACGTGCACAGTTGGTACCCCGGGTGCTTGTTGTGGTGGCTGAAGAGAGCCACAGTGAAAGAATAGCCATGCTGATAGCTAGGAGTTATTAACTGCCTGCTGTATACCAGGCACTGTGCTCAGCATTGTACGTACTTCAGTCTTCGCATCCCTTTGAGGTGGGGCTCATTTTTCATAGCAAGGAGCTAAGACAGGGGTAAATACATCAGCCAACTAGTAAATGGCAAAGCTGAGGTTAGAGCCCAGGTCCAGTGGCTTTTAGGTCCCCAGACTTGGTTAAACAGAGAAAAGGAAAAGACGTGCTATGACTGAGGAAAATCTGATTCCTCAGAAAAAGAAGGAATTGCAAGAAGGGCAGAAGCACAGCCGATTGCTGTTGAGCAGTTTGCTGCTAGATGCTCGGAGAGTCAGGGTGGGGACTGGAGTGACCCTGCACTGACCAGGGCTGGTTCACCACCATTGACATCCACCGGCCTCCCACAAAGCTTGCACACTGAGCTCGTAACTGATGGCGCTAGGATTTTCCATACTCAGTGAAACAGATGGGCAGCAGCACCTTCCTGCCTCTCGCTACCCCGTATCCGTGCAGCCTGGAAGAAGGGGGAATGTCTGAAAGTCAGCAGGACCTCAGAGAGCCCAGAGGCCTGCTGCTGCTGCTGTGCTCAGCTGCTTCTCTACATCAACGGTTGATGTGTAACTTTGCCCTTCGTTACATTCATCCTACATGATTTTTAAGTGATGATGCTTTTCCTGCCAGAGTAACAAACTTAGTACAATGACACGCCAGTAGGATGACATATCCTGCAATGACTTACATGCTGTGTGTGTGTGGGCATGCGTGCACATGTCTGATTGTAAATGGAACAGTATATCTGATGCTTACATTTCTAAATATTTATATTTAATTTCAGGGGAGGGGATCCCTGGGTGGCTCAGCGGTTTAGCACCTGACATTGGCTCAGGGCGTGGTCCTGGAGTCCCAGGATCGAGTCCCACGTCGTGCTCCCTGCATGGAACCTGCTTCTCCCTCTGCCTATGTTTCTGCCTCTCTCTCTCTCTCTCTCTCTCTCTCTCTGTGTCTCATGAATAAATAAAAAAAAATAAAATCTTTAAAAAAAATTTCAGGGGAACATTGGCTCCAAGTTTTCCACTTTCTCATAGTTTTGTTATTCTGGTCATGGCTCTGCAGAGGCGGCTTCTCTGAAGCTCTCTGACCACTCAGCTAAATTTATTTTCAGATATAAGAAACTCAGATATACATTTTTTTCTGAGGCATACTAAGATTTTAAGTCTACTTTTCCCACCAACCTTAGTATATAGCTTATTATCCTGAGATATTTAATAAATCCGGCTGCTGATGGTCACTTTGCAGTTTCTGGTTTTTTTCCACCCTGCCCCCACAAAGAACACTTGGAGACTGTCTGGAGGAGCAGTAAGGACCAAGCAGCAGTTTGAGCTGTGACTTTCCAGGCAGGCTTGGCTCCCAGCTCTGTGACATGCTGTATGATCTTGATTGAACCATCCACCACCATCCTGGCCTCTACTTCAGAGTCCGAGATAATGAACCATCCTTGATACCTGTGTCCTCGAAACCTAGGAGAATTTTTTTAAAGATTATTCTATTTGAGAGAGAGAGACAGAGAGAGCAGAGGCAAAGCCAGAGAGAGCATAAGTGGAGAGTGAAGGGGTGGGTAGAGCAAGGGGGAGAAGCAGACTCCCCACTAAGCAAGGAGCCCAGTGGGACTCGATCTCAGGACCCTGGGATCGTGACCTGAGCTGAAGGCAGACACTTAACCGACCGAGCCACCCAGGCACCTTGAGACCTGGGAGAATTAATGAGCTAAAGACCATAAAATACAAAAGAGTCTTGGGTTGACGACCCCTCAGAGGAAGACCTCCTGTTGCAGCGCTTCTCCGTTGGCAGGCTTTCCCTCATGGCGTTTTCCTGTCAGATCCTCATCTTATCATTATCCTCATTTTATACGTACCTATGGTATTATTCAGCATCACCACAGTAGTACCTAGTTCACTTATAGTTTTTGAAAACCTGAAAGTATCATACATTGTAATGAAGTTTCACTGAATTATAATGATCATTCAGGACTATACATCCAAAGCTTAAATTGGCTAAATTTTACTCACCCAGTCATTTATCTGAAACGTGGTGTCATCCTACAATCCTAAAAAAATGTAATAACGAATACAAAATCTCAAGCTTAAAGGACAGTTTTGTAATATCAAACAAGCATTGTGTCATAAAATGAAATTTTGGTGAAAGAACTATTCTAGATAAATCAGAAATGAAACTTGAGTTCTGAAAGAAATCCGAAACTTATAATTGTACATTTGGAAGTACCTTAGAAATGACAAAGAAAGAGCACCTGGGTGGCTTAGTGAGTTAAGTGTCTGCCTTGGGCTCAGGGCATGATCTCAGGGTCCTGGGATGGAGCCTCACGTCGTGTTCCCTGCTCAACGGAGAGCCTGTTTCTCCTCCTTCTACTCTCCTCCCTGCTTGTGCGTGTGCATTCTCTCTCTCTCTCTCAAATAAATAAGTAAATAAATAAGTAAATAAATAAATAAATCTTTTAAAAAAAAATGACAAAAATCTTCCCATGAAGATTCCCCTATAAATATATGATAGGTTTAATTAGCAGTTATTTCATTATGTATCTTTAATATAAATGGAAATGATTCCAAATAAGAGGCTGTCATTTTCAATAATTGTTGTTGGCATGGTTTTAGAAGAATTGCCTTCTTGGTTGCTGTAGTGTTGTCTGTGTGTGTGTGTGTGTGTGTGTGTGTGTGTGTGTGTGTGTGTTTCTGTCTCTTCACTGAGCAAAAGTTATCTATCAACAACCTGAAAATTTTTCTTTCATTAAAAAAAATCTCTTTATCCTGACTAATCCAGTTTTCCCACTTTTGCACCCATGTTTTGTACTTGAGAACATTCAGAAGGCACGGTGACTTATTCAGGGCCACAATTCAAATGGTCACACAGATCAAGACTCAAGTTCGGAGTCCAACTCTCTCGGCCCATAGCCCAGCACCGTTTCACTGCTGGTGTCCGAGAGCCTGGGGCTTGTCGAGGCCTTCTCTTCTTCGTGGTTTCATGTTTTCAATAAACACCTGCTCAATACAGGCCAAGGCACGGTGGGCTAACAGCGGGTCCAGTCCCTGCTCCCCGGAGGACAGACAGCAAACAAATAAGCACACGGGTGAACCTATCACAAGCCAAATTAAGTTCTGGTAAGGAGGGCGACAGCCCTGAGAGGGTGACCAGGGACACCTGTCAAGGATGCCTTCTCGGAGCGAGTGACCCTTGATCTGGAAGAGGTGCGTGACGGGAGGGTGGAGAAGAGCAGGTGCCCTGAGGGGGCAGGAAGACAGGGATTGTTGCATTTAGACTCCACGTCCGTGAAAAGCCCCTTGGCCCGGCTTCCCCACAAGCCGCAGCGTCCACAAGCCAGGGAGCGTCCACTGCCTCCGCTGCAGGCAGTCATCCCGTGATCACTGATGAGATCTAGAGCTTCCAGAGCCGATGGGAGAACCTGCTTCAGCAGCAGCACAAGAAAAAGTAGAGCTGAAACAGCACGTGCTTTGCCATCGCCCCCCGGTTCACTGTGCTGACCTTACTTGCTTGCACAAGGAGTTCAGGCAGTGGGGGGAGAGTGAAGAAGCCAAATTTCTCTGCATTGAATGCTTTGTGACTATGAAATTTTGTATCTCTCTTTCCTGTCTTCCTTCAAACAAAGAGTAAAAGGGATCTGTTTAGGAGCGCCTGGGTGGCTCGTGGGTTAAGCGTCGTACTCTTGGTTATCAGCTCAGGTCATGATCTCAGGGCTGTGGGATCGAGTCCTGTGTCAGGCTCTGTACTCAGTGCAGAGTCTGCTTCAGATTCTGTCTCCCTCTCTGTCTCCCTGTCACTCACTTTCTCTCAAATAAATAGATAAAAA
This sequence comes from Canis lupus familiaris, assembly GCF_011100685.1. NCBI lineage: Eukaryota > Metazoa > Chordata > Mammalia > Carnivora > Canidae > Canis > Canis lupus. Next base: position 6,558,156 of record NC_049256.1, on the reverse strand, counting down.
TCTTTTTAAAAGTGGGGAGAGATCTATTTCTAAAATATCTTTATTTACAGTTATATATATTAACCTAACAAACGTAAGTAGTCCTATGAGCATATATAAAATTTGGTTAGGCAGATCCAAGGACTTTTTTTTTTAACTTAACCTGAGACAGTATATTTTCGGGACACTGATAACCCACTATTTAAACCATAACCTCACGATGAACCCCATTTCTCAGGGAAAGGGACACTGGGCGCTTTCTGCTCACTGGCATTTTAGGTGGAAGCTCAGGACTGTTTATTGGTAGCCTAACCAAGCACTCTCATTATCTTTAATTACCCCAGATCCAGGTTAAAATGTTAGGACATCAGCTAGACTCTGACTTCGTATGTTTGGCTCAAACACAAAGATCCCAGCAAAGCTTACCTGTCACCCAATTAGAAACATCATTAAAAATATAAACCTCAAGCATACACAGTAATACCTGCTCATAGGCTGTAAGTTCATCTCATGCTCTAGAAGAAGTAAATGGTTTATGGGATTATTCCATCATTTGTGCTATCCTCTTGCTGTTGCATTTCCCACAAAAATCCAAAATGACTCTTTGGTGGTCTCTCGCTCTCTCTACAAATCCCAGACAGGAGAACGTGTTGGGACTATTTCTCACAACAAATCCTGGATTGGTTGATTCAGTGGCCCATAAACCTGACTCCAGCTTGACAACGTCCAACAGTGGAAAGTAGAAAGTCCCTGGCGCCTAAGAGCAAGGACACCTTTTCCACGAGGCCTCAGCCATCCTCCCTTCTAGTCACACTAACCAAAGTTGTGTTACATGGTTGTCCTCCAACGGTTCACTAGCAGATAGACGGAGGCCACAGTGATGGGCTTCGGTCAGTCCAGATGGACACCAATGAGGCTAGAGAGAGGCCAGCCTCCCCTAAAGCTCACAGAGGGCTGAACAACCTGGGGCTTTGTTGGGAGGGAATGAGGCACAGAAGGGACAGCTGTAGATAGGCAGCCAATGGGCTCAGACACAGTGGGTTTTAACACGTGGGGCCTGGGCACCTGCATTTGACCAGCACTCCAGGTATTCCCTAATAGGACTGACTGGGCCTGAGAGAAATTACCAGGTCTCACGCGTGCATCACACTCTTTCCACTAATAATAACAGTGTCTACCTCCAAAGATGACATGAGAGGAAACATGAATGCACAGCCCTGCTCTTCCTTCCCAGTCAGGTCTAAGCTCTTTAAGGACAAGTTGTTAATCAGGGACCCCTCGGCTCTCTGCACAATTCGTTTACTTCACAGACGTTTTGTTTATTCGGGCCAACGAGGGGAAGATGCCACAAAACAGCCGCTGAGCTTACAGGCTAGCATCACCCGAGGGAACGAGATACACCCTGTGTCGGGGCAGCTCCCGGCCTAATGAGGCAGGCAGGTACGAAGGTGGTGTGACCAGCACCATAGGCCGTGAGAGCATTCTAGAACAGCTTAAGCAGTGAAGGGCTAGTATCAAATTGATGTGCTAGAGGGATTGCCGTAATGAAGAAAATTAATTGTAGAGTGTTGAGAATGGAGGCAGAGTGTCCAAGTAGAACTAACTAATCTAAGCAAGAGAGAATTTAGGAGCTGAGAGGGGATGACAGCTGGAATGGAAAAGGATGGATGAACTAGAGGTGATTTGAAGATTGAATATGCTGGGTTGGGGGCTCAGGAGACAGGGCAGGCCTAGCAATAGAGATTTAACAGGCAGTGCTCTCAGCACATTGGAGCCACGGGTATAAATGAGGGCACATGTACTGAGTATTTATTAGAGACCTATTGGTGGCCTTACTGATGTTTTATGCTGCTGCATATCAATATGCATGAGCAATGAAGAAATATAATGTTCTTTCTCCTCCTTGGCAGTAGGTCTCCTGTGATTTTTTTTTTCCCCTCATGATGACTAGAATCATATTGCCTTTCCTTTAGATGAAGCTTTTTTTACTTTGTGGGCAGGAGGGCCTTCCCTTTTGCAAAGAAATATCACCCCCCCCCCCCCCATAGCCCTCACCACCATCGTGATGAGAAGCGTCGACTTTATTGTCAGACACGCTCCGGGTTTCAGTTCCGGCTCCCCACCACATTAGTCACGTGAAATTGAGCACATTTCTTAATCTTTATAAACCTCATTTTCCTCTCCTGCAAAATGAGAATAATATTATCTCCACTTATCATAACTGCATTTCCTTTCCTTTGTTCAAATAGAGACGAAAAAAGGAGGCAAATATGAAAAGGAGCAGAAGCTTGCTTCCGACTTCAGCTAATATGATGTATTAGTGACTGAAGCCGGAATGCCAACGTGGGGGTCGTGTGTACTTAAAGGGGTCGGTCGGCATGTACCACGGGCATTGGCCCATCCCACTGTGTTTTCTCTAGAACCATGTCCCAGCTCTAAGCCCGGTGACAGAGGCTGCCTTTCTGCCTCTCAGACACATTCCCAGGGAGTATTTCCTTCTCAAGGGGCCACGCCATCAAGCGAACGACACCTTGGGTTTATGCTAGCAGTCCCGTGGCTTGTACCTGCTTATAATGGCACATCAAAACGTCACAGCGCATCAGGCCTCAGAGGCCTCAGAGGCCTCAGAAGTCAGGTGGCACAGCCCCAGCTGAGAAACCACATGGGAAGGCATTACAGAGGTGTGGCCAGGAATGGCCCAGGAACCTTCGGAGCAAGCACCCCACGCCTGCCGTTTCCAGACGGTTCTAGCTCAGGGTTGTTTGGGATGCTGAAGACATTTCCCAGCTCCCATGGCTGTGGTTAACTGGAACTCTCTGGAAAAGACAAGAAGTAAAACCCCTTAACTTAATACCCTATATGAGATATTTCACTTTTTTTTTAATGTACTTGACATCTTTCTGACAAATAAGCCTTCCGTGTCCATGCTGAGGCTAGTCCCCCTCTTGTCCGAGCCTGTCAAACCAGTGGTGCTGAGCAAAGCAGAACAGGGGTGAGGAAATCCAGGAACAGCAGTGGGAGCTCAGGGAAGCCCTGGACAGCTTTGCCCTGAAGAAACCATCTGACAGACATTTGCTTTTCCTAACACATCCTTGGTAAGCCATTCTGATGACGTGGTCACCTCAGATCTCTCTCGGCTCTCCCTAAGCATTTTTCAGGGTTACGAAGCGGCTATTCTGGAAGGAAAGCAACTTGATGTCAGGGGCTCCTTCGAGCCTTGGGAATTAGGGCTCAGAAGCTTGGAACTGGAGCTCAGCTGCTAGTGGGAAATACACTGTGAATGTTTTATTCAGTAATGCATATATAACATTGAGCGGAATCCAAATACATAAATCACTTATACAATAGCCGTTAAAAGCTACCTTCCAGCATTTCGGAGCGCAGCGGCCAGAATTGCTCACGAAGTCCTCTATTGCCACCTGCTGTCCGAATATGCTATTGTGCCGTGAAATCTGACTCCCAGTTTTCCTCTGCAGCCTCTTCATAGTCCTTCGGCTCTCGGATTTTTCCAGGGTAAAGTTTGCCTCCCCCACCCCCAACCCAAACTGAAATCCCGTATGGTTTTGAGGATTGCAAAGCAGAACCGTAGCAATCTTTAACACCCTGGGAGGACAGAGGAAACAGGATGGGGCGGAGATGCCCCTGGCCAGCCTGCATCTCGAGGGCGAGGACTCAGTACCCCGTGTATCTTTAGATTGAGATTGGGTCCCATTATCACAGCTGTCTACCTCTCAGTGTCTGTATGTCACGTCACCAATACGTTACAGCAAATGAATAGGAATTCTTGGTATCAGCAGTAAAACTTGCCCATAAATCAGCATGAGCTCACAGGATTCCCAGTATAGAAACCTTACCCCAGATGTTGCCATGAGACACCAGAGCCAGGAGGTAAATTTGGTTGCCTGTGCTAATTACTTAGACATGGCTAAATAATTGTTGTGTAGCTTTTTGACATCCGTTCAAAATGGTCATCATATCCTGAATGACAGTGGTGAGCCAACCGGGCATCAGACTCTAGGCCAAACTGAAGATCTCCAATGTAGCCATGGGTCGTGGAGCACTAACAGGGGTCACCTGAGCATCTTCAAGTGACGTATGAGCATTATACAGCTGGGTTACAGCCATGAGCCCTTCTGAACGTGAAGTGGCATCATTAATGTCTTACCAGCTCAGAAACAATACACTGGCATCTCGGCTCCTGGAAGTTTCGTGAAACGCTGGATAGAGAATATCCAGAATGTAGCCACATGGCGACTCAGGGTAGCGCAAGGGCACAGAAGTCCCTTCTGAGCCACGGGGCACTGTGACACATCCATGATGCAGATGTTGTATGAGACATCTGTGACAGACTAGTAGGCTGAGGAGCCATACCTGGAGATGACCGTGGTCTTCGTAGGCCAAGGCATTCTATAACCTGAAACTAAGAGGCAGAGTTCCTAAAGCGTCCTGGGCCCTTCGGTTCTGGGCATGAGTATGGCCCCCAAAGAAGATGTTGTCAGGACACATTATCTCCCAAGACAAAGGCTAAGTTAAAGGGACGGGGAGAGAATCATATTTCAAGTTTAGGGAGAAATTAAAAAGCGGATGGCTTTTCACTTTCACCATAAGCTATGGAAAGCAATATGGAAAGATAGAATGGTAGAGACGAACATTGAAAAGTCTGACAAAGGCTGTAAACTCCAGAATTGGACATATTGCTTATCTATTGCTGCATAATAAATTATAAAACTGAGTAGCTTAAAACAATGTTTATCACCACTCCCAGCTTCCATGAGTCAGATATTCAGACTGCACACGTCTTGTGGAGAATGTCCTGCAGTGACTAGACCTCGGGCAGGAGCCTCACAAGCAGGGGCCCGGAATCACCCCCACTCACTTACCCGTCTGGTGGTTGGCACCGGCTGTCAACTGGGGGCCTGGTAGAAGCGGTCACCAGAACATGCACACACGGCCCCACCGGGTACACGGGGCTTCCTCACAACATGGTGGCTGGATTCCAAGGACAAGAGCCCCAAAGAAGAGAGCCAGGCAGAAAACAGATTGCCTTTACGAGTTAGCCTCGGAAGCCATGCCATGTCACTGCCACTGTCACAGGTGTGTTGGTCAGGGTGCTCAGAGAACTTGCCCAGATTCAAGCAGGAGGAAATTAAGCTGCTCTCAGTAGAGGAGCGTGAAGTCACACATGTGGAAAATACATCAGGCATGCCTGTGCCCTTCATTGTAATTCCCTCCTTACATTGCACAGCAACAGAGTGTGACGTGTTGTGGGCCCCCAGAGAACATTGGACAGGTATGCCACGGACAAATGGGTGGGTCAGTGGGTTGGCGCCGGTTCTGATTCTCTCTCCAACATGCAGTTTGACCTGGTCTTAGTCTCTCTGGATCTCAGTTTCCTCTCCCAGAAAACAAATACACCGAGCTCTGAGTCAGTGACCATTCCCTTTTCTTTTTTTTTTTTTTTTTTTTTTTTTATTGGTGTTCAATTTACTAACATACAGAATAACACCCAGTGCCCGTCACCCATTCACTCCCACCCCCCGCCCTCCTCCCCTTCTACCACCCCTAGTTCGTTTCCCAGAGTTAGCAGTCTTTACGTTCTGTCTCCCTTTCTGATATTTCCCACACATTTCTTCTCCCTTCCCTTATATTCCCTTTCACTATTATTTATATTCCCTTTTCTTAGTAGCCAGATACACATGCTTCAATGGTAGTGGGCTTGCTACAGCAGTAATTCTGAATAAGAGGGTGATGATAAAAGTTTGGGAAAGCACCCCACCCCCACCCCCCTGCGCACCAAAAACCCCAATTCCCCTCCCCACCTTGAGAATCCCAAAGTAAATGATCTCTAAAATTTCTGCTGGCTCTGATTGATCATGAGCCTTGAAACCTTGAAACAAATTGCTTGGCCTCTTTGGGTTTTAGTTTCCTGCTCCAGGGGTGCCTGGGTGGCTCAGTGGGTTAAGCATCTGACTCTTGATTTCTGCTCAGGTCATGATCTCAGGGTTATGGGATTGATAGAGCCCCGTGTGGGGCTCCCTGCTGGGTGTGGAGCCTGCTTAAGATCCTGTCTCTCTGACATCCCCTCACTTCCATCCCGCTCACACTAAAAAAACAACAAAAAAGTTTGCTGCTCTGTAAAACAAAAGGCCTATTAAATTATCAGTTAAACTTTTTCAGCTGATTCACATGATTTTAGTATTTCTTTTGACACAAGATTCCTTTATCCACGCTAATTCTGCTTAGCTACATGAATACTTGAGTCTATAGGATTCCTGTGTTTGTAAGTTTCCCATTCAAGCCATTTGAGATGTTTTCCTTTGTGTGGAACCATAGAATCACAAAGTGGCTTTGTGATAGGACTTGGAAATCATCAAACTCTCCATTTTACAACTGAGAAAACTTAAGCACAGAGAGGCCAAGTGATGTGCCCAAGGTCAGCAGGTGTATTAGTCAAGGTTCAATAGAGGAACAAACCAACTGGATTTAAAAGATTTACTGTGAGGAACTGGCTGAAATAATTCGAGGGACTGAGAAGTCCCTCAATCTGTAAGCAAGAGACCCTAGAAAGTTGGCACTGTAATTCAGTCCAAGTCTGAAGGCCTGAGAACAGGAGATGGTGAAAGGCAGTGAATTCTTCTGGGGGGCACAAACCTAATTACTGGGAGGGCATTCTAATTACTGAGTCCACCAACTCAAATGCTAATCGCATTTGGAAACACCGTCACAGACACACCCAGGAACAGTGTTGAACATGGGCATCCCTTGGCTCAATTCCAACTGACATAATATTAACCATCATAAAGGGCAGGGTTAGAGGCTGTGTAGGCTAAAATCTTGTCACCTAAGGCAGTATACTTTACTCTGTGTGACATCATCCTGTTAATCAAAAATATGTAAATGTGTGCACCCTAGGTGACACTGCCATCTTCTTTTTAATTCCACAGATACGACAAATGTTCAATTCGTTTTCATAAAAGTACAGATTTTTTAGACATGAAAACTCTACATCAAAAAACCGGAAATCCACCCTAATTTTAACGAGAGATAATCATGAACACACATGGAGGTTCCGGGTATGATGTTTGTGGGGACCAACAACATTTGAATACGTGTAGAACTAGGTATTTTAAATACAGGCTTTTTAATCTACTAAGTTAATTATTTAGGAGGTGGTAGGGGGCATGAGGAGAAGCGTACTGCTACATTACAGTGTAGGAAAAAGGAAGGGGCCATATTTGGGGTTAAATTTGTATGTGTTTTTTTAATTGTAGTAAGATACACACAATAAAGTTTATCACCCTAACCATTTTTAAGAACATGTGTTACCGGGATCCCTGGGTGGCGCAGCGGTTTGGCGCCTGCCTTTGGCCCAGCGCGCGATCCTGGAGACCCGGGATCGAATCCCACATCGGGCTCCCGGTGCATGGAGCCTGCTTCTCCCTCTGCCTGTGTCTCTGCCTCTCTCTCTCTGTGACTATCATAAATAAATAAAAATAAATAAATAAATAAATAAATAAATAAATAAATAAATAAATAAATAAATAAATAAATAAAAATTAAAAAAAAAAAAGAACATGTGTTACCTAAAGAATACAAGGAAATGCTGGGCCTTACTGTTCACAAATCAAATCAAATTGAAGCACAAGGTAACTTTCCCAGGCCCAGCTCCACACTCCATAGGGAGGTGCTCTAGCCACAAATTGCAGATACCTTAAAACACGGTATGAAAAACTTCTACTTTGTAAAATAGTCACAGCCCATCATGGTTTGTCTAAACCCATATATTGACCTTTCCATATATTGACCTTTTTGAATGCTAAGCCCTACGTCATTTGGATGTGCTCATCATTTACCTAATAAATTCTACTTCCTCCCACCATTTTTTTAAGTTTTGTCCTGAATTTTAGTTACATTTTATGTTTTTAAAAATATCTTGTGTAATACTAAAACACAGTTACGTCAAAAGTGTCGAGAGCCAGCAAGCCACTACTGTTTTAAAACCAAACATTGACTTTTACATAACACTCTTCAGTCTCCTACTCCAGTTTGTATTTTTTGTAAATAGAGGGTGTGACCTGTGTCATGAATTGAACTTGATATTCTGTTGCCTAACTTCAAAGTATATCCTCGATCAAGGTTCTTGTTATGATGCCTTTGCCGTGTTTATGGAGTCATGGTGATGAGGTGGTTTGAACTTTGACCCTGTTTCTCCATGGGCTTGGGGCTGGCTGCCTGACCAAGGAGCCGCTCTGCAGCTCACCAGCTCTTGTCATGTAGAACAGGCTCCTTCCCTTTCCCTGGCCTCTGTCTTCTCCTCCCTACCCCAGGGATATTAATACCTGTTTCCTAAGAATTTAATAACAGGGAATGACATTCAGTTCCCATTAAGTGCCTGAACTTAGTAGGTATTCAAAGAATATTCATATTCTTCTTTTGGGATTAAACTCTCCCAGGCTTTATCCATAGCAACCACTTTGAAGTCCTTTGATCGTCAAGAGACTATTGGAGTACTAGGATGATTGTGGAGAGCAATATTTCTGCGTCTAAAGGATTCATCTCATTTTAGCTCTTCTGATCTCTAGCACTTGCTTCTATTCAAAATTCCAAGAGAGCTTTTCTTTTCTCATAACTCTAGTTGTTACCTTTCTGTCACTTTTTTTACCCCCAGTCTTGAGTCCAAACTCACATCTGTCACTGAGTTTGTTTTCGGTTAAATCTTAGGGTTGTTTTCCTGGGTTTTGAGTTTGGGATGTGTGTAATATACAAATGTCAAAATATGTAAGCCTTTTTGTGACATAGTCTGGAAACCACTCATAAGAACACTCATTCTCACTGGCTACTGACTCAAAATTCTTTAACTGAGGAAAAGTATTGAACATCATTTGTTCTATATATAAAAATTTTAGCAGGCATTTTTCTTTTATCTTCATGGAATTTACTTTCATGATACCCTCTCAGAGCCCTTATCTTCTATTAATCTTTTTTACAATCCTTGTCCATCTCCTGGAAGACAGCAAACACTTTTCCTCTTTGTAACTTGTGCAACCGCGACCATACCCAGTAGATTTTGACCAAAGGCAAAATTAAGTCCGCACCACATCAGATGTGTAAGTAACACAGTTGAGAGAGGTCAGATTTTATGCAGAAGACGTGACTGGTTTTCTGCAGCTAATGTGAATTCAGAGCCTCTCATATAAGTTGGTGTAGAAAGAGAAGCAGAATAGAAGTTGGAATTTGCAAAACTGTGGGAGGAATGTTCCGTATCCTCCTTCAAAAATATATTCTGATGCAATGGCTAGTATCAAAGAGCCAAGAAATAACAGGTATTAATGAGGATGCAGAGAAAAAGGCCCCTCATACAGTGTTGGTGGGAATGCAAATCATTATAGCCTCTGTAGAAAACAGTATAGAGATTCCACAAATATATTAAAAATAGAACTACCATATGATTGAGGAATTCCACCGAGTATTTACCCAAATAAAACGAAAACGCTAATTCAAAAAGATGTATGCACCCATATATTTATTGCAGCATTATTTACAATGGCCAACATTTGGAAGCAATCTAAGTATTCGATGATAGATAAAGATTTTTATATATACAATGGAATATTACTCATCTGTTAAAAAAATGAGGTCTTGCCATCTGTGACAAGATGGTTGGACCCAGAAGGTACCATGCTTAAGTGGAATAAGATAGAGAAAGAAAAATCATATGATTACACTTATCATTTAAAAATTTAAATGGAATTTTAAAAAAAACAAATAGACAAAACAAAAGAACAGAAATAGAACCATAAATACGGAGAACAACCTGGTGATTACCAGAGGAGAGCCACCTCCTCTGGAAAATGGGTGACGGGGAGTAGGAGGTATAGGCTTCTAGTTATGGAGTGAGTAAGTCACGGGGATGAAAGATACCACATAGGGAATGTAGTCAATGGTATTGCAAAAGCATTGTATGAGGACAGTTAGTAGCTACGCTTGTGCTGAGCATGGCATAATGTATGAAGCTGTCAAATCTTCATACTGTATACCTGAAACTAATGTAACATTGTGTGTCAGCTATACTTCAATTTTTTAAAAAATTGCATTAAAAAATATATGTATGGGCAACTTGCAAGCAAAGCCCATCAACTCTTACACCAGTTTGTGACTAGTCTGGAGGGAGATCCCCCAGAAGAGAGCAGAAATTCTGTCTTTTCTGAGAGTAGGTCAACAAACAATTGAGTAGTTTTAATTATACAGATAGAATAACAGGACATTAGATGCAGAATATTAAAATCTGCATCATCCAAGGAAGTTGATTTTTTTTTTTTTTTGGTCTATTTGAGAAAGAGAGAAAGAGCAGTGGGAAGGGCAGAAGAAAAGGGAGAAGCAGGCTCCCCATGATCAGGGAGCCCGACTTGGAGCCCAGGACCCCAAGATCATAACTGAGCTGAAGTCAGACGCTTAACTGACTGAGCCACCCAGGTGCCCCTAAGGAAGATGATTTTAAACATAGGTAGACATATAGAGGACTATCACCAGCCAACAGTAAAGTGCACTAGAGTTCATGTGAGAAGGAATTCAAAGAAGAAAGACCCAACAAGCAATATTACAAACTACAAACTTGAACAGCTTTTCAAGTCAGCCACTGAGTGGAGCCAACCCCAGGAGTTTGGTTTCTGCTGGTCTCGTGCTGTCCTGACAGATCCTGGAAGCAACAGTTCCACATTGGCCTTATAAAGAAGAAGGACTGCGATCCAGCAATCCCAAGAATGTATTCTCACTATTCACAACAGCCATAAAAATGGAAACAACCCCGTGCTCATCAGCTGATGAATGGATAAATAGAATATAATATATCCATACAATGGACTATATGCAGCCATAAAAAGTAATGACGTACTGATGCATGCCAGGCACAAAAGGATATATATTGTGTGATTTCATTTTTATGAAATAGCTGGAATAGGCAAATCCATAGAGACAGAAAATAGAGAAGTAGTTGCCAGGAGCTGGGAAGGTTTGGGAGGTTGGGGAGATGACAACTCATAGGTACAGCTTCTTTTGTGGATCATGAAAATTAATTATAATGATGAGTGTACAACTGCCACTCAGGTGCCCCAAATATTGACTTAGTTTTAAAAATATTAAATAGAATTACCAAATGAGGGGTACCTGGGTGGCTCAGTGGTTGAGCATCTGTCTGCCTCTGACTCCGGTCGTGATCCCAGGGGTCCTGGGATCGAGTTCTGCATCTCCCTCTGCCTGTGTCTCTGCCTCTCTTTCTGTGTCTCTCATGAATAAATAAATAAAATTGTTTAAAAAAGAAAAAGAATTACCAAATGACCTAGCAATTCTACTTCTGAGTATATGCCCAAAAGAATTGAAACCAGGGACTCAGACAGATGTTTGTATACCAGTATTCTCAGCATTATTTGTAATCATCAAGAAGTGGAAGCAACCCAAGTATCCGTCAGCAGATACATGGATAAACAAAATGGTCTGTGCATACAGTGGAGTATTTTCAACCTTAAGAAGGAAGGAGCTTCTGACACGTGCTACAAAGGGATGAACTTTGAAGACAGTATGCCCAGTGATGTAACCCAGGCCAAAAAGGACAAACATTGTGTGATTCCACTTACAGGAGGGAGGTCCTTACGGAAAGTAGCATGGTTGCCAGGGTAAGGGAGGAATGAAAAGTTACAGTTTAATGGGTACAGAGTTTCAGTTTGGGAAGGTGAAAAAGTTAAGATGAATGATGGCCATGTTTTTACAGCATTGTGAATGTGCTTAATGCCACTAAAGCATACACTTCAAAATAGAGCAGCAAATTTATGTTATATGTATTTTACCACAATAAAAAACAGTATTGGGTGTATTTCAAATTTTAGAGCAGGAAAGCTTTTTTTGAGTGGGTTCAACTGGAATATTTAAAAGTCCTTATTTGTGAAGGAGACAAGGCCTGAGACATCCAGAGTGAACCCCACCAAAGGAGCTAATAAAAGGCACACTTGGGCAGCCCAGAGGCTCAGCGGTTTAGCAACGCCTTCGGCCCAGGGTGTGATCCTGGAGCCCTGGGATCGAGTCCCATGTCGGGCTCCCTGCAGGGAGCCTGCTTCTCCCTCTGCCTGTGTCTCTCCCCGCCCCCCTCCTCTCTCTCTGTGTCTCTCATGAATGGATTAAAAAAAAAAATCTTAAAAAAAAAAAAAGGCACACCTGGAGGGAATCCACACTCCAGTCACAGTCCCAAGCCATGTAGTTAGCTGGAAAGAAGAATAAGTAGGGATGAGGTACGCTTGATTACGTTCTTTCCTGTATATTAGTTTGCAATGGCTGGGATTTTGTTTCTTAACCACTCTACTCTCCCCCAGCTTTAATAAGGTTTGCTGGACAAATAAAAAATGTGTGTATTAAAGTGTATAACATGATATTTTGATAGACATATAAATTGGGACATGATTACCCCAAACTCATTAAAATGTCCAGCATTGTACATAGCTACCCTTCCATGTGCATGTGGTGAGAACACTTGGGATCTACTCTCTTTAGCGAGTTTTATTATTAATAACCGTGGTCACCATACTGTACATTAGGTATCCAGGATGTAAACTTACTTAGAACTCAAAGTTTGTACCCTTTGATCAAACCTCCCTCCCCCATTTCCTCCACCCTCCCCCCCCAGCCTTTGGTAACTACCATTCTCTCTGTTACTATGAATGTGACTTTTATTAGTAGGATCATTGCCAGTATTTGTCCTTGTCCAGCTTGTTTCATTTAATATTAGGTCTTCCAAGTTCATCTATATTTTTGCAAATGGTAGGATTTCCTTCTTTTTATGGCTGAATAATACTCCACTGTGTGTGTGTGTGTGTGTGTGTGTGTGTGTGTGTTTGTGTGTGTGTATTCATTTATATAGACATTTTCTTTATCCCTTCACCTGTTTGGGACACGTGGGTAGTTTCCATTTCGTGGCTTAGAACAATACGTCAATGAACCTAGGAGGACAGATACCTCTTTGGGACACTGATTTTATTTCCTTGGCTATTGACCCAAAAGCAGGATTGCTGGATCATGTGGTAGTTCTATTTTTAGTATTTTGAGGAAGCTGCACACTGTTATTCCATAATGGCTATATGAACTTGTTTTTTAAATTTTACTATGGAAAAACATGGATAAATACAAAAGTATATAGAATAGCATAATGATCTCCATGTACTGATCACCTTTAATCATTTTATACTCATGGCCAATGGTATTTTATCTGTATGTGAACCCATGCCCTCCCATATTATCTAGAGAAAAATTTGTATTTCATACAAAACTATTTTGGTACAAATCTGAGAAGTTTTTTTTAACATAAACTATAATGCCATTATCATTCCTAACAAATTAATAATAATTCCTAAGTATCATAAAATATACAGCATCTAAATTTTGAACTGTCTCATAATCTTTTAAACTTTGCATGTTTCAATTAAGATCCAAATCAGCTTCTGGATTTCCTTAAAGGTAGAAGTCTTGCCTGAATCCTTTTTTTTTTTTTTTTTCCTCACTCTTGTTTTTCCTTATAATTCATTTGCTGACAAAGTTAAGTTCTTATGTCTGGATTTTGCTGATTTCATCTGTTTTGTCACTTACTTGTATAAAAAATGGTAGTTGAATCTTAACCGTTAGGTTCTTAACTTTGGCTAGACGTTAGACTCACCTAGAGAGCTTTTAAAAAAAAAAACCCTGACATGTGTGGAAATAGTTTGGCAGTTCCTAAATAAAAGCATAAAGCTATCATGTGACCCAGCAAAATTATTGAAACAGGTGTTCAAAGAAAAACTTTTACGCAAATGTAGCAGTATTCTTCACAATAGCCAGAAGGTGGAAACAACCCAACTGTCCTTCAGCTGAGGCATGGATAAACAAAATATGGTATACCCATACAATAGAGCCCATTCCATTAATGGAAAATTAATAAAATACTGTTACATGCTTCAATCCAGATAAGCCTTGAAAACATGTTAAGTGGAAGAAGTCTGACACAGAGGCCATATATCTTATGGTTCCAGGTATATGAACTGTCCAGACTGGGGAAATCCAGAGACATCAAGTAGGTTAGTGGTGGCCAGGGGCTGAGGGGAGGGGAAAGGTGAGTGACTACTTAACGCGTATGGGGCTCGATAGCAGTCATGGGTATACCACAGTGTCAATGTCGTTAACATACACTTTAAAGTGGCTTAAATAGTAAGTTTTATGTTATGTATTTGACCACAAGTTTTAAAACTCCTGATGTGAAAGCCACACCGAGGCTAAGTAAACCATAATCTCTTAAGTGTGACCCAAACATCAGAATATTCTAATGCTCTCCAAGGGATGCCAGTGTACTGCCAAGACTTGGAATTCTTGGTGGAGGCTGGATTTCAAGCCTTCTTCGTAGGTGGTAGTGGAGGTGTGATATATTTAAGTTTGTGCCAGTCTGTTCACTTGTTCTTGGGAATAGCTATGTCTTTTCTGCTTAGAGTCAGCAGATGCTGTCAGAAATCGCTGCTTCAAGTCACGCAAAATGTTGTCTCTTTTTTTTAGAAAATAAATTTTGGAAAACTGGAGAAGGAAAAGATCATCTTGCATTGACCTGAGTGGGGTTTTTTAAAACTTGTGTTAGTTGGCATACAGTGTTCCATTAGTTTCGGGTGTACAAAATAGTGACTCAACCTTGTTTTTTTAATAGGAGAGAAAAAGGCCCTCCATTCTTTTCTAACTGCCCCTGAGCTTTGGAAGGCAGCCAGTGTGGCCCATGGGGTGGGGGCACCGTGCAAGGGGCCCCACAGCCTCCCAGCACACACCCTGCCAAAGCGGGTGCTCTCCTGGCTACTCTTTGAGAAGACCTACGGGCAAGAGGCCAAATAACCCCCACTGGTGCTCGGGGAGGGCAGTGAACTTTCTCTTGTCATCTTTCTCAACCAGGGACAGCTCAGGAGGTCATCGGCCCTGTCGAATCTCAGCAGAGCTTGCTTCCTGACCTCAGGAAGGAAACTGCCATTTCCTTAGCCTCCCATGAGCCCGTATCAGGCCACGGCTGTTGCCAGCTCTGTGGCTTTGGCAGAGTTACAAATAGGCTAAATGTAGACCGGGAGTCCTAGTTCTCCTCTGCTTCAGCCAGCTTCCTTTTCTGGCAAAATCTGAATAAACCCAAAACACTGGGCAAGCAGCTTGTTGCTCCCCATGCAGCTTCACAAAGTTAAATCCTTTAAGAGATCCAAGAGATGGATGGCTTGTAACATCCTTTGCTCTGCATCACTCCATGAACATCCTAAACTCCCATTCCTGAAAGTGAGGCTGAGAGGCATCCCTGGAGGAGAACGAGACATTAAATTGTCCTCTGGTCAGAAGGACTCTTCTCTTTGAATAACATGGGGTTTCCATTTAAAATATTAATTAGAAAGAATAGAAGACACTTATTCCAAGGACGTGTGCTGTCCAAGGTCATTTAGATTTGGTTCTGAACCCAATTCCCCTCACCAGCAACATTTCTAGATTCATCTCCAACCCAGAAGCAGACCCTGCTTCTTCCTTTCCATGCCCTGACCCTTGATATGCTTGTTCAGCTCTAATAAAGTATAAAGCTTGGTTGTGAATATTAAAAAAAAAAAAAAAAAAAAAAACATAAATTTTGAAGTCAGAGGACCTGGAATGGAATATGGCAGCTCTATAAAATTCATTTACCAGTTGTGAAAATGTGGAGTGGCTAATAAGAACTGCGAACTCGTCCATAAGATGCATGTGGGTATAAGTATTGTATAGGGTATTTGTTAAAAAAGAAAAGGGAGGGAGGGCGGGAGGGAGGCAGACCACCCAGGGAAGGAAGGAAAGGAGGAAGGAGGAAAAGGTCATGAAGTAAACAGACCACGTACCGTCCTCCTAGCGACCGTCCCCAGCTCCTTTACCCGTGAACTCGCTCCCATCTCCCTCCCCCCAAGACGACATAAAGCCTCCCGCCTCCACTACCCTCCCTCCCGTCCGCCCCCCTCCTCCCTCCCGCCCGCCCTCCCGCCCTCACCCCTCCCTCCACCCCCTCACGCTCCCCCTATCCCGCCCCCACCACCGCCCAGCACCCCCCACCCCGACCAATCCATCTAAGCAAGGCACATGCCCAGTAACTTCCCTAAATATGTGTTGCTAAGTAGGTAAAGCAAGTGATCCTCCGACTTAATCCCTGAGGCCAGAGAGGTTAAGGGACAAGATGCAGAAAAGCCTTCTCTCTCTCCTGTGGGAGTGGCCTGAAAGCCGCCAGAGTTGGGTACAATCTCCGGAAGCTTGCTTGGGATTAAACCAGGTTACATACAATTTAGGATGTGCTGGTAAATCCTAATGTATCCATCGAGGATCCGTGACTACTTGAAAATAAAGATATAAGTTAGGGATAAAGTTATGAGGCCAAGGCATATAATGATTGCCTTTCAATTATGATTCATACCTGCTTCTTTTTTCCCTTTCAAATATAATTTCCAGGTCACTTGATATTCTTTTACAATCTCATTTTTAATAATGACATATTAAGGATATGCTATAAGAGAAAGCTATGGGTGACTCTGTGGCAGCTAATTTGAAAATCTAATGAAAAGTAATTTAAGCTGAGAAATAAAACTTTTTTAAGATTTTTCTTTGGCCGAGTCCTTGATCAATGTTTCTAAATGCTATTGTTTATAAATATTTTATGGACATTTAAAATATATATATATTCTTTGAGGCGCAAGTATGTGTATTTAGTTTGCTCACTGTATGATTCAAATCCTGTATGTCAGTACTTTTTTCAATATACTGGCTTTCTCTGATTTTGAAAGAAGAATATCCAAGTCCTCCACTATAATTTTATTCGATTTTGATCATTATTTTACCAGTTTCTCCTTTCATTTCTGATAGTTCAGAGTTTGTATACTTAGCGACCATCTGACATGCTGTGCGGAGTTCAAGACTACATCTTGTTAATAAATGTTGCTCATTATTCATTTAGCAATTTCAGATTCAAGTCTGCCTTGTGTACTGTTAATATAAACTAGTATTTTTCCCCAAAATATGCCTAGTGTATCCTAATTCACTCCTGGGTTTTCAGTCTTTATCACTCTTGTAGGTATTTTGTTATCTACCCGTTAGGTCGTTCACATCGGTATCATGGCTGCAAGGGTTGATGTTCTAACACCTCATTCCGTTATTGTGGTTTGTTTTCTCTTCCTCCCATCTTCGTTTCTGTTGTCTGTGAAGTAGCTCTGTGTTCCTTTTTCCCTCACTTTTTTTTGGGGGGAATTCTACTTGTCCCTGCCTTCTGTAGCCTGATCCCTGTAATTGGAAGCATACATTTGTTACTATTATTTGAAAAAGAATACCTGTCTTTCCCATCAAGACATCCATTTCCCTACATATATAAGTTTCATAAATCTGTACCTTCCCTAATAGTTGTTTCTTCCTGAATCTAAGTGCTCTTCCTGTACTTTTTTTTTTTTTTTTTTTTACTTTTTTTTTTTGTTTTTTTTAATCGTCTCCCTGAGGTTCAGGTCTGGCTGTTGGATTGCCCTCGATGGCTGCAGCTCCACAAGGATTGAAGGGAAGGGTTCTCTACTCCCTCGGAGCCTGGTGGCATAGCAACGATGGCAGCCACCTGCTTCCTGTTCCCAGGTCCCCTTGGACAATCCCAGCCTCAGGAACAGGGAGCACCAGTCTTGGCCTCCAGTTCCTCCTTGACTGGAAAGCTTTCTTACAAGAGGCAGATGTTGGCCAGAACCCCAGGCCCACAGACCTCATCCCCAAATCCCCAGCACTGGTCTCCAGATCATGTGTGGTCTCCAGGAAGAATGCTCCCATGAACTCCTGCAGCACCCCAGGCCTGTGCCCGAGACCTCACAGCAGCTGCCCCACCTGCCTCAGCGGCTGTATGCCTGTCTCAGAGTCAGACTGAGTTGGAGACTAGGGGGGAAGCTAGTATATTCAGCTCCCCAAGTTCCCAGAACCCCACTCTCTGCTACCACTTGCTATCTTACTAGAGAGATTTCAGATTCAGTTAGTTGTGTAGTGAGAACAGGGGACCTAATCAATATGTAAAACATAATCTATAAGAAAAGCCTATTTCAAGAACTTAGTTGACCTAGAAATAAAGACCTTTTAGAACACAACCTCCTGCCCCCTCCATGCCCCACCCCACACCTCCACCTTGCTGTCTCCGTCTCTTTGACTTGGCCTTTTGGGGGTTGCCTTGTGTTCTCACTTCTCCCTCCCCTTCCTTCAGTGAGGCTGGTAATGTAAAGATGGGCGTAGAGCTATATTTCATGTTTTCTATGTTAAGATACATTGAAGTTTAAAAATTGTGTCTTCAACAAAGCCATGAAGGTAAAGAGTGGGAGGCTTAATAATGGCCCCCAAAAGATGTCCACATCCTAATCCTTGGAACCTGTCGATATTTCCTTTTATGGCAAAAGGGACTTTGCAGATGTAATCAAGTTAGTGTGACAAGGATTACAATTAGGGCCCATATGAAAAATCCAGGATAGCCTTCTCAATTTAAGATGAGGGGATTTAAAATGAGGAGACCATCCTGGATTTATCATATGGGCCCTAATTATAATCACTAATGTCTCTCATAAGAGGAAGGCAGAGGGAGACTTGACTACAGAAGAGAGGGAGATGTAACAACAGAGCAGAGATTGGAGTGATGTGGTTTGAAGACAGAGGAAGAGGCCGCCAGAAGCTGGAAAGGACAAGAAGACAGATTCTCCCTTAGACCCTCCAGAAGGGCCCAGTCCTACTGACACCTTGACTTTAGCCCCATGAAACTAACTGACCTCTGGCCTCCAGAATGTGCGTTGTTTTAAGCCACCTAGTTTGCAGTAATTAGTTACAGCAGCAATTAATACATAAGGTAATCAATCCTTCGGAGAGCCCATAAGACCAATGCCACTATCTCCTGTGTCCCCAGTCCCCAGGAAGGAATGGAAGAGACACAGTCTTGAGACACACGCCATACATACACCATGACCCTCGAGGTTCTGGGAGCGTCGCTGGGGTGGAGACAGTTGATGCTGCTTGCTGCCTCTAAGCCCTTAGAGACGGTGCCCCTGTGGGCATATTCTCCACCAGTGCCCGAGAGAAGTCCTCTGGAGAGAATGAGTCTTCTTTGAGCGAGTGCATATGTGACGTCAGAGGCTCTGGGGAGGCAAAGCCAAGCTTTCCAAGGAGTGCAGGTTTCGGTGCGGCACAGACTGAGAATCTCAGGTGCCATCTGTGGGGGAACATCTAACCCTTGTCACACAGGAGAGATGGGGCCTCCCTCAGACATGTGAGTAAAAAAGCAAGATGAGTGAACTCGGTCAAACCCGACCTAGTCGTTCACATCCAAAGCTGTGTAAGAGCATCAAGTGTGGACAGAGAGGAAAACAGAAAATAGTCAGAGGGCCCATAAGACCAAGTCACAAAACAGTTGTGGGGAGGGAAAGGGGAGCATGATCTCCATACACACTTCTTTGTGACAGTTTGTGAAAGGTGGCCTCTGAAATCTTCAGGTATGATTCTCTCCCTGAAAAGGGAAAGATAAAGGTGGCTCCTTTTTATCTGCTGTCAGTCAGCCAGACAGCCTGTAACTTTGACTTTCCCCGAGGAAGGGCTCAGCTACCACCAAGCCTGACAGCATCACTCAGCCCCCTGTGATTGGGGAGCTGAGGAAGGACTCGCGCTTACAAGGCAGCCACAGGTGCACTGGATTTTGCCAGTGATTGTGCGCTGGGCCGCCCCCACCCTCTGGCTAGGAGCCGGGAGTTTGCAGTAGGCACCCTCGCCCAAAATATCTCTGTAACCACTGGTTCTCTTCACGTTGACAAGTTCTGTAAAGTATTTCTGTGCAGATGGCAGGAAATCTAAATTTAAATTTCCACTTAATTTTTTTATTCCAGCAGGAGTAGTGTTTATTTTGTAGAGAATCAACAACCTTAAGATATCATTTTTTTTTTAAGATTTTTTTTTTTATTCATGCAAGAGAGAGATTGAGATGAGCATAAGCACGAGTAAGGAGAGGGGCAGAGGGAGAGGGAGAAGCAGATTCCCTGCTGAGCAGGGGGCCTGATGCCAGGCTCCATCCGCGACCTGGAGACCATGACCTGAGCTAAAGGCACACACTTAGCTGACTAAGCCACCCAGGTGTCCCTAATGGTGTCCCCATTTCTTGTTGCACACCCAGATTTCTCCTCATCAAGGGTTGATCAGTCTTACACCAAAAAAACTTAAATGAAAGGTGTAAATGTCAGTTTCTGGGCAGCCCGGGTGGCTCAGCGATTTAGCGCCACCTTCGGCCCGGGGTGTGATCCTGGGGACCTGGGATCCAGTCCCACATCGGGCTCCCTGCATGTAGCCTGCTTCTCCCTCTGCCTGTGTCTCTGTCTCTCTCTCTCTCTCTTTGTGTCTATCATGAATAAATAAATAAAATCTTTAAAAAATAAAAAAATAAATAAATGTCAGTTTCCTGGGTTTTAGTATTGTGCTGTAGTTAAGCAAAAGCTCCCTTCTCAGAGAAATAGGGTGAAGAGTACACAGGACCTCCCTGTACTGCTTTTCGCAGCTTCTTGGGACTGTATATTTATTTCAAAATAAAAAGGGTTAAAGTGATACTTTTTGATACAATTTATTTTAATATGTTACTGATATGTAAAATATATTTTACCACAATTCTTGAGCCCACTAAAAATAAATTAAATAAATAAATAAATAAAAATTTTTAAAGAATGATACAGACCAGCACTATACTGCAGAAGTATAATACAACCTATAAATGTAAGCTAAATGTGTAATTTTAGATTTTTTAGTGGCCACATTCACAAGATTGAAAAGAACATGGCAAAATTAACTTAATAATGTATTTTCTTTAACTTGGTGTGTCTAGAATATTGTCATTTCAACATGCAGTACCAAAAAATGTTAATAAGATGTTTTATGTTCCTTTTTCCTTCTAAGTCTTTGAAACCCAGTGTGTATTTTATACGTCCAGAACATCTCAATTTGGAAGAGCCGTATTTCAGATGCTAAATAGCCATGTGGCTAATAGGACAGCGCAGTATTGAGGCTATAAACACAAAATCTTTAATGTCTTTTTCAACATCTTTTAACATCATTTTTAAAGATCTTATTTATTTTTTAGAGAGAGAGAGAGCACAAGTAGGCAGAGCGGCAGGCAGAAAGAGAGGGAGAAGCAGGCTCCCCACTCCCACTGAGCAGCGAGCCCCAATGCAGGGCTCGATCCCAGGACCCCGGGACTTATGACCTGAGCCGAAGGCAGATGCTTAACCACCTGAGCCACTCAGACGCCCCGTGCTTTAATTTTATATGCATTTTCCCTGGCTATATCTGCCTGTTGTTTACATTCTTCAAATAACTGGGCACTGATAGCAGCAACACTACTGATCTCCTTGTGGTCTCAGAGGATTTGTCTCCATTCACCTGGACACTCTGATGAGTTAGTGCTGGTGGCCGGGCTGTGTCGAGGTCACTGCCAAATGGTTAAGGAGGGAAACAGCTTTTATCGGGACAGCCGGGGGGGCTCAGCAGCTGAGCGTCTGCCTTCGGCCCAGGGCATGACCCCGGGTCCTGGGATCGAGTTCCGCATTGGGCTCCCTGCGTGGAGCCTGCTTCTCCCTCTGCCTGGGTCTCTGCTTCTCTCTCTGTGTGTCTCTCATGAATAAATAAAATAAAATAAAATAAAATAAAATAAAATAAAATAATAAAATAAAATAAAATAAAATAAAATAAAATAAAATAAAATAAAATCTCTCATCAACCTGCTTTGTGTTCTCACAGCCCTGGGTGATCATTCATTGTGCATTACAAGAGTATGGAATATTCTATCCAAAAATAAAGCAAACAAATCTAAAAGAATTAAATTTATGGTCAACTCTAGCTTTCAGTAGTAGATTCCCAAAGCTAAGTGACAGGAACACATCACTCTAACTAAGACACTGGGTGGAAAGGAACGGAGAAGGGTGAGCAAGCTACTCTAAAAGAGGAGCTTGTTGGGGCGCCTGGGTGGCTCAGTCAGATAAGCGTCTGACTCTGGATTTTGGCTCGAGTCATAATCTCAGGGTCCTGGAATCAAGCCCTGTGTCAGGCTCTGCACTCAGTGGGGTGTCTGCTTGGGATTCTCTGCCTCTCCATCTCCCTCTGTGCCCCCGCTCCACTAAAATCAATAAATAAATCTTTAAAGAAATCTCTAAACAAATAATAAATAAAAGATGGGCTTCCCCCACTGGCCGGGCCATGTCCTCAGGGTTAAATCCGGTGTCAGGGTCCCTTCACCTTGATGACAGAAATGGATCATCCACCTTCTTTGAACTGAAAAGCAAAACAGAAGTCAATCCAAGGGGAAACTACTTATAGCAGGTCACATTTGGGACTCGGGTCAAAATGAACATCCAGAGCACAGCTGTAACACTGGACCATCATCAAAAGCTTCAAGTTTCACTTTTTTCTAAGAAACAGCTGAGTGTCTCAGATGATGAAGTTTCTCTCGTTCGGGTCACTGTAACTAGAACATCTTATTGCTAAACAGCCTGAGCAGCCTTCCTCTGGCAGGCGTGGCCTCTGCTGGTGACCGCCCCCAGCGCTAGCCTCCTCCTCCTCTTCTGACAGGGCTTGCCCTGAGACCTTGGACAAACAAGCACCTCCCACTCCCGGAACCCATCCATTCGTTCAGCAGAGATTGATAAGCGCTAGGGATGGCGAATGGGGATGCTGCACCCAGACTGGCTCATGGGCTCAAACCCTGCCTGCACAGACCCAGGGTTCCGTGTTCAGGCTACAGAAGCAAGCGTTTGGCTCCCCCCAGTTGCCCTGGAGGTGGAGAAGAGCTGGTGGAGGCCCCAGAGCTCAGCCAGGGGTTGAGGATTCAATACAAGTAAAGAAACCACAGGTTTCCTTGCCAAGAACCTTTATATGATCAGAGAGAGATGATTCTAGCAGCAAGGGTCCCACCCTCTGTTCTGTGGCTATCCCGACCCCATCAGCAAGGACACAAAAGGTGCCCCCCAGGCCTGTGGTGCTCCCAGGCTCTTAGGGGCCTACGGCTTCATTAGGGGATGGGAAGGCAGCGAACGGCGCGGCGCTGGGTGTAAGGGACGAGAAACAGACGCAGCCCCTGACTTCAAGTAGCTCATAAACTACATAAAACAGAACGTCAGGGCGGTGTGGCTGGTGCTGCGACAGAACAGAAGGCCGGGGGTGCCCAGAGCACTTTTCCAAACATGGTCCGAGGCTGCAGCGCAGCTCTGCTAACAGCGTCCTGTCCGGGGCCTGGCAGAGAGCCTTTGGCAAACACAGCGCAGCTGGAGGAGCTGCGGCCGCCGGGAGGCCGTGTGCCCGCTGCAGGGGTGCGGGGCCTGCATGCGGCCAGGGAGGACCCCCGAACCGAGGGACCCCGGTCTCCAGCGACTCGCATTCTTCGCTACCTGGCTGCCTCCAGGGAGTCCTGGTGGTTGCTCGAAGTGTACCCCCATTTCTGAACCGAGAGTGTGTCTCAGAGGTCCCACCCAGTGGGGACACGCGCTTTCTGAGCTTCTAAAGTTTCTCTTTAGCCCAATCAGATGTGTGGAGGCGGGGTGAAGGGGGAAAGAGTAGAGAAAAGAGGCAAAAGACACATGACTCATAGAAGTAATATGTTTTCTAGGGAAAAAAAAAAAAGTCTTTGCTCCAAAATGTTTAAAAAGGAGATAGGGAGGGACGCCTGGGTGGCTCAGCGGTTGAGTATCTGCCTTCAGCTCAGGGCGTGATCCTGGGGTCCTGGGATCGAGTCCCACATCGGGTTCCCTGCAGGGGAGCCTGCTTCTCCCTCTGCTTATGTCTCTGCCTCTCTCTCTGTGTCTCTCACAAATGATTAAATAAAATATTTAAACAAAAACAAAAACAAAAAGGAGGTAGGGGACCACCCCACCAAGCCAAATGAGGATCTGAGTGTGAGATGCAGGCGTCCTACCCTGGAGATGGCAGGAGCGAGGGAGACCCTACATGTGAGGCCCAAACATCATGGACCCTCAGGGAAGGAGGGTCCCTGAGCAGCAACCATTTACCCACAGTCTGGAAGCCGTTCAACATTTTAGCAAGTCCGGTACCCACCGGCTGAATATCAGCTTTGCCCTATCCCCGGGCCAACAGAGACCCTGTGTTTTCTAGTGGTCCCCCTCCCCCAGACATTTCCAAGTATGCCCAGGAGTCCCTACACAGACGTCTCTCCTGGGCCTAGACCCTGCCAGTTTGGACGTCCTGCAGAAGGTGGTGGGTTCAAGATTAGGATATTGTGGGGGTGAGCCTCTAAGCAGAGGTACCATCCGCTGACTGCCCACACCTTACTGCCCGTCGCTGTGGGTGTCCACTGCCCCAACTACCCACCCCCTCCCCGCCCCGAGTGCTGGGTTGGAGGCCCGGCAAGCGTACCTTCTTAATTTATCTGGACCCAGTGCTCCCTCCAAGGACCCTCCCACCTCATTTTATTTTATTTTATTTTCTAGTTCACGCGAGTGTTTTTCTCTCCTGTCCATTTTGGTGCTCTTTTCAACCTGACTTGTGGATGGGGAGAGACAGAGGAGAGGCACTTAATCACACATGTTGCTATACATCTGACCCCAGTGCTGTTTAAGGTTTAATATTCCCAGAAGGTTCCCAGGCCCTGGGAAAATAAGGATGTTGCTGACCATGTGTTTTAACATCCCTGGATACGGTGTAGCAGGTCCCCGTGGGGGATGGACGCAAAGGAATGCAAGGCAGCTGTTTAAAAGAAAGATCTGTGTCCTGACAGTAAAGATGCTGAGCTTGACAAAGGGCAAGTTGGAGAAAAAGTGTGGATTTTGATTTCTTGTTTCTCTCGTTTCACACCATTTCTTGCACGAGCCGGGTTTCGGCCCCTGAGATGGAGGTAGGGCAGCTGAGCGTGGGGTTGTTGCAGGGAAACCGTCTAGCAAACCGGGTCTGTAAGAGCTGTGAGCACAGCAGGGGAGGGGACACTTGGTCATCCTTGACTTCTGAATACCAAAAGGCATCGAACATCCTGTTTTCAAAGGAAGCCAGTAAATCCACACATTTCACAAGCCTGAATTTTAAAAAAGAATTATAAGTGCACCTTCTGGTTCATACTCTGGAAACTTTTTGCAGTGTTGTTTTGGTTTTTGTTTTTTGTTTTTTGTTTTTTTAACTTTTTGCAGTGTTGAGTGCCTCTTCTTTAACTCTATAGCCTTGACTTTGGATCTGCTGTGTTCATTGCCCTGGAAATTATGAATCAGTTACAGTGACAGATGCCTCCGTGCTCTCCTCAAACCTAGAAGCCCACAAAGTGAAAAACGTATAAAACCAAACAATAGTGTGAGTGACCATGCTCTGTACCGTCTGACCAGCTATGGTGCTGTCAGCCTTCTAAGGAGGGAGACAAAGCCAAACCAAATGAAATACAGTCAATCTGCAAGTCTCTAGAAACAGTTGTCTGAAGTGGTGGGTAATCATCTAACTCGGTATTTTTCTTTCTTTCTCTCTCCTCTCTCTCTCTCTTTTCTACCCTGACCTTTTCAGTTACATTTGTTTAAGCAAATGTAAAATCAGAATTGAGGGGCGCCTGGGTGGCTCAGTCAGTTAAGCGTCGGACTCTTGATTTCAGCTCAAGTCATGATGTCAGGGTTGTGAGATTGAGCCCCATGTCAGGCCCCACAGCGGTGTGGAGCCTGCTTAGGATTCTCTCTCCCCCTTTCCCTCTGCCCACCCCCTCTCTCTTTAAGGGGAAAAATACACACATACACACACACACACACACACACACACACACACACAAAATCAGAATTGAACCAAGATGACTCTAAACAAAGGTCTCCCTAAAAGGACAAAATAGCACCTGATTATCTCAGAAAACTCTGTCAAGGATATTCTTGAAGCAAGTGATAAACATACAGTCCCGAGCTTGCTGGGCCCAGCACCGTCCCAGGAGGCCCCAGCCTAGGCCGTTGCCTACCTCGCAGCTACTGACAGCGGTGCCGGATGCCGGTCTTGCCGCTGTGGTTTTGTTGGCCTGAAGCACTGAGTTCAGGGGCCGAGGTGCAGCCGAGCGCAGCGCAGGAAGGCCAGCGTCTCTGGCATTTTGCCTGGGCACCTGTCACTGTCCTGGGTTTCACTCTGACGTGATATTTGGGTCCTAAGTTCGGGTCCCAGTTCCCAGAAGGGCCCGGCGACTGGGCTGCAGCGGTGCTGACCTGCCACACAGCGCGCTGGCCGTGTGCGTGCTTTCCTCTCTCAGAGCCTTGGTTATGCAGTGCCTGCCGTGACTCCAGGAGGCTCCCGTCCAGCGGCTGGCCGACCGTGTCCAGGGTCCCCCATGGTCGCCATGCCTCGGGCAGGGGAAGGAGAACATCGGGAATGGCGAGAACACAGCTAGGGCCTGTTTCCCGTATTGTAACTCTGCCCACCACGAGCAGTGGTGCAGCCTAGCAGGCAAACACTATCCACAAGTACCCAGTAGCTCTAAAGAACAGGGGTGGGAGGACTCCCTGGCTTTCATTAACAATGTGGCATCCTAGAGTAACACCGAGGTACAAAGACACCTGCCTCCCCCACCCTGGTCTTGTAGTCCATGGCCATACCTTCCGGAAGGGCTATGCCCAAAGAGTACCTGGGGGCTAAATATCAACCCTAGATTTTGGGGGGGTTTTTGAAGAAGTATTGGCTCACTGGAAAAAAAACTGATAAGTTTTAAATATTAATAATAAATGCTGAGCCTGAGTGCCCTTATATTTGTGCTTCTTCATCACTAAGGGGTGCCAATCAGAAGCAAGAGAATGGTGACATTCATGAACCTCCCCCTCTCCCCCCCACCCCGCCCACCTCCCTAATGAGAAACTCTGAGTGGGGCCCGGCCATGTGTATCCTTGAAAGCTGACCCTGTGGTTCTGAGGCCCGTCTTGTTAGGAACCACTGCCTTACATGTATATTTGTTCAAAAAGACTCATTCCTGCAGAGGGGACAGCATGCTTGTCCGAATGGGAACCCCTGCCGGCTGCCCATGACTTCAGGCTCTTTGAGGCCACAATTTTCTGAGACCCATTACAATGGTTTGATTTCCTTTACTCTGATGGCCTGGGATACAAAAGAAAGAGGCCATCTCTTGGTGGGCTTTTTAAAAAATTTTTAACTGAACATCAGACATGCAGAAAAACAACAGAATGGCCTAGAAATCTGACAATGGTGGATAAGAGATAGGGCAACCATATAATTCATCACAAATGGGGACCCTTGAGAGTGAAAGAAGGCTCTATTAATAATCACACTGGGACAATAGGTGTAAGCCGGGGATCCGGTCATGCTGATGAGAGGACACAGTCCTGTATCTGGGGTGTCTCTTGTCCCTACCAGCAAAGACGAAACATACTAAGTATTAATTGTGACAGGGGATGTAGAGAGGAGATAGGAATTTGTTCACCGCCCTGCCAGGAATATCACAGAAAAAATAAGAGGTCAGTTCCTCACCACCACCCTCCACATTAGAAATATCTAGTATCTAAAATTCAAGGCCCACAGAGCTGAATGGAGATAGAGCATGTGTAGAGAAAGGAAACACAACAAGATTCATCTCTGGATTCTTTGGACTGGCCTTCTTTCTCTGCTGTACATCTATCTGTGGACTGACCTCTCAAAGATCTAGTTTGACCACTTCACACATTCTTCTATTTCATAAAGCGATGGCAAATTCAAAAGCAATAATGTTATGTTACTATATAAAAACATTTTGAAAAACAAGGCTACCAAATTCTAGAAAGAAAAAGCGTATGCATCAAGACCTATTTTTAGAGGAAGACCGTGTGACCTCTATTCCTAAGTTTGGATCTTACCTCTTACTGCTAAAGAGAAAAGACTGGAAAAATTATATATAATTTCACGTATCCCTATTTCACTTTGCTTCTTTAAAAACTTATTAGGAGGGACGACTGGGTGGCTCAGCAGTTGAGCATTTGCCTTTGTCCCAGGGCATGATCATAGGGTCCCGGGATTGAGTCCCACATTGCTCTCCCTGCATGGAGCCTGCTTCTCTATCTGCCTATATGTCTTCCTCTGTGTGTGTGTGTGTGTGTGTGTGTGTGTGTGTGTGTGTGTGTGTCTCATGAATAAATAAATAAAATCTAAAAAAAAAAAAACTTACTAGGAAACCAAGTATGATAAAATAGCCTATTTGGAAAATGGATGTCATAGCAGTTGCTCTACTATGGCAAGGCTGTGACAGGGACTCTCCACACTGGAAGCTCACTGGGAGAATCATTGAGCAAGTTGCAGGCAGCATGGAAAACTGTCTGACATCATTATAGGTCAGAGGAGGGGCACAGATGTCCTGCCTGCCTTCCATGGGTCAAGCAGACAGGCAGCAGTCAACAGAACATGTGTTCTGACAAGGAGGCTGAAAGCTGAAATTCTGCTATCAAAGATACACTTATGTTGGTGGTTCGTAGGTTTTGGGTGGACTCTCCAAAGCCCTGATCAAGTGTAACTGTCTTCGGGAATTAAAAAGATGTCTCTCAACCAGGTGTGTCGGGAGGCACTCAAAGGCATAGGGTAAATAAAATGCATTTTCTCAAAGGGCCAGAGTTGAGGAAACACTTTTATAAAATGAGTATAAATATATAGTGGAACAGAATACACCATTTACATGAAACTCACTAGGAGACTGCAAAGAAATGTTCTAGTTACCTAGTTCCTACATCCTCTTCAAGCTAAGCCCCAAGCCCTCATGAGTATGAATTTGTGTATTAACTACCTCTGTTTGGTAAGGCCTAGTTTCTAGCTTATTTCTCTCTCCTTGGGCCCTTGCCAACTGTTTCAATCATATCTCAAAAATGCTTTAATATCTTTCTCATCAAAATATTCTTTCCTATTTTTGACTTTGTATTCATTCAAATAAGCATGAAAGTTGTTTCCTCAAATGTCTCAAAAAGACCCCATTGGGGTTTTTATTATCATGTTCAACATAAGTTAATTTGGCAAGATATTGACATTGTCATATGATTCAGTCTTTCCATGAACATGGTATATCTTATTTCATTCAAATTCATTTTATATTTTTAAGTTTTATCATTTTGATTCTTAAAGCCTTACACATTCTTTTTAGGGTTATGTCTGGATCTGTTGTTTTGTTGTTGTTGTGACTGTTGTTACTGTCTTTTCTCCTCATATTTCAGTGTGATCCACTGAGATCCTGGCTTCTTATATTGGAAGGGCATGCCCATCTGAGCAATTACACTCCTTCCAAATGTGGAATATAAATACCAAAGATGGGGTTTGCCTGTAGAAAGCCTTAAATTGATGATGATAGTGGTATCTTCCTCAAAGTTGTTGTGAGATAGGAAGAATTAAATACTTTTAATTAATTGATTTAATTAAATGCTTAGAACAGTGCCTGGCACACAGTAAATGCTCATTAAATGTGACTGTTACCTCTCGTCATCATTATCATCATGAGCTGTAATGGTGCAATCAGTACAATGCGAGAGGCAAGATTTGTCCCTCTCCCCTGTTGGACAGGGAACCATCTCTGCCTGGGTGGTTTTACCATCCTCAGAGAGGTAAGAGAGCAGGGACCATCCGTCCCTAGGCTTCTCCAGCAAAGCCAGGAGAGTCAGCATCTCTCCCCTAACTTATCAGTGCCTAGGGCACCTCCTCACACCGGACCGCTCTGATGACCAGCTGGAAGCATCATGGGCCTACTGGACAGGAAGCCCTGGCCCAGAGCAGAGATGACGAGAGTCCATCAGTCCTCCAGTCCAGCCCAGGAAGCTCAAGTTCAAACCCAGGAAGTGGTGTCAGGTATCACCGACACCCTCTGCACAGTGTGACCGTGTTTAACAATTACAGAATCATAGACTCTTGCAGCCAGGGGGTGAGGAGACTTCAAAATCTTTGAGGTCAGGATCTGACACCCTGTGGTATTCCTGTGGACAGCAGACGGGGTATGCACAATGCCGTGTGCATCAGTAACGTGACAAGCCATGACTACATGCCCGCTACCATTCTTATTTAATCCTCTCACCAACGTGATGACAGCTCATGTCATTGAGCCTTAGGAAGTATCTGGGGCAATTGGTACATTTTCTTCCAGTCTCGTATCGCATTTGATTCTCATAACAACGGCGTGAAAAAGGCAGGAAATAGCAGAGGCCCCACGGCGGCCCTCCCACCGCCCCCACCCCTTGTGGCGAGCCCAGCTCCTCTGAGTCTAAATCAGATTGAGATGTGTTGCACAGGAGACAGTGCACTGCTGCAGATGAGTGAGCAATGAAGACATGAAACATTGTACTGAATTCTTTTCTCGGATCCTCCTCCTTCCTCCCCAGCAGGTTATTTGCCTAATGAGTCTCAGAGCTCATAAGTGTTTCTAGGCCATCCAGCCATCCCATCTACTTGCAGTTGAGTAAGCTGTGTATTTTTCTAATGGACTCTAATGCCAGCTCCTGAAGTTTATAGAATAAGAGTGTGATCAGCTTTAATGACCAATTTATGCGTGGTAATATTTGGATGTGGCTGGCTAAGCCCATCGGGGCTTCTGGAAAGGCTGTAAATTGAAGCTGGTAACTGTACTTCCTCACTTCATTGACCGGTTCCTCTCACCTCCAGCTCAGAAGCAACATGCTCCGTCATTAGCACCACAGCATCCATCCCCAAGCTGCCCGCCCCCCCATGTGTGCTCACACAGTTTATAGCCCAAATACATGAAACAGAACTATTACGTAAACATTTATTGCCTCGCCTCTATCCTTCTCATTGAGATGACTTTTTAATATTTCCTCCCTGTGTGAACTGAATATTTCTCCTCCATCTTCTGTAATTGCTCTGGGTTAATCCCTTATAGCCTTGGATTACAGCTTTAAACTTTCTGCTGGGCCAAATTTAAATCATTTTATTTTCCTTAACAGCGAGTGAGCATTCTTATTACAATGAAATGGTCCTATTGCTTTTATCAACTTGCCTTTATCAATTCCACTAGTAGCTCACTACCAAAGCACTGTGTAATTACTTAACAGATCTAGGTTTCAGAACTAGTGGACCTAGAGCCTTGGTTATAAACCAGGGATACTAGACCCCGTTATTTTTAGTTACCGGGTACTCACTGAGCACTTCCTATGCGCCTAGCACTGTCCTAAACTATGCTGTGAAAGTAACTAAGTCGGAACAAGCAGCATGTGAGTCCCTCCTTTGTCCCTGGCAGTCACTGATGCTCACGCAAAGGAACTGATGCAGACACGCAGACACATGCAGTAAGTGC
This sequence comes from Canis lupus familiaris, assembly GCF_011100685.1. Classification (NCBI taxonomy): domain Eukaryota; kingdom Metazoa; phylum Chordata; class Mammalia; order Carnivora; family Canidae; genus Canis; species Canis lupus. The sequence goes on along the minus strand of NC_049256.1, from coordinate 6,526,901 downwards.
TCCCAGGACTGAGAGAGAGACAGCAAGAGAGAGAGAGCAAGAGAGAGCCCTTCCTGCAGAGGGGACCCAGGGAAGCTTCATCCATTCGCCCCAAGGGTGGGCAGCCTTTTGTGTGGTGGACCTGGAATGAGCCTTTCTTGGGAGAGGAGTCTCAGAAAGAGAAGTTGGAAGACCCAGAGTCTCACGGCAGTCAGTGAGAAGTTCTGTGCTACTTGGCGGGGGGGGGGGGGGGGGGGGGTCACCAGAGGACTGTGGCTCTCAGACCACAGGGCCTGGACAGATATTAATTGGTATGCTCTCTTCACATCATTAACAATAAGATCTGATTTCATTTTTTTCCCCAAAAGCCATAAAAGTGTTGTATTTGAATGGAATTTTTTTTAATCTAATTCCTATGTCTGTCAAAATGGGCTGCAAACTTGAAGGTTTGTGGAGGGAGGTGGTTCCTTTTTTTTTTTAATTTATTTTAAAATTTTTATTTAAATTCAACTTAATTATTAGTTTCAGAGTTAGAATTTAGGGATTCTTCAGTTGCATATAACACCCAGTGCTCATTACTTCACGTGCCCTTCTTCATGCCCATCACCCCATTACCATGTCCCTCCACCCACCTCCCTCCAGTGACCCTCAGTTTGCTTCCTGTAGTTAAGAGTCTCCTATGGTTTGTCTCCCTCTCTGTGTTTGTTTTTTTTCTTTTTCTGAAGGTTTTAAGTTCCCTAAAGCCTGAGCTCTTTGGATCGCCCCTCACTCTTCATTCTGTGGTTTTCTTTGGAGCCTTTTACATGGCGCTGCTTGCAACTAAGTCACCCCATATCACATCTGCATTTTTTTCAAGAGAGCACCCATCCCCCAAAGGTTCCATCCTTTGGATTGGTGGACTAGGAGAACCACTGGTGTGTTAACTGGATCCCTCGAGGCTTAGGAATAGAAGAGAAAGGCCACACAACAGGAGAACCCTGTGTCCTTCTTGTAGCCCACCCATCAAGAGGGTGGCTGTGAACACAAAGTGAGCTGTGTGGGAGGAGACATGTTTATTTTGCAGCATAATAAACATGCTACTGGATCTTCAGACAGTCCACCACGGAGACCACCTTTTCTCAGGGTATCCGCACACATGGCTTGACACTGGGCCTCTCAGGGGTCACCCAGCTGCTCTGAAAGGTGTGTGAGGTGGGTCCTGGAGACCCAACAAGTAGTAAGAGAGGCTGAGGGGTGGAAGGAGTCCATCTGGTTCTATCTCTGTCCAGCATATAAATTGCTTCTCCATCCTCACCTTCTCCTCCTTACAGAGAATTGACAGCTTCCCAAGTCAGCCATTTCCATTTTTTGACAACCCTGTGAAAGAGTTCTTCCTTATGCTGGATCGTAACTTTTCCTTGGCACTAGAGCCCTGACAAAACACTGATGAATTCAGTCAAGCACTCATGGATATTGAGTGATTGTCGACATTTCTAAGAGGGGGTTCCTGATAAACCCTTCCCAGATCAATGAAATATAAAACAAGTTCCCAGGCAAATGAACCGTTTGAGCGGTTACATCAAATTATTTTTATTAACCTAGACATCCCCCCAAAAAATAATGATTTTTTTTCTTCCTTTTAAAATAATTGATATTTTAGCCTTTCTTCTAAAAAAGCATTGCTAGTGGACCCGTGTGTCTGTTGAGGTTAGCACATGAAAATAAAACCCTATAGCACCCAGTGTGGCGAGCACCGTTGCCCTGCCTCCGCTCTGGAGTAGGGAGCCTACGGCTTCTGCTCGCCCCGCAGCTATTCCAGCTCATCGAGAAGAGAAGTCAGGACAAGCCTGTGCTCCACTCATCCTGAAATCTCATCCAGCTAATCTCACACCTCAGAGTGGTTTATGACTTCACTGTCAGAGTGTGGCCCACAGAATCCCAGGCCTGCCCTCTCTGCTTGCATCGGAAGCCATATGTGTTCTTTACGTTGACAAGAGGAAGGGAGACTGAAGGCACAGGAGCAGAGCTCGTCCCCGACTTCTGTTAGGAATGGGGCAGAGCACTCATGCTCCACAACCACCACTCACTTCTTTCTTTTATCAAATTAAGGAATTCACTTGTAGTGAAAATATCTACACGATCATCCTCATCGCCCTAAATCTCCACTCTGTACTTTAGCTTTCTTTTATCAATAACCTGGCTGCTCTGACCTCTTTGTTCACATTCTCCTGGCACCAGGATGCTTGTGAGTCCCCAGTGCTCCTGGGCCATTGGGACACCTCTACGTAAGGGTGTGCTGGAGGACATAACCAATGGTGTGGGAAAATGGGAAAGTTCAGATGGTCTGTTGGGGTGTCAACAGGGAAGACAGTGATGTAGTAGCATCGTATGGTGACAGGTGGTAGCCATACTTTGTGGTGAGCATAACAGAAGATACGGAAAAGTTGAACCATTATGTTGTACACCTTAAACCATGTAAGATGCTGTGTCAACTCTACTCCAATAAAAAAATAAAATAGATGGGGCACCTGAGTGGCTCAGTCAGTTAAGTATCTGGCTCTTGATTTCAGCTCAGGTCATGATCTCAGGGTTGTGAGATCGAGGCCTGTGTCAGGCTTCACACTCAGTGGCAAGTCTGTTTGAGGATTCTCTCTCTCCCTCTCCTTCTGCCCCTCCCCACAGAGCTCTCACACTCTCTCTCTCTCTCTCTCTAAAATCAGTAATTCAAGAAGTCATTTTTTAAAACAGAATGGAATATTAAAGCAAGATGGGAAAGCCACCTGAGAGTCTTGGTGCTGCAGCACCCACCTAGGACAGTGGGAACATGTGGGCACTAACAGCAACACTCAGTTTAGGAGGACACTGAGAAAGGAAAGGTCAGGAAAGACAAGAGGCGATGTAAACCCCTGTTCTAGCCCAACACGGCCAAGACCCATCTCTGCTTTATGCTGAAAGCCTTTGCTTACGGAAGAACCAGTTCTAAAGGAAGGGGGTCCTGTTCGGTGAGGAGCTGCCGTCACCCACATCTAGACGGCTCTCCCTCCGGGCCACCAGCCGCAGAACCTGGTGGACGGTCTCAGCTAGCCCAGGACATTCCAGGAAACCAAGGCCATGGCTGCTGGTGCCATTTCAAAGGCGAGGAAGAATGACCGTGGATCTCTAACTTGTCCTCACAAGGAAGTGGGATTGGAGGGTGTGGGGAGTCGGCAAAGGCCAACCTGGTGACGACCCTCGGCCTCACGATGCAGTTTCCCACAGGAACAGCCCTGGGATGGCAGAGGCTGGCATTTAAATGTTAGAAATGCTTTTTCTGACCTTTCGCAGCTAATGGAGTCTGTGTCTTTCTCTGCCTTCAGGTCCACATCGGCCAAATGTATTCGACTGACAAGCTGATCATTGAGAATCAAGAGAAGCCTAGGACCTAGGGAGCCGGGGCCAGCCGCCACGGGCAGCGGAGGGCTGCCTTCAGCATCCATCCTGCGCTTGGCCGGCTCCCCACAGACCGCAGGTGGCCTCCTCCAACGATAGCCTCTCGCTCCGCCTGCCCTCGAGGAGCTGATAAACTGAGTCCGGTGTCCATTCCTCGGCAGCCTTAGTGAAAAGGGTGGCTGTGTCTCCTTGATTCAGGTGTTAGAATGAAGAAGTGGCGCTCACTCGGAACACTGCTGTGTATTGTCGCGTCTCCTCTCCTCTGTATCTCTCCACCACTTGTATAGAGCGCCTCCGCCCTCTGTTTCTTGGTTGACAATAAACAGAATCGTCTCCCTGAGCCTTCTTGCACCAGAATGTTCCCGATAATGAAGGCACTCCCGCTTTCCACTGAGGCAGGTCCTGCAGAGGGTGGTGGGGACCCAGCAGGACGGTCCCTTTGGTGAAGGCACGTCTAGGCACCCAAGATTTGGAGGGCTGTGGGGAAGAGGGCAGGGCCAGAGGGGTAGAGGGTGCATCCTGCAGTTTATCCCCTGTGTGACCGCAGAGGGGCCCGCATGTGGCTTCATGCATGGGCACAGGATCCTGCCGACCTGCTGCTCAGAGTGTGGGCCCCACCCGGGCGCTTGCTGGAGATGCGGAATCTCAAACCCTACCCCCAACATTTTGAATCAGAATCCTAAGTCTAACACATCCAAGTGACCTTAGTGCCCGCCAAGGTTGGGGAAGGGCCACTCGGCACTGCTTCCCAGAGTTAGCTTCCCGGACAGAGCCATGAGCACTTGAGAATTGGAGTGGGGTTTTTTTGTTTTTATTTTATTTTTTTTTTAAGATTTTATTTATTTATTCATGAGAATACACAGAGAGAGAGAGAGAGGGGCAGAGACACAGGCAGAGGGAGAAGCAGGCTCCATGCGGGGAGCCCGACGCGGGACTCGATCCCAGGTCTCCAGGATCACGCCCTGGGCCGAAGACGGCGCTAAACCACTGAGCCACCGGGCAGCCCAGAGTTTTTTTAAAAGCAGTTTCTTGGCACATCCCTCCCCTCAGTTCTGACTTAGTAAGTAAGATGTGAGGCACGATCATTTATATTTACATGCTTAAAAGTCCCCTCATGTCTTTAATGTCTAGTTGGTTTGCGGGAGCTCTGCTTTTTGAGGATGTTGCAGGTAATAAAGATATTTGTGTGCATTTAGCCGTGGAAACACATCAGCTAAAAATAGAAGAAGAAGGTATTAAATAACTTACTTGATATCTAGGGTTTTATAGGGAACCCAGATACTATCTGAGTGACTTGTTTACCTTTGTAAACAGCACTAAGTGAATTCATTACTAAGGTGTTTAGGTTTGGAACAGGCTCATATGAATATTTATGGGCCTAACATCGCTGTAACAGTGTCACCGAACCTGCCACCCATAGATTGTAGATTTTGTTGTAACAGTGCATCCAAAATAGATTAAAAGTGTACTCCTTCTGTTTGGCAGTACAACTTAGGACTTCAGAAAGCTTTTGCCCATGGATAGTCTTGTACACCTGAACCTTGGTAGGTCTTGGACAGCTCCCCCCAGCCCCAAACAATGTTAGGGTGACAGCGTGGAGCAGACTGGGTGTAGGTGATGTGGGAAATGTGCTCTCCCCCTTCAGCTGACTATCATGGGACAGTGGCCCACCCTGGGACGTGCGGCTCTGGGTCACTTTTCCACTCTGCATCGGTAGGATATATGGGCATTCAGCAACAAGGGCTAGCTAATGGATGTCACCTCTGATTTATACTTAATTAATTAAAGCTACTGCTACTTGGAAACCTGTCTAGGGTTGAACCTCTCCCCTAGAAGTGTCAAGTTCCTAACAGGGCATCCACTCCAGAGGAGCTATCCCCCCCCAGATTTGACTGACAGAGGCAGTGGGCCAAGCAAACAAACCTACCTCGTTCTGCAGGTCTAACAGCAGGTTGCTTTTATGCTAATCAAAGCCCACGAATGGGTTTGAACATGCCCAGAGCCTTAAACGGAGCTAATTTTTGTGACTCAGATAAGAATAACTATGCATTAGGAATATATGGAAAGATACACAAGAAGCCTGTCCCACAGAATCCACAGATAGGGGGCCTGACCCTGTCTTCCAGATGCAGGGGAGGCGGGCAGAGCCTTGCACTGGGTGCTCCTCAGCTCAGAGTACCAGAGAGGACTTAGGGCTTTGAATAAAGTGACACACCCAGAGTAGTGATCTCTGTTTCTAGAGTTGAACGTTCCCCATGCTTGAGTGGACCCCCCCCCCCCCCACATCACACTCAGCGTCACAGACCTCTGCTGTGCTCGGCTGTTGTGAAGAGGGGCTCGGGCTGGGGTCTGCAGATCACTTTCCTGTGTCAGCATTTAGCAAATGAGAAAAGCCACTACAAGACAAAACCATTGGCCAAGCACAGCGATTCTCTAGACCTTCAGAGATAACACTCGGCGGGGCTGGCTATCATGCTTTAATACCTGGGAAACCTTACTTGACCAAGTGCATGGCTGTGTTCTGATGGCTGTGGGTCTCTGGATCGTGGAACTGAAAGAAGATCGTGATCTGAGTAGAGCTGGCTTCACATCTACTCCGCCCTGCCACCAGCAGCAGTTACTTTCACTACCTTCATCCATAGCTTCATCCAACATCTCCTGCCCCTGAATACAACCAACAGTGCAACCAAGCATTCGGGAGCAAAGGGGACAGGCCAAGGGGAACGGCTACTGAGATGACAAAATGTCAGAGCCGACTGGCATTAGAGCCCACCTGGTCCAACCCCCAGATCTGCAGGTGTGAAAACCAAGATGCTGAGCATCCCTGGGTCATCTGCAGACCTTTCTCTGCCATCCCTAACGCTGGTCTTTTATTCATTCATTGAGCACTGACTGTGAGTCAGCTGGTGCCAGGTGCGGGGGAGACCAGTGAACAACGCAGCCCCTGCCTTTGCAGAGCTTGCAGTCCAGCAGAGGAACTGGATGAGAAAGGACACGTCTGAGGAGCGTTACAAAGGGTGAAATAAAGGTCCTCTAGGAGCTGATGGGGAGTATCTGGAAAGCTGAGGGAAGGGAGATTTAAATTGAAGATTAATGAGGACTTGAGGGGATCCCTGGGTGGCTCAGCGGTTTCGCGCCTGCCTTTGGCCCAGGGCGCGATCCTGGGGTCCCGGGATCGAGTCCCGCGTCAGGCTCCCCACATGGAGCCTGCTTCTCTCTCTGCCTCTCTCTCTTTCTGTCTCTCTCTCTCTCTCTCTATGGCTATCATAAATAAATAAAAATAAATCTAAATAAATAAATAAATAAGGACTTGGCCGGACCAAGGGTGGGGAGAGGAGCTCTCTAGGCAGGAGGAACAGCATATGCAAAGCCTGAATGAGGGAGCAGGGTGGCGGGAAGCACCATGCAAGAAACTAAAGGCAGACCAGGATGGCTGGCAAGCAAGGATGAGTCATAGGCAGGACCCACACTGTGGAGGGCCCAGGGAGCCTTGACCTCAGGCCCTAAGAAGCTATTGAAGTTTTTCAGCAGGATAAAGTTTGTAGAGGGGTAACAGATTAGGAGAGGTACAGGGAAACCAACTTTAATGGGAGGTGGAGGAAGGCTTAGACTGGACACTAGTCCAGGTAAGAGATGGTGGTGACTTCACCTAGGACGATGATCGTTGCGAAGTAGAGTCAACATCACCCTGAGAAGAACTTGCTTTGGCTCAGCCGCTCTTCCCAAGGTGAGTGAGAGACGTGTGGTGCAGAGGCGCCCAGCTGAGCCTCCCAGCCAAGTCTCGCTGAGATGGGTCAACTACAGCCAACCCTCAGGCCTATGATACAGAACAAATTACTGTTTTAGGCACAAAGTTTGTGGGTAGCTATGCAGCAATGACTAATACAGAGAGCTAGTACTGTAATTTATCTCTTTTTCAGGGCCACATAGCAAACCAAAGAGTAGGTAGGCAAACTTAATAAAACTGTGGGTCTCCTGTGGAGAGCCGTTTCCACAGTACCTACAGAGTACAGATGTCATGTGTCTTAAAGACAAAAGAGCTTGCCAACGACTGGACCCCGTTAGGGTATACATAAAAAAAAAAAAAAAACAGGACCAAAAAGAAGAAAGAAAAAAATAAATATATAGTCAACAGGACTTGGTAATTGATTGGATGTGAAGTATAGAGAGGGTGTCAGGGGAGTCCAGGAGGGGTTCCAAGGCCTTGGGTTTGGGGCCTGGGTGACTGAGCAGAGGTTAGGCCACCAGCTGAGACAAGACGGGAGTAGGCACTGTCTGAAGCTTTCTCCTCCTGCCAGGTTCAAACAGAAAGACTAGCATCTACAAATGTGTGTCTTACTTCCAAAGGTTGAAAATATTATTCCTGGTTTTTTCAAACAAACAAAAAATCCACTAGAAGAAAACAATTTAATAAAAGACCCTTATAAAGAAACTTTACCCATAGCTCTCTGTAAGACAAATACACTCCTTCTCCATGTAATGCCTGTAGATACGTATTGTCTCTGAGGACAGGATGAGTAGGAGGAAATTTTTCTATATTTTGTAAAAGGTGATAGAAGATTTTTAAAGAAGGCGAAGGAAGGTTGGCCTACACATTCTAAGACTATAGTTCTGAGAACACAACTAAAATGCCCAGTAGAATATCAACAAGTATACAGGAAGTGCACCAACATTTTATAACAGAACGAGCTGCTTTCGTTTGTTTGGTACTTCGGCAAACTGTTGGTAGCTTTCTAGATTGGCGGTTATCACACGTACTGAGGCCAGGCTGTAAATAGAGCAGCAGCTGAAGAAATGATAAGCACTCAGAATGAAGGAGAACGCATTTCCGATGCCAAGAATGATGTCCTCTGAGTTGGGAACTCTTCTTCTGAGCCTACCCAAGGTCACGAACAAGAAGTTCTTTTCTTTGTTAAATATGGTCAGAACCCAGATGACCTTTTGTTTTGTTTTGTTTTGTTTTTTAAGGGAGAGAGAGCAAGAGGAGGAGCAGAGGGAGAGGGAGAGAGGGAATCCCAAGCAGACTGTGCTGAGCACAGAGTCGGACACAAGGCTCAATCCTGAGATCATGACCTGAGCCAAAATCAAGAGTTGGTCGCTCAACCGACTCCGCCACCCAGGAGCCCCTGGATGACCAGTTCTTGACTAAAGATAATCATATGAACCGAAGAACATTTTAAAAGTTCAACCCATTAAACTTACCAGTGGGCTTCATGACAGTGGCCCAGCGTGTAAATCAGAAGCCACGAGAAGCAGCCACATTTTCTGAATCGTCGAAACAGACTCATGTGGTGAGGTTACGCAGACGAGGGTGGGGAGGCCCATGCAGATGGTCAGGACTATGAACAAAAGAAACAGGCCGCAGGAACTTGTGCTTCGCACATGCCAGGATGGCAGGCACCTCATCACCAATCTGGTATTGGCCGGTTGTTACAGAAAGATCTGGAAGCTGGTAGAGAAAGCAGTGATTTCGGCATGACAGTTTGCCATGCCCTCTACGGACAGTGGCTCACCTCGCCTCTGAGAGCAAACAAGGTCTTTGCTTCTCAGTGTTCCTGCAGCCCTGCCCAGTGCTTCGGGGGACCGTCCGTGAAAACCGCTCCACGGGTGGAGAGTCATTGGAAGACTGAGAGGGATAATCCTGCCTTTGCTCGGGGCAAAGTTTCAGGGGCAGAGCCCCAGAAGGACGGCCGGCAGGGACGAATCTGCTCTTGGCCCAGCGGCGACCGCTGACACCACGATGGCAGCAGCCAACGAGGTCAGGCTCTTGCCATCCTGAAATGGGCCACACGCAGATGTCGACTCCAGGGGAGCTGGACGCGCACTCGGGGTCTTCGAGAGCCGCTGTCCCCAGGCTGAGCCCGTGTCCCCTCCCAGAGGAGCTGGGCCTCCGGAGGCAGCCGGCGCAGCAGGGCCACAGCTTCCTGGAGATGATCCTCTCCTCCTCCGGTCAGAAGACTACACCCTTTTTAAATAAAGTTTACTTTATTTACTTTGTTTGACCGTATCACTCCAACGACTGCCACTTAATCGCTAAAACAGTTCGATAGAACTTCCGATCGGGGGTGTCTGGGTGCTCGGTCAGTTAAGCGTCAGACTCTTGATTTCAGCTCAGATCATGATCTCAGGGTCCTGGGATTGAGCATCTGGCTCCCGGCTCAGAGGCAGCTTCTCCCTCTCCCTCTGCTCCTCTCCTGCCCCCCCCCACCCCACCCCACTCTCTCTTTCTCCCTCTCTCAAATAAATAAATAAAATCTAAACAACAACAAAAGAAAAACCTTTTGATCACTTACTAAGTGAATTCATGTGACTTCATCTGTCTTGAGCACAGAGACAGTTTAACAATATAATTGGTTCTGGGTTTTTAAAGGGACACTTCACAGCACACGTAGATATAGGATCAGGGACTGCAATACTAATGCCAAGTGTCTCATCAAGATCTACCATATTTACTCTCTACTCATGCTTCAAACATGTAACCTGTGTTAGGATGACTAATTTGCCGAATTTTAACATTTAAAGGCACATCTTTGTGGGACTCCGTAAGTAGACGTTGTTCAAAGGGGGAAATGATATATCAGTAACAGACTGCAAAAAAATAAAATATTTCTTTTTCTAAAAAAACTGGAAGAAAAAAAAACAATTCCTTTGAGAATATGGGGAAACAAAAATAAATAAATAAATAAATAAATAAATAAATAAATAAATAAATAAATAAATAACTGGAAGACAGGAATACGGAGCAATGAGGGGACTGAGGATGGTGGAAATGGCCCGACAGCCCGAGTCCTAGGGATACCACTGCAGGAGGGGCTCTAACTCCAGCTGGGCCACTAACTGACTTTGCTCCTTGTAGGCAACGTAGGATGACCAGATCCCTGAACCCCTAGCAACCTTTCTAGCTTCACAGCTTGCAATGCCAGTTAAATCAAGAGGAAAGAAACCATCCTGGAGACACTTTGAGTGTTTCTGGAATAATTATCAGGAAATCTTCAGGATGAGTCCCCTAAATAGTATGGGGTTTGGTGCTCTTTGTGTGGGTGGTAGTTTTCAGCCCAGCCCATGTGGTTCATGAGAATGTGGATTTTGGGTTAAACTGGGCAGCGCAGCCAGCTGAGCTCCCTGCAAAGGTACAGCGAAGTCCTGGAGGAAGGCCCTGGCCCCTCGGAATCCTCCCCAGCCTCCAGCCCAGTGTCTGACCGAACAGGTCTCCAATTTTTTCTGAACTGAACATTTTTTCTTGGGATCCCCTGGCTGGCTCTGTTGGTAGAGCACACAACTTTTGATCTCAGGGTTGTGAGTTCAAGCCCCGCGCCAGGTATGGAGCCTACTAAAAAAATATATATAAATATAAATATATATAAATATATAAATTTATATAAATATAAATTTGTTTATTTAAACAAATGAAAACTCTCTCCCTAGCTTCTGCTGGCTTCTGAGATTCCCAAAGCAAAATCTGGACCCTACTGAAAAAGAAAGGGGATATCCCCGCTGGGCTTACCCTGCAGTAACTTTGCTTTGGATGTTTTCCCTACAGGCATGTGGTTAAAAACGAAAGTTCAAAACGTATGCAAGCAAGAGTGAGCACTCTGGGGTAGAGGCAGCTTGTGGGTGAGCCCGGGGTTCCTATGCCTGGGCATTGTCGGGGGAGTGCGGCTAAACACATGGAGAACAGCTGGAAAATGACCAGAGGCTGGACGGGCTACGAGAGCAAGAGAACCGCGATTGGAGAGAGCTGGAGAGATCCTGGGGCATGAATCAGCCCCCCGAGTGGGACGCGGAAGATGGGGAGCGCCGGCTAGATCAGCTCGGCCCGGCCGCTTGGGCTGAGGATTGACAAAGGGGCAGGTGCACACCGTGGCCCCAAGCTGCCCACGTCCCAGAAAGTCCTTGGTTCTTCTCCTCTTCCAGCTTCGCCTCTTCCTGGCAGCGAGATCCCAGGTAAGTAGCTTCTCTAAACTTCTGTTTCCCCATCTCTGGAATGGCCCTAACTGCCTACCCACCTGACAGGGTGGCCCTAAGGATCTTCTACCATATGTGATACAGAATGAGCGAGCAAACTTTAGGTGTTGTAGCATTCATTTAGAATGCTGTATCAGAGGGGCGCCTGGGGGGCTCAGCCGTGGAGCGCCTGCCTTGGGCCTGGGGCGTGACCCCAGGGTCCCAGGATCGAGTCCCGCACTGGGCAACCTGCATGGAGCCTGCTTCTCCCTCTGCCTAGGTCTCTGCCTCTCTGTGTGTCTCTCAGGAATAAATCAATAAAATCTAAAAAAAAAAAAAAAAAAAAAAAAGAATCATCCACAAGGAGCACAGTGGTATGGGATGAGACGTCACCTTTTCCGAAGGCCCTTGGAAGTCAAGGCAAGGAGTTGGGACGGCAGTCTAAGAGAAAAGGGTTAAGTGACCGTGTTATGAGTCAGTTGTAGCTTCTGTATGAAACCAGACTGGAGGGACACATGGGTGAGTGACATCAGGAGGCTCTCGTCACTGACCCGATGAGAAGTGATACGGCGGGAGTGGAAGGGAGCAAGTTGTTGGAGGAGTGTTTCAGAAATGGAAGAGACTGGGATGCCCGGGGGCTCAGCGGTGGAGCACCTGCCTTGGGCCCAGGGCGTGACCCCAGGGTCCCAGGATCGAGTCCCGCATTGGGCTCCCTGTAGGCGCCTGCTTCTCCCTCTGCCTGTGTCTCTGCCTCTATCTGTGTCTCTCAGGAATAAATCAATAAAATCTTAAAAAAAGAAAAACTGTATCAGACACCTTAGGGGATGTAAAAATGAACCAGATGGAGATTTTTTCCCTTAATATGCTCACTGACAGCACCTAAGACATGTAAATACCTTTGCAAAGTCTAAGGGGGTAAGTTACCTAGGAGGGCCCTACTTTCAGGGCTAGGAGCGGGAGGGGAGGGGAGATCAAAGGGAGAAAATATTTCTGCCTGAACTGTGAATTCTAGGCTAAGGAGCCTGAGTTTTATTTGGTGGGAAGAGAGCTGTTAAGAAGGGGATGGTGGGACACGGCAGATTAACTGCCTGGTGCACACGATGCCTCTTGGGGGAGACAGCCGGGAAATTGTCGCCGTCACTTAGATGCAGTCTAACGCCTGCCTGGGGTGCGCCGTGGTAGGGACTAGATCCAGAGGGAAGAATGAATCCAAACGGCATTTGCAAGTGACAGATTTGATGAGCGAAGGGATACTTAAAGAATAGGAGTGACGCAAAGATAATTGGAATGCTGGGTCCTGAAACACTGGCAGGGTGGGGTTGCCTCTCACTGAACCACACGTAGGCCAACAACACGTCTCCCTTGGGGCAAATTCACGTCCCCAGACATACACCTCACTGCACTGCTGTAGGTCTGCGGTTCACATTACTGTGTGTTTTACTGTGTTGCAGTAGAGACACTTTGGGGTATCTGCCCACCTCCCGAGACCCCAACAGGCATCGGGGGTTCTTGACAACCATTTCACATCATAATCCTACCCCACTTCCAGCCGCAGCTAATGGAACAGAGATGCATACCCTGTTTGACCCAAAGTGGGCCGAATTTTTTCTCTTAGAAACTCAGAACCAGGGGGCAGCCCGGGTGGCTCAGCAGGTTAGCTCTCCCTTCAGTCCAGGGCCTGATGCTGGAGACCCAGGATCGAGTCCCACATCGGGCTCCCTGCATGGAGCCTGCTTCTCCCTCTCTGACTGTGTCTCTGCCTCTCTCTCTGTGGGTGTCTCATGAATAAATAAATAAAATCTTTAAAAAAAAAAAAAAAGAAAGAAAGAAAGAAAGAAACTCAGAACCAGGCACAAGAGTTCCATTTCCAGCTGGGCTCTTTGCTGGAAATGGAAGGCACAGACTCGGGAGATGCAGAGCAGCCACCTTCCATCCGTCATGCGGACGGAGAGAGGAGATGCTAGTCTGCAGGGAGAGACGAATGCAGCAGATCGGAGCGGGAGGAGGCAGAGAGAGCCTCCTGATTCCGGTGGCCCTGAGAGGCACGTGGTAGCCCCACATCCATCAGACGGACGCCCCTGTTTGCTCCAGCTGGCTGGAGCTGGTTTCTGTAACTTGCAGTTTGGAACATTGACTGATGCTGTTGAATGAAATCCGGGCCCGGGTGGAAGAGCACAAGTTCACGTTTTTCAGTAGGTGGGTTCTCTCTCCCCCCAGAAGTAGGTAACTGGCACTTTGAAGACAGGAGGTAGGAAGAAGAGGGAGGTGGACCTCTTGTCCCGATATTAAGAGGTCTAGATGTCTAGCGACGCCCTGAGAGGCCTAGAAGGTCTGGTCTAGGCCTCACCCTCCCAGGATACCCAGAAGGAAGGAAAGAACCCGAGCAAAACCGCCTTTGCTTCTTTTTTTTTTTTTTTTTATGATAGAGAGAGAGAGAGAGAGAGAGAGGCAGAGACACAGGCAGAGGGAGAAGCAGGCTCCATGCACCGGGAGCCCAACGTGGGACTCGATCCCGGGTCTCCAGGATCGCGCCCTGGGCCAAAGGCAGGCGCTAAACCGCTGCGCCACCCAGGGATCCCCCACCTTTGCTTCTTATGGATGAACTTGGTAGGTTGTCTTCTTTGTGCTTGTTGTAGCTGAACATGGACAAGAGAAATGGATGCGGGTCGGGCTGTCCTGGATTCACATCCAAGCTCAATCTCTTACTCGGCACATTACTCAACCTCTCGGAGACTCAATTGCTTCAATCATAAATCGGAATAATATGTCTCTCCCAGAGTTGTGTTGAAGTCCCTAGGGGAGTCCAGTGGCCCAAGCTTTGTACCACTTGAGAAATAAGACCAACGAAGGTCCGTAGGAACAGAATGGCATCTTTGTTATTGGCGCAGGCTACAGGGACCAAGTCTACAAACGTGTGAGTCAAAATGGGCCAAATACATCCCTATTCCCAAGGAGACCCTTCACACCAGGTGAGTGTGAGTCTGCAGAGTGTACGCACTGCCCAGGTCGCGGCCCCCCACTGCTGCCGTGAGAGGAGACGCCCTGAGAACTTGTACAGGAGCCCACACAACTGGAAAACATGGGCAGATGGCTGCGGCCCACCCAGCAGGTCACCGTGGGCAGCAGACAGGGGGGCGCAAGAGCCCACCAGCGAGGGAGAAATCCAGGGGCCAGGAGTGGAGGAACGGTTTCCCCTCCCCAGCCCCCAACTGCCAGTTGTGAGGACTGAGGGAACTAATCCTGGCAAGCGGCATCACGTCCCGTGGGAATCTACCCAAATCAGTCAGCGCTTCTCTTCAGCAAGAGAGAGACATAACTGACAGGTTAGGACACCACAGACAAGTTCTGCCCACAACTGTAGCTCGAGGGCGGTCTGTCTCAGGGAGATGCAGCATGGCATGTGTGCACCTGTAGCTCTTGCCGATCCATCCACCGTGCCTCGGACACGATGTAAGGATCTCTATGTGCTGCCCATGACTGCGGGAGGCATGGTTTCCAGGTTAGGAACAACGCTGCTAGAAACTTCCTCCTGTGTGCCTCTAGATGTGCATGCATATACACATCTGTACATCTATGGGACTTGTGGTCAGAGGGCTCCGTGTGCATTCCACCGTAGTAGATACAGGTTTGCAATATGGCAGTCCCACTTCTGGGAGGTCTGGACATGCATGTGAGACAGGGGTGATGCAAAGGGGCTGAGGGAGGATCATCTGAGGGGAACAGAGGCAGAGCCACAGGCCTACCAGCCCTCCCCTGCCTTGCAGAACCAACTCCAGGATTCGGGGGTGGGGTCAGATTTTTTTGAGGAAAACACTTCCCCATGTGTATTGAGCTGGCTAGGGTTTGTAGAAGAAAGGAAGATGGGAGCATGAGTGCAGAGAAGGTGCCTGTAGATGTAGATTTGGAGTTGTCCCCATAAAGGCCCGACTGGCCTGAATGCAAGCTCCCTGAGAGCCACTTCCCCCCTATGTCTTCACCCCCACACCTCCCAACACCATGGCTGTGCCCGCCACATGAGAAGAGCCCCGTCCACTCTTGCTGAAAGAATGGATAGATTTCTGATGAGGTGACTGAGGGGAGGGTGGCCTCAGTCAGTAGGGCACACAACTCTTCATCTCAGGGCCGTGAGTTGGGCATGGAGCCTACTTAAAAAAAAAAAAAAAAAAAAAAAAGGAATTATGTATTGCCTTCCCCGGTAGAATTTCTCTTTATAAGAGAAAAAAAGAGTTAAAGGTGGATTTCCGGAGAACTGTGTGGCAGGCAGAAGGAGAATCAGTCCCAGAGGGGCTGACAAGGAACAGCTTAGAGGGAAAGGAAGCAGATCAGAAGAGGGTGGCCACAGAAATCAAAACAGGTCCCAAAGAATGGATTTTCAACAACACCAAACAGGAAGCCTTCCAAAAGGAGTTTCTTAACCCAGGCTGGATCACCTTGGAAGAAGCTGCCTCAAGGAAACACGAAGATGTACGTCAGGTGAACATATGTACGGTGTGTATGTTACGACAACACGCGTGCACAGTGCACATCCTATCATGTGAACAACAGGAAACAAGTGGCCTGTTGGCTTAGTACAGTGACAAGAACAGTTGGGTTAGCACATTGGGAGCTTCGCTCATTCTTCCTACATTCCGAGGAAGATGGGCATCATTTATCGTCAGAATGAAATCAGTAGAAACCACCTGGTAGAGATCAAAGGGAAAAGAGAAAGATGTCGAGAACCAACTGTCTGCTTGGGACTTTGTAAATAACTTCCCTCTGGGGACATCTGGGTGGCTCAGCGGTCGAGCGCCTGCCTTCAGCCCAGGGTGTGATCCTGGAGACCCGGGATCGAGTCCCGCATCGGGCTCCCTGCATGGAGCCTGCTTCTCCCTCTGCCTGTGTCTCTGCCCACCCCCCTCTGTCTCTTGTGAATAAATAAATAAAATCTGTTAAAAAAAAAAAAAAGAAAAACACTTCCCTTTGTGCTCAAGACAATCTGGTTAGGAGGCAGTTCCCACCCCTATCCTACAAATAGGAAAAGTCACACAGGTTAAGGGACGGGTTTGAAAGCACGCAGATGGCTGAGCTGGGGCCTGCTGCAGGCCTGGCTCCCCTGGAGCCCGCGTGGCTTCCCCACATCACGCCTCCAACCCCGGCAAAGAAGTGTACTCTCCTACCAGAGCAGCTGACAGTGCTTTATACACTTCTCAGTGATAGGGATTTTTTTTTTTGAAGGCTTAATTTAATTTTGTTATTATTATGACTTTTTTTTATTTGGAAATGGTCTAAAACTCCCAAGAAATTGCAGAAACAGTACAGAGAAATCTCGCGTATCTGGTACACGGCTTTCCCTGATAATAATCTCTTCTATAATCACTGTATTTTGTCAAAACCAGGAAGTCAATGTTGGTACAACACTAACTCAAAGCTTTTCTTTTCTTCTTTTCTTTTTAAGATTTTACTTATTAATTTGATAGAGAGGGACGGAGAGAGAGCACAAGCAGGGGCCGGGTAGGGACAGAGGGAGAAGCAGACCCTCCACTGAGCAGGGAGCCAATCCTAGGACCCTGGGATCATGACCTGAGCCAAAAGCAGATGCTTAACTAACTGAGCCACCCAGGTGCCCCTAACTCATTTTTCTTTTCTTTTCTTTTCTTTTCTTTTCTTTTCTTTTCTTTTCTTTTCTTTTTTTTTTTTTTTTTGCATTTTTAAAACTTTTATTTAAATTCATTTAACTAACATATAATATACTATTGGTTTCAGAGGTAGGGGTCAGTGAGTCATCAGTCAAATGTAATACTCAGTGCTCATTACATCACGTGCCCTCCTAAATGTCCATCACCCAGTTACACCATCCCCTACCCCATCCCTCCAACAACCCTATTTGTTTTCGATGATTAAGAGTCTCTTATTATTTGTCTCCCCCTCTGATTTCATCTTGTTTTACTTTTTCCTCTCTTCCCCATGATCCTCTACTTTGTTTCTTAAATTCCACACGCCTAACTCATTTTTCAACATCCGCAGTGAGGATTTAAGCCGGACAATTCTCTGTGGTGGTGTGCGGCCCTGTGATTGTAGGATGTCCGGCAGCACAGCCAGTAGCACCCTGCGCCCCAATTGTGACCACCAGAAATTTTCCAGACTCAGTGATAGTTTTTAAAGTACCAAACTGCTTCACATTCTTTATTCAAAATACAATTTTGGTGTTCAGCACTTCTTCTTTTTTTTTTTTTTTTTTAGATGTTAACACATATAGAAAAATAACCACAGCAAACAAAGTTTTTTTTAAGTCCTCAGAATTTAAAAAAGACATTTTCAAACCACAAAAATATAACTAGCCTTTAAAAAAAAAATCAGGGAGAAAGATGAAGGCTGCGTTTTGACTACAATTCTCTATTTAGATAAACACTAACAAAAATCACATTCACAGAAATCTGTTACTCATCGCAAACATCCCACTGGGCACATTTCTCAAGCAAATCTTAAGACAGAAATTGATGAGGTTATTTTCTCTCGCGTTATCGGAAAGAACTGTAAAATTTCTGTGGAATCACATAAAAGTCTACTGTCTGAAATAGTGGCCCATTCTCGTACCTGCTGTCTGGCTAATAAAGGAGCATTTGGCCCCATCTGGTTTCGGCCAAGGAGGGCAGACCCTGTGCCAATAAAAGTTGATCATTTTTGCTCCAGCTCTGAGACCCACCCCCCGCCCCCAGACAGGGCAGGAACCTCCCAACTTCCCTCCTTCGGGGAGCCAGAGCCCTCCCTGGGCAGTGTCCCTGGCCCCATGGGTAGGGGGCGGCCTGGGCCAACACGCAGAAGGCCAACTCCATCCCCACTCACAGAGGGAGGAGCCACTGCACATCAGTCTCCTGCCCAAATCCCAGGCCTCTGCTATCACATAATCGATCCCTTACCACAGGCATCTGCATTGCCTCGGACTCTTCGGACTACAGAGAATGTTGCTGAATCCTTTTAGAACCCCTGGGCTGTAACATAGTGACCTGGAGAGTGAAGCCTGCGTCTGTGAGATCTTCTGAACCGCCTGGAAGGGGCAGAGTCAAAAGCCAAGGCTCGCAGTGGCCAGCAGCACGCTTCTGCTCGGGCCAGAGGCTGCGGGGCCTGCAGGAGGACAACGGTGGCCCAGGCCTGAGGCCCAAGGTGGGAGCGTCATCCCCTCCGACCTCCTCACGGCTCCAGGCGGTGGTCGGTGGTCGGTAGTGCCGGGCAGCGCAGCCCTCACCCCCAGAACTCAAGGCTCGTACAACCCCATTTTGAAGCTGTTGTTTCCTCTGCCAGAAAAGTAGTCTCCCTGGGCATGTTGACTGATGCGTAAATTCATTTTTAATGACTCGATGGTAAATCGCAAAGTCCAAAATAACAGAGGATCTAGGAACAGAAGCAAACTCTAACTCAGATTTGAAGAAATGGGGGGACAAAGGGATTGAGTCTCACAAACCTTTCTAAATATGTATTGTTATTTAGGTATTTGCAAAAGAACATGTTGTGTAGTTCATTGTTAAGCCTTCATTTGCAATGTAACATCCACTTATGTTCACAATTATCTGTTCAATATCAATGTATAGGTATCTCTGGGACCTTCAAACTCAATTTGATTTATAGATTTATGATCCTAAAACAACAGACCTCACTAATCTTGGGGTCTGCACTTAATTTGAGTGGACACATCAGCTTTGGGGTTTTCTGGCTGAAAAATGTAATATCAATAGCACATGCCTGGGGCACCTGGTGGCTCAGTAGGTTAAGTGGCTACCTTTGGCTCAGGTCGTGATTTCGGGTCCTGGGATCGATCGAGCCCCACATCAGGCTCCCTGCTCAGCGGGGAGTCTGCGTCTCCCTCTGTCCCTCCCCCTCTGCTCATTCTCTCTTTCTCTCTCTCTCTCAAATAAATAAATAAAATCTTAAAACACACACACACACACACACACACAAAACAACATGCCTCAAATCTGTGCATAAAATCACAATTGCTCTTTAACCCAACAGGAATATACAAATGGAAGGCTCTGGACTATTTAAAGTTGTTCTGAATATACACTCACATTTCTTTTTAAATAATGTAAAATTAGAAAAAAAAAAAACAAAACCCTAACTCTCTCCAGGAAACTGTAACCTGTTCCATTACACCAGAATAACCTCCTGAAAACAAGGATGTTTTTTACTCAGAGCTGTGGAGGAAGGAGCTGAAAGGACATGTGCTCCGGAGAGCACTGCAAGGTGGCCCCTCAAAAGACCTGGTTTCCCACGACCATAAACTCCTCATCCGTGGAGTGGATGCTCCCTCAGCACAACACACACACAGCTATTTGCTGGAAAAGCCATCTGTAGGATGTGCTCATGAATTTTTCAAAGTGGAGATGAAACGTTTCAAACTTAGTTCACCAAAAAAAAAAAAACCACAAAAAAAAAACAAAAAAACAAAAAAAAAACCTACCTGTTTTCCATGTTTATTCAATTCAGATTTTCAGGCACAATTTCCCATTCCAGGATACATGAAGATGCCATTGACTGTCCTCAGGAAATGACCTCGGGTAACAGTTTCAAAGGACCTGCCCAATACCAACCATGAGAATGGGATGAGTGACTAAAATCAGGAACTACAATACTAGTCTCATTTCTCTAAATGTCTGTACATGAGTCTAGAATATTTTTGCTTTACCGGAGATGTTTGTAGGTGTGTAGAGGTCCCGGCTGAACTGGCTCTGAACTCCTGCCTTAAACTATTCTATTAGATTCAATAGCAAAACTCAGCAGCACACCTTAAAAGTAAGCCCTTGATCTTTGCCATCTCCAAAACCGACATTCAGCTGGAATGTGACTCTGCTCTCCCCTGGCCAAAATTTGTCCACTCGGGGACGGCCAAGGTCAAAGGAGTAGACTCTACAAAACGCAGATACAAAGTCTACTCAAAAGATTCAAAATTAAGTGTAAATCCTAAGGAACCTAAAGTTGTTTAGGGCTCCAACACCCGGCCTCTGGAGGATTAGAGGACCACCCCGGGCTGCCTTCTGGTCATCTCCCCGACCAACTAAAGGGGGTCTGGGGGGGGGGGGCATGAAAACCCAGCAGATCACCAGGTGGAGCGTGTCTACTATGTAGGGACAAGAGCTCCCCTCTGTGGGCTGGTGTGTGGGGTGACCAGGACCCTGGCAGGGAGGCAGAGCCCGGCCACGGGGCTGAGCCACCTGCCCCCAGGCCTTTGCCCCCGCGTCTACACCAAGCACATCCCGGATCTCTGGAAGACCGGCCTGGCCCTGGCCTCACGGGGACTGGCTGTGCAAGGCTGGCCCGCCCACAGCTCCCTGCCCGCGGCCGATTCAATTCCCCCACGTCACGGGCTCCCTCTAAACTGCACACCTGTGCTCCATTGCGAGAATCAAAAATACACATTGGATTCAGTTCCACGACGCTACAAGAAAGGAAAGCATCCCATTTCCTCTGGGAGGCCGTTCCCTGCGCTCCTGACAGTGCGTGTGCCACACGCCCCGAGGAAACGCGCGGGAGTCGGGGTGCAAGGCCTCGCAGGGAGGCAAGCACGCCCGCTGTGCAAGGGGGATGCGGGGCCGGGGAACGAGGTGCAGGCCCCCCCACGGCTCCAGCGTGGACCAGGCAGGAGCACAGCGTCACCAGGGAAGGGCTCGGCCCGAAAGGCCCTAGGCACCTGCCCCAGAACTAACTGGTTCTGTCCCAGCTCAGGCCCCGGCCCAGAGGACAAGGGGCCGCCCCGATGCTGCAGGAAGCCCCCGTCCCTGCAGCAGGACGCTGGCCTCACCTCGGGCACGGGAGGGGGGAGCCCTGTTCCCCACAAACTGCCGCAGCGCAGCCTCTGCTTCTGGAGCTCCTCGGGAGGGGACCCACGTTTCATCCCACATTCCCCGGCCCGGGGCCCACGGACCCACCTGCCCGTGAGGAAGAAGCTGGAAGCTCCCGGTAGAGGTCAGCGGCGGTCGCTGAGCTGAGAACGGAGTTCGGGCCCCTGGAGCCGGGCCTGGTTGTCAGCTCTCACATTTCCACCAGAGTTGAGGTTAACAGCCCTGGAGGACAACAACAACACAACAACTGAATTTTGGAATTTTGTTTTGGGGCATGGGTGTGAACAAAACCTCGTTCCCTTCGGGAAATACTCTTAAATACTTCCCTAGTGTGGTCAGTATTGCTCCTTCCTCTGAAACTGCCTTTTCAGAAAATAAAACCTATTTTAACTTCCTTATGTTTCTTTACAAAACTTGTTCTCAGTCTGTGACAAAAATTTGGCTCTTTATAAAATAAAATTGACATTTAGAAGATTGCCTAGTACTTGCAAAGGCTATAACCACGGGCAGACAAATCTCTTACAAAATTCTGAACCTTAGAAAAAGCTATTCTCCATGATTTGGGAGACAGCAATGCTAGATTTCCTTACCTAAAAGGCAGGTTGGACATTTGTTATATTATGAAATAAGTACTTTTAAGATCAGTTGCTTGAATTCCAAAATATACTTCTGAAAGTCATTTTTTTTTTTTTTGAGGAATAGAAAATTTGCTCTTCACACCTCTTTAGAACCCATTCCTTATTTTATTCCAGATTTGAAGGACTACCATTTTAAAGAATGCCAGACAAGGGGATCTCTTTTTTGATCATGCTATCGGGCTCCTCATTTCATCCTTGTGTAATTTTAAATAATCCCAAACAATCTAAAATAATACATAATTATCATATGAATTGGCATTTCAAATTGTGCTATAGGCTGTGTACACTACCAATACTTATCAACTAAAATGTACTCCAAAACACATAAGAAAAAATATAAGATTTTTATCTGTGTTGTTATGTAATAATGCACTTTTTAAAAAAATATTTTATTTATTTATTCATGAGAAACACAGAGAGGGGCAGAGATAAAGGCAGAGGGAGAAGCAGGCTCCCCGCAGGGAGCCTGATGCAGGACTCATCCCAGGACCCCAGGGTCCTGCCCTGAGCCAAAGGCAGACGCTCAACCACTGAGCCACCTAAATCCCCCGCAATAATGCACTTTTTAAAAAGAAATAGTATACCAAACCCAGGAAGGGACATTGCTTGGTTATGTTTGTAAGAGAAAAATGATGTAATTCTTATCATTGCTTATTTTTACTGTTATAAAGTTTTTTCATAAGTAGGTATGAATTGTTATTATTTCATAGATGTGACTGTTTTTTAGTCTGCTTTACTCTGATTGTAAGTTATAATTTATTGGCTTCTGATGGCTTCCCATGAATAATTATGTTAAAAATTTTTTTCCCAAGTTCAGTTACCTTTGGCAAACACTGCCATGGTCAAAAGGGAGGTCTCCAAAGCAGAGGCTAAACTAAATATTTCTATGGCTTAAGACATCTCATTTTGATGCATGGAAGTATCCGTCAGTTTTGGTAGCTTGATGTCAGTTCAGATGGATGCTATATTCCAGCTGTACTGATTTATCATTTATCTTAGATGAAAGATGACAAGTAGATTCTCCTCCCCTGTATAATAATAATTGTACATTTGGTGTCTTCGTGTTTATTCTGATCAAGATTACTGAAAGTAATAGAAACAGTATTACCTCTAAATAAGAGGTTAATTTCAAGTGGCAAATCTTACTAAAAAGTTTAGCTGCTTTATTAAGTGTAACTCTCAGCATATATGTTAAAAACACTCTCTAGAGCAAGAGTTGGCAAGCTTTCCATAAAGGGCCATATAGTAAATATTTTAGCTTTTGCCATATGGTTTTTGTTGCATCTACTCAACTTTGCTCTTGCAGAGGAAGGCAGTCAGAGATTATATGTAAATGAATGTGCATGGCTGTGTTCCAATAAAACTTTATTTATGGACACTGAAATCTGAATTTCACACACTTCTCCTGTGTCACGAAACCGTATTCTTCCTTTGAATTTTTCCAAGTGTTTAAAAATGTAAAAATCATTTTTAGCTCTCGGGCCCTACGAGAACAGATTTCAGGCTGAATTAGGCCCATGGGCCGTAGAATGCCTACCCTGGTTCCTAAAAAGCAACAGAAGCCATCCATCCTTAAACATTACCATGACACAGTG
The DNA here is from genome assembly GCF_011100685.1 of Canis lupus familiaris. Classification (NCBI taxonomy): domain Eukaryota; kingdom Metazoa; phylum Chordata; class Mammalia; order Carnivora; family Canidae; genus Canis; species Canis lupus. The sequence goes on along the minus strand of NC_049256.1, from coordinate 6,503,525 downwards.
AACTGATTGTAGCAATCATGTGCCAGAAAATATGACAACCAAAGAAAGACAAATTACCAAAGACTAAGCACGGCATGGTTGAAAATCGGGTCCTCTCTCAGGATGCTCACCAGCCCGGCTCATGCAGGGCCACATCATCTTGGCATCCAGGGCCATCGGCAGGTGAGTGAAGAAGCCCAGCCTGAGAGTAGCCATCTGGTTCTGAGCAGCATGCACCTGCTGGGCATGCCTCCTCCTGTCAGGTCACCACTACCTGCTGTGGCTCCGAGTCCAGACAGAAAAACACCTGTCCTCGCCCCACATCATCCAGCCCCTGAGAGCCCAACTTCTCTGACTGCTAAAGGCCCAGAGAAGTCTAGCAGCTATTATGTGCCCTGCCTGCACACAGGGGATGAGGGTCATGAGGGTCAGCGACCCTGCCGGGGACAGCAGGCTCACTAGTGTTGCAAGTCACCAAGCGCCTTCTGCAAAAGGCTTTAAAGAATGGGCCATCTGGGCCTCTCCGCATCAGAGAGGGAAGACCGAAAAAAGGAAACGTGGAAATACTGCTTAAGTCTCGTGAAAGGGCCAGCCTGATCCGCCGAGGGAGATCCCCTGACCAGCCAGACCTCCCGAACCGCGCAGGAGCTGCGGGACCAAGCACAGTGCGCACAGAGGGTGTGCAGGTGGCCTTTACTCTTTCAAGGACAGGCGTACAGAGGCCCACGGAAATCATGTCCGGGCTGTGCAAACACCCAGACCCCAGGTAAGGGACCGGGACAGCCCAGCCAGGCCCCCCCTCCACCCCGGAGCGGGGGAGGTTGAGGAGCAGGCCTTGCCGCGAAGGCTGGGGCGCCCGCCCTCGGCCCCGCGCGCGACGCCAGGATGCGCGTCCTTCCCGCAGCAAAGTGACGGCGCGTCCAGGGCTGGAGGCGAGTCCCGAGGTCGGCGGCCGCGCGCAGGGCCAGGACCTTCGTGCGGGAGGAGGCCCGGGCTCGGGGGCTCGGGGGCGTCTGGGCGCGCGGCCCCGGGGGCGCGGGCAGGTGCGGGGCTCAGGGCGCGTCCGGGGGGCGCCCGAAGCGCAGCGTGTAGTTGGCGCCCGCGTTGTTGTCCCAGTACTCGCCCTGGGCGCAGCGGAAGCGCACGGCGAAGTGCACGGCGGCGTCCCCGGCCTCGGGCTGCAGGCCGGGCGGCAGGCTCAGCGAGAAGTGGAAGCGCTCGGCGCCCGGCTCCGGCTCCGGCCCCGGCCCCGGCCCCGGCCCCGGCTCCCGCTCCGGCTCGGCGTCCCCGCGCGCCCCCGACGCCGCCTCGGGCCGCCGCGGCTCCGCGGGCTCGGGCTGCAGCTCGGCCGGCACGTCGAGGAAGGAGCGCCACTCGGTGAAGGTGTAGCGCACCGCCACGGCCCGCGGCCCCGGGCAGCCCAGCACGCGGCCCGAGCCCGTCACCTCCGCGCCCCCGGCGGCCGAGCACTGCACGCGCTCCAGGCACACGCGCTGCCGCCGCAGGCGCTCGGCCGCCGCGCCCGGCCCCGGGAGCTGGAAGAGCGGCCGCAGGCGGGGGCGCGGCGCCGGGGCGCGGGCGCGCGGGGGGCGGCCGCCGAGGCGCAGCAGCACGGCGGGCGGCACCCGCGGCTCCTCGGCCTCGCTGAAGCGCCGCACGCTCGCCAGGCTCAGCCCCAGCGCGTCGGCGAACTGCACCCGCTTCGTGCACTTGGCGCAGCAGCCGCCCTCGGCGCCCGGGCCCGGCCGCGCCCCCCGCAGCAGCGCCGCCTGCAGGAGCCGGTCCGCGGGCACCGACGCCGGGCGCGGGCCGCCGCGGGCCTCCGGGGGCTCCTCCCGCTGCCGGGCCGCCGCGTCCTCCTCGGCGGGGGGCTCCATGCGGCCGTCGGGCCTCGGCGGGAGCGCGCGGGCCCGGCCCGGCCCCGGAGCCTCGGGTTTTAGCGGCGGCCGCCGGGCCCGGGCGGGGGGGGCGCGGACGCGGGGCCGGCTTCGCGGCTGAGCCTGCCCGCGGCGGGGGAGGGCCCGGGGCGGGGAGCGCGGACCGCGGGACCCCCGGCGGCGGGGCGGGCGGGCCTCCCTCCTCCTCCCGCCCGGTGCCGGTCCTGGTCCCGGTCCTGGTCCTTGCCCTGGTCCCGGCCCCGGCGGGCGCAGCGCAGTCCCGCCCCGCGGTCGCCTCCTCCAGGAAGCCCCCGGGGCCGGCGCGCGACTAGGGAAGCCCGCGGGAGGCGGAGCGCTCCCTCCCGCCTGCGCTCGCGGACCTCGGGGCGCCCGGGCCCCGACCTCGCCGCCGCGCGCTCCCCTGGGCGCCCTGAGGGCCGCGCCCCGAGCCGCCCGAGGCCATTAGCGCGGGCCCCGGGCGCACGGCCCCGCCCCGCCCCGGCCCCGGCCCCGCCCGCCGCGCTGGGGGCCCAGGCCCGGGACCCGCCCCGCGCGCCCTCCGCACCCCGGGACCGGCCCCCGCGCGCCCCGCCCCCGCCCTCGGGAGCGACGCCGCCCGCCCCTCCGTTCCCCGCCCCCCGGGACCGGCCCCGAGCGCCCCGCCCCTCCCCGGGACCGACCCCGCCCCCGGGACCGACCCCGCCCGCCCCGAGGGGCCCTAGCGCGCGGCGGCGGCTGCGGCGGCGGAGCTGCGGCCCGGCGGGGGGCGGGGGCGGGGGCGGGGGCGCGGCCCCGGGCGGCAGCGGGTCAGCGCCCCCGAGGGGCTGGGCCGTCCCGGGCCTCCGTGCTCCCGGAGGTGTGAGGCCGGCTCGGGGCTGCGCGCGCCCCCGTGCGGACCTGCCCGGGCAGAGCCAGGCTCCGGGGAAGGAGCGGGCCTGCGGGGCCCCGGGCGGTCGGGGACGCTGACCTCGCGCGTTCTCCCGGGGGCGGTGGGGGGGGGTCCGGCCGGGAGGGCCCGCGAGCAGCCGAGCCGAGTCGGCAGGTGCGCGCCGACCTGGAGCCTGCGAGGCGCCCCCATAGCCTGGGGGCCTTTTGCAACACGTCCTTGGAGGAGGCGACGTTGCCTTTACATTTCGGTGAACATTTGTATATGATGGAGTTAAACACAAAATTTGCAAACTATTTGGAGGATATAAAAGGATCTTGAGTTAGTGCTCTGGCTACTACCCTCACCAGGGCATGTGCCCACGGCAGGACGGGGACCAAGGAAGGTGAGGGGCCTAAGGAGTGGGGCTCAAGGAGGCCTCACTCTCAGGCTCGTGCAGGGCGCAAGGTTGGAGCGTTGAGGATGCAGGGGTAGGAAGGGGCCGGCCGCTCGGGGCCTTGAGGATTGAGAAATCGCTGAAGGATTTTGAATCATAGGTGTGACTAACCAGATTTTAAGTTTTGAAAGCTCATTCTGGAAGCAGAATGAACAGCAGTTTGTGGGGGACAGAGGCACTGTGGGTGTGACTCTTAGGAGACTATCACAGTCTTTCAAATGAAAGGTGATCATGCTTAGGTCAAGAGGAATGAATGGTGACGGTGGTGGGTGGACATATCTAAGAGCTATTTAGGGGTGAAGCCAGCATGCTGTGCTTATGGACCCTTATAGGGGGAGGGGGGAGGGGAGATGCCTTGAGGATTTAGATGTGAGCAGTTACCAGAGGCACTAGGGTTCCCTGGGGCAGGGACCATCAAGAGAAGGAATAGAGGGACGGCAAGATCATGAATCCCATTTGGGGCACTTTTTAAAAAGATTTTATTTATTCATGAGACACAGAGAGAGAGGCAGAGACACAGGCAGAGGGAGAAGCAGGCTCCCTGCTGGGAGCCCAATGGGGATTCAATCCTTGGACCCCGGGGTCACGACCTAAGCCAAAGGGAGACGTCAACCGTTCAACCACTGAGGCGCCCAGGTGCCCCTGGGGCATTTTGAGCTTAGTAGATTCTCTGGTTCTTTCTGACACCAGTTCTCTGACACCAACAGTTGAAGTCTGTTTGCAACTACCCAGATGTAGTATCAGATCCAGCAGGTTAAAGGGCTCACTCCTGTGGGACTGCCCCCTCTCAGATGCCAGCTGCAAGTGATGTGCCCAGGCCATCGCACTGTGGCCCAGCCAACTACAGATTTGGGGTCCCCACAGTCTGCCCTTTCAGGTTCAGCAGTCCACCGGAATGGCTCATAGGACTCAGGTGAAAGGGATAAGAATAGGCTCTCCCAAATATGCTACTTCATCGTAAGGCTTATTTTTCAAAAGCAATTAAAGACAACAGGCTCAAGATCTCTGTCCTTCCACTTTTTTGCCTAAAGCGGGGCATAATTTTCCCTTGTAAAAGTAGCATAATAAATATCCACTTATAAACGTGTTTCCCACGTGTTTCTTAATCACCAGAAATGACCCTGGAGATGATGCTGACTTAAGTCTGTGTAAACTTACATAACCCACATAAACCTGACAATAACCTTTATTGTCCATTCATTTCCCCTGTATATTTACCTTCCCACAATTACTGCCCCTAGAAGCCCAGGCACGTTTTCCTCTGTCACTTTTCCACAATTTATCACCCTTTGGTAAGGTGGTCTCTCAGCTCCGTGGCCTAACAGCTTTTTGGGTTTTCACTCCTTTCTAGTGAAGCACCTTTGTGCATATGAGATAAACCTTTTCTCCTGTTAATCTGTCTTTGTCAGGACCAGCAGGCTCTGGTCACTGAACCTAACAGGGTAGAGGAAAAGTGTTTCCTCCCCAACACGGGAAAACCCTTCACCCGTATTTACCAGCTTATCCATTGTATGAAGGAGAGAGCTCAGGACCAGTGAAATGAAACAGATGTGGGGGAAGGAGTTCAGAGCGTCCAAGCCCTCGCTGTGTACCCCCTCCCAGCACTGTGTTCACCAACCTGGAAGCTCTCTGAAGCTTCTTGTTCAAGAGCTTTCCTGGAGCTCAGTCTCCAGGCCCCTCCTCCCCCTCCCTGGACTATCCTGAGGCCACCTGGAGGCCCTACCCTAAATCATCTCATTAGTGTAAATAGGTGTGATCCAAAGGGGCTCATAAGATAAGGCACTCCCACCCCTCAGGAAATTTCCAGGGTTGTAGGAGTTCCGTGCCAGGACCGGTGACAAAGGCGTACTACATATTTTTATTACACCACAGAGGATGGACAGATCTCGAGCTGAGAAGAGGACGAGGGCCCAGGACCGAGCTCTCAGCGGCTCTAGCTGGCACCTATGGCCCAGGAGGAGAAGGATGAGCCCGCAGAGGGACTCATGCTCTATGAGCAGTCAGGAAACAGCTCTGTCGCTCAGAAGCCACGGGAAGACTTCAGAAGCGGGAGAGGTAAGCACTCCACTTGGGGCCCACGGGGACTGTGGGGTACTCTCGCGGCTCCTGAAAGATGTGGACACAGTGGGTGGCCTCAGGCCCCAGGCTCCGTTTCCCCTGAGTTTCCACCCAGGACAGGGCCCAGGTCTCCTCCACACAAGGATCTGGATGCCTGAAGTCAATCATTAAATGATGCAAAATAACTATTTTTTTAAATGAGACTTTATTTTTAAAAAAGATTTTATGTATTTGAGACAGAGAGCACAAGGGCAGGGGACAGGGTGGGAGGGAAGAGGGAGAACAGAGCTGAGCAGGGAGCCCAATGTGGGCTCCATCCCAGGACCCTGGGACCATGACCCGAGCAGAAGGCGGACACCTAACCGACTGAGCCACCCAGGTGCCCCGCAAAATAACTTTAAAATGTAGGCCACCCCACTGAAATGTGTCTGGTCCACCTTTAAATATCACATGCCTCGGCTGCGAAAATGTTTACTGCAGGCATTGAGAGGCTCCCAGCCTTACCATCTATCCCGGTTACCTGCTGCTCCACGGCACCCCCCCCCCAACATAATTGCTTATTAAAATAACAACCACATTTATTTTCTGCATGAATCCGCAAGGTGGGGAGGGCTCCAGTCATGGCAACTGGAAGGCTGGGGCCGGGGTCATCTGATGCTGGGACTCGGAAGATCAGATGGTTGGACTCGGGGGTCCTCAGGCAGCCCTGTGTGACCGCCAGCAGAGTGGCCCAGGGCCAGTCTTGCGACCTGTTTGCTTAGAGAGAGGCAGATGCTGCGTGACTTACGGCCCAGTCTCGGAAGCCTCCCAGTGCCTCTTCTGCTACATTGTCCTCCTCAGAAGTGAGTCTCGCACGAACGCCAGTGTGTCCAGAGACAGGAATTAGATCCCACTTGATGGAAGAGCGTCCAAGATGTTGCCGGTGTGTTTTAAAACCACCAACCTGTGATAGAACAAGACAAATGAGAAAGGACTTAAGAGAATCTAATTTTTTGGATGTGCAGGCTGACAAAGAAGAAAAGAGAGTTGTTCAGATTTGTCACTCAAGGCACAAATTCTTAGTCTTTGAGACTGTGCCTCACAGTCAACTCTTTTTTTTTTTTTTTTTCCCCGTAAGATAATACCCTTCCTTGATTGCTAGTGGTTTTCTTTTTTGATGGTTAGACTGTTCAGTAAATAGGCTGATATTATTTACGTAACAGGAAACTGAAGGCGATCAGAGCATACCACCCAAAATATGCCACCTCGGCTTTGGCTTGGTCTGTCTTGGATGCTATAACGGAAAAGCATAGCCTGGGTGGCTTACGAGCAGCAGACTGCTCCTCACAGTCCTGGAGGCTATGGAAGTCCCAGATCGAGGCTCCAGCAGATTTGGTTTCTGGTGAGGGCCTGCTTCCCAGACGGCTGCCTTTTCACTGTGTCCTCGTGTGGTTGGAACATGGAGTTCATGCCCCACATGGGCTTTCTGGGGTCTCTTCCATGAGGGCACTAATCCCACTTGTAAGGGCCCCACCCTCATGACCCAATCACCTCCCCCCAAAGCCCCCACCTCCTAGTAGCTCCACACTGGGGTTAGATTTGAACATATGAACTCCGAGGAGACACAAGCGTGCAGACCAGAGCAGGCACATGGATTATTTTATTTTGAGGTGAGGACAACTGAGAATCAGCAGATACGGACGGGGAAGGGCTCTCAGGCCTCCTTCTTTCTGCCTAAAAGCGGGCATAAATTTCCTGCACCAGGAAAAGGAAAACATTCTTATCACCGCAGCCAGAGCTGGCACCAAGATGCATCTGGACAAACAAACCCACTAAAATAACTCTTGGCTTCCATTAGCTTCCCCCATGTATTTCTGGGCCACTTTCCCACAGTTTACCCTCCTCAGCCCAGACCCCTTTTGCCTTTGTCCTGCCACATCTCCTCTCCCTGCCCCCCACCCTGACTTACTGTTTTTTGTTCAAATGATGCCTAAACTCTCAGGCCTACCTGTTTCTTCCGGTCTTCGTTTCTTACAAACGAAGGCCTCCACGTTCACACAACACTACTAACAGGAAGTGAACTTTTTCTGCTTTCCTCTTGCAAGTTCGTCTTTTGTCAGTTTAATTCTTAGAATCTAAGTAGAGACATCATCTATAATATGTTACAGTATTTCAAAAATACTTACGTTTTGAAGTATTTTATTTTATTTTATTTTTTGTTTTGTTTTGAAGTATTTTAAAAGAGCAGGAGCATTTGAGAACCATTCCTCCCTAACTCTTAACTTTTTGAAGGAGATTGGGTTGATTAAGGTAAAGTCACGGTGATTTTTCAGGGGCTTAAATGCAGCCATGGAAACTTCCTAGAAAAATGCCTTCCAACTTGAAAGGATCAAATTTTGTAGCACCGTAGGCCACTTTTGTCAGCACCACTGAAATATGGCGATGGAATGAAGCTGTAATAAATTTGAAAAAAAAAAAAAAAAAAAAAAAAAAACCGTTACCCTGCTCGCCTGGTTCATTTTTCTTTCTTATGTGGGCCCTCTAACAGAGCCAAGGAGCTCAAAGAGGCCTTATTGGACAACTGACTTGTTTCAAAAGTGGGGAAATAAAGCCACGTGAGATTCGAATGATTTACTTAACCAGAGCCGTGGGCCACCCGTGGAGGGGGTGCTGGGTGATCTCTGAGAGGCCCCCACTTGCTCCGCACCATGTGTCAGGAGCTGCTGCCACCATCGCACACCCCCACCCGGCCCACCGGGATGGTGACCGCCACACTATGGACTCTTGGAGGCCTCGAAGGTTCAAAGAACCACTCTAGTTATCCAGGGCCGAGTCCGTTCAGCCAGGATTCAGCCTTCATGAGTGGGCCCGGCACAGCCCCCTCTGGGATCCACTGGAGACAAGTCATGTTGCTTTGGGCTTTTTTTTTTTTTTTAAGATTTATTTATTCATGAGAGACACAGAGAGAGAGAGAGAGGCTGAGACACAGGCAGAGAGAGAAGCAGGCTCCATGCAGGGAGCCCAGCGTGGGACTCGATCCCGGGACTCTGGGGTCACACCCTGGGCTGAAGGCGATGCTAAACCACTGAGTCACCCAGGCTGCCCTGCTTTTGGCTTAAAAAAAAAAAAAGAAAAAAACAAGGGACGCTTGGGTGGCTCAGGGTGAGCGTCTGCCTTTGGTTCAGGGCATGATCTGGAGACCCGGGATCGAGTCCCACATCGGGCTCCCTGCATGGGGCCTGCTTCTCCCTCTGCCTGTGTCTCTGCCTCTCTCTCTCTCTCTCTCTCTCTCTCTCTCTGTCTCTCATGAATAAATAGATAAAATCTTAAAAAAATAAAAAAGAGCCCACTAGGATCGAGTTGACTTCCTATCAATACTTCAAGTTTCAGTGACCTTCTTATTCTCGTATCAATGTTCTGTCCTGTTTAAGGCATTTCACTTACATTTAGTAACTTTTCTCACTTGGCTTTGGATGACTGCAAACACCAATCATGATCACAAGCATAAACAAATACAAAAACTGAAGTTCTTGGTCTAAGTGACACAATTCTGAGTAAGCCTACGAAACTTTAGGGTTGATACCAACCCACTCCTTCTGCGTGGCTCCACGGAGCTTCGTCAGCTTCTAGAAGGAAGCCCCTCATTTGCCCTCTCAACCTTCTCGTCCAGAGGCTGCCTGCTTTCTTCCTCTGCGTGGCAGGCAACACAGGAAGGTTTGGGAAACAACTGGGTTTGACATCTTTCCTTGAAAGGAGGAGGGAAGAAACCCACATTTCTTGCCTTCTCACTACGTGACTGAGACTTGGTCTCCTAATAGGGCATGTGACCACCTGCGAGGGAGTGTGGTGGGCACGTGGCTGGCCACCCCCCCACCCCTCTTCCTCCCTTCTGCCAGGTGTCCTGCCTCTCCCACACACACCTTTCCCCTACTCCCCTCCACAGTAGGCATCCGTCTGATCTCGGAGGAACCCCCATCCGGCCCACGACTGCTTGAGGAATGTGCGAGTGACCCGGCCAGTAAGACGTGAGGGAGAAGTCAGAGGAAGCTTCCAAGGGATGTTTGCCTTTTCCCAAGAGAGAGCAGGAGATGATGCAGAATCACTTAGTCCCCGGACCCACAATAATCACAACTACCTCGCGACAGAGGTGAGGTGCTGAGCGTGGGAGATGGGAGGTTGACATGGTTCTGTGGCGGAGTTGCTCAGTTGACGCTTCTCGGTGGGAAGGCTATGGGCATTGTGAGCAGGGCAGGGGGTTGCTGCGACCATCTGCAGCAAACATTTTAAGGTCTTTAACATCCATGAACCCTACGCTCAAAATGCCAGTAGCTGCTCCAGAAATGGGACGATCGAAAAATCCATACTCTTGTTTCCAAACCCCCTTCTACCACCGAGAACCATGAGACCCTGTCTTTGGACCTCTTACCCCACAGCATTTTGATTTAAGCCAATTTAATTGAGCTTTCTGCTGGTCGCAGCCCAGGGTCTCCTAACAGGAAGGCATTATTATAATAATTTTGAAAGAGAATAAATGGAGCCTCAAAGGGGCCAAGGAATGTGCCCAAGGATATCAACGAGCCGGTGGCAGAGCCAGCATTTGGCTCCAGATCCGACTTCAGAGCTTGGCTGCTTCCTCCCTCTCCGCTTTCTCTCCAGTCATCTGGAAGTTGTGCTGAAGTTTACTCTTCTGCTTTCTCCTGCCCATCCGTTTCCTCCAAAGAACAAATGTGGTTAGTTTGTTCAGTGAAAAAATATGAACAAATGAACAAAAAAAAGGACAAAAGTTTTACGTGGAAAAATATATGCAGGGTATCCCTGGGTGGCTCAGCGGTTTGGCGCCTGCCTTTAGCCCAGGGTGTGATCCTGGAGACCCGGGATCAAGTCCTGCATCGGGCTCCTTGCATGGAGCCTGCTTCTCCCTCTGCCTATGTCTCTGCCTCTCTCTCTCTCTCTCTCTGTCTATCATAAATAAATAAATAAATAAATAAATAAATAAATAAATAAATAAATAAATAAATCTTTAAAAAATATGCAAAACATATATCTGTTTGTTTATGGATGATGTTTTTCCGGAAAAATCCTGCTGCAGGGGTTGCCTCTGGGGAGTGAAGCTAAAGGACTGGGACAGGAGGTGGGAGGAAAACACTTTTATTGCAGATCCTTTTGTACTGTTTGAATCCTTTGTCTTGTGCAAGTATCTTTTTATTGTATATATATATTTTTTTAATTTTTATTTATTTATGATAGTCACACACACAGAGAGAGAGAGGCAGAGACACAGGCAGAGGGAGAAGCAGGCTCCATGCACCGGGAGCCCGACGTGGGATTCGATCCCGGGACTCCAGGATCGCGCCCTGGGCCAAAGGCAGGCGCTAAACCGCTGCGCTACCCAGGGATCCCCAAGTTGTATATATTTTAAAGCACCTGCAGATAAATTTTGTGTTATGTTTATTTTGCCATAATCTTAAAAATATAAAGCATTCGTAGGATTAATATCTAAAAATTGGGTTCATTATAACACTTGACTCTTCCCTCTCGTTGGCTACCTTTGGCTGCCTGCTCTTACTCCTCCACCCATTCTTCCTTTTGTTATAGTGGGGCCGTCTTGTCCTTTCCCTATCCCCGTGAGTCATCTAGCATGACCTCCTCCAGTCCCTTGGCGCAGCCCTGATGGAGGAATCTTACCCGCTCTCTGCTTTGACACCATCCACATCCGTCTCCCAAGTAGGGTCCAAACTCCTTACCCAGAAATAATCCGACTCCAACCACTTTTGCATCCCCTCTTATCTATTCACCTTAATGAGTTATTTTCTGCAGAATTCTTCTGGGGGCCCCCTGGGCTGATGTGAGCTGAGACAACAGGGCTCTGTGCCTTCTGCTCCAAATCTAGCTGAGAAACTGTACCTTTACGCATTTTACATTATTGAGATTCCCCAACATACTGTTTGAGGAAAGGACTCCACAGCAAAACAATTACATCATCATCACCATCACCATGATCATCATCATCACCATCATCACCATCATCACCATCACCATGATCATCATCGCCAGCATCATCATCATCATCATCACCGTCACCCTTATCATCACCATGATCAACATCATCACCATCACCACCATTATCACTATCACATTTTAAAACCAGTGCTTTTCTAAAATTTCTTCCCTTAAAAGTGCTATTGCAGGGCACCTCGATGGCTCAGTCAGTTAAGTGTCCGCCATCAGCTCAGGTCATGATCTCAGGTCCTGGGATCCAGCCCTGTGTTGGGTGGGGGGGGGGGGTCCCTGCTCAGCAGGAAACCTGCTTCTCCCTCTCTCTGCCCCTCCCCCTGCTTGTGCTCTCTCACATGCTCTCTGTCTCTCAAATAAATAAATAAAATCTTAAAAAAGAAAAAAGTGCCTTTGCTCTTCTCATTGCCTGGAACATCCTGCCCCCACCTCCACTTTTTGAAATGACCTGGTCTTTTTTTTTTTTAATTTATTTATTCATGAGAGACACAGAGAGAAAGAGAGGCAGAGACACAGGCAGAGGGAGAAGCAGGCTCCATGCAGGGAGCCCGACGTCGGACTCGATCCTGGGTCTCCAGGATCATGCTCTGGGCCGAAGGTGGCGGCGCTAAATCACTGGGCCACTGGGGCTGCCCATGACCTGGTCTTTAAGGCAATGTCCAAATTTTACTTCCTTTGTGACATTTTTTTGGATCAACCTAGTCGGTAATGGTGACTTTGGCTCTGAGACAGATTTACAGTGAAGCTTCTGAAGCTTGTGTTCTTTGACCCCCTCCTGATGTATTCACAGTTGTGCATTCATAAAAATTTTTTGAAATTATTACTATTATTACTATTGTATATGTTTTTATTGGAGTTCCATTTGCCAACATATAGCATAAATTCGCAGAGGTAAGGAATTTTAACCACAGTTAGTTAAGACCATTTGTGTGAGGTGGTGTTGGAGTGTCCAGTAGCACTTTGGGATCCAGATGAGGGGTGAACAAGTTGGGGACACATCTTCCAATTTAATGGAGTATGTTTAGGTGGTGGGTGTGCAATGACTTGCATGTCTATGTAAGGTATTATTTCTAGACGTCTGCCGTCAGCTTGGCTTCCAGGATATCTCTGTGGCCCGCCCTTGCACTGAGCCAGTGCTGTGCTACAAGGCCAGCATCCACAGCACCACAGCTCCCGCTTAACTCCCAGGAATCCTGCTTCCTGATGTTCAGGCTATAGGGAGAAGGAGAAAACTTTTCTTCTAAATTACTAGGTTCTGCACTTGGGGCTCTGGAAATTAAGCTGACAAAAGATGGATTAATAGGAGAAAAGAAACGTGCAGCACTCATTCACGGGGGAGAAACTCAGTGATGAGTAACTCACAGGGACGGTCAGTGGTTAGAACTTGGACTTAACATCCTCTTATCTTTGTTCTTAACAAAGAACAATAAGAGAAGTGACAAGACAAAGGAAAAAGGATAAACCCTTTTATTTTTTTTTTAAAGTTTTATTTATTTAGTCATGACAGGCACAGAGAGAGAGGCAGAGACACAGGCAGAGGGAGAAGCAGGCTCCCTGCAGGGAGGCCAATGCAGGACTCGATCCTGAATCTCCAGGATCACGTCCTGAGCCAAAGGCAGACACTCAACTGCTGAGCCACCCAGGTGTCCCAGGAATAAACCCTTTTAGAGGTGGCAAACGCGGGAAGGTAAATGTACAGGGAAAACCAGCAGAAAATAGTGTTGCTATAGTAAGGTTAGTTATATAGATTCCTCCGTTGCTGTCTGAGCTGATGGGAATCTAGAGTCATCTCCAGGGATTGAGAGTCTAAGAGTTGCCTCTTCCTGGTAAGGAGAGGAAAACAGCTTTACAAATAGAAATTTATATGATGCTTCTAGCCAGACAGGGGGAGGGCAGAGAGCTTTTTTCCTTTGTCTACTATTTCTTAATTTTCTTCGGCTCAAAATAATCCTCATGCCAAAGTGGCAGATTTCGTGGTTGCATATTGTGATGTGCTCCAGTTCTATGTAATCTCTTATTCTGGAGTGTGGGTAGAGCCCAGGGCCCCCTCCCTACTGAATAGCGATAGGACGCCACTTCCATGTTAGGCCTTCTGTTGACACTCTCTGGCTCTCTCTCTTAATGACATTCTCCAGAAGCCAGATGCCATGTTGTGAAATGTTCTGAAGAAAGAGGCTCATGTGGAAAGGAAGATTTTTCTTTTAGGGTAATTATGTGAAATAGAGTTTATTAGCTTCCTGCACTTGCAAGTGCAAACCCATAATACATCTTTTACAACTGCCGTGTGAAAGAAACATGATGGAGGTTTTCCAAAATTTCCCTCTCCACCACCCTGTAATGAAGGGTAATTAGAAGAGACACAGCCGGGGACAACGGGCCCCTGACCTAAGAGGAAACCACCCTTAAAAGGATTTTACATGACTGTGGAAGGAGCCCTCCACCCTTCCCCATGGGACAGGTGGATGACAAAAACCTGACTGGGGGACAGGCTTATGGAGGGTTAATTGGATTAAGACAGCCCACCAACAAGCCCATAAAAACCCCTAGACTTAAAAACTCCAATGGAGACCCTCTCGCATCCCCTCCCTCTTCGGGAGCTTTGTACTATCACTCAATAAACTTTGCTTTGCTGCCCACCGCTCTTCGTCTTGTCCACCTCTTCATTCTTGGAAGCAGTGTGACCAAGAACCACGGACGCTGAAGGAAAAACCCTGTAATACCTGCAATTATAAGTTTCAGCCCCATGTAACTGGGATCTGTCCTCCCACCCTTTTACTGGTTCTGTTTTTATTCAAAATTTTGATATTTTGCTTCTCATGAGTTTCTTGCACAATTTTGATTTTTAAAATATTGAAGTAAAATATTTATCTTGATTGCTGAGTTTTTCAGTGCCCCCTTAAGTTTTGTGCACACGCCAAATGCCTATCTTATCTCACCTGAGTCCTGACCCTGCTTATTGGAGGTTGTGAAAAGTAACCGGAGGTATATTTCTTTCCTCAGCACCACTTCTGACTCCTTAGGTTAAGGTTAAATTTAATATGGTTTGAAAAAAAATCTTAATATATATTTTATATAGCATTTTATATATATTTTAGTAATTATAAATATATGTATATTTAAAATTATTTTCTCAAAACCATATTAAGTAAAAAAAAACCATATTCAGTTAAACCTTAACCATAAATATATTGCCATATACCTGCTGACACAGAGTACCATTGAAAAGTTACCAAAATAAATGAATATAAAGCCTGCTACAGGGGAAGCCAAATGGCAATGACAGGGGAAAGCTTGCCTTAGAAAATGTATTTTTCAATTTTTTTTTTTTTTTTTTTTTGAGAGAGAGAGAGAGAGAGAACAAGCATGAGTAGGAGGAGGGGCAGAAAGGGAGAGAGAGTCCCACACCCAGGGCAGAGCACAGGCAGAGCTCCATCTCACAACCCTGAGACCATGACCAGAGCCAAAACCCAGTCGGACCCCTAATGGACTGAGCCACCCAGGTACCCGGTGTTTTTCAGTTTTTAAGAGAAAATCTCCTAAGACAAATTGTTTTTCTTAATACAAAAGTGATACTTACTCGTTAGGGAAAAATTAGAAAATACAGGTAAAGTAGGAAATAGAAAGTATAAACATTCATAATCTCATCCAGCAAGAATCCTGTCAGTATCTTAGTGTTCATCCTTTCCTATCTGCCACTTGCCACTCCCTCAGACCCAGAGTTTATCGCAGGCTTCTCTGGCTTACTTCTTACCATTTACTGCTCTCGTTGGGTCTGACTTTTTTTTTTTTTAAGATTTTATTTACTTATTCATGAGAGACACAGAGAGAGAGGGGCAGAGACACAGGCAGAGGGAGAAGCAGGCTCCATGCAGGGAGCCCGACGTGGGAATCGATCCAGGGACTCCAGGATCAGGCCCTGGGCCGAAGGCAGTGCTAAACCGCTGATCCACCCAGGGATCCCCTTGTTTCCGAATCCTTTCTCCAATGAGCATGTTTCTGCTTGGAGAATAGACCAGTGTCTAGCTGGTCTTTGCAATTTTCCCGGAGTGTGGGATAGGAGGCTTGATCTGCATAAGGCCCTGGGAGACCATTTCTGCAACTCATTTGCTCTCCCTGAGCTCTTCCTCACCTGTAAAATGGAATAATGTTAGTGCCTACTTAAAGAAGAAAATCCATGCAAATTGCCTTCAGTGATCGTTTTCTAATATGACCTGTTATTGGCATCGTGCATTCAATTCAGCACCCATTTATTGCATGCCGATCACATGCCAGACATTCTTCTAGGTGTCAGGGACACAGCGGTCAACAAAAACAGTCACAAATATAACGCACATGAGACTTAAATTCTGCAGACCTACAGGATAGACCTGCAATGGCTGCTGGGTATATGAGTGATAAGGGCAGCAGCGTGGAAAAACCAAGCCAGGGGTCACACAGCACTTGTACCTACGCCAAGGGGAGACACCAACCAATACGTGTTTTGACGTGGGTTTTCTTCCGGATGAGCACACTGTTGTCCTCTTAAGTTTGCACTCAGTTGTGATCAATAGTTGCTGCTCTGTGAAAGTCAGGACAGTAAACAGCAACTCTGGCACTGTGAGGGGCGAGGGGTTGGGAGGTGCTGGCTGGAGGGTGTTTGACCCCTTGTGTCACCAAACAGTGGCTCCTGTCCTGGAAGTTTGTCTCCCTGCGCTGCTCCAGGTGTTGACCTTGTCTTTGCTCCTTCCCCAAGCCATTTACTGTTGCCTTTAAAAACCGGCTAGAGCCTCAACTGGACTTCACAAAATGGGTGTGCAAACTGATGACACCGCTGTAAGGCAAACATCTGCTTGTAAACAAGCGAAGACCAAATCTATGAGCCCAAGTCTAAAATAAATCAGAGTGGGAGGAACTGCGATCTTTTTTTTTTTAAGGGAAAAAAGAAAACTTAGAGCATATCCAACACTGAGATAAATGCAGGGTGTTCTTGATAGAAGATTTTAAATATGTGGAAGTTAATTTATCCCTACGATATTCCTATATCCAAGCATTAACTGATGTACATGCAAATTTTAAATCTCCCTGTTGTGTATTCATATTGAATAATTTTATTATTCCATTATCATGATGGTGAAAATGCCTCGACACAACTTGTTTGCTACCACCTGGTATTTAATTTGTTTTAATACCGCTTGCTTTATATGGGTAAAGCCTAAATTGATTAAAATTGGTAAATTTTTCCATTTGCCGAATATAAAATTTTCCATAAGTCACAAAACAAATCCCTGAATTCCACTCTATGATAGTCCGCCTCCCAAATCGTCCCCAGGGATCCTTGCCCTATGGTATTTAATGTCCCCATGTCCCCAACCTCTCGAACCGCGTAACCAGCAGGAGACCGCAGCTGTGGCCGTGCCTGACTGCCCAGCTGGGTTATAAAAGCTCCTGAGGGTTCTCCTCGATCTCCTGAATCACTTTCTTTTAGCAAAGCCAGCCTCCATGTGCTGAGAAATTATTTAATTTACAGATATCACATCTAATTTACCAGAGAACCAATCAGGGCCAGCTGAAACAGCAATATCTGTGAGCAAGATGGGAAGACTGATTCATCCGTCATCCTTATTTTGATTAATGTTTATTTATTTTTTTCCTTTTCTCCCAGCCAGCAGATAGAAGTTCAAAAACTTTGAGTTTGGAATGGAGAATATCCCAAGACCCGGATCCCTTGTAAGTATGTACTATGAAAAGCAGATTGAGGATGGACTCCTGCAATGTTCCAGAAGATTCTGGGCCAGGAAGAGTCTACTAGATCTGAAAGAAACTGGCTAGAGGCTCACTGCAGAGCTTCAGATCACTAGACAGGCAGCTCCCCCTGGACCACCGCCCCCACTGGGCAGGTCACATTCCTTTTCTGGGAGGCAAAGTGTGTCCAGCCAGGTCCTGGGGAGCAGATGACAGTCCCCGGGGCAGGTTACCAATGTGCTGTGTGAACAGAGATGAAGAGAATTGTTCAGGGTCTTGGGGAAAGTGGGGCAGCTGTTGGAAGGATTCCAGGGGATGTGTTGCCTACAGAGGCTCGGCAATCATTAAAAGGATGGCTCCAACCCCAGGCGATGGCTCCCCATCATGGTCCACAGTGGTACCCAACGTGCGACCTGCTGGGAAGTAACCTGCTGGGAAGATTCTTGCTCATTCACCGAACAAATAGCACAGTACTGGTGCTGGGTGCAGAGATGAGGAAGCCAAAGTCCTGGGACTGTCAGAGATATTCTGGAGGGGCTCAGATCATAGTCACATGAGTGTGAGTGATGATACCTGCTAAAAACAAAGTAGGGGAGAGGGGTAAGGAAGATTGGATGAGCAGAAGGTGCCGGGATGGATATGGGGAAGTCAGGGAAGGCACGAAGGTCTGGAAATGGAAGTTCAGTTAATGTGGCTGCTAGGAAGGGACTCCAATCTCCCCAAAATAACATCTGGCTCTCCCTGGGGGTCCAGTGGACCCATAAAGCCCAGCCTCAGCCATCTCTTGTACTGCTGCATCATGGGACCAAGGCCTTTGGACCAAGGCTTTTTCCCCGTCTTCTTAGATTACGCCATTGTAAAAAAAAGCCTAAGCGTGCTACCCCCCTTACCCCACTTAAACAATGCTACTCAGGACAGCTTTGTAATGAAGGGGAAATGCCCACAGAGATTCCTCCTATGTCTCTTGAGGAGGGAAGTGGAGAGACGGAAATGCATTTGTTGGAGGGCTGGTTTGGGAGCGAGCAGTTCGACAGGCCTAGTGGTGGACTGGCCACGCCATCTGCCTCCGTGGTCCCCTTGACCTTGGGGACATCATTACCTCATGGGTCCTACCAAGGTCCATTCCATGTAACTTCCTTCTTCCCTGCCCTTCCTGGTTGTGGCAGGCTTTGGTTTGCCCCCGATCCAGCAGTTACACACTCATGAGGAATCACAGATTCTGAGCTGTGTGGTGTCTCCAGGAGCATCCAACTCCAGAAATCAACTGAAGGGGCCAGGAACTCACGTCCGTTTGCACAGAGACAGGAGTTTTGTCCTGAGGGTCACCCAGGACTAAGGAGGCGGTAAACGTGGATTTTGTTTTTGTTTTGTTTTGTTTTGTTATGTTTTTAAAGAACAGCCTTAAAATAGATGAACTTTCGTTAGAAAAGGATGGACAGCTCAGAATCAAGAAGGCTTCTGATCCTTCCTTTTGTGCTACTTCCTACCTCTGCCCATACTTGCCTCAGGCCTTTCTAAAAAAAGAGATTATAAATTAAATAAAACTGTGATGGGAGAAGAAAAACACAGCAAGGTCCTGAGATTGAGGACAACTAAGTATTATCAGGAAATTTGAATAATAGCATTTTAAACCAGGAGAATAGAAAAAAAAAAAAAGCAAAGTATCAGTACTGAAATATTACTTTTATACAAAAGTACCAGAGTTAATCACACAAAAGTTGGCCAATACACACGTATAAAAGACCTCCATTTCCAGAAAGTTAGACATATTACAACGTCCTCAGTGATGGTGTAAATATGCAGTTTCTGGGTGTTGCAGCTCTGCATAATGTTTATTTCTCCCAATGGCCTGTAATACTTTGTGAAGGAACTGAACTCGTTTTCCTGGTTTTCTGTGGGGGTCCTGTGAGCCGTTGGTGATAAAGATGTTGGCACAGTACAGAAGACTATGAAGTTTCTTTCTGCGAGCCCCCCTGGGGTTTCACTGGTCAAGGGCCTTGATTTTATATTATTTTCTCAGGCTTCAGTTCTTGGGCCATGCAAGTGTTGGGTTCACCCCGTCCACCTCACTCTCCACACGGCCCTGACCTGTCATTGTTACCCTGCCAGTGAAGCCTAGGAAAGAGGGCCTCCTTCCTTAGCACTTCCAGCCCAGCACTGAGCACACATCTCTGAGCTCCTGGGCATTTACTGTGGCCCTCAGCCCCTCATACTGGGATCCAGCCCAGACTCCTGCATCAGCTGCTTTTTACCACTTGGGTTCTGTCTTTCTCTATATTTCTGATACCAAGGGTCTGCATTTCATTCTTTTAAACCTAGTTACGTATTAAAAAGAAAAGGAGTTATGTGGGCTTTTTTATCCAACTTAAAACAATCAACTTTATGAATGTAAAGTATAATTTACTAGGAATATGTGTATATTTTATCCAGGACTAATCCTTGTATTTGTAGCAGGAGAGGATTCATAGGCATCATCCTCGTCTCCCATGCTGCTGGAACCCAAGTGTTCATGAACAGGTGAATAGATAAACAGAATATAGTATATACATACAATGGGATATTATTACAGCATAGAAAGAAAGTTATGACACATGCTACAACTTGGATGAACCTTGAAAATATGCCAAATGAAAGAAGCCAGACACAAAAGACCATAAATTCTAAGATTCCATATATATGAAATATCCCAAATAGGGAAATCCATTGAGATAGAAAGTAGATTCATGGTTGTTTAGGATTAGGGGGACTGGAGAGGCAGGGAATGAGAGGAATGAGAGCTAAAGGACATAGGTTTCTGGTGAAATACGGTGAAACATTCTAACACTGACTATGTTGATGATTGCGTGTATCTGTGAATACACTAAAAACATTTGAACCATATACAATGGGTGAATTGTATGACATGAGGATTATATCTAAATGAAACGGTTTTGTTTTTTTTTAAATGATTTAAAAAAAAAAAAAAAAAGATTTGTCTCAGGATCCCTGGGAGGCTCAGCGGTTTGGAGCCTGCCTTCAACCCAGGGTGTAATCCTGGAGACCCGGGATCGAATCCCACATCGGGCTCCCTGCATGGAGCCTGCTTCTCCCTCTGCCTGTGTCTCTGCCTCTCTCTGTGTGTCTCTCATGAATAAATAAGTAAAATCCTAAAAAGAAAAATAATAATAAAATAAGAAAAAATGATTTGTCCCTTAAATCTAGTTCTCTCAGTTTACTCAGTGTCACATGGGCAAAGAGAAGAGATGGATTTGGTCTGGGTAAATGTATATAGACTGAGCAGGGGATTTTGATGGTACCCTATCAATTTCCTTGTCTTCTCTTTAAAACTTCTTTGTATCCCTATCAGTAGTTTTTTTTTTTTTTAAGACTTTATTTATTTATTCATGAGAGACATATAGAGAGAGAGGCAGAGTCACAGGCAGAGGGAGAAGCAGGCTCCACACAGGGAGCCTGAAGTGGGACTCGATCCCGGGTCTCCAGGATCACGCCCTGGGCTGAAGGCAGCGCTAAACCCCTGAGCCACCCGGGCTGCCCACCTGTCAATAGTTTTTTAAGCCTATTAAATACTTTTAAGAAAAACTCTCTTTGCATTTGGATCAAAAGAATTTTTTATGACAGTTGTTATCCCAAAATGTTCAAGTTCTCTCCATTTCCTATATTCCTACACCAGGCTTATGGACATAATCTTTAATGGTTTTTCCCACATTAAAAAAAAAAGATTCTGTTAATTTATTTGAGAGAGAGAGAGAGAGAAGGAGAGAGAACACAAGCAGGGGGAGCAGCAGACAGAGAAAAAGGCAGAGGGAGAAACAGGCTCCCAGCTAAGTGAGGAGACCAATGCGAGGCTCCATCCCAGGACCCTGGGATCATGACCTAAGCCAAAGGCAGACACTTAACTGACTGAGCCACCCAGCCGCCCTTCCCACATTTCTAACAGCTTCTTTCATTTGCTTTTACTGGTTTGAAAAGCATTTGTTTTTTAGTACATTCACAGATATGTGTAATCATCACCATTGCCAGTTTTAGAGTATTCTCATCACCTCATCACCACACACACACACACACACACACACACGCCCCTTACCCTTTAGCTATTTCTTTTTTTTTTTTTTTCCCCTTTAGCTATTTCTAGTGAACACGCATTAAACCTATGTAAACCTAGTAAGCTAAAAGTTTAGGGCACAACTAATATTTCTATCTATCTCATCTGTAGTATAAATAAAATCAACCCTCTTTATTTTAGAGTTGTTCATTCTTTTATATTAAAAAAAGGGGCAAAAATGAAATAAAGTATTCACATAGTTGGGAAATCACTGCTCTACAGAGACAGAGGTGACAGTTCAGCCAGACCTGAATTGTTGACTGAGAGTCAGGCTCATGCAGAAGGTAGAGATGGTTGTTTGTTGCCATACATGGGAGGTGGTTTGTGGGTGTTAGTGGACAATAAGAAAGTATACATTGGCTAGTAGTTGGTACATGAAACAGAAAGCTGCTTGTAGATCATGTTTTGGATAAAGGAAACAAAAAGCTAAAGCCTGAGGAATAAGTTCAAATCACAAAAATAGAAGGATTGAAGGATTAAGAATGAATTAAATATTAAAGAGTTAAAAGTAAAATAATACCCCCCCCAAAATAAGGACACTTACTTCTGTTTTATTTTTTTATTTTTTATTTTTTTATTATTATTTATTTATTTATTTATTTAACTTTTTTTAACTTTTTTTTTTTTTTTACTTCTGTTTTAAATAATGAAACTAAAAAAATTGAGGGTAAGGAGGGAGGATGGAATATTTAGTGGAAGAAATATTCCACTTAATAAAAGCCACAGGAAATATAAAATATCTACAGATAAACTTAACAAGAAATATATAGGCTCAACTCTGTACATTAAAGGAAACTCCATTTCTACTGAGCAACACAAAAGAATACATAAATAAATGAAAAGAAGAGCCTTGTAGGAAGAAGCAATAGTAGAAAGGTGTTCATTCTTCCTAAGACAATCCACAAATTTACTATGACCCCGATAAAATAAAAATATTTTGGAGGACTATATACTAGAATTTATATGAAAATAGCCAGGATGATTCTGAGAAGAAAAAAAAAAAAAAAAGAATGAGTAGGAGGTTGGTCCTAATGTATATTAAAGCATGTTTTAAAGTGATTTACTTAACAGATTGATCCTGACATGTGACTAAGAAGACAGATCACTAAAACAGAGCAGAGAACCTATAAATAAATGCAAGTAACTATAGGAACTATGTGATGAAGATGATACTTAACATCAGTGGAGAAAAGATGAATTACTTAATAACTGCTACTGGTGGGGCACCTGGGTGGTATCGTCCGTTGAGCACCTCACTCTGGTTTCTGCTCAGGTCTTGGGTCCTGGAATCAAGCCCTGCCTGGGGCTCTGTGCTCAGTGTGGAGTCTGCTTGGGATTCTCTCTCCCCTCACCCTCTGCCCACCCACCCCCACTCTCTGTCTCTCTTTCTCTAAAACGAATGAATACATCTTTTTAAAAAATGTACAAAAAATTTAAAAAAATTAAAAAAATTAAAAATGTACAAAAAATTACTACTGGTAAAACCGATTGGCCATTTGGGAAGAAATAAAGCTCTTCTTGATTCTAATTCTCAAAATAAATTCCAGAGAGATTTTAATGTCAAAATTGAAAGGAAATGAGACCAGAAAAAAAAAAAAGCACAGTACAAGGGAAAAAAAATCTTAATAGGAGAAGACCTGAATTAAGGAAGAAACAAAGATCAAAAGCCATACATGAATTTACCTGCAAAGCATAAAAAAATCATTTACTTGCATAAAAATCCATTATCTCTTCATGGCAAAAAAAAGTATGTATAATAAAGTTAAAAGACTTCCAACACCTATGACCTATGCTTCGGAAAGCAATGTAACAATACCTATAACATTGTCAAAGCAAATAGATTTGACCTAAGAACTGTACTAGAACTTTTCCCATACTTTTATGTGCGTGTACATATTTTACTGAAGCAGTATTTGTAACAGGAAGAGATCAGAAACAATCTACATGTTCTATAAAAGGGGGACAGATTCAATATATTACATACACCCATAATTTTTTGCAAAGATTTATTTGTTTATGAGAGACACAGAGAGAGAGAGAGATAGAGAGAGAGAGGCAGAGACACAGGCAGGGGGAGAAGCAGGCTCCATGCAGGGAGCCCGACGTGGGACTCGATCTCAGGACCCCAGGATCACGCCCTGAGCCAAAGGCAGATGCTCAACCACTGAGCCACCCAGGTGCCCCATCCATAATATGTGTTATTGGTGCAATCCTTGGAAATATTGAGGTAGCTCTTTGCCTGCTGAAATAAAACAATCTCCAAGATACAAGGTTAAAAAGAAAACGAGAGATCCAGAACTGTGTGAAAAGCAAGCTTCTATTGGTTCAATAAAGGGGGAGGAGTATACTTATTATATTCATAGACCATTTCTGGAAGAAAACGCCAGACACTGGTAACACTGTTGCCTCTGGAGACAGGGATTAGCAGACCAGAGGCCTTGCTTGCTTTTCATTGTTTACCCTTTTATCATTTTCCACTTCATCGTGTGCTTTTATTACTTTTCCAATTAAAAACAGTTAATAAAAAATCCAGGAAAACAAGTTGGAAGCAGGGAATTTTAACAAGAAAAAAAAAAAAAATAAAGGAAATTAAAACAGTAGGATAAAATGGAAAACAAACAAAGACATTAAAGCAATTTGATATACTCGAATAGTACGGAGATACGGAGCTGTAAAGCCAAATATGACACCGATAAAACAGGAAAAATAATAGAGGACTATAAAAGAGGAAGGGAAAAGATAACCTCTGGAGGCAGACAAAGCTAAGAGTCCTCAGTGCAGTCTATAGGTTGGAAATGGGTGCCCACCGAGTACCCCCTAAGGAGGCTTGAAGCTGAGCCAACCACTCAGCGTCCAGGAAAGACCCAGAAGCAGAAAAGGGCAATAAGGACAGAGGGAGTGTGTGCTGCAAGGGTAGGACAATGTGAGGCAGGGAAGCTCCTCCGGGTCACTCTAGCACTGGTGCTGTGGTCTGGAGAACGATGGCGGAGTATGGGATGTGAAGTAAAACCCATGCCCTTAGAGACTATTCCCATGGAGACAGTGGGCTTGGGCAGGTTGTTGGGGAAGTGGGTCTGGGCAGATGCAGCATCTAGGGAGCCTCTTCCATCACCCTGGAGCGAACTTGTTTTCACTAGTGACCCCATGTGACCAAGACAAGCAGTG
The DNA here is from genome assembly GCF_011100685.1 of Canis lupus familiaris. Taxonomy (NCBI): domain Eukaryota; kingdom Metazoa; phylum Chordata; class Mammalia; order Carnivora; family Canidae; genus Canis; species Canis lupus. The sequence continues at coordinate 6,479,310 of NC_049256.1, read as the reverse complement.
GCCCAAGTGGTCTCATTGGGCTCCAACCATCTCCTCTCTCTAGGCAGACAGAGCCCTATTTTGACTCTTGAGGGAGTCAAAATGAAAATCCTTAAGAAGCAGACTGGATCTTGGGTAATTGGAACAATAAAGAAGATGTAACTGTATTTGGAACTTAACAAGGAGTGGGCCGTGTAAAAAACTGAATGAAGAAAAGGAAGGGTATGGTCTAGAATGAGAGAGCTTTCAGCCCCTTTGGGTCTTCCATACTGACCTCTTTGGTTCCCAAGTTGGACAGGGAAGGAGGGAAAGAGATCAGATAGGCCTTGAGCTCCCCCTCTAGGTTAAAGCCCATGTCATCCTTTAGCAACTGTCACAGGATAGGACAGCAGCGCCTGATGTGAGGTCTCCAGGGGTTCCAAGACTCTGGGGGAGGGGCTGGGGATTCCTGAAGTCAAAACTATTTTTATAACAACATTAAGACATTATTTGCCTTTTCTCACTTTGCACTGGCGGTGCAAAAGTAATGGTGGGTAAAATCATGCCAGTGCCATTTAGGAATATCCTAGATAAACCAGTAAAAATCATTTAGTTATATTAAATCTCAATCCCTGAGTACATGGCTTTTAATAGTCTATGCGACAAAATGGTAAGTATGTATAAAGCACTTCTAGTGCCAAGTGTGATGGCTGCCTTGAGGAAAAGCACTTTAGTGATAGTTGACCTGTGAGTTGAAGTGGCTGCTTTTGGGATCCCTGGGTGGCGCAGCGGTTTGGCGCCTGCCTTTGGCCCAGGGCGCGATCCTGGAGACCCGGGATCGAATCCCACGTCAGGCTCCCGGTGCATGGAGCCTGCTTCTCCCTCTGCCTATGTCTCTGCCTCTCTCTCTCTCTCTATGTGACTATCATAAATAAATAAAATTAAAAAAATTTAAAAAAAAAAATTTCTGAAGTGGCTGCTTTTTTCACAATATCATTTTTACTTCAAAGAATGACTAATGAACCATGAACATACACAGGGGCATTTAGTAGACATTTTCTTAAGAACCACTGAAATGGGTCTCTGACCTCAAGGAAAACATCAGAAAGAATGTGTTGCCAGTTTTATTTATTTTTATTTTTTAAAAAGATTTTATTTATTTATTCATGAGACACACACACAGAGAGAGAGAGAGAGAGAGAGACGCAGAGACACAGGCAGAGGAAGGAGAAGCAGGCCCCATGCAGGGAGCCCGACGCGGGACTCGCTCCCAGGACTCCAGGATCACGCCCTGGGCTGAAGGCAGACCTGCTGAGCCACCCAGGTGTCCCTGTGTTGCCAGTTTTAAAATCTGGACTTTGGAAGAAACATTGTCATTTTGGAACACTTGTATCTACCGTGAGCTTGACAGCTTTCTAGTGCTTGAGGACTTTTCTGATAAGATCAGCAGTAAAACAAATGTGATTTTTGACATTTGATATAATGAAAGGTATGAACATTTGAAAGATCTGCCTATCTCAGTGAAATCTTATTCTCCAAACAACCATGAGTGATGTCACAAAATCACATGTGGGTAAAAGATTCTCACAAAATGCAAGATAAACCAAACTGTAATGTAGGGGAGTATGAAGAATTCATTGGCAAGGTTTCAGAATCCGCACTATAACTACACGAAAGAAACAGCATCTAGTTGAATTTTGATGTAGTATCAAGGAGAATGTCCAACTCATCCCAAGAGGCTATTAAAAACACGCTTTCCGCTTTCAACCATGCATCAAGTCGAGGCTGCATTTTCTTCATATGCTTCAAGCAGAGTGCCTATCACAACTGATTGAGTGCAGAGGTAGATAAGCGAATCCACGGTCTCCTTTTAAGCCAGTCACTAAGAAGATGTGCAAAATATAGAAAACATTGCTGCCTTTTTGACTAATTTTTTTTTGAAAATATAGGGTTTTTCCATAAAAGGGTTTTTTTTAATGGTAACATACAATTCCATTTTTAAAAAATCAATATTTTAGATTTTTCTGTTTTAATTTCTATTATGGGAAATATGGTACAACCTGCATAAACTCCTTCGGGGGTCTCCAAACACAACAGCGATGCCAACAATAACAGTTACAATAAAGAGGTCCCAGGACCAAAAACTTGATCCACTGATTTGGGAGTAACCCCAGCAGGTCTTCCAGCTGTTCTGAGGTTACCTTTTAGTAGGTCCCCTTTGGCTCCGTCCCTCTAGACTCCTGATTCGAAGCCACGGTCTGAGCGTCTGAGTAGATTCCGGATGGTGATCAGAGACCTACTTAGCTCAGGCTCCTTTCCTCCTCCTTTGGAGATCCCTGCCTGGGTGGGTGGTGGTGGAGGGACAAGGTATATAAGGTGGCGTATATCCGGTCCTGAGATGGCAGTTGGGTTAACAAACCCTTTTTAACTGAACCAAGGGGATTAAGAAGTGGGGTGTGAAGTGGAGATGGCCTGGAGTCAGGTAGCATTCGGACTCAGTCTTGAGGGACGTGTAGTGTTTGGCCCCGCAACGTAACATACAGAGATCTGAAGCAATCTTGGGTACCTTGACTTCATCGTGGTGAAAGCGAGTCACGTCTTGTCTCCTCCTACCCTTCTGTCTCCACATCTCCTCCCATAACCAGCATCATTTCCATCTCCTTGGCATGCCCTAGACTAAGACTGTTATCAGAAGATTGTTTAGAAATACTCTGAATGATTTAACGCTGAGAATAAGCTCAAGCCTGGATGATGGCCTGAGCCTCCTCTGGAAAGACCAGAAGCATTGGAGCAGGGCACAACTTAGCTGGAGTTTTGGCTTTCTCAGGTCTTTACTCTGGGATCTTGAGCAAATTACTCAATTATTCAATCCTCCGCTTCCCCATCTGGAAAATGGACATAGTAGCACCAACCTCTCAGAATTAAGGTAATTAATCATAAACACACATGGAAGCATAGTGCCTGGGACAAAGCACTCATGTAATGATGATTAACTTTCCTTGTGTTCCCACCTCCTCCCTCTATCCCACCTCCTCCCTCCATCCCTAGACACTCATACTAGGATTCCAGTCATGACCAGGTAACCATTGTGAGGACAAAGCCATCCCCACATTAGGTCCTGGAGGAAGGAAGGGATGAGCTAGACTAGAAAACACAATGCGTGTTCCTATGTAAGTAGGTGTTTTAATGATTTTCTCTTCATGGCAAGTCAGTGAAAGCACAGGTACTGTTATCAGAATTTGAGGTCAGTTAACCAGACCATATTAACTCTGGTTAAGACACATTCTGAGCCTGGGTGGTTCTGTGGTTGAGCATCTGCCCTTGGCTCAGGGTGTGATCCCGGGGTCCTGCGATCGAGTCCCACATCGGGCTCCCCACAGGGAGCCTGCTTCTCCCTCTGCCTGTGTCTCTGCCTCTCTCTCTGTGTCTCAGGAATAAATAAATAAAATCTAAAAAAAAAAAAAGACATATTCTGGGAGCACGGCTGTTTATCTGTTTTTGCTTGCATTGGGTTCTAGAACTTTTTTACTGTAATAGGTAGCACCCACCCACTAAATATATAGGGTCTTTACCTCGGGATTTCATGAAAACAACAAAGGGATTCATCGAAAATGGCTGAGATTCTTTCAAACAGAACGGGAGCCACACACAATTGTCTGTGTGGTTAACTTGGAGACAATACTAAAAATACTATAAACAACTGCCCAGAGATTGTTTTCCATGCCCACATTTTAAATGAATGTTGCTTTATTGTCAGAGCACTTATTGCTATTTGCAGTAAGCTCCCAGAGATGATTGCCCCAATGTCCAGTTTTTAAAAGAATGTGGCTTTATTGTGTCCGAGCACTTATTAGTATTTGCAGTAAGCTCCCAGAGACGATTGCCGCACATTTAGGAGCAGAGTCCTTACCCATGGTGTTCTAGGGAAATCTGCTTCTATTTCTGGCAAAGTTCTGTTGCTACTTATCTCCCAGTGAGTGGCGTCCCTCCTTCTCTGTTTCTCTTGTCCTTTCCTGCCCCATCCCTCCTTCTGCCCTCCTGCCCTCCCTCCTTCCCTCCCTCCCTCTCCCTTCCATTCCCTCCTCTGCATTACTGGCCCCAAAGCCAAAGTCAGAGGCTTTACTCTACAGCTGGCCGTTCTCAGTTCCTTAGTTCTGTGCTTTGGGGAACTGTTAGTGAACTGGGGTGGAGGGAAGGGTTTATTTGGCCCCTGGAAACTAACACTCCACTCTCTGTTTATCTGAATTTGACTTTTTTTAGATTTCATATGTGAAATCATACAGTATTTGACTTTGCCTGATTTATTTCACTTAGTATAACGTCCTCAAGTTTCACCCAAGTTGTCTAAATGGCAATATTTTCTTCTTTCTCAGAACTGAATCATCTATTATATATGCACCACATCTTTTTTATCCATGAACCCACTGAGGGACGTGTGGATGGTTTCTATATCTTTTGCAAATAATGCTGCAGTGAACAATGAGGGTGCAGATGTCTCTTTGAGATCTTGCTTTCATTTCTGCTGGATACGTATCCAGAAGTGGAATTGCTGGATCATATGGTAGTTCTATTTTTGAATTTTTTTAGATACCTCCATACTGTTTTCCATAGTGGCTGCACCAATTTACATTCCTACCAACAGTGCACAAGGGCTCCCTTTTCTCCACATCCTCAGCACCACTTGTTATTTCTTGTCTTTTTTGTTGGTATCCATCCTAACAGGTGTGAGGTGATAGGTCATTGAGATTTTGGGTTGCATTTTCCTGATGGTTAGTGATGATGAGCACCATTTCATATACTATGGCACCATTTCAGTTCCTCTGCCCATCTTTAAATCAGGTTATTTGTTTTTTGCCATTGAATTACATGAATTCTTCATGGAGTTTGGATATTAACCCCTTACCAGATGTATGATTTGCAAACATTTTCTCCCATTCCATATATTGCCTTTTAATTTTGTCGATTATTTCTTTTGATGTGCAGAAATCTTTTAATTTGATGCAGTCCCACTTACTTCTTTTTGCTTTTATTGCTTCCGTATTTGTTGTCATATGTACGATATTGCTGTTAAAACCAATGTCAAGAACGTTGTTCCTATATAATCTACTAGAAGGTTTGTGGTTTCAGGTCTTGTGTTTAAGTCTTTAATCCATTTCAAGTTCCCTTTTTGCGAGTGGTGAAAGAGAGGGGTCTGATTTTATTCTTCTGCATATGGTTATTCAATTTTCCCAATACCATTTATCCCATCCTTTTCCCATTGAGCATTCTTGGCTCCCTTGTCAAATATTACTTGACTGTAGAGTTGATCCTTGAATAACACAGGCTTGAACCATGTGGATCCACTTATATGTGGATTTATTTTTTGATAAATACAGCATAGTACTGTAAATGTATTTTCTCACCCTTATGATTTTCTTAAAACTTTTTTCCCCCTCTGGCTTACTTTAAGGACAAAGTATCTAATACATATAACATACAAACATGTATTAATCAACTGTTTATGTTTTTGTAGGTGTCCAGTCAATAGTAGGCTATTAATAGTTAAGTTTTGGGGAGTCAAAAGTTATACATGAATTTTCAACTGCACAGGTGGGGGGATACGGGGTACCCTCTACCCTTGCGTTGTTTGAAGATCAACTATATATGCAGTAATTTATTATTGAGCTCTTGATTTTGTTCCATTGGTCTATTTTTTCCCAGGACCATACTGTTTTGATTTCTTTTTTTTTTTTTTTTTTATTTATGATAGTCACAGAGAGAGAGAGAGAGAGAGAGGCAGAGACACAGGCAGAGGGAGAAGCAGGCTCCATGCACTGGGAGCCCAACGTGGGATTCGATCCCGGGTCTCCAGGATCGCACCCTGGGCCAAAGGCAGGCACCAAACTGCTGTGCCACCCAGGGATCCCTACTGTTTTGATTTCTATAGCTTTGTGGTATGTTTTGAAGTCAGAAAATGGGATGCCTTCAACTTTGTTCTTCTTTCTCAAGATTGTTTTGGCTACATGAGTTCCTTTGTGGGTCCATGCACATTGTAGTATTGTTTTTTCTATTTCTATGAAAAATGCCATTGGAATTTTGAAAGGAGCATAATGAATCTATAGATGGCTATTGGTAATATGGACCCTCAAACAGTATTATTTTCTGATACGTGAACATGGGGTATCATTCCATGTGTGTCTTCTTCAACTTCTTTCATTTAAGTCTTGTAGTTTTCAGGGCATAAATCTTTTACCCTTCAGTTACATTTTTTCCTAAATATTCTATTGTTTTTGATGCTATTGTGAATGAGATTGTTTTCTTTATTTCTTTTCCATATTGTTTGTTGTCAGTGTATAGAAATGCAACTGTTTTTAGTATGTTGATTTTTTTTTATACTGAAACTTGTTGATTCACTTTAACAGGTTTTTTGGGTAGAGTCTTTAGGATTTTCTATATATAATATCCTATCACCTGTAAATAAAGATAGTTTAATTTTTCCTTTCCTGTTTGGATGGCTTTTATTTTTTTCTTTCCTGACTGCTCTGGCTAGGACTTTCAGTACTATGTTGAGTAAGAGTGGTGAGAGTGAGCATCTTTGTCTCATTTTTTTTTTAATTTTTATTTATTTATGATAGTCACAGAGAGAGAGAAAGAGAGGCAGAGACACAGGCAGAGGGAGAAGCAGGCTCCATGCACCGGGAACCCGATGTGGGATTCGATCCCGGATCTCCGGGATCGCGCCCTGGGCCAAAGGCAGGCGCCAAACCGCTGCGCCACCCAGGGATCCCCTTTGTCTCATTTCTTATGTTAGAGGAGAAGCTCTCAGACTTTCCTCATTGTGGATGCTGTCAGCTGTGAGCTTGTCATAGATGGCCATTCTCTCTCTCTCTCTCTCTTTTTTAAGATTTTATTTATTTATTCACAAGAGACACAGAGAGAAAGAGAGGCAGAGACACAGGCAGAGGGAGAAGCAGGCTCCCCGCGGGGAGCCCGACGTGGGACTCAATCCCGGGTCTCCAGGGTCACGCCCTGGGCTGAAGGCAGCGCTAAACTGCTGAGCCACCCGGGCTGCCCAATGGCCATTCTCATGTAAGGTGTGTACAGTCATTGCATTCTTCAATTCCAACATTTGGTTCTTTTTAATGTTTTCTATCTCTTTGTTGAACTTCTTATTTTGTTTTTCTGATAATGTTAAATCACTTATCTGTGTTTTCTTGTAGTTCTCTGGGCATCTATAAAACCCTTATTTTGAATTTGTTGCTCAGCAGTTCCTACATCTCCATTTCTTTGGTGACAAATACTAGAAATTTACTGTATTCCTTTAGTGGAGACATGTTCCTTGATTCTTCATGATCCTGGTAGCCTTGTGTAGGTGTCTGACGTAGTCACCTCTTCCAGACTTTATAGACTGATTTCAGTAAGGGAAGCTTTCACCTATGGATGGGAGCATGCTGGACTGTGCTATAACCCTGTGTCTAATGGTATATGGTGCCAAGTTTAGGGGCACATGACAGCACTGGGTCTGAGGGGATACGATGTCTCTTTGGCTCAGGTCACTGGGGCCCACAACATTAACAACTGTATGGTCCTTGGTGAGAACTTCAGAAGAGCTGCAGTGGCTACAAGAGCTTTTGGAGTCCTCAACAGCGCTCCTGGGTACCAGGAACCTCAGCAGGCAGTGGTGATGGCCGGAACCATAAGTGTGGACACACTCAGCTGTGAGGGTCAGCTGCAGGTGCCTATGTAGTGGCAGGGGTGTTACAGATCCACACATAGTGATGGGGTCAAGGCAGACACCAAGGGCTGGGGCCAATTATGAGCTCGCCAGAAACTGGCCCTGATTAGCAGCATGCTCTCCTGTGGCGGCACATCCTCCTCCCAGGCATCCACACTGTGGTGGAGGTCAGTGACAGGAATCATGCAAGGGACATGCAGGTACACAGTTGAAGGGGTTAGCTGCTGGGCCCAGTGCTGCTGTCCAGTGACAGACAGCAGGGCCTGATCCAGGGCCACAAGCAATTAGGAGGTGGGAGCGAGTCTCTGGCTGTTGGCATGCTCACCTATGGCTTCACACTCTCCCCCACCTCCACCCCCAGGGCATGCACACTATTGTGGTGGTAGATGATAGGCTTCAGCCTGGTGCTGTGTAGATGCACACCTGGAAGGGCTAGCCCCAAGCATGGGCACAGCAGCAGGGAGAGGGTTCTAGGCTAGAGTCTTGTGCTTATGCAGCTGCAGAGGCCCAAGTTGGCTGCAGGCATGGCTCCAGGGCTCCTGCAGAGGTGAGGGAGTATTCAGGTGACTGGTTTCCTACTTGCACAGCTGCAGCTGCAGAGACTTGGATGGCTATCAGATGGCTATCTCTGGCAAGAACAGGGTGGGAGGACATGAGGAAGAAATGAAGCAGATAGTGTCAGTGAACAAATGTGTTTACCTATGGAGTAAAAGCTGGCAAAATCCGCAGGCATCCGTGGCAGCTGTGCTGGCCATTAGCTTTGTCAGTGGCAAAGTTTGCTGAGTTTGTTTGCAGATCAGATCTCTGTAAATTGCATTTGCTCTCCCTGCATGTCTGCTAATCAAGCCACTGCTTTTCTTCCTTGCTCCTAGCAGCTCTATGCATTTCAGGTTTGCTAGTCTGGTTGGGGTGGTACTGAAGCAGGTCACTCGTGCAGTGCCCTGAGAGGCTGGAAAAACTTGTCACTCACTGTGCTCTTCCTTCCTGATGAGAGGAACTCTTTCTAGCTGGCAAGTTCCTTCTTGATGCTGCACCATGCCAGCATGTGGGATCGGGTGTTACAAGCAAATGCAGTTCTTGATTATTCTCAGTTATTTTTGTCACACTGTGCTGCTAAACTTTCTAAGCGGACTCTAGAGGTTTCCCAGAGCTGTTTTTATTTGTGGATAGATAGCTGTCCAATCACTCGTGGGACATCAGGGAAGCTGTGTTCTCCATCACCATTTTTTTTTCTGAAACTATTGATCCCTTGTATGTGATGAGTCCCTTCTTTCTTGCTGCTTTCAAGATTCTCTTGTCCTTGCACAGGGGCCATGTTAATCCTGTCTGCATTGTTCCTATTTTTCTATACATGCTGCTGAAGCAAGCTCTCAGGATTCTCACTTTGTCTTTTGATAGTTTGATTATAATGTCTCTTGGTGTGGGTCTCTTTGAGTTTATCCTACTTGGGTTCGTTGAACTTCTTGGATGTTTATTTCCATGCCTTTAATCAAATTTTGGAAGTTTTCAACCACTGTTTCTTCAAATAATCTCTTTGCCCTCTTCTCTATCTTCTTTCTGAGACTCCTACCACACGTATGCTGGTCCACTTGATTGCACCCCCACATGTCCTGTAGTCTCCTGTAGTCTCAGTTGACTTTTCTTTAGTCTTTTTTTCTTTTTGTTCCTCAGACCTGAGAATGTTGATGCTTCTTCCATCTGCCAAAGCTGTTCTGATTCTCATACATGAATTTTTCATTTCAATTATTGTAGTTTTAAGCTGGGGATTTCTTTCTAGATTTCCTATCTTTTTATTGATATCTACATCTTGTTCATACATCATTTTTTGACTCTGTCTAAATTTTCATTCAGCTCTTTGACCATCTTCAAGACAATTGTTTTAAGTTCTTTGTCTAATAAATCTACCATCTGGTCTTTCTCAGGAATGGTGTCTACTCTTTATTTTTTTTCCTTTGAATGTGTCATATTTTTCTGTTTCCTTATATGCCTTATTGAACACCAGACATTTGAATCTTATCATGTGTTAAGTGTGGAACTCACATTCTCCCCTTGCTCGTTTTGGTTTTGTTTTTATAGAGATCAACCTGAGATGTAAACCTAAGGTCTTCCCAGGCCTTTTCTGAGCCTGTGCCTTTCCCTGGGTACATGCTGTGACTTTCTAAATTCAGTGTGTAAATGTATATGTATTCATATTTTAAAATGTGTATCTGGTTGCTTTTGAATGTCCTAGTATTTAAATGTCTAGCCTCCAAAAGGGCAAAAGGGAAACACAAAGGGAAAAAGGTCTCCCAAAACAGGGGCCAGCTGTTTAAATCCCCCAGAAAGCACTTTGGCTGGAGGAGGCAGGGTTTATAAAAATGGCAATGAACACTACAACAACGTTGCCCATCTCTGTGTCTGCACCTCTGCAATCAGAAGCAGCAATCAGTGATCAGAGGCAGATCCCTGTTATTTAGAGGACAGGATCCTTCTCACCCTTTTTAGCTCTTGCAAGCTGTGTGCAAGCTGCTTCAGGAGGTTGTGCATGGCTGGTGGGTAGAGGACCCTACCAGTGTGACTGTTGTCTACATGGCAAGAGGGACTCTGGATGCTTCCTACTTCACCATCTTCCTTACATCCAAACTCTTCTTTTGGGAACAAGATCCCAAACTTTTCTACTCAAACTTTTCTTTTGAAAAAGAGATCCAAATTAGATTCTCAGAGAGGCCATGCATAATAACCCATTCTTATTCCCGTGTTAAAGATGAGGAAACAGGGTCCCTGGGTGGCTCAGTCGGTTAAGTGTCTGCCTTTGGCTCAAGTCTATGATCCAAGGGTCCTGAGATCAGGTCTCACATTGGGCTCCCTGCTCAGTGGGGAGTCTGCTTCTCCCTCTACCCCTCCCCCCTGCTTGTGCGCTCTCTCTCTATCATACTCTTTGTTAAATAAATAAATACATAAATACATAAAAATCTTTAATTAATAACAACAAAGATGAGGAAAAAGAGTTAGAAGAGCCAATACCTTACCTGTTGAGGTTTCTGCAGCTGTTAAGTGTTAGGCCCTGCAAACTCCAAAACTGCTTATCTGCTGTGTTCTTTTGACAGCAGATAATTCTATGGGGGTAGCAGGATGCAAGAGACTCTCAGTTATAGCACAGAGTGTTCATTAGCTAACTAGGTGGAAATCTTGGGCTCCCATGGATTTGGTCTTCTGAGGGCAAGCTCCCTACTTGCCAATGCCCTCAGGCCTGAAGGAAGAGCCCATGGGTTCCTCAGATTATCAACATGGGTAGAGGCAGGGGCTCCATGTTGTGTGTGAAGGGGAGGATACAGGTTCCTACTTCAGGAACACAAGACTCCTCTGGGACCAGAGGTGGTGAAGTCTTGACAAACACTAGGCCTGTCTCACAGTGGTGATGCCCACGAGATCTTCATTGCCTCATCATTCTTCCTTCCAATGCCTGCTCTTCTTCCAGCCCTCCTCTGCAGTGAGGCCACTCACATCTTCCTCACCCTGTGATTGAAACCCCCTTTGTCCTCAGCTCTCCTCACAAGCCCCTCCCTGAAGGTTGCTCTATCTTCTTGCTCCCCCCTCCGAGAGAACTGCTTCCCTTGCAGCCCTCTGGAGCAGGTTCTGCTACTTCTTCTGTACTTATTCCCCAGTTCCAGGAGCTCGGAGGGACTACCAGCTTTCTATCCCGTCTTATTGTCCTTTTCAGGCCAAGACTTACCTTTCTTTAAGCATTGCTCTCCTCCACTGAGGCACACACTCCTCAGCCCTACCTGCCCATCCTCATCCTTCAGTGCCACCTTCCTCCTTGCATCATTGTCCATGTGGAGCCCTAACATAAAAAAAAAAAAAAAAAAAAAAAAAAAAAAACACAAAGTGAAGTAGAGCTCCATGATGGACAGCACGGAACGTACTCATGGAAACACAGTGCCAAAATAGAGCCTGTCTTTAAGTGCGATATTGCTATTCTGCAGAACCCAGATGGCCATGAACAAGAGTGTGATCAGATGGAAAAGTTCCTACAGAATCATTGAGATCTGTCTGTCACCCAAATTTTAACCTATGATCTACATTTTATACAAATCTTGGGATACAGGTGCTCATAACTTTAATGGAAAATGAAATATGTTAGTAGACAGAGAGATTGAGGTTAACAGGACCATTCAATCACCCAGAATTTATCATGCATGTACACTGTAGAAAACTATTGAAATCAGCAATGCTGACTGACTCTAACAGAGACCCGAGGCTGGAGGAACAGAAGTGGATACCCTCTTTACTACCTTCACCATCACAGGACCACTCAGGACTCCACGGTACACATAACTCTTTCCACTTTGAGATGCTTGATGCTATTATAACAGGAAAAAGGTGAGCAACACATTAGTGTTCAGAAGGCACATAAAACTTGAATTGCTTTTTTAACATGACATCTACTGAGAATGGGTCATGTGAATTTGTAGCTTCATATGAGTTACATTTTTTTAAGTTTTATCATATGAAATTTTGGATCTAAGATATGGTAGTTGGCTATATCTGGGATTAAAATAACCACTGCAGGCCCAGCCCAAGATGCAACTTCATTGCCGTATTATTGGATTTATAGCACTACAGATACAAGTGGATCCAATATAAACCATTACAGACCGGGACAATCACCAGACAGACAAAAGAATATGTGGAGACTTCACCAGAGTTGGAATCACAATTTTAAGGCAAATACATGGTTTGGGAAGTCTGCTTTTAGCATTAGGTAAGTGTGAAGTTGAGGATGTGTAAAATTCAGATGACCAACCATCCTGGTTTTTTGGTGCCTAAGGTGCTGGACTTTCAGTGCTAAAACCAGGAGAGGTTCAGGAAAATGCACTGATGATAGAAATACAGACTATACTCACAAATAGGAGTTGGCCACCAATCTAAAAGATGCCTTTATGATATTAGCAGCTCAAAGCTGACTTTTAATCTAATCTCAAAGGACATATAATTTTATAAAAAATTAAGACATTTTTCTAGAATGGCAAAGGAAGTTGGATAAAATAAAAAGGAAAGACTGCTTCATGTCTGTATTCAGATTGGATAGGCTGCAAAAGTGTTCTGTCCACCAGAATGATACAAGAGCCTAGCTTGGAAAATCAGAAGTGACTGGGTCAGGTCAGTCCAGGAGAATTGAGAGCCGAGAATGGCTAATCAATTCTGGATTTCATCATGAACCAAATGGGCAAAGTTCTCACATTTGTCAAAGTTAATCAAGGCTGAGGAAGAAAAAGAAAAAGAAACCATGGCCACCTTCCTGGAACGAATCCAACAGAGATCAGAGCTAGGCACCAGGGTGTACATGGAAATCCTGAAACGAAGCAGGTAAGCCTTACCCTCTTGAGATTGAACCTTTTACATGTAATGGGATAAGAAATTCCCTAGCTGTTTTTTTTTTTAAGTGTATTAACAGGAAATTTGAGGTATACTAAAGCCAACAGATTAGGAGACAATGGCCTCTGAAAAGAAAGTTTACTACTCACAGTTCCTAAGAGGAGGGGGCATGACACATCACAGGTGGGGGGCACCAAGGGGGAAGGACCAAGGTTGATCTGGAGGCAGAGGGAGAGGGGATAAATGTGGTTAAGAGTCTTTGTTGTGGTTTCTGTGGGAAGGAATGGTTGAGGCAGGCCCCAGGATGGTGGTACCAATCTGGTGACACCTCCAGCCTCTCAGGCTTTCAGGGGTTGGAATTGTCCCCCTGTCTGATCTGGCTGTGCCGGCATGGGTCATTTAGTGCCAAAGGGCCCAGGGGTCCTGGAGGAGGTTGGGGGGATTAAGCCCTTAAACCAGTATCTTTGCTCCCAGGTCTGCAAAGAGGAGTATTGGAAATTTCCAGAGAATGCCTTCAGAAGTCCTGGACAGGAATTCTGATCAACTGGAAGGAGAAAAAACAGTGATGGGATTAGGGCTGAGCCAAAGCCCCTCTGGGAGATACAGTAACTATACTTTCCTGCCCGGTAAAGGCTCACAGAGATCCAACAAAGAAGAGCACAAACTGGCACATATACACCTTTTAACCTTTCCCCCTCCCGCCACTTTGCACTTTCTTATTAGATCAATTCCTGGTTCTTCAGGTCTATTTTGTATAGAATCTAGGTGCTAGAAAATAAAACAAGAAAATGATAGAATCCAGAAAGCCACAGTGGATGGATAGAGTGAAGAGACAGCCTGAGAGGAAGGAGGGGAGGAGGGCTGGGAGTCAGAAGTAGGGTCGGTGGGAAGCTCGGATGGAAGGCGTGGGCGCCAGGGGAGAGAAAGATGAAGAAATAGAACCTTTTGTAGATGTTGTGCTGTGTCTAAAAATTGGTTCCTCTTTCAAGTTCCCTCAAGAGACTAAATACAGATTTGGACTCCTCTCAACTCTACTTTCATGTCAGGCTGTTATTTCTTGGAAGGCAACAGCATGCCAGGACTAGGCCATATTGGGATCCCATGTTTATATGGATTACATTGTACTGAGCTGTGTTTTCATAAACTATAGTCAGTGATGATTCTGCTGCTGTCCAACTTTTATAGAAAAGCAGAAAACGTATTTTTGGCTTTCATGTTTGGGGAAAGAGAGAAGTCTGAGTATCGCTCCTGAGGACAGCGAATGCTCGGATTTCATTTCCCTTCCCAACTATGCAAGCCCAGACCTTTCTGTTCTGATTCTCCAGCTTCAGGGGGTGAACAGGGCCTTTTTTCTGAAGCAGCCTCTACACAATGCCAGACAAATTGGAGGAGAAGTAAAACCTTAACAGCCAGCAGTTTGGTCTACGGATTGCAAAATGACCAAAAGGGATGGTTTGGCCCACTTTCTCTGTTATATTCCACGGCTTTTCACTCAACTGTCTTAAGAGTGACTGATTGAGGTTTTAGACGGAGCACAGGGTCTTAGTGACTCTTCTCAGCCCAGAGATCTGGGCTTCTTTAGTTTTGAATGGCAGTACTGTCGCGCCCATTGGAACCTCCTTTTGGCTAATGGATGATTTCAGGACTGGAGGCCTCATGAAGAAGACGGTGCAGGTGCAAAGGGAAATGTGCGGAGCCTGGGTACCAACAGTGAAGCCAGCGGGCACACTGCTCTCGGGCGTCTGTGATGGAAAACCTCTGTTGAAAAAGAGACCCCCACACCGCAGCAGTTTAAAGTCAAAAGACTAGCTGCTTGCTACTTTTTATTTTTAACTCTGAGGGGATCAATTAGAGCCTTCAGATGTCATCCCCAAAGGTCCTGGTCTGAGCCTGCTGACTCAGGAGAGGCAGACAGCACGTCCCCCTGGGGCCCAAGCGCTTCTCCTTAATTGGCTTGAAAAATTGCAGCTGGATCCCAACAGCCTCTGCTCTCAGACTGGGTCAGGAGCCCCGAGGGACAGAAAGGGGATGACAGCTCGGCTTCCAGCCTTGCAAACCCCCTCCACTTACTTTCCCGCATCAACCCTTCCCTTCCCTCCCGAAGTTTGTTTCTGGGACCTCCAAACTTTCCTGAAAGCCTGGTCACATGACGCAGCCTCTTCTCATCTGTGATGACATTTCTGGAGGCAGCAGTTTTTGCCTGTGCCTGCCAGCCGGCAAGTCATTAATGAGAGGGTTCCTCCCCCTGTACCCCTGCCCCAGGCCCCAAGTCACAGCCCGCTCCTATTATTACCTCTGATTTAAAGCTCACTGTCAAAATAAAATAAAATAAAATAAAAATAAAGCTCACTGCCTTCTTTCCCCACCGGCCCCCTTTCCTGCCTCAGTGTCGCAGAAGTATGCCCACTGCCTGTCCGCCTCCCTGGGCATCTCGGGGAAGCAGGGCTACCTGCCTTTCAGGGACACGCAGGGGGTGGGAGCACTCCCGAGGGAGGGTTTGCAGAAGTAAGAGCTCTGCGGGCTATAGCCTTGGTTACCTCGCCTGTACATGAAGAGGCTTAAGTATCCCAGCTAATACATGCAAAAGGAGTAATAGAATTAGGACGTTCTCAGTCTGCAGTTCCTCCTGTGTCATGGACATGGGCATGAGCATTAATGGCTGCTAACGTCGCAGGAAAGACCCCCAGACCTTGGATCTTCTGGGTAGAAGTAAACAGCACCGACTGTGAAGCTACTCTGTCCCTCCCCCACCCCCACCACAAAACCAAAACAAATCCTGAATCTCGTAGGACCTCTAGGTCTAATGAAGAATCTATAGGAGACAAACAGGCAGGAGGAACACGTTAAAAAAACAAACAAAGAAACAAATGAAGACACAAAATTGAGGTTATGGGAATTTCTACAATACAAATGACCCAAATATCAACAAAATATACATGGAGGGAAAAAGAGATGGAGGTTATAGTGAGCTGTAAGAGACATCTCGAACAATGATTTAAAAAAATTCATTCTCAAGTCTCTTTTTTGCTCTCAGCTCATAAAGATTTTTCTCAAAACCACATCCTATGGAGCCCTGCGCACTTGAGCTCATGTCCTCTACTCCCCCCACTCTCACACCTGTCCCAGTAGCCCTGGGGGCGGGGGGGGGGGACCTGTGCACCTGTCCAGAGCACAGCCCACAGATCACCAGCCTGGAAACTCCCCCAAGGATCCTTGAAGCTGTAGCAGTCTGAGATCTTGAGACTTGGGTTTTCAGGAATGGCCCGAGGGGAGGAAAGAGAATCTGCAGGAGGACAGCCTGGTCCACCCCCTCCCCGGCCCCCAGCCGTCCCCATTGTCTAAGCACCCTGGGCAGAGGACCCAGGGACCAGGAAGAAGCGAATGGCACCACCACCACCGACAGCTGCTCATGCTGTGGTGACCTTCCTTGTAGATTCAGTTTACCTAAAAGTGAGGTGGGTTTTTGATTTTTGTTTTTTTCTTCAGTGCAATGGGAAGTTATTGAGAGGTTTTAAATACAGGCTCAGCACGATCTGATTTACACACATTGAAGATTTATTTACATGTTTAAAAGACTCTGATGTCCGTGTGGAGAATGAATGGAGAGGCTAAGCCTGGAGGCAGGGGAGACTGCAAGGTTTATCCCCTAATGCTATTGAGAGATGACGGGTACCCAAGAGGGATTGACACCTCGTGTCCTCGCTGAAACTTGTACAGCCGCGGTCACAGCAGCACTATTCATGATAGCCTCAAAGTGGAAACCATCCTGACGCCTACCAACTGACACATGGGAAAACAAAACATGAGCTATCCCTACGGTGGGAGGATTAGACCATTACGAAGACATCAGCACCGATACTGACAGGTGCTACGGGAAGGATGGAGCTTGGAAAATGCTTTATGCTAAGTGCGAGAAGCCAGTCACGCAAGATCACATAATGTGTGATTCCATTATACGAGGTGTGTGCAACAGGCAAATCCCTAGAGACACCAAGTGGACCGGCAGGTGTCAGGGAGAGGCCAGCAGCTGGGGGGCGGGGGGGGGGGGTGTTCAGCTGCTGATGCCTGCAGGACTTCTTCCTGGGCATGTGAAACGTTCTGGAACTGGGACAGCGGTGAGGGTCGTAGGACTTTGTGAATATACTAAAAAGTCACGGCTGTCACATTTTTAAATAACTAAAATAGACTTCCAATTAAAATACAATTAAAATAGTTAAAAAAAAAAAAAGGATGGCAGCTGGAACAAAGATGGTAAAGCGTACGGAGTAGGTTCTTGAACTTGTAAGAAAAGGATTAGAATTTGGGGAGAGGTTGGGCACCGGGTGCTCAGGAGACAGAGAAAGAAGGAGAAGGAGAGGAGGCTGGTTGTCAGGCCCCGAGCGCTTGTGCCTGCGGGTGGGGCAGGCGTGCAGGTGTGCGGGCTGCCCAGGGAGGTGCTTCCTGCGCAGGTGGCCCAAGTGGCCCGAGGTGGCCGGGGACCAGGGCCACCACTGGCTCAGGGATGGAGGTCTCCGGGCTGCCCGGAGGTGAGCAGAACTGAACCCAAGGAGCCCAGGAAATGGCCCAGGCGGCCTCCCAAGGCTGCCTCTGGGTGTCAGGGTCCCGCACGCCTTCCCCACCCTCTTCACGCACCTGCTGGCCCGGGCTCACCTTCCCCTGTGCTCGGGCTGCGTGGTCCTGAAGGTTTCCCGTCCGTATCCCCCCGACTAGGACAGGGGTTCTCTCTGGGCCACGTTCCTGGTGGTGGCAGGCACACAGCACATGCTCACTGACCTGGATTAAAGTTTTATACAGAATTGGTCCATTGTCTTAATTATTTAGAATTGTCTTTCTGCCTCCGACACCCGTTTTTAAGCTACAATGGCCAGAAGGCCCCGGGGCATCCCAGGCTTGGGCCTAGCTCAAGGCACTGTGTGGGAGAAAGGGCGCAGGACTGGAGTTAACTGGTCGGGCTTTCAGTCTTGGCTCTGCTGCAAGCTAGATGGATTATTACTTTTTGAAAATATTTAGTTATTTTTTAAAGATTTCATTTATTCATGAGAGACCCAGAGAGAGGCAGAGACATAGGCAGAGGGAGAAGCAGGCTCCCTGCGGGGACAAGGACGTAGGACTTGATCCCAAGACCTGGAAATCAAGACCTGAGCCAAAGGCAGAGGGTCAACCACTGAGCCGCCCAGGTGTCCCTAGTTTATTCATTTATTTTTAGACACTAAAAACAACACTGGATGTGGCACGTGAGCTCACTACCAGGGGATCAAGAGCTGCAAGCCAGCCAGGCACCCTTTTTAACTGGATTATTTTATACAGCTTCTAGGACTTAGTTACTCATCTATAAAATAAGGCCTGTGACCTAGGGAGTCTCAGGCAGTGCTGCCTGCAAGAACTTCCACGATGACAGAAATATTCCATGCGCTGTCCTGTATGGCAGCCATCAGCCACCTGTAGCAACTGAGACCTTGAAATGTGGCTGGTGTGACTGTTGGGACCTCAGCTCCAAGACCCCTCCCAGCTTTAAGATGACCATTTTACCTGTTTCTACACATTCCTTCCTCTAGTCTTGTTTTCAAGTTGCAATGTATGAAAATAGATAACTCGGAGATCTTCTTGATTTTTGTGTGGACAAAATGCCAACCTGTTTTGAGATAATTGGCTGACCTAGCTGCAGAGCGTAGGGAGGGGAGGCATGAGCCCTGGGAGGACCTGGGCAGCGCTGTGAGCAGACAAGACTTGCCTGCCAGCCCAGCTCATTCAAGGTGCCGTGCAAGCATTCCCTTTTGTGCCTCTACTTCTGTCTAGACACAGAATTGGTCCGTTGTCTTAATTATTTGGAATTATTTGGATTCCTAGAGATGTGAAGTGGGGTCATCCACGCATCTGGAGGCTGCTGTATCTGCCCAACCAGTGGTACATGACAGTTTGGAACACAAAGACCTGTTACCACCTGTATCCTCAGTGCATTATAAAGGGGAGCCACTTGTGCACAAAGAGGTTTTTGTAGGAGTGGTTGGGGGGACTATTTTGCCCCCCAAGGACATTTGGCAATGTCTAGAGACTGTTTTGGTTGTCACACGTTGGGGTGGGGTGCTTTTGGCATCTACTGGGTAGAGGCCAGGGATGCTGCTAAACACCCAACAATGCACAAGACTACATCCCCCCACCCCGCAACCGCCAACCAATGAAGAATTATTCAGCTGCCCCAAATCTTAATAGTACCAAGATTGAGAAACTGATATGTAGCAACATTCCCTCTAGACATGCAAAGCTTTGCCATTGTATAGTCCTGGATTCCTAAAGCAGAGGCAAATTTTGAATAAATAAAATGGCTTATCTTCAAGATAATTTCATCATTCTGCTTCTCTTCATTAGCTAGAGAAAAAGGGCAGAAGTGTTAGAGTTTCCTGCTATATTCAATTTCACATGCATTAGGCAGAGCCCAAATGACATTATAGAATTAAGTGAAAAGAGATCAGTCACAAGGTATTTTTATTATATCAGTCAAAATAATCTTATATGAAAGAGATATTTTCTGTCTTTGTTCATTGATAATTGTGGCTTTCTTTTCCTACTGGTGTATATACATGCATATATTTGTATATATTTTTTAATGGGCTTTAATTTATAACTCTAATGAGGCTATAAAATGCCATTATTTATAAATGTAGTTAGATTATATTTACCAGAAAATATTTATGATGTATTTAACATTTTTATTCAAGAATTTCACATGTATCAATAAACTATGATATCAGTCTCCCAAGATGATATCATTCTTGTTTCACAGTGAGGGAAACAATACGGTAGAAATAGTTTCCTTAAAGCTATAAGAACAATCGAGTTCCAAATATTCAAATATTTCTATCCCTTAGGTCCTTGTATACAAATCCCCTTAGAAAATAATTACCTTTTAGTTTAAACTTCTAACCTTTTTATTTGGTGTTTTTAAAACTCTTATTAAAGTATAATTTATGTATATTAAAACTAAAATGTGGAGTTTGTTGAGTGTTAAAAACTCATTCAATTTTGAGTCAATTTTAAAGATCTTATTAGTTTTTTTCAACAGTTCATAAATCGGACAGCATCCAATCTAGCAGACAGAAAGGAGCTCTGAGGAGCTGTACAAAATGAAAGACTTTTATAGGCAGGAGGGAGCAGGAACAAGAAGTTATTATATGAGGCAAGAAAGCAGCTGGTTCCTGCAGGAGCACTTTCTTTTAGGGGATGGCAGGGGTCTGTCGGGCAGATTACCTAACTAGCGCTGGTCAGGCAATTCCTGATTGATTGGTTTAAGATTCTATTTCTGGGAGAGCCAAAATCGTAATTACATCTTGGTTTCGTGACATGGGGCTTAGCATAAGCAACTCCATTTTGGGCCTGTTGTTTTATTTTCAACTTGAGTTATGACTCCTGCTGTTTTTAAACTTTTAAGTTTTCTTTCCAGTTTTACTGAGAAATAATCGACATACATCACTGTGTAAGTTAGGGTATACAGCATGATGATTTGATTTACATATATTGTGAGATGGTTACCGTAGTAGGTTGAGCTACCATTCATCTGCTCATATAGACACAGTAAAAAGAAAAGAAAAAAGAATGAAGGAAAAGCATTTTTTTCTTCTGCGATGAACACTTAGAATTTACTCTCTTACCAGCTTTCCTGTATATCCTACAGCCGTGTTAGTTATAGTCATCATGTTGTACATCAATAGTAATAATTTATCTTATAACTGGAAGTTTGTCCCTTATGGTCAACTTCCTTCAGCCCCCACCCCCACCTCCTGCCTCTGGTAACCACAAGTCTGATCTATAAGAACGATCAAGTTCCAAATATTTAAATATTTCTATCCCTTAGGTCCACACTGTGTGTGTGTGTCTCCCATCTCCTTTATCCATTCATGAGTTTGGTTTTTCTTTTCTATATTTTTAGATTCCATGTATAAGTGAGATTATATGGTATTTGTCTTATTTTACTTAGCATAAGGCCTTCAAGGTCCATTCATGTTGTCACAAATATTAGGATTTCTTTGTTTTCATCTCTAATATTCCATTGTATATATGTATATATACCACAACTATTTCTTTATCCATTCATCCCTCAATGGACACTTAGATTGTTTCCGTTTCCATGTCTTGGCTAATGTCAATAATGCTGCTATGAAAATGGTAGTGTAGATATCTTTTCAAGTTAGTGTTTTCACTTCTTCTTGATACAGTCCCAGAAGTGAAACTGCTGGATTATATGGCAGTTCTATTTTTAATTTGTTGAGGGTCCTCCATGTTGTTTTTCCTAGTGGCTGCACCAATTTGCAGTCCTAACAATAGTGCACAGATCCTTTTCATCCACATCCTCACCAGCATTTGTTATCTCTTGTCTTTTTGATTGTGGCCATTTTAAACAGGCATGGAGTGGTATCTCATGTGCTTTTTCATTTCTCTAATGATGAGTGGTGTTGAGCATCTTTCCTTTTGTATACCTTCTTTGAAGAATATCAATTCTGGTCCTTTGCCTGTTTTTTTTTTTTTTAATTTTATTTTTAAATTGTTTTGCTTTTGAGTTGTAGGAGTCCTTTATGTTTTTGGATACTAACCCCTTATCAGATATATGGCTTGCAAATAGCTTTTCCCATTCTGTAGATTGTCTTTTCACTTTGTTGATGATTTTTGCTGTGCAGAAGATTTTTAGTTTAATGTATCCCACTTCTTTATTTTTTATTTTGTTGCTTGTCCTTTAAGTGTCAAATACAAAAAATCATTACCAAGACCCATGTCAAGGAGTTTGGTCCTGTATTTTCTTCTAGGAGCTTCATGGTTTCAGGTCTTACATTTAAGTCTCTAACCCATTTCCAATTAATTTTTGTCAGTGGTGTATGCTATGGGTCCAGTTTCATTCTTTTACATATGAATATCCGATTATCCCAGGACCATTTATTGAAGAGACTGTCTTTTCTCCATTGAGCATTACTTGTTGAATATTAATTGACTGTATCTTTCTTTTTTTTAAGTTTTTATTTAAATTCCAGTAACATACAGTGCAATGTTAGTTTCAGGTGTGTAATATACTGATTCAACACTTTCATATGTCACCTGTGGTCATCACAACACATGCACTCCTTAGTCCTCATCACCTATTTAACCCACTTACCTCCCTTTGGTGACCATTAGTTCTTCTCTATAATTAAGAATGTTTCTTGGTTTTCCTCTCTCTCTCTTTTTTCCTCTGTTTGGTTTCTTAAATTCCACATATGAGTGAAATCATATGGTATTTTTCTTTTTCTTACTGATTTATTTCACTTAGCATCATACTCTGTAGATCCATCTATGTCATTGCAAATGGTAAGATTCCATTCTTTGTTACAGCTGAGTAATATTACACTGTATGTATGTGTGTGTGTGTCTGTGTGTCTGTGTGTGTATGTATGTATCTCACATCTCCTTTATCCATTCATCAATCAATTGGCACTTGGGTTATTTCCATTATTTAACTATTGTAAATAATGTTGCTATAAACATTGGGGCGCATGTATCCCTTTGAATTAGTGTTTTTGTATTTTTGGAGTAGTTACCTAGTAGTGCAACTGCTGGGTTGTAGGGTAGTTCTATTTTTAAGGAACCCCCATGCTATTTTCCACAGTTTGCTTTCCTACCCTTTCAAATCCACATCCTTGCCAAGAATGTTCCTGTCAACACCTGCTGTTTCTTGTGTTGTTGATTTTAGCCATCCTGACAAAATCAGGTGAGGTGTGTGAGGTGTGTGTGAGGTGAGATCTCATTGTAGATTGGATTTGCATTTCCCTGATGATGAGTGACCATTGAGCACTGTGTCATGTGTCTGTTGGCCATCTGTATGTCTTCTTTAGAAACTTATCTATTCATGTCTTCTGTCCATTTTTTAATTGGATTACTTGTTTTTTGGGGTGTTGAGTTTTAGAAGTTCTTTATATATTTTGGATACTAATCCTTTATCGGAGATGTCATTTGCATATATCTTCTCCCATTCATTAGGTTGCCTTTTAGTTTTGTTGATTGTTTCCTTCGCTGTGCAGAAGCATTTTATTTTGATGTAGTCCCAGTAGTTTTTGTTTTTGTTTCCCTTGCATCAGGAGATATATCTAAAAATAAGTTCCTAGAGCCAATGTCAAAGAACCTACTGCCTGTGTCCTCTTTTAGGATTTTTTTATGGTTTCAGGTCTCACATTTAGGTCTTTTCATACCTGAACCATTTTGAGTTTATTTTTGTGTATGGTGTAAGAAAGTGGTCCAGTTTCATTCTTTTGGATGTTGCTGAGTTGATGTATATTCTTTTTTTTTTTAAGATTTTATTTATTTAATTCATGAGAGACACAGAGAGAGAGAGAGGCACAGACACAGGCAGAGGGAGAAGCAGGCTCCATGCAGGGAGCCCGACGTGGGACTCGGTCCCGGGTCCCCAGGATCACACCCTGGGAGGAAGGCAGCGCTAAACCGCTGAGCCACCCGGGATGCCCGTTGATGTATATTCTTATGTTTTTAAATTCATTAGAGCATGAGTTATTTAAATGTACACTATAAACAGATCTATGAAGTACAGTTTGGTTTACTGTACTGCATCTTAGTATATGGAAAGGTTAACAGTTGTTCTTGTACAGCAATAAAATCTCACTAATTTCATCACATTGGGAAGAAGTGCAGTGTGACTGAATAGGAATAATTTTGAATTTTAGAATATTTGTTAGAAAAAGTGTTTTGTTACTCGTTAGGCATCAGGGATCCTGCTCTGAAATCACAGTGTGACCTCAAGCAACTCACTTCACCTCTTTGAATCTCCATCTCCTCATCAGAAGAGCTAAGGGGATTAAAAGGTCTTGGGTTCCTTCCAGCTCAAAAGTTCTGACTTTCAGTTAATGCTTTCAGGACACTAACTGAACTCACTTCCTGCCAGGAATTCCCTTCTGTGCTCTCCATTATCCCACGCTCTCCTGGTTTTCCTCCTCCTCCTGCTGCTCTTTCTTGATCTCCTTTCCATCCTCTTCCTCTGTGCTGGAATTCTCCAGGCTTCGGCTTTGGACCTCTGATGCTGGAACTGCCCATTCTTTGTGGTTGTTGCTGCCACCTGCCTTCTAATCACTTCCAAGTCGATCTTTCTCTCCCCCAACTTCTCTGCTGCTGGCCTCCTGGGAGCATATCAAAGAGATTTGTACTTGGATGCCCACAGGCACGTCCAACTTACGTGTCCAGTGGGACTCCCCTTCTTCTCCCCTCGACCCCACGTGCTTTACCTGTTTTCCTTAATTTTAAGTGAAAACACCAGCATTTATTTCAATCTCAAAATAAGTCTGAGGTGTTATTTTCCCACCATAGGGAATCTGTCTACTAGAGAAGAAAACACTGAAGCTCAGAGAATGGCGGAGAATGTCTGTGGCTACACAGCTAGTAAGTTGGTGGAATTTGGATTTAAACTCCAGCATCTCTGACTCTGAGACTAGAGCTCTCACCCACGGCCCTGCACCCCTCCTTTGCCCAAGCCAGAGCCCTGGGAGTTGTCCTCAGTTCCTCCCTCAACACTCACACCCAGCCAAGGCTGGCACCTGGACTCACATGGCTCTCAGAGCAGCTCCTCAAACCTCTGCCCTGGCTGAGTTCATTCACTCTCACCCTCACCCAGTACAGCCAGCCCCTGCCTCTCTCCAGTCTTCCCCCTTCAAACCACACTTTGCATTTAGAGAAAAGTGCTTTTTCTACAGCAAAGATCATGTCACTCCCTTGTTTAAAAGCCTTTGGTGGCCGTGCACAGCGTTCAGACAAGAGCAAGCCTTTCCACTTACAGCAGGACTCTGTCGGCTTCACTAGCAGGGCGGCCCATCTGCATTATCTGTGGATTCCGTGTTTGCCAATTTGCTTACTCTCTACAATGTATTTGTAATTCCAAAATCAATACTCCTGGCACGTTTGCAGTTATTCACAGATGTGCAGAGAGGAAGAAAAATGGACTTATTCACTGGGCACATTCCTAGCTGAGGTTGAACCAGATGACACTCTGCTTTTCATTTCAGCTCATCCTGTAAACAAGTGTTCTTTTCTTGGCCTATTTAGTGCCACATTTTTCTTTTTTCTTTTTTTTTTTTTTTTTTTTGCTTTTTGTTGATGACTTCACCTTTTAAAATGGCCCCCAAACTTAGGCTGAAGTGATATCTGGTGTTCCTAAGTGCAAGAAAGCTGTGATGAGCCTTCTGGAGAAAGTATGTGTGTTAGATGAACGTTCAGCATGAGCTACAGGGCCATCAGCCATGAGTTCAATGTTAATGAATTAGTGATATAATACCTCCAGAAAAAGAAAGAAGAAATCACCGATTTGTACATGAGGCCATTCCAGAAAGCACTAAAGTAACATCTGTAGTGGGTGATGAAGCTATGAAAAAGATGGAAAAGCAGCTAAACTTGTGGATTCATGTGATGATAGTTGGTTTAAAAAAAAAAGTGTAATGAGCAGTGTTGTGAGGAAAGCCAAAGAAATTTATGGCCAGGGAAATGCTAAACTCTTCTCAATTAGGGCTGGCTCTCTTGCAATGTTTCAAAGGCGATACGGTGTAAAAAAGCTTTAAACAGGCATATGAGGCAGGTGAGGCAAATCAGGAGGCTCAGAAAGAATTTTTTTTTAAGATTTTATTTATTAAAGAGAGTAAGTGGGAGTGCAAGTGGGAGGGACAGAGGGGCAGGGAGAGAGAATCCTCAAGCAGCTCCCCACTAACTGCAGAGCCCAACGTTGGGCTTGATTCCAGGAGGCTGAGATCGTGACCTGAGCCGAAACCAAGAGTCAGACGCTTAACCAGCTGAGCCACCCAAGCACCCAGGGAGAATTTTTAAAACATCTGTTAAACATTATACAGGAAAGGTGTTATGTGGAAGAGCAGGTTTTCAACGCTGATGAAACAGGCTTCTTTAGCAAGGATGTTGGCAAACAAAGCTGCCTAACACAAATGGGGTTTTGATTGACAAAACGATGCCTGGGGCTCCCCGGAGCCTAACCCTGTGTTTCCTAGGGGCGGCGGTCCGGATTCACTAATGCAGTATTTGCACTCAGTTCCCGGAACATAACTACTGTGCACGGTGAGAACCGACTGTCCTTCCCGCTGGGCCTGCCCTGTGGGCTCCACTATCTGTGGTTGCCTGGGGCGCCCTCTTTTTCCTCTGGTCCGGTCACCTGATCCATCCTTAGGTCTCCTCACCAGTTACCCTCAGGAAGTCTCTCTGGACCCGAGCCCCGGGGTGATGGAGATGCTCCTCTTCATGTGTAACACACTGTGCGTATTCCTCTGGCTCCGTGATGCAGTCGTTCAAGCATCTGTCTGTCTCCCCGCATCGTCTCTGAGCTGCTTGAGGGCAACTTCTCCCTTCCTTCCCCTTCTCCTTCCTTCTTCCCTCCTTCCTTCCCTCCCCCCTTCTCTCCCTCCCTGTCTCCCTTCCTTCTTTCCCTCCTTCCTTCCTCCCTTCCTCCTTCCTACCCCTTCATCCATCCATCCAGCCATCCATACACACATACACACACACACATGTATATATATATATTTGGGTATATGCATACATATAGGTATATATTTTGTGGGTGGCAAAACCAACACTGAGATATATCTTACATTGAGTTTTTTTTTTTTAAGATTTTATTTATTTATTCATGAGCAACAAGCAGAGACACAGGCAGAGGGAGAAGCAGGCTCCATGCTGGGAGCCCGACGTGGGACTCGATCCCAGGACCCCGGGGTCATGACCTGAGCCAAGGGAAGACGCTCAACCACTGAGCCACCCAGGCGTCCCCTTATATTGAAATTTTATTTTATTGTAAAAATTAACATACAGTACTCTATCATATTTAATTGATTCTACGTTTCTGTATTCTGATGCTTAGCACAGAGCTTGGCCCAGAGAGACGATCAGTAAATATTTGTTGAAAAAAAAAAACATAAAGGTTAACAATATTTATTCATTCTACCTAATTAAAGTTCCTTGGGTCATACTTTTTTTTTAAGATTTTATTTATTTGAGAGAGAGAGTATGTGCACACACTTAAAATTTGGGGGAGGGGCGAAGGGAGAGGGAGAAGCAGACTTCCCACTGAGCAGGGAGCCTGATGCAGGACTGGATCTCAGGACCCTGAGATCAGGACCTGAGCTGAAGTCAGATGCTTAACCGACTGAGCCACCCAGGCGCCCCAGGTCATACATGTTAAATAAATAGAGTAGTTTTAAAATTAACATTAAACCAATAGCTTGTTCTCTGAAACATTTTAAATAATTCCTCTGCCCTCTTTTTAATTTGAGCTATCTATAAGAAAATTTTGCTGACCAAATAAACTTAAGTTTAGTCCAAAAGGAATAATTAGAAACTTGGAACGAGTGGTCTGCATTAATAAGTTTTTACTGTGCTTGGTGGGTGTAATTCTAGAATTTTAGAACTGGAGAGTTCTTCTTGTACATGTGTTCATGAGGCTCCTCCAGGTTAGCTAAGGAGACAGGAGGAGAGAGAACAGAGCCAGCCCTCCGCAGGGGGCTGCGGGGCCTGGAAGGAAGGTCATCCATGGACAGCTCTGCTCCCGGCCCCTGGCAGCAGCCCAGCTGTCTTTTCGAGAATGAACGTGAGCTCCTCCTTCAGCTGGGGCTGCTGCTATGAAGACTCGGCTGCTCCAGACAATGCTTGGTCCTGGCTTGTCTGGACTCGTCACTTTGGCCACTTCTCTCTCTCTCTGCCTGCCTTGTGCTTCCGCCCAGATTAACAAATTCACATTCCCCCCAAAGAAAGGATCTGATTGCTTAAGATGGTTGTTCTCTTTCCCGCTGGGCAGAGATCCCACCTGTCTACCTCCCAAGGTGGAGACCACCCATAAATTAGGCGCTGCCCTTGGGCCCAGCACCTCCTCCTGGAACTAGGATGGGGAGAAGCACAGCCACTTCGTCAGAACTTGGGATGCACTCAAGTTGCACCAAGGGGATGACACATGGCTCTGACCAGGTTCAGACCTTCGAACAGCCCAGGTTCAGCCCCTCGTCGCTGACAAAATCCACAGGCAGAGCAAAGAGGGTGGTGAAGCAAGAAGGGAATTTATCTCCACGAGGCCACCACCAGGAGGCTGGTGGACTAGCGTCTCTGGCACCGTCTCCCAAGTGCTGTGCATCCTCCCGGGCTTACATAAGGGGCATGTGGGACAGAGGTCAGTGGGCACCTGCCGGGGGCGGTGACGGTCAGGGCATAGTGTCCTGTGGTCAGTCGTGGGGATCCCACTGGCTCAGGACAGTCCTTGTTGCTGGGGAGTGGGGGGTTGGGCTCCCACAGGGAATGCTGTGCCCCTGGGGTCCTCCTCCTGAGATGAGAGAGAAGAACTTAATCAATTAGAAAGCACAGACTGATCAAAATGCAGGGAGCTTGAGGTCCTGTTTCTGGAGCTCCTGTGAGTCAACAGAGGCAGCCGGTGAAGCCTAGAAAGTCAGGTGAGTCGTTCCAAGGAGGGTCCTTTCGAAGTCCCCTGTGATCTAGGTCTCCAAAGGCCATCATCTCCTGATTTTGAGAAGACTTGCCAATTCGGCTAATTTCTCTTGACCTGCTCTAAATGTTTGGGTTAAGCCTACAAGGCTGGTTAAATATCTCCTTTATGGATTGTCTAAACATATTGCCAGTGGATCTTTTATCAGAATTATTTCTGGATGAAAATTGAGGATGTCTGATAGGACTGGGACACTGAATGAGTGGGCCGACAACATATTGCTTATTTTCATTTGTTTTCCTTAGTCTAAATAAAAGAGTTGCTGATTGATTGATTGGTTGATTGATGATTGATTTTACAGACTTATTTGAGAGAGCACACAGGTGGGGGAAGGGGCAGAGGGAGAGGAACATGCAGACTCCCTGCTGAGCGCAGAGCCTGATTTGGGGCTCCATCCCAAGATCCTAAGATCATGACCTGAGCCAAAATCAAGAGTTGAACGCTTAACCAACTGAGGCACCCAGGAGCCCCAAGGAGTTGTGTAATAACGCTGCAAAGGAAATAGGCATGAAGCTTATAGATGTGAAATGTTGGGGTCCAGGAGCAAACGGTCAAGAAAGAATTCTTGAGGGGTACCTCAAGAATCCTTGATTTGTCTTTGGTGCAAAAAAATTGTGGTTTTATTAAAGCACAAGAGCAAAAAGAACTGCACTGGGGTTATGAGGAGTGGCAGATTATATACTTTCAAGTTGGGAAGGGGTTAGGGAGAGCGTGGGTCTCTAAGGAATTTGGAAGCAAAGTTTCCAGGACCTTGAGGGGGTCAGCTATTGTTGGGAAAAGGTCATTTATTACTGCCCGGTAGACCTTTAGTCATGAGACCCTTCAGATGTATATCAGGGGGCCATATACTTGGGGGATGGTTGCTAACGTATATCTTGTGGGGGTAGAGATAAAGGACATTTCGAAAGGGATTTTTATATGTTAAAGAAGACTAACAGGATCCTTAAGGTCAGCTAAGGCCAAGCTAAGGTTGCCTTTGCCCTTAGCAAAATATTATCTTGATGGCAGCTGAGCCCTTGGAGGGAGGTCACTGCCTGTCTCGAGTACTTGTCAGTAGGCTGTAAGTTATAAGGAATTTAATTTTTTTTCTATATTTATTTTGCCTTTGTTCTCCACATCATTTACCGGAAGTTGCTGTTACTTAGAAACTGTTAGTATCATTTCAGAAGTTTGAAGCCAGGCAGTATGGAAAGTAATATTCAGTTAGTTGGCATTTACCGAGAACTAGCTACGGGCCGGACGTTGTACTAAGCCCTGGGAATACAGCAGTGAACACGACGGACAGATCTCCTGCTTTCATGGAACTTAAATGGTATATTTTCAAGCAAACGTTTCCCATTCTTTTTAGAACAGTGGAGAGTAGGGCAAGGGGTGGAATGAAGGTCATAAGTAAGTCAAAGTCCTGCACCACAGTTTTATAATTAAAGCATTTATGAAAGACCTTAAGCAACCAAATGAGCAATTGGAACATGAAAACAGCAATTAAAGTGCAACCTGAAGCGAGCTGTGAGTCAGAATAATGCCACAATAGTATTGTTAATCATCTGTGGGCTTGTCGCCCATTGGGGTTCCTTCCTTTTCCCCCTCCTCCACTCTTATTTTCCCTGACTAAAAGGGGAAAAAAACAACCCTCAACAAATAATTAGCAGTAAGCATGTTAATTATTGGACTGGTTATAGACTTCCATAAACCCAGTGATGTACAATGAGCACCTCAGGCAGTCACCAGCTTCCACCACGGAAGACTCATTACTGGCTCAGCCAGCCTCCATCTGAGTTACTCAGCCCCAGGCCAGCGTGGAAGACCCTGCCCTATTTCCAGCTCTGATTTACTTTATCTACAGCAGATTCATTACTGCTCACCAAGCAGTTCTCTTACAACAGATCCATTAGAACCCCCAAAGCACAAGCCTGTGAACGGGGCGCTCTTCCCCGTTGTTACTCTCAGCACCGGGTAGGGCATGCTCACTGCTGCCTGTGGAGTCTTAGCAGATTTCTGGAAAGCACGTCGAATATAGCTTGACATCTACCACTCATCCCTTAGAACTGATAAAGGCCTGCATTCCCGGCGGGGTGGGGGACCCTGTTACCCAGAGCATCGAACCACAGATCGGGGCCAACAGATGACGACCTCATCATTCCCCAAGACAAAGGATACGGAGCCCCAAAGTCAAACCCTGTCGTGTGCCTGTTCCTCACACTTTTCATCTCACTTTATATCAAATGGGACGTGGATTTACACCTTTGAGCTGAAGAAGCACCCAACTGTTCTTCTGTATTTGACACAGTTTGTATACTCGGCTTCTTCAACCAAAGGCTCTCCCTGCCCTTGACCCCTGGACCACTTCTGTCTATAATTAGTAGATATACCCCCTCCCACCCTAGCTGCTCCCAATTCAGACAGTACTGTATCCCACAGCAAAGGTAAGCACCCCAGGATATTGAACCACGGGGCAGTTTCACTGTAGAAAGATGTGCCTGACGCCCTGTGCCTCCGGGAAGTGAACCAGCAGTCAGATTCACCTGGAAGCCACCCTTACATTCAGATGCCTGATGGAAGTTCAGCTTTGGACACCGACTGACTCACAAGTAGAGGCAGAGTATCTCGGCAGCTTCATGCCTGCTCTGGTAGGTGGGTTGTTGGAGTCAGTCTCAGGACAACACATTTACATGAATGAAATTAAAATATTTGTCACACTAATAAATATATAACACTGGAATAGATTCTCCTGAAAGCATATTTGCTATTATTGAGGTAATCTATCCTCATATTTATAAAAAAACAACAATGTCAATTATTATTAAAGTCTGGTGAGTTACTCTGCAGCAGACTGATGTACAAAACAGTGAGCAACTTAAAGCCTTCACCCAGTAGTTATTTCATGTCAATGGTGTGAAGTGAGGCTTATAGGATTTTGGTGAATCTATGACACTTGATATGAAAACATAAAGAAATTTACATGTAACTCTCTGGCTTTCTTTATTATAAGTTTGGGCCTAGAAATTGTACAACTTGGTGAAAAAAATAAAGGTCATTCAAAAATAAAGGTCATATTCAGAATATTCTCATGCCATTCTTTTAAGATTACCATCTAAAAATAATTTTGATAAATCTGAGCTCATGGATTATAATGTACATCAGACCCGTGGAGTTTGAGAACCCTGCTGTAGTTTGTTTCTGTGGAAGAAATCAAGAGTTCCAATTGTGCCTCCTGGGATCTGGCAATTCTCGTGAAATGCCAGATTGACCCACCAATCTTGATTAACTGTTTATGCTAACAAATTAAAAGGGGTTTCTTCTTGCAAGATAATATTAACATTTAAAAGATTATGTCCCTGCTCTCTAATAGCAATTCTCCTATCATCACCTACAAAATATCATAATTATAACAGGAAAAATCAGAAACAAAAAGACCACTGTGAAAATAAATAATACCCAACTAAAAATTAATGACTAAATAAATCAAAATCCCAGCAGGGTTTTAAAAATAGAAACTGATAGTCTCATTCTAAGATTGACATGAGATGCTAAGGGCCAAGAGATCCAAAACATAATTAAAGAACTAAGAAAGAGAAACTACTCCATAGATACAAAGACTTAATACAAATCTACAGGAATTAAGGCAGTAATATAGAAACAAGAAAAAAACTAGACCTATGGAAGAGATCAGAGCCCCCAGACCAACCCACACCCATGTGATCTATGACAAAGCAAGTACAGCTGGCCTTTGAACAACTTGGGGATTAGGGGCACCGACACCCTGTGCTGTTAAAAATCGACATAAAACCTTTGGCTTCAAAAAAAAAAAAGAAAGAAAGAAAGAAAGAAACAAGACAATAAAACAAAAACAAAAACAACAAAAAAAAACGTTTGGCTTCCCCAAAACTTAATTACTAATAGCCTACTGTTGACTGGCAGCTTTACCAATGACGTAAATAGTTGATTGATACATATTTGAATGTTATGTGTGTAACATATACTGTATTCTTAAAGTAAGCTAAAGCAAAGACAATGTTATTAATAAAATTATAAGGAAAATATATTTACACTAGTGTACTATAAAAAAATTCACATACAAGTGGACCCAAGCCATTCAAACTGTGTTGCTCAAGGGTCAACTGTCCTATAGATGAGTGACAAAAATACATTTAAAAATTATTGGTGCTTGGTCATTTGGATACTAATATGTAAAAAGGAAAATCTTGAAACCTATCTGATACCATCCACAACAATCAATTCCAGAGAGAAAGTAGCTTCATATGCGAATGTTAAAAAATATACTTTCCTAAGTAGGGTACCTGGATGGCTCAGTCGATTGAGCATCATCTGCCTCTTGGTTTTGGCTCAGGGCATGATCTTGGGGTTGTGAGATCAAGCCCCAGGTAGGCTCCATGCTCAGCCGGAAGTCTGCTTGAGATTCTCTCTCTCACTCTTGTCTTCTTATCAAGTACTTCGTGTCCAGTTTTCAAATAAATAACAAAGCATGCTAAAAGGGAAAAAAGAACACAGCTTGAAGAGGCAGAGCAAGCATCAGAAATGGACTCAGAAATTTTGGAATTATCAGACCAGGAACTTAACTATGATTCATATGCTAAGGGATGTAGTAGAAAAAGTGGATACCATGCAAGAACAGATGGGTAATGTAAGCACAGAGATGGAAACTAAGGAAGAATCAAAGGAAATGCCAGAATCAGAAACACTATAACAAATGAAGCATGCCTTCAACGGGCTCATCAGCAGCCTGGACATGCCAAGAAAAACATCAGGGAACTTGAAGATATACATCAATAGAAACCTCCCAAAGTAGAAAGCAAAGACAACAGAGAATTAAAAAATAAAAAAGGAAGAAGAGGGATCTCTGGGTGGCGCAGCGGTTTGGCGCCTGCCTTTGGCCCAGGGCGCGATCCTGGAGACCCAGGATCGAATCCCACATCGGGCTCCCGGTGCATGGAGCCTGCTTCTCCCTCTGCCTGTGTCTCTGCCTCTCTCTCTCTCACTGTGTGCCTATCATAAATTAAAAAAAAAAAAAAAAAAGGAAGAAGAGAACATTTAAGAACTGCCCAACAATTTAAAAAGCTGTAATGCATACACAATGGAAATACAAGAAGAGAGAAGAAAGAGATAAAGGCAAAGAAGAAATATTTGAAGTAATAATACTTCAGCTGAGAATTTTTCAAAAATTATGATAAACTACAAACCACAGATTCAGGAATCTCAGGGAATGTTGTGCAGGAAAATCCCCAAAACCACACTAAGATGTATCCTATTCAAACTGCAGAAAAGAGGGATCCCTGGGTGGCGCAGCGGTTTGGCGCCTGCCTTTGGCCTATGGCGCGATCCTGGAGACCCAGGATCGAATCCCATGTCGGGCTCCCAGTACATGGAGTCTGCTTCTCCCTCTGCCTGTGTCTCTGCCTCTCTCTCTCTCTCTCTCTCTCTGTGACTATCATAAATAAATAAAAATTAAAAAAAAGGAATTTAATCAAACTGCAGAAAAGAAAAGACAAAGAGAAAATCCTGAAGAGAGCCAGAGGAAATAAACACTTTCCCTACAGAGGGACAAGGATAAAGATTCCATCAGACGTCTCACAAATCATGCAAGCAAGAAAACCCCACCAACCTAGAGTTCTGTATCCAGTGAAATTATCCCTCAGAAGTGGAGGAGAAATAGACTTTCTCAGACAGACAAAAATTGAGGGAATTTGTTGCCAATAAATGTGCCTGGCAAGAAGTGTTAGAAGTAGTTCTTCACAGAAACTGGAATCCACATAAAGAAAGGAGGAGTGTTAGGGGAGAAATAATGAAGGGGCTTCTCGCTTCCCTCCCTTGAGGCGTTGGTGCCATGCTCCACGCCCAGCACCCGAGCTGAAAAATATAGACATGGAGTTTTACGGCTTGTTGGCTTAAAAAAGAGAATAACTTTCTCGATCCACAGCTGTAGCCTCTACATTTAACAGATTACTGAAATGGACATAGTGAGGTCTCTGGCTTGTGGAAGATAGGAACCTCCAAAGACTCTGGGCAAAACAGCGAATAAGAACCAAAAACATGGGGATCCCTGGGTGGCGCAGTGGTTTAGCACCTGCCTTTGGCCCGGGGCGCGATCCTGGGGACCCGGGATCGAGTCCCACGTCGGGCTCCCGGTGCATGGAACCTGCTTCTCCCTCTGCCTGTGTCTCTGCCTCTCTCTCTCTCTCTCTCTCTCTGCGTGACTATCATAAATAAATAAAAATTAAAAAAAAAAGAACCAAAAACATGATGAAAACCACCTTCCCCTCAGCTTTATAGGTGTTAATGATGCACCTTAGTGTGTCTTGTGCAACAGAACATTTGTGTTATAGCATCATACTCCTGCCAATTAGGTCACGGCATCATTTTGAGACCAATCACTCAGAGCTTAAAGAAAAAGGAATTGAATATACTTAGTGTAGACATTATGAGCTTTTTTTTTTTTTTAAAGCCAAAGGTTATTACAGCTTTTCCAGCAGAAAAGGCCACTGAAGCATCCTACAGGTTTTAATTTCTAATAAGGTAAATACTGATTGCTATCAACCACATAAACAAAAAGCCCTTTGGGGTCCCCCCCTAGCCTTTTTTTTTTCTTGAACAGTAAAATCTTCTTGGGACCAACAAGTGAGGAAAGCACTGTGGATTTTCCTCAGTTGTGACTATGCTACGACGTCATGAGGCCATGCTGGGCTGAGGACTTTCAGTCCTTTTACCCTGGAAGCTGATTGTTGGTGACCTCAGGGACTTTAACCACACGTAGCCCTTTTGCTTTTTGACTTTTTGTTTATTTTGTTATTTTTTCTCCTCTGCTTTTTTCCTTTCTTTTCTCTTATTCTCTTTTTTAAAGTTTTTTTATTTTATCTTTCTTTTTAATTTCCTCATTTTTCTTTTTTCTTCTTGTCTATGTTCTTTTATTTTTATTATCTCTTTTTTATTTTCACACTGTGTTTTCCTGGTTTGTATTCTTATTTTTTGTCTCATTTCTTTCTTGGCTTCATTTTTCACTTTCCTTTTTCCTTTTTAACATTTTTCTCATATATTTTATTTTATTTTATTTTATTTTATTTATTTTATTTAAAGATTTTATTTATTTATTCATGAGAGATCAGAAAGAGAGAAAGAGAAAGAGGGAGAGAGAGAGAGGCAGAGACATAGGCAGAGGGAGAAGCAGGCTCCATGCAGGGAGCCCAACGTGGGATTCGATCCCAGGACTCCAGGATCACGACCTCGGCTGAAGGCAGGGCCAAACCGCTGAGCCACCTGGGCTGCCCTTTCCCACATATTTTAAAAATTTAGTCTGTTAGTATTGTTCTTTACCATGATTAGCATTGTGAATCAAGGTTGTTAGTATTAGTACAATTATCAGGTCAGCACACTGCAGGGCCTCTCGGCCACCTCTCCTGGTGAGGACACCCATATTGACAATGTCCAGCTCCTCTAGACCATCAGCCAGGGCAGCTCACTTAGGTGGAGTTGATCTGGCCCATCCTGGCCGGGACAGGTCACCATGAAGGTCATTAACAAGATCAGTTCCTCCAGCCTCCAGAGACTATTCCTCAAAGGTCAAAGCGTGAAGGCCTTGACTCATCCCAATATTCTGAAGCTATTGAGGTCATGGGGACCCAGAAAACGCTCCACCTGGTCATGGCACAGTGCTGGTGAAGGAAAGGTGGTTGATTGCCCACTGCAGCACCGCCCCATGAAGGAGAGAGAGGCTTGTAGCACGGTCCTCCAGAGGATGTCCGCTGTGCGGTGCTGCCACCAGGAGGGCAGTGGCCACAGGCATCCAAAGCCAGAGAACCTGGGTTTGGATGCTGATGTCAATCAAGGTTGTGGACTTTGGCTTCAGGACTGAGTTCACCTGTGGCAACAAGTAGACACCTGCGCAGTCCCCCCAATGTTGTTCTGGAGGGCTTCCAGAGCTAGAAGGGTGATGGCCCCTGGGGTGTGTGGGGGTCACCTCCTTTTAGCGGACAGAACCTCGGGGAACTACAGCAATAGAATCGGGGAGAAATGTGCCCCGTTCCCTCCTATATGCCTGTGGAACATGAGAAGCCCGCAGGCCCTCCCGCGATGAGGCTGGGGCTGTGTTCACAATGTCTACACAGAGCCAATCACCGCAGTGTACACTTTGAAGACCTTACAGTCATGTCAATCATACCTCAATAAAGTGAAGTTTTATAAAAAATTAAAAATTCCTGATCATCCCAATGACAGAGGCATTTTAGAAGAAATCCTGAAGGACCCATCGGTCAACATGGGCCCCGAAGAACTGAAGCCATACATGCAGCCACGCCTCGACCACAAGGACGCCCCGCAGACCGCGTGGACGCTGCCCCTGGGACACCAGTGGAGACAGACCCAGGCCTCCCTGGCGGCCGGAAGCATGACCCAGTGGTGACCCCCGGCCCGAGCGCTGCGGGGATGCCGCCGGCGGCTGAGTCCCGCCCTCCCCGGAGGCGGCGCCGGGCTCTGGGTCCCCTCCAAGCCCGGGACTTCCAGGAACCGGCCCCTCCCACTTCCCCTTCGTTCTCTAAGCGGGAAGAGGGGAGCCACGAGGACCAGGCGGGGGTGGCAGGGGGGAGGGGGCGAGGGGTGCAGGCGGGGGGGAGGCGGGCTGCCCCGAGGGAGCGCCACCTGCTGCGCGGCCTCCCCCCGCCCCACCTGCTGCACCGCCTCCCGGGGCGGCTCCCCCCCCCCCCCCCCGCCCCCAGCAGCGGCGGCGGCGCCCCAGGGAGAGCCGAGAGGACGCTCCCTCCGCACCGAGCCACGGGGTCAGGAGCCGCAGAATTTGCCCGAGGGTGGGACCCGGGCCTCCCTGCGCCACAGCCGGGCGGGGGCGGTCACCCGGAGACTCCTCGCCTCCGGGGACGCCGGGATCCCGGGGCGGTGGGCGGGGTCACGAGCCCCCAGGGGGGAGGTGGGCGCGGAGACGATGCGGAACGTCGGCCGGCCGGTGCCCCGCGGGGACCCCGAGATCCGAGCTGCACGAGCCCGCGCTCCTTGAGCTGCGATGCTCCCCGTGCTGCGGTGCTCCCCGTGCTGCGGTGCTCCAGGTGCTCCCCGTGCTGTGGTGCTCCCCGTGCTGCGGTGCTCCGGGTGCTGCGGTGCTCCGGGTGCTGCGGTGCTCCCGGTGCTGCGGTGCTCCCCGTGCTGCGGTGCTCCAGGTGCTCCCCGTGCTGTGGTGCTCCCCGTGCTGCAGTGCTCCGGGTGCTGCGGAGCACCACGTGGTGCTGCGATGCTCCGGGTGCTGTGTTGCTCCGGGTCCTGTGATGCTCCAGGTGCTCCAGGTGCCGCGATGCTCCCGGTGCTGCGGTGCTCCCCTTCCTTCGGTGCTCCGGGTGCTGCGGCGCTCCGGGTGCTGCGGAGCTCCCTGTGCTGCGGAGCTCCCTGTGCTGCGATGCTCCCGGTGCTGCGGTGCTCCCTGTACTGCGGTGCTCCGGGTGTTGCAGTGCTCCCAGTGCTGCGCTGCTCCCCGTGCGGCGGTGCTCACCGTGCTGTGGTGCTCCCGGTATTGCGGTGCTCCGGGTGCTGCGGTGCTCCTGGTGCTGCCGGGCTCCGGGTGCTCCCTGTGCTGCGGTGCTCCGGGTGCTGCGGTGCTCCGAGTGCTGCGGTGCTTCGGGTGCTGCGGTGCTCCCGGTGCTGCCACGCTCCGGGGGCTGCGGTGCTCCCCGTGCGGCGGTGCTCCCCGTGCTGTGGTGCTCCCGGTGCTGCGGTGCTCCGGGTGCTGCGGTGCTCTGGGTGCTGTGATGCTCCGGGTGCTGCGGTGCTCCAGGTGCTGCGGTGTTCTGGGTGCTGCGGTGCTCCCTGTGCTGCGGTGCTTCAGGTGCTGCGGTGCTCCAGGTGCTGCGGTGCTCCCAGTGGTGCCGCCCTCCGGGTGCTGGCGCGCTCCGGGTGCTGCGGTGCTCCGGGTGCTGCGGTGCTCTGGGTGGTGTGGTGCTCCGGGTCCTGTGATGCTCCAGGTGCTGCGGCGCTCCCTGTGCTGCGATGCTCCGGGTGCTGTGGTGCTCCCGGTGCAGCGGTTCTCCCCGTGCGGCGGTGCTCCCTGTGCTCTGGGTGCTCCGGGTGCTGCCGCGCTCCCCGTGCTGCCGCGCGTGCCCGGAGTGCACAGCGTGCCCAGGCGAGAGGACTGCAGCCAGTGGAGGACGGAGGCGTGCGAGGAGCCGTGGGGGTCTCGCCGGGGCTCAGACCGGGAACCCCGGGCCCCCCGTGGCCCTGCGAATGTCGGTGGCCACGGGGACTGTGCAGCTCCGGGTCCGGGGTTGCCGGGAGCCCTGGAGACGGGGGCAGCTGCGTCCTGCACCCGGCGACCCGGAGCCTTTCTCGCCCTCGCGCTCTCGCTCCTCCTGGCGCCTGCGTGTGCGGGGCGGGGCGGGGCGGGGGCCTCGGCAGAAATACACCCCGCAGGAGCCCCCGAGCCGCCTCTGCGCCGGACTGTGGGAGACGGCGGCCTGCAGTGGGCGCCGCGGGTCCTGGGGGGGCCCCTGGCGCCCCGCGGGGGTGATGCTGACGCCGCCAGGTGCGGGGGCAGGTGAGGGCGCGTTCCCTGCGCCCGGGACCGCTCTGCCTGGGAGGGGGCGGCAGGCGGGGCGCGCGGCGCTGCTGCCCTGAGCAGGTGCTCCCGGGGGGCTCCAGGCCTCAGACCCGGGGGCCGCGGCCCTGCCCTGGGGCCTCCCGTGGGGGTCGGTCGTGCCCTGCGCTCCTAATGGGTAACTTGGTCGCACGAGCCGTGTAGCCACTTTGTGCGGCGCTTGGCAGGGCGCCCTGTGAACTGTGGGCTTCCCCCCCTTATTACTAAAATTTACTTCCAGTTTAGTTAACATGCTTTGTTATATCGATTTCAGGCCTGTAAAACAGTGACTCAACTGTTCCACGTACCGCGGTGCTCCCCACGATGCTGCCCTCTTAACCCCCTGCACCTGTTTCACCCCCCCCCCACCCCCCCCCACCTCTCTCCTGGTGACCACAATTTGCTCTCTAGAGTTCCGTCTATTTTTTGGTTTATCTCTTTTTCTCCTCCTTTGTTCATTTGTTTGGTCTCAGATTCCAGGAGCGCAGTCACATGGGATTTGTCTTTTTCTGCCTTCACTCGGCGTCATACCCTCCGGATCCACCCCGGTTGTGGCAAGTGGCAAGTGGCAAGGTCTCATTCTTTTTGTCGGCTGAGTATTTTTCCAGGGTCTATATCCACACATCCGTCCATGGGCACGCAGCACTCCCTGCAGGTGACACGGCAGCACAGAGCCGGTTCTCCTCAAGGAACAGTGTGTTTGCTGGAAAGTGAGTAGATTGGTTTTTTCATCGCTTGAATTTACAACTTGCTTTAAAGAGGAGCAAAAGCTTTACAGGCAGGTGCTCTTTCCTGGTGGTTTTGCTTTGGTTTTGATGGGGAGGGGAGATACCCTAAACGTCCCTGAGGACCCTCCTGGGGGAAGCCCTCCTCCCCGGGGCCCCTGGAGATGTGACCCCCTGCACAGAGTCCCTCTCAGTGCTGCCCCAGCAGGGACTCCTCCTCCTCTGTCCCGGTGGGTCCAGGTTTGCTTTGGGTGTTGTCTATACTGGAAGATAAAAACTTGTGTCTGGAGGGAAAGTTCCAGCAATGCTCCTGGGGACGACACTGGGAGTTTGATTTTCAAGTAAGTGTCCCCGGCCATTTGATTTAATCCCTTTGTTCCTAATCAGTATTTGGATTGTTCTGGATAAGTCCCGTCATTCACAGTGATAGCTCCCAGCTTCCACCATCCCCACCAGGCATGATTGTTTAGTTTGAGAGCTGTTCCCTTGGGAGTCACTGGTGTGCTATTACTTTTGTCAGCTTTAAAAAATAATGATTCTGTGTTCCTGATGTTTTGATTTTTGGGGGTTTTAAAAGCATCTGTGTTTTTGAGCTGAAAATTAAAAGCATTGTGGAGGTACTGGTGGTATTACCCATTAGGACAGAATAGGACATATAATTTATTATAAGATGTGAAAATTTTTCTCTGGTTCCTAACATTTTCCCTCTAAAGAATGCTTTTTCTTTCTTTATATTCTATTATGTATTTTAAACACCCACTGTGTCATTTAAAGCGACATAGCTCTGATGGGCAAGATCATGTCTGATATAACCTTTCATGCCATCTTGGTCTTACCCTGCTTTGCACAACAGAGGTACCAAGGCTTGGCCCTAAGAAGATGGGGCTATTTTTCTGTTATGGTTTAAGGCATGCTCAAAAGACCTCCTGCTGCTTTCCTTACACCCCAAATCACACAAGTAGTGAGTTAGGCTTTTAAGTCTTGACTTTTCATGAGTTTCTGTTGAAATATGAACGTCTAGGATGGCGAGCGGCAGTCACCCAGAGTCTTACCAGGGTTTCCTGGAGGACGGAGCAGAATGACCAGGCTGGTGAGGGCTCATTACTGCTGGGCCTCAGGGAATGGCAGGCAGGAAGCTGCCCTCACCAAGGATTTTCCACCGCTGACCCTGGGTCTGCGGTGACAGCAGCTCGATTGCACAGGGCGGTAAAGTTATTCAGAAAAGACCAGGGATAATGCACATACATCTTACCTGCTTGAAGCTAACAGGCAGCTTCCTTCGGGGATTTGCTCTCTCTACCAATTAACTTATAATCTATTACACTTCCTCTTCCCTTACCTGCCAGTCACTGCTCTTTTCAGGGATGACTGCTGCGAAGAGAGGACGATTTTCTCCCCAGGTGTTTGTGACAGTTCCATCCCACCTTTCCGTGACCGCGCGACCCTCCCAGCTCTCGGCCATCATCTTCTCGCTTTCTCACTTCTTGTTCTGCTACTCGCACATTTTGGAAAGTGTTGGTGAAGGTGCAGGTGAGCCACGTTGGTGGAACGGATTTCCACCTTCCAAGGTGTGAAGGGTGCACGCTCAGGGACCCCAAACGTGGGTACGTGGTGAACGGTGTGCAAGCAGTGTTGGGGGGAATCTAGCTGTTTGCTCCAACGGTTCAGCCTGCCGAGTGGTGGATCTAGCCTTTCCTCTGCGTTTTGGGGGTGGCTCGCAGCCCCTGAGCTGCCTTCCCGCATCTGGGAGGACGAGCCCTAAGGTTACCGTGTTCAATTCAAGGGAGTCAGACTGGCTTTCCCCTGAGAACAGACCTCCTGTTTCCTCTGTCACTTCCCTGCCTCCTTAGACTGTCGTGTGCAGAGACGTGCCGTCTGGTCTCAGGGAGGGGTCTGTTGGCAAGCAGCGGCAGACACCTGGTTCCTCGTACTCCAGTGCACCTTGTGGGTGCAGATCCTGAGAAATCTGAGCACTTATCAGCTATGGCTTTTATCTTTCCTAAGACTCCTTTTTTGTCTGGTTACTTTTTTTATGTAAAAAAAAGCATATTTCTCTGTTGCTTGTCAATTCCATTGATGCGTGGCACACCAGCTTCTTCGGATATCTCCTCCCCTTATAAGCTGGCAGCTCTAGTAGATGGGTTAAGATCTGGGGGTTTTGTTCACAGTAAAAAGAGAGGAATTGCAGACATACTGTGTGCCAGAGGCCTTGAAGCAAATCTATTCCTAACTTGAATATCGCACCTAAGGAACTTGCCAGAATGGTGCATTATTATTTCCCCTCCCTGATGCTAAATGCATATCACCAGTGTGCCACGTGTTGCCCCCTCTGCCATCCGGCAGAAGCAGGGGCTGCCATGGTCCCACTTGCCTTGTCTGCCTCCCTGTCAGGGGCCGGTGTCAGCAGTGTCCAGCCTCCTCCAAGCATCAGTACAAAGGATTACTCAGTTGTGAAAAGCAAGGGCCACAAGC
This sequence comes from Canis lupus familiaris, assembly GCF_011100685.1. Taxonomy (NCBI): domain Eukaryota; kingdom Metazoa; phylum Chordata; class Mammalia; order Carnivora; family Canidae; genus Canis; species Canis lupus. The sequence goes on along the minus strand of NC_049256.1, from coordinate 6,436,999 downwards.
ATCTCCGGTGGTTCCTCGCAGGGTGTGTTATCTTCTTATCTTGCCAAAGCAACAGGTTCCTAAGAATAAGCGTCAGAAATATTTTGCATGTATTTTCAGTCTAGCCATAAAAGACTATTCACTTATTTAGAAAGATGCTATGATTTGTGATGCTTAGTGATAAAATTGTTTAAATGATTTCTTTTTTCTTTCTTTCTTTCTTTTTTCTTTTTTTTTCTTTTTTTTTTGGTGGTGGTGGAGCGGGGGGCAGAAAAGAATCTTAAGCTGGCTACACACCCAGCACAGAGCCCAACCTGGGGCTTGATCTCACAACCCTGAGATCATAACCTGAGCCGAAATCAAGAGATGCTTAACCGACTGAGCCGCCCAGGTGCCCCATGCTATTACTTTTTTATTTTAAAGATTTTATTTATTTATTTGAGAGAAAGAGAGACAGAGAGAGAGCTGAGGGGACAGAGGGAGAGGGAGAAGCAGACTCCTGGCTAGCTGAGCAGGACCCTGGGATCATGACCTGAGCTGAAGGCAGACACCTAACCGACTGAGCCACTCAGGAGCCCCAATAATTACTTTTATTAATTATAAGCATCGAAGCAAATGACCAAATACTTCCAATGTATGCAATATACATGATCAACAAATTAGTAAGGAAACAATCAATACCCCAGGTAGTTTAAAGAAAAAAAGAAATACAAAAATCTAATAAAAATATGAAAAGATTTTTTTTAAATTTTTATTTATTTATGATAGTCACAGAGAGAGAGAGAGAGGCAGAGACACAGGCAGAGGGAGAAGCAGGCTCCATGCACCAGGAGCCTGATGTGGGATTCGATCCTGGGTCTCCAGGATCGCGCCCTGGGCCAAAGGCAGGCGCCAAACCGCTGCGCCACCCAGGGATCCCTGAAAAGATTTTAAAAATCATTAGTAATCAAAGAAATTAATATAAAAGAACCAATTTTTAATCATCAGAGTGGCAGAGATGAGACTCCGCGTCAGAGAGGAGCTGCAAATCTGCCTTCCCAGCTGCTCTCAATGGGAGATCCCCGGGTTCTGTGTCTCTCTAGGGGGATTGCCAATGTATCATGCAGTTTAGGAGATGCACGCACATCTCTTGACGTGGATGTTACCTTCCTCCAGGAGGGTTCAGTACAGCAATTTTACTTCACGTGACCATCCGTGGAGAGCTTACTCTGCTCCCCCGTTATCTCTGATGTGTGTGTCACCAGACTCAGGACGTACGCTTGGTCTCAAGGCAAGCCCACGTCCCTGAGCTGGTGACTGCAAGGACATCTCTTTTGCCCGGGGCAGAGTGATCACAGATTCTAGAGCAGGGACCCTGACATGTTGTCAGGAGGAGCACTTTTCGTTTCCCTCCATCATTAGCATCCGGCACAGGACCGTCCTGGCAAGTCTGCAGAGGGAGCCTTGCCCACATGGCTGCTTCCCCAGGGCTCCCAGCGGCTGCTTTGAGATCCTCCTGGAGGTCCTTCTCCAGGACAGGTCCGGTTCCTCCTACCCTAACTGGCACCAGCAGGGTCTGTGGTTGGCAGGGCCTGCTGAGCAAATAGGCAGGCTCCTCATCTCTGTCACTCCTCTGCCACCTTTGTTAAGGCTTTGGGTTCTGGGGACAATGGCCTTGTCACTCTGCTCCCTCTAAAACCTGGGCCCAGAGCAGACTGGCCACATGGGAGACCCCGAATGAGCCCTGAAAGCAGCCGTGTTTGCTCTGAGCATTACTGTAGCTCCATGTGCAAGTGTCATCAGGTGCTCAGAGTAGTGAGTGTGGGGAGCCTGCAGTTGGGGTGTGGACTGTTCTTTCCCAGGAGGCAGCATTTTGAGCCAGTGACTTATGTATACTTTGCATTAATTTACTTCCCAGTGTCTGATAACTAGCTCTGAATACTCTTACGAATTGAGCTAGTTAGTGCAGCTAACCAGTGTGGTAGCCAGACCTGGTGTTAAGGGCGTTACACACAGATTTGAGAAACCATCCTCATGAGCCTGGTAAATCAGCCCGGGCCCCTCACGGATGCAGCTGCTCCTTAGCCTCATCCCTTATGCTGGGGTGACAGCGCATTTGACCTCTTGAGGGAGATCCTGCCTTTCTAGCCCTCAGCTGAGTCCACCTCCACCCTGGAAAAACAGGGAAGGAAAGCACCTAACATTTCTTTACTATCTTTCATTTAATCAGCAGCGTGCTAATGGTGCCAGGTATTACTTCACACTTTTCCTGTTCTTTGACGTAAAATCTACATAGTTTGTGAAGTTGGTGAAGAGAAGAACACACAGAAAAGGTGGCATTGTAGATGGTAAGGATTGCCCGTAGGGTTTGCAGCGTCCAACACGCGTCCTTATGTGCCATTGAGCTGTGAGTTGACCTTTTCTCCTTTCTCACCCTCCCTCCTGGAGTGAGGAGACCACAGTCTGCCTCCCTTGAGAAGGGCAGTTGGGGGATGGGCAGGGGGACAGGTACACCTGCATTGCCGCCTGCCTTGTGTTGACTCCCACTTTGTGGCTTCCACTGGGGGTTGACATTATTCTGGGCTTTACTGAGACAACATACTGACTCCTGGTCTGTACAGCTGACTTTTCATACCCCCTTCAGAGAGTAGACAGGGGATAGAAGGGATCTGTCCTCAAACAATGAACGAGTCCTTGAAATTCATGCTATACTTTGCAGGTTCTCTTAAAATACTGATGTCTTTTAGGGTTCCCAGACCCAATTCTAATGTGTGAGTGGATTCCCCCAACACCACCAAACAATTCTCAAGCAATTCAATGAGAATTCAATGCAATTCTGACACTATCTATCGGAAGATAGCGTCAGATTCCATAGGTTAAACTGCAAGGCCCAGACTATGGTTACCAGTGCTTCTGACCAACGGCTACAGATTGGAGTTTCCCAAGACCCCCTCCTCTGGTTTGTTGAATTTGCTAGAGCGGCTTACAGAACTTGGGGAAATACTTATATTTGCCATTTTATTAAGGGATATGAAAAAGGATATAAATCAATAGCCGGATGAGGAGATGCTTAGGGCAAGGTCCCAAACAAAAAATCTTCTATGTTCATGGAGCCTGGGGCCCAGAAGATGGCACATGAAAGCATTCTGATTTCCCATGTGAGGAAGCCCTTTAAAAGAAATAAAGGCTCAAAAGCTATTCTCTTGAGTTTTTATGGAGGTGTCATTGCATAGATGTGATTGACAAAGCCATTGGCCATTGGCTGGTTCAACCTCTAGCTCCTCTCCCCTTCCCAGAATTGGGACTGAAAATTCTAACCTTTTAATCACATGGTTGGTCCTCCTGCCAAACATCCCTCTGCCCTTGGCTGGGGTCTAAAAGTCACTGTCATTAATAACAAGATGCCCATTTCACATTTATGGCTCTGCAGCATTTTCAGGAACTATGGAAAAAGACCAAATATATCTGAAAAAGATGACCAAGTATATATTTCTCATAAATCATTATACTGCATGATCTTAATAGATCCTTAAATGACTATACCTTTTATATTTGTTGTTGTTAAATGAGACATCCATTTATACTAGAGTCCAGGATGGGCCAGAATTAATAGGTATCCTCCTCCCACCAAACTGTAGGAGAATAAATTGGAAAGAATCTACATATTAGCTTTCTTTTCTTTCCTTTTTTTTTTTTTTTTAAAGATTTTATATTTATTCATGAGAGACACAGAGAGAGGCAGCAACACAGGCAGAGGGAGAAGCAGGCTCCACACAGGGAGCCCAATGTGGGACTCGATCCTGGAACTCTGGGATTACGCCCTGAGCCAAAGGCATATGCTCAACTGCTGAGCCACCCAGGTGTCCCTTTTCTTTTTTTGAAGGGGGTAGGAAAATATTTTAATTTTATCAGGAGACTGCTCATTCTCTCTCCCTCGAATCCTTTCTCCCCAATCCACTGTGAGCATAGTTATTTGAGAACATGTTTAGAGAATATGGGCTGGTTTTGCAGAACAATCCTGTTGCTGTTAGTTCTGAACATCAGTGATACAAAAGAAGGAGGCCCCCATTTTTCTTTCTTCTTCTTCTTTTTTTTTTTTTTTTAACATTAAGGACCTTGACTCAGGCTTGTTAGCAATGTCATGTCATGAAAAATTAACAGCTTGAGACTCAGAAGATCCAGGTTCTGGCTGTGCTCCATCCCTAGAGCTCCCACATGACAATGGGAAATCTCTGCCTCAGTTTCCTAAGCTGATCCGCCTGGTTCTTTATACCTCTGACATAGTCTAAGTCTACCTCTTTTCATTAGTGTTGATGTGTAGTTTTTAAGTATAACTGAAGCCAGTGTATTTATGGTGTCCTGGAGTCACCTATTTTTCCCTGTTGGCTTTTAAGACATGGCATATATTGAGTTAGGAATCCTCTTGTAGTAAGAATGACTTCAGAATTGTTCTCCTGGTGAGTATCTTTTCCACTATAGCTCCAAGGCCTAGAACTTTGCTCTCTGATCCACCAATGGTGGGGATGTTTACTTACTGCAGATGAGCTGTTTTATGCTAAAGCTCTTCTTTTCCCACTACTGTTCCCAGATAATATCTTATAAACCTTTACCAGCTAATTTTTGTTGGGGAGGGCAGCCATGGTGATATCCACTACCGTTGGCCTTGAACAGAGGAGGGACCCTGGCTGAGAAGTTAGTGAGAGGAAGGGAAAATCTCTAGTGCTGCTATCAGGGCTGCAATGTCAGAACATACCTTTCCAAGTGGTCCTGTTCTATGTGGTGGATACAGTCAGGGTATTAGAGTGCTATGTTTTAGTTACACTGTGGCTTTGTCTGCTTATGTGGCCTGACTAATTTCCATACACTCTGCTGTTCATTGTTTCTATAAAAAAAAAAAAAAAAGTGTGGCTCACTTTAAAATATAGAAAGAGCCCAGATTTCCATTAACAGATGAATGGATAAAGAAGATGTCATACACACACACACACACACACACACACCAGAACATTATTCAGCCATCAAAAAAGAATGGAATCTTGCCATTTTCAATGATGTGGATGGAACTAGAGAGTATTATGCTAAGGGAAATAAGTCAGAGAAAGACAAATATATTCTTTCACTTGTATTTGGAATTTAAGAAACAAAACAGTTAACATAAGGGAAGGGAATGAAAAATAAGACAAAATCAGAGAGGGAGACAAACATAAGAGATTCTTAACTCTAGGAAACAAACTGAGGGTTCCTGGAGGGGATAGGAGTAGGTGGATGGGGTAACTTGTTGATGGGCATTAAGGAGGGCACTTGATAGAATGAGCACTGAGTGTTATATGCAACTGATGAATCATTAAATTCTATCCCTGAAACTAATAGTACACTGTATGTTAGTTAAATTAAATTTTAATTTAAAAAAAGTGTAGCTAACTCAAGTTGATAGAAGGTAATTCTATTGTAATCTGGGTGGAAAGCCTTGAAAAATATTTTAAAGTCACTGTAGCCATACTAATTTTTTAAATAAGTCATGTGACCTACCTGGGTTCAATTCCTCCCAACATCAGAGTTATGGTAGAAAATTATGAATGTGAGTAAAACTAGAATGAACTCACCAGTATTCTGACTTGACTTTGTTCACTGCCATGCCATGATTAAGGTGCCATTGTTTCCTCTACTAAGTCTTACCCATCCATTAAGATCTCATCTCCTCCTCCTGTAATTTTCCCTTCTTTCAACATCTCTAGGACTTACTTGAGTAGGCACCACCTTCCATATGGATTTTTTTTCCCAGTTTCATATCCCAAAATAGGTTTTAATTTCCACAAGGGCAGGAGATGTTATTTTATGCTGTTTCTGCACTGGCAGCACCATTTAGCTCAGTGTTTTGTGTCCAAGTAGGAGGTTATGTTTCTTAAGCTGGGTCATAGGTGACATCACAGTGATTAAATTCTACAAGAAGACATAACAGCCCTTCATGTATACACACCTAATAATAAAGTGTCAAAATATGCGAGGTAAGAGCTGACAGAACTACAAGGAGAAATAGATGAACCCACGATTATAGGGAGAGACTTCAAGCAACATTCTACATATAATTGACAAACCCAGCAGGTAGACTGTCAGTAAGATCTAATGGGACAGCATGATCAATCAACTAGATCTAATTACTTCAAATGAAGCAGCTCTTGTAGACAACTTCATCCAACAGCAAGACAATATAACACATATATACTTATGTACATAACAACAAACCATCAAAATATATGAAGTAAAAGTTGACAGAAATTGAAGGGAGAAATAGAGGGCTCTACAAAAATAACTGAAGACCTTAATACCGCACTCTCAGTAATGGAGAGAATAACCAGACAGAAGATAAGAAAATAGAGAACTTGAACAACATGATAGATATTCCAACTAGGTTCAATAGACATATATGGAACACTGTACCCAGAAATAACAGAATACACATTCTTCTCCAAATATATGTAAGGATATTCTGCAGGGTAAGCCACAAATGTTAAGCTCCAGATAAGTCTCAATATATTTAACAAGACAATTATCATATATAGTATCTTCTCTGACCATAACAGGATAGAGTTAGAAATTAATACAGAAGAAAAACTAGAAAATTCACAAATTTGTGGATATTAACTTGTGGATAAAACTATTTTTTAAAGGTTTAGAACAGGGGGAGGGTCAGAGGGAATCTCAAGCAGACTCTGCTCTGAGTGTGGAGCCCCACGTGGGGCTCAATCTTATGACCCATGAGATCATGACCTGAGCTGAAACCTAAAGTCAGACATTCAACTGACTGAGCCACTCAGGTGCCCCTAAACAACACACTCTTAAACATCAAATGGGTCAAATAAGAAAGCACGAGGGAAACCAGAAAATACTTAGAGATGCATGAAAACAAACACCATACATCAAAACTTAATGGACCCAGAAAAACCAGAGCTAAGGGAGAAATTTATAGCTATAGATATTTACATGAAAAAGGAAGATCTCAAATCAATACCCTAACATTACAATTTAAGGAATTAGAAATAGAAGAATATGTTAAATTCAAGTCTACCAGGGGAAAGGAAATAAAGATTAGAGCAGAGTTAAATAAAATAGAGAATAAAAAAAATCAATGAAACCAAAAGTTGGCTATTTGAAAAGATCAATAAAATCGACAAATTTTTAGCTAGATTAATTTAAGAAGATAGAAGACTCAAATTACTAAAATTAGAAATTACACCATATACAAAATTTAACTCAAAATGGATCAAAGATCTAAATTTAAGAGCTAAAACTATAAAACTTCAAAGAAAACATAGAGGAACAGCTTCGTGATAATAGATTTTACAGTCACTTCTTGGGTACAATACCAAAGGCAAAGGCAACAAAAGAGCAAATAGACAAATTAGACTTGGTCAAATGAAAAAAAAAATTGTGCATTAAAGGACACTCTTAATAAAGAGGCAACCCTACAGAATGGGAGAAAATATTTGCAAATCAAATTTATAGTAACATATTAATATCCGTGATTCAAAACAACAAAAACTTGATTTAAAAATAGGCAAAGGACTTTAGTAGATGTTCCTCCAAAGAAAATACACAAATGACTAATAAGCACATGAAAAGACGTTCAGTATCACTTATCATTAGGGAAATGTAAACCAAAATCATGATGAGATACCACATGACGCCTACTAGGATGGCTTTTATTTAAAACAAGCAAACAGGGGCACCTGATTGGCTCAGTCAGTTAAGTGTCTGCCTTTGGCTCAGGTCATGATCTTAGGGTTCTGGGAGTGAGCCCCTGCTTGGCTGGGAGCCTGCTTCTCCCTCTTCTTCCCACTTGTATTCTGTCTTGTTTACTCTGCTCTCTCTCTCAAATAAATTTTTAAAAATCTTTAAAACAAACAAGCAAAAAAAAACCAAAATAAGAAATGTTAGTAAGGATGTGGAGAAATTGGAACACTTGTGTGCTGCTGGTGAAAATATAAAGAGGTGCATCCACTATGGAAAATGTATGATGATTCCTCAGAAAATTAAAAATATGATTACCACATGATCCAATAATTCCAATTATTGGAATTTACCCAAAAGAATTGAAATCAAGGACACTAAGATATATACTTACACACACGTTTATAGTAGCATTATTCTCAATAGCCAAAGGGAAGAGAAACCCAAGTGTCGATCAATGGGTGAATTGAAAAAATGTGGTAATACATACAATGAAATATTATTCAGCTTTAAAGAGAGATGAAATTCACACACATGCTACAATAAATAAGGTAGTCAGAAAAAATACTGTATGATTCCACTCACATGAGGTACCTAGATATGAGGTATCTAGTTTTACAAGATGAAAAAAATTCTATGGATGGATGGAAGTGATGGTTGCACAAAATGTGAGTGTACTTAATGCTACTGAACTGTACACTTTAATAAAATGCTTAAAATGGTAAATTTTATGTTGTTTAAAATAATTTTTTATTAATTTTTTTAAAATAAATAATGTTTTAAAAAATGAACAAACTGGGACACCTGGGGTGGCTCAGTGGTTGAGTATCTGCCTTGGGCTCAGGTCATGATCCTGGGTCCATGGATCAAGTCCCGCATCAGGCTCCCTGTGAGGATTTCACTTCTACCTCTGCCTATGTCTCTGCCTCTCTTTTTGTGTCTCTCATGAATAAATGAATTAAATCTTTAAGAAAATAAAATAAATAAATAAATAAAAATGAACAAGCTATGACTACATACAATGCATGGATGAATATCACCAACATAATGTTGCAGAAAAGAAACCAGATGCAAAAGTTTACAAACTATATAATTCCACTTATATCTATGTTATTTTTTTAAAGATTTTATTTATTTATTCATGACAGACACAGAGAGAGAGAGGCAGAGACACAGGCAGAGGGAGAAGCAGGCTCCATGCAGGGAGCCCGATGTGGGACTCAATCCCAAGTCTCCAGGATCACACCCCAGGCCGAAGGTGGAGCTAAACCGCTGAGCCACCCAGGCTTCCCTATATCTATGTTTTTAACGGAGAAATAAAACTGAGGTCTGGCCTCAAATAATGGTGAAGTAGCTTGTGAACTAACACTCTCACAGACAACAATGATAAAATCTAGACAAAATATTATATATAGTTATATGGAAATATGTACCTATATATAATAGACATATGATATATATGTGTATATATTTCCAGAAAGCAAGCAGAAAAGGAGGGGAGTCTACTCTTGAATGATGAGAATTGCAACAGGTAATATTTGCAAACTTGGGTCTTTTGGCCTCCATGCACTTCACAATCTACACATGACTCATGTAGGCAGAAAACCATAGTCTTACTGGTGGTGTCAGGGAGAACATATTTTGGGGCTAGCAGAGTAGGTAGAAAGTTAGGGGAGGAATTCTGGAAGGGAGAAAGAGAGGCGTAAATTCCAAAATATATATGTAAGTTTTCCCTAAATTAAGGTTAGATCTTCAAACTACATATGTGCAGAGCATCCCTTAGGGGACCCAGCCCAAAAGAGGATTTCAGCTGTGCCCACTGTAGGCGAGGTTTTGAGTCTAGCACATTAACTGTGCTAGGAAAATTACACTCTTCAAAGGAATACAACAGAATCCAGGGTTGATAATGTCTAGTATGCAATCTTTAAAAATCATAAGATGTGTGAGAAAGCAGGAAAATGTATACACGAGACATAAAGCAGGCACTGGAAACTATCCTTAAAATATCTAAGATGTTAGCAGACAAGGATTTGAAGTCAACAATTATAAATATGTTCCTGGGGGTAAAGGAAAATATTCTCATAATTAATGAACAGATGTGGAAACTCAGCAGAAAAATGGAAATTATTTTTAAAAAGTTAGAAAGTGGACAAAAGGAAAAGGAATTAACTTGAGCTTATCAAAAATTAAAAACCCAACATTTTGTAGGAAACCTAAATTTTTAAATCAAGAACTTAAAACACACAAAAGAAAATACAAATAAAACTAAACCTAGGCACATCATAGTCCAACTGCAAAAATCCAAATATTCTAAGAAAATCTTGAAAGCAACCAGGGAAGGACACCACATTACATACAGGGGAATAATATGAATGATGGATGATATATCACCGAGAACGAGACAAATTAACAATGAAATGATATCTTTAAAGTGCAGGGGGAAAAGTCCATGTCAACACAGGATTCCACATTCACTCAGCAAAACTCTAATTCAAAATGAAGCTGAAGCCACATACCTATTAGAAATGGCTAAAATAAAAATAATTGCAAGTAGCAGTACTTTTGAGAGACTCTGGAATGCCTAGAACTGGAAATGCAAAATGGTACAGTGTTTGGAAAATAATTTAGCAGTTTTTTGTAAAGTTAAACATTAGGCGACCTAGCTGTTCCACTCTTACGTATTTAGTGAAGTAAACTGAAATCTAATGTTAGAAACTTATGTGTGAATATTTAGAATATTTTTTTATTTATTAATTTAGTTATTTAGTCATAACTTCCAAAAGTTGGAAATAAACCAAGTGGTCAAAAAAAATAAAAATAAAAATAAATAAAAATAAAAATAAACCAAGTGGTCTTCAACAGGTGAGTGAATAAGTAACTATGGCGCATCCATACAGTAGGATGCTACTTGGCAACAAAAGGAGCAAAGTATTGATTCACACAAGGACAAACATGTATCTTAAATGCATTTCTCCAAGCGAAGTCAGACACCAAGAGCTATATATCATATGATTCTATTTACATGACATTCTAGAAAAGGAAAAATTATAGGGATGAAAAACAATCAGTGGTTGCCAAGGGATAAGGTGGGGGAGGAGTTGAGTACAAAGCGACAGCATGAGAGATTTTTGCAGTGATCATTATTTAATCTGCAGTGTTAGCGTTTAAGACGTCAGTTACCTTTGTGGGACGCCTGGGTGGCTCAGAGGTTGAGCGTCTGCCTTGGCTCAGGGCATGATCCTGGGGTCCCGGGATTGAGTCCCGCGTTGGGCTCCCCACAGGGAGCCTGCTTCTCCACCCTCTTCCTATGTCTCTGTCTCTCTCTCTGTGTCTCTCATGAATAAATAAATAAAATAAAAAAAAAATACATCGGTTACCTTTGTGACAGAGGGAGGGGGAGAGTGATTATCAGGAAGCCTGAACGAAGCTGGTTCAAGCTCTTGGCTATACAAGTGTATTCAGTCTGTAATAATTCACTGAGCTTTACATGAATTGTGTCTGCATATATTTCTGTATGCATATGTCAATTAAACAATTATTTTTAGGACTTATTTGAGAGAGGTGGGGGAGAGAGAGAGAGAGAGAGAGCGAGCCTGAGCTCGGGGAGGGGCAGGGGAGAAACCCTACTGGAGTCCTACTCAGGTTCCATCCCAGGACCCTGGGATCATGACCTGAGTCAGAGGCTGACACTTAACCTCCTGAGCCACCCAGCGTCCTTATGTTAATTAAAATTTAAATACTACATTTTTTTAAATTTTTTAAATTTTTAAATTTATTTATGATAGTCACACAGAGAGAGAGAGAGAGGCAGAGACATAGGCAGAGGGAGAAGCAGGCTCCATGCACCGGGAGCCCGATGTGGGATTCGATCCCGGGTCTCCAGGATCAAGCCCTGGGCCAAAGGCAGGCGCCAAACCGCTGCGCCACCCAGGGAACCCTAAATACTACATATTTGCATAAAAATCCTAACTCTATATCGCAGAATAACAGCAGCATTTTGTTGTGTTTTGTGTTAACATGTACAACATGTTTGCTCAGGGCATCGTCAAGTGGATTTTAATATTCCAAAGTATTACTGTCCTAAACTTGGGTGAGTTCCTAGGGTCTTTCTATTTTTGCTTCAATTTGGTAAGTCACATGGTTTTGATTTTTTATGATGCATTTTTTTTTTTCCAGAGAAGTCCTCATTTCCAAAGATGTTTACCAGCACCAGGACACCTAGCGCAGTGCCTTGCACGTGGTATACACCATACTCGTGTAGCTGTGTGGACGGGAACCAACCTAGTACAAGAGGCTTGTTTGTGCACAGGAGAGTGAGCAGGTGATGGTAGATAAGACCGAAAGGTTACACTCACCGGCAAACATTTTTACACTTTATTTAATCCACTATTTGCAACTAGTTGACCCAGTGATGTTGGTTTAAAGCAGTGCTGTTCAGCCTTGGTCAGACACTGTGATCACCTGAAGAGCTCTAAAAATGCTGATGCCCAGGTCCCACTCCAGGGATTTGGATTTGATTGATCTGTTGTAATTTGGGTTCTGGGAATTTCAGCATCTGATTCTTTTTTTTAAGATTTTTTATTTATTTATTCATGATAGACACAGAGAGAGAGGCAGAGACAGAAGCAGGCTCCCTACATGGGACTCGATCCTGGGTCTCCAGGATCGCGCCCCGCCTCCAGGATCGCGCCCCAATCTCCAGGATCGCGCCCCGGGGTTCTGGGAATTTCAAAAGCCACTGCCCACCCCCCTGCTGACTTAATAAGGAGCCCGTGGTGAGGACCACAGATTCAAGGCCAGGGATGCATCTGCTGTAAGTGATGTGTGTGCGCTCTGGGGTTTTAGAAAACAGCTCTGCCCTGTTAAAATCAAAGGACTACTTCAGATAACTCAGCTATTTGTCTAAACTACAATAGGAGGAAATGTCTTCTTAGCAGATCTATCTTTATGTCAGTTGCTTTTAGAATAGGAGGTTGCTCCGGGCACAGCAGTTTGATTTAGTCTGTGTTGAAAATCATTAATGGCCTACAGATACCAAAAAGGGATGAAAAGAATTTGCAAACATGTGGAGTGCATTATACATGTTTTCAAATTTCTCCTATGATTAGAAAGGAAAACTGTATTGCTGAAGACTTGATTTCCTAAACTCAGGCCTCAGCCATTTCCCTAAATTATCCCAAGTCTTTCCAAGACACTCAGCATTCTCTGAAGGGGATTATTCCCCATGTGAAGAGTATGAGATGGACGCCGATTTCAAGGGAATTCTGCTTCTATTGCAGAAGTCTCACTTTCTAGAACCTCCGATGACTAGGGAAGCTGCAGGAGCAGTATGAACTAGTGGAGTCAGGGGAGCTCTGCAGTCAGGTGGAGTCAGGAGGGTCCCAGCCCAGCCACTTAGTAGCTCTGGGGCTTTGGACAGACTTCTTGACTTGGACGACAGTTGTATAAACCTCTTGCAAGAAGAGGCATAAGGGTACTGATTACAAAAACAGCAGCAATTCATTCTTCCTGGCAGCGCACACCCTCTGCAATGAGATTTTACAGCTGCTCCCTTTCAGAGGCAGACTCTCTTCATCCGAACTTTGCATCAGATCTGGTCTTACTTGCTCTGGCCAAGAGAATGCAGTGGGACCTTGACAGTAGGCCAGTCTTAGATGCTTCTGTTTTTCCTTTCAGAATACAGCTGTCTCCAAGTCCATGTTAGCCTTGGAGAGGCTCCAGGTCCAGCCTTAGCTGGAGGATGAGATGCCATGAGGAAGAGAACCACGGTGCCCCCTTGACAGTCAACTCACCCCTCAGCAGCAGAGCCCCCTGGTCAACCAGCAGCTGACCACACATGCATGGAGGAGCCGAGCAGACACCAGACGGGTCCTGCTGAGCCCAGCCTAAGCTGCTGACCAGCTCAGTCATGAGCTAGGTAAGTACTGGGGCGGGTTGTTACTCAATAGCTAACTAATACATCAGTTGCAGATAAGATGTCAAGATGCAATGATGTATTAGTTATAAGTTACTTGGCAAACAGTAGGCATCCTATAGGTGCTGATTTCCTTCTTCCTTTATAGAAAGTTGCATCTCTTGAGTTAAACAGAAATAAATATGTAGATGCAGATGTATGTGATTGGTGCTTAAACTCACACAAAACCGCACACTGCAAGAGGGAATAGGTGACCAGAGCCTGACCACTAGGGCTCAAGGCCAGATTGCAAAATAAGAAGTTTCCTTTTATTCCCTCCAAATCTAAACTCTGGAGACCAAGGCTGAAGATAGATCTGAAGACACAGAGTTCCCAACCTTCCTCTCCACACTGTCTGACCTCTGGGAAGGGGGAATGGACCCCCCAAGAAGCAATTGGGAAGCTCTGGTCTACTTTGGGAAACTTCTTCTCAGGGCACCATCTCTTCTCACCTTGGGCCAAGGAGAGAGGTTGGCAGGGAAGGGGTGACACCTCTGGAAGAGAAGGGGATGTTCAGGCAAGTCACCTCCCTGAGGTCGAGAAGAGTCACCCTTCCAGGGGGGCAGCCTCTCAACATGAGCACTCAGCACCTAGACTGTGGCTCCTCTAAGTTATGAGGTGCTGAAAAGTGCAAAATAGAGTGAATTTCAAAGATTCAATACAAAAAAAAGGGGAAAATATTTCATCAAAACTTTTCTGTTGATTACACCTTAAGATAATATTTTACATACATTAGGCTAAATAAGTTAATAGTATTACAGTCAGTTTCACCTGTTTCTTTTTATTTGCTGTAACGTTGCTGAAAATGTAAAACTACAGACGTGGCTCACCTCCTGTTTCTACTGGACATTCCTGTCTGAGAGGACTGCCTCCTTTTCAAAGCTCGGGGTGCTTCCTTGGAAGAGCAGAAGCCAGGAAGGTTAGAAAATCTGAAGTTTTAAAAGAATCTGGCATTTTACTGTCCCCATTTGTGAATAAGGGAATTAATAAGGCTTTGATTTTAAGGTTTATATTCATAAAAAGCATTCGTTTCAACATCGTGCTTGGTAATTATTTTGCACGGGGATTGCAGAAGCAGGGCAAAGACACTCTCCTCGGCTCCAGGCCTTTACTATTTAGCTTCTCACAGATTGGCTCTAGGTCCAGATATTTCCATGTTCCACAGACTCCCTTCCTCCAGGGTGATTAAGGAATAAGGCTGAAGTGCAGGTTGACACTCTCACAAGCGAGAGGACTTTTCTTTCTGTGGTTTACTAGCATTTTTAGTTTCTAATATCAGAAATGCCAATTGCCCGCCACAGCTGGGAAAAAGGACAAGATGGATTGAGTCTAGAATCACACCGCAGCCAACTTTCACAGGCATGTGCATTACCAAAGAGGGACATGGCTTCCAAGAATTCCAGTATGTTCACAGGACTTGGTCCATACCAAGTATTAGACTGTGACAGTCCCCCAGTGCCATCACTGGTATAGAAATGGGACCGTGTGCCGAATCCACACAGGGCTGGGATGCTACGAAGAGAGCAAATCTCCACAAAAACACTAAATACGAACGCTCTTCAATGAAAGCAAGCATGATGGCCGTTAGTTGATGCAAGGCAACTTATTTTTCTTTTCCAATAAACATTTTCAAGGAGAGAAGCCCAGCCTCCATGCAGCAGTCCTTCCAGGGCTACTGGGGGATCCAACTGAATTCAAAAGGAATAAAGATGAAATCCACATTTTAATTGTAAGCAGATGTGCCCTGAAGAACTTTCAGAGCCATAAATCCACGTGTATATTAATCATCACAGTACCGTGAGATGCAGGGAGAGGATAAAGCATGTGCCACTTATTACGTATTTTTTCTCACCCCCTCTGTCAACTGCTTAAGTTCCTAAGTGTAGAGACTCTCTGAGAAAAAAAAAAAATCCCATTGACATCAATGTGGACATTTAATATTATAAGATTACTTTTTTTTTTCATTTTCTTTGTTAACTTTAAAGCCAAAGATATATAGTTCTACATCTAACATATTGCATTTTCATAGAAACTCTGAATGTGAAATTCTGAGTTCAATGTGAAAAGCTTCCTTTCTTCAATTACTAACAATAATTGCAAAATTGCCCATTCTACGAAGAATACTCTTCCGGGAACTGTGGGGAGATGGAAAAGAAATAATCAATATTGTTCCCGTGACATGGCAAGTCCCACAAAGCTGGGGCAGAGAGAGAGTCTCTCTGGGGCTTAGCTTAGCACAGCGGGAGCTTAATTAAGAGCTTGTTGATTGGATAAATGAATACTTCCAATGCCCGTGGAGGCCAAGTTCACACCTGGTGCTGTGGATGAGATGCCCCCCCTTCCCCCCCATCCTTCCTGGGATTTAGCCATGCCCTGCTCCCCAGCTCCAGGGCAGGGCCTCCAGAGAACTTGGGGACTTCTCTCACCCAAAGTTCTTACCTCATCACCATCTCCCTTCAATCTGTCCCAGGGGTACTTCTGCCTTTTATTCTGCATTCCTCTGCTCACAGCTCGGTTCCCTTCCTGTGAGCAGCTCTGCCCCCTATTCCTCCCTCCTTCCCTCCCCACCCCTCCTGCTATACCTCTGCCAGCAGTCCTTGTCTGCTTTTCCTCATCAAAGAACTCTTCTATCATTTTGCCCCACATTCACTTGGGAATCACTCACCCCACAGCTTAGGATTCCACAGATTGGGAGGGAAAAAATGAAGTCACGGTCTAGAACAAGAACCAGTGCGCCATCCACTTCTGGAGATCCTGGAAGTAGTTTAAGATCCTTTAGAATCTGCAGAGAAATCTTCATTGTCCTCATTTCTTTCTAATTAAGCTATTTCTCCCCAAGCACCAGCATTCAAGACAAATTTTTACTTTATTGTGCCAGCCGTACCAGGGAAGGAAGTAGGGACCCGTGCTACAACTTGGACAAACCTTGAGAACATTATGCAGCGTGAAAGAAGCCAGTCGCAAGTCTAGTATATTATAGTCTACTATATTATCTAAATATATATTAGTCTAAATATTATAAGATTCCGTTTATACGAACTGTCCAGAAAAGACCAATCTAGAAAGATGGAAAGAAGATTAATGGATGCATAGAGCTAGGGAAGGCAGGTGGGAGGGTACCGGGGTGACAGCTACAGGGAATTTCTTTTTGAGGTGATGAAAATGATCCAAAATTGACTTGTGCCAGTTACACACACATCTGTGCATAAACACCATTAAATTATACACTTTAAATGAGTGGATTATACAGGACGTGAATTGTATCTCAATAAAGCGGTTTAAAATTCTTACAAATTATCGGGGATCACTGTGTGGCTCAGCGGTTCAGCACCTGCCTTGGGCCCAGGTCGTGATCCTAGAGTCCCGGGATCAAGTCCCACGTCGGGCTCCCTGCATGGAGCCTGCGTCTCCCTCTGCCTGTGTCTCTGCCTCTCTCTGTGTGTCTCTCATGAATAAGTAAATAAAATCTTTAAAATAAAATTCTTACAAATTATGAACTATTTTACACATAGGAAATTATATGGTATAAAGACAAACATTCTGTACCTGTCACCTGCTTAATAAAATTTTACTACTACTTTTGATGCCATCTGCATGGCCCTTCCCAAATACAACTCTTTGCCTCCCCTCTTAGGTAGTAATTCATCTGAAATTTCTAAAAATTATTATTCCATTTTCACTATAGTTTTGCTACATATGTACCTCTAAGTAGTATACTGTTTAACTTTGCAAGTTTCTAGGCTTTCTACAAACGTATGTGCCAAGTATACATACGTAACCTCCGTTTCTCTTTCAACATTGTGTTTTCTGAGTCTTCACATTTTAAGATTTCTTACTCGATTCTATGCATTGTTTACTAATTAGCCTCTAAGATGAAGATCCGAAAACCCACCTCAGAGAGGATTCTTGTGAGATAATTAATGTAAAGTGCTTGCAGTACTGCCTGATTCGTTATAGAGGTTCAGTATCGCATATGTAGTATATATATTATTACACAATTATTGATAACTATATATAAAGTTATAGATTGCTCCTTTATCTTTTTTTAAAGATTTTATTTATTTATTCATGAGAAACACAGAGAGAGGCAGAGACACAGAAGCAGCCCGATGCGGGACTCGATCCCAGAACCCCGGGATCACACCCTGAGCCAAAGGCAGAAGCTCAACCACTGAGCCACCCACGTGCCCCTCCTTTCTCTGTTAATGTATATTATTTCATCAATTGCATTATGGATTAATACTTTTCACATTATAGTAAATTCCAGGTACACAGAAATGCCTCATTCTAGATATCTGAAGTCTCTGGGAAGCTAAGATTTAAATGTATGCACCAATTTACTTCTAAACATATGTTTTTTTACTTTAAACAAAAGAATGAGCTTTATAAAAAATGTCAACCATTCCCAAATTCTCTTCCAAAATTTTTTATTTGAACATATGTGACAGAGCTTTAGTCATACGGTGTGACTGTTTTGTGTTCTTTCCCCCCCCCCAGCTTTATTGAGATTTAATTGACATATAACATTGTGTTCTGTTTTTAAAATACTCCTTCATTTGTACACCTCCACTGGGACACCTGGACACAGTCCACATAGCTGCCCTTGTTAACATGTTCCCGGGCTCCACCCATTCCCAACCGGTCAGAGGAGAGGAGGCCAAGCCGTCTGGCTCTGAGTCTATCCGCTAGCGATGCAACTCCTTTCTTGGGGGGGGATAACACATCCTTCTCGGGGGGGGCCACTGATGGTTCCCACTGTAGCCGCTGGACCCAGTTCCCCTGCTGCCTGCCATCAGAGGATTATTTATTTATTTTTATTTATTTTATTCATAAGAGACACACACAGAGAGAGGCAAGACACAGGCAGAGGGAGGCGTAGGCTCCCTGTGGGAAGCCTGATGCGGGACTCGATCCCAGGACTCCAGGATCACGACCTGAGCCAAAGGCAGAAGCTCAACACTGAGCCCTCCAGGTGCCCCCAGAGGGTAGTTCTGATCTTGTAGGCCAACACCTGTCCATTTGTGGCAGCTGCCTGGAGGACTGAGGTCAAGTTTAGGCTGGGCGGGAGGGAGGCCTCTGATTTATTAGCAATGTCTTCAACAGTTACAGTTCCCAGCACCACCTTTCTTCTTGCTCCCACCCGTAATGGGAGGATGCTAACTGATTCCAGGTCGGCACTGCATCCCGATGAACGGCCCCCGGAGCTTGAGCTGGAGAGCTCGCTCTGTTCACCAATACAGATTCACTGTATTTACATGCACGGTTGAATAATAATGGGGTTTGAAGTGTGTGGGTTCACTTATTTGTGAATGCTTTACGGTATTGCATATGTATTTTCCTTCATTATTTTAACATTTTTTCCTCTAGTTTCCTTTATTGTAAGAATACAGTATATAACACATGTATAAACTATGTGTTAACTTATTGTTTATGTGATCAGTAAGGCTTCCAGTCAACACTAGGCTATTAGTAATTAAGTTCAGGGGGAGTCAAAAGTTATATGCAGATTTCTGCCTGCAGGAGATAGGGGGTGTCAGCATTCTAACTTCCCTGTCTTTTACGAAGGTCAACTGTATATTTATAGGTACTATATTTGTGTTTTGAACTTGCACACTAACCTAGGCATTAATTTATATATAATAATATTCTAACATTTTTTAGAGTTGAGCATATTTAAATTGTTTCTGTGCTTCTAATTTTATTGCATGGTAGCCCCCAAAATATGATGTTTAAAATTGTTGTCCTTTTAGATATACTAAGTATATTTTTGTCTTGTTAGAATCTAGTCAAAGGTTTTTTGTTGTGGTGGTGTTTTTTTGTTTTTTGGTGTTTTTTGTTTTGTTTTGTTTTTTTGGCAAGGCTGCTAGGTTGGCTTTTAAAAAAAATTCATTTGCTACTATATTCTTTTGGGTGTATATATACAAATCAGTTATGTTTTATTTCCTGTGCTTTTCTTTTCTCTCTTTCCTTCTTCCTTTTTCTCTTTCTTTCTTTTCTTTCCTTCCTTCCTTCCTTTCGTTTTCTTTCTTTCCTTCCTTCCTTCCATTTTCTTTTTTTTTTTTTTTTAAGATTTATTTATTTATTTATTCACAGAGAGCGAGAGAGAGGCAGAGACACAGGCAGAGGGAGAAGCAGGCTCCATGCGGGAAGCTCGACGTGGGACTCGATTCCGGATCTCCAGGATCACACCCGGGGCCACAGGCGGCACCAAACCGCTGCGCCACTGGTGCTGCCCCTTCCTTCCATTTTCTTTTTCTTCTTTCCCTTCCTTCCTTCTTTTTTCTTTTCTTTCTTTTTTTTTTCTTTCTCTCTCTCTCTTTCTTTCTTTCCTTTCTGCCATTCCTGCCCCATCATCCTTAGACACTTTTGTTATGCTCTTGAACTGATGATCGAATATCTGTTTGTCAATTAAGACTGCTTTCAGCTCTAGATACCAGAAAGTCAGACAAATAATAGTATGAACAAACAAGGTAGGAGATGAGGCTGCAGAGGAAGGCAGGGGCCAGGTTAGCTAAGCTTTTATTCTACTGCAGTGAAAAGCCAGTTTAAAGCCAGGTAGGGTTTAAACAAGGGGTGGGTAGCATATACAGACCTACCTCAGAGATATTGTGGGTTTGATTCCAGTGAACCACAACAGAGTGAATACTTGATAAAGTGAGTCAAACAAATTTCTCAATTTCCCAGTGCATATATAAGTTATGGGGCACCTGAGGGGCTCAGTCGGTTAAGCATCTAACTCTTGGTCAGATCACAGAGTCATGAGATGGAGCCTGGTGTCGGGCTCCACCCTCAGTGAGGAGTCTGTTTGAGATTCTTTTCCTCTCCTTCTCCCTGCTCATGCTCTCTCTCTCTCTCAAATAAAATTAAAAAAAAAAAAAAAACTATGCTTACACTATACTATAATCTATTAACTTTGCAATAGCATTATGTCTAAAAAAAAGCATACCTTGATTAAAAAGTTGTTTATTGCCAAAAAATGCTAACCATCATCTGAGCTTTCGGAGTTGTGATCACTGATGACAGGTCACCATAACAAATAGAATAATGAAAAAGTTAGAAATACTGTAAGAATTACCAAAATATGACACACATACACAAAGGGACCAGTTGTGGTTGAAGAGTAGCACCAATCGACCTCCTCCACACAGGGCTGCCACAGAACTTCAATTGATAAAAATGCAGGGTCTGCAAAGCGAGGTAAAATAAAGTACAATAAAATGAGCTATGTCTGTATCACATTTTTCATTTTTTTGGGAAATCAGCCTGGATGCTGAGTAGAGTATAGACTGCAGGAGGGCAAGACAGGGAACAGGGAGGTGGTTAGGAGCCTGTATTTGGCAGCAGACTGAGGGGAAAGTGGAGAAATGGAGACAGAAGAGCCTGTAACCAGGATGCCTGTTGCAGGCAGAGCTAACAAGCCGGAGACTTGTGGTGGGATCCAACATAGAGTAAGAAGGGAAGAAGAGTTAGGAATGACGCCTGGGTGCCCCCTCCCGGGGTGCCCCCCGCCCCCCCCAGGGATGAGGACCCAGGCCTGGTGGTTTTTAGCAGATAGATGGTACTGAAATCTGTGAGACCATGGGGGATCGCTCTGGGAAGAGAGGGCAGGAAAGAGAAGGGCGGAAGAGATCTGGAGGAGGAAAAAGACAGAGCAAGGTGGGGGGGACTAGAGTCCAGGAGCAGGGAGGTTCTGAGAACTCTGAGAGGGAAGTGTATCAAGGACTGTTTTCAAATGTGCTCAGGGATTTGTTCTAACAGGTATGGCAAGCGTGCACAGAAATGACTGTCATAAAAGAAGAGGTTTTGCTCATGGTTCCCTAGAATCAGGAGGAATGGCAGGCCACAGAGCCACAAGGACGAGCGTGTCTAGGTTGGTCAGGACACAGGGGGAGTGAGGGGAGAGCATCTGTCAGAGCTTTTATTCTGGGAGGAAGGGGTGAGGCGGGGTAAAGAGACTAAGTAGGTTGAGGAATGGCTAGTTTGAATGGTTTCCGTGGGCTCTGGAGTACAGGGCCTGCCCCCAGGTATCTAGCACCTGGCCCTGGGGTATTAGGAGCCTGGAGTGTTTCAGGCTGTAAACTCCAGGTTGGCAAATGAAAGGCATGCTCACTGCACAAGTGATTTGCCGTGTGTAGGAGTTAGCTAACCCTGGAAGGGGCAGTCCCAGCCTGGTCCACAAGGCCCCAGGTACCAGAGCATCAGAGAACAGGAATAGAGAACAGAAGAGAACACAATTAATACAAGGAAGAAGTCTCAACTGCATCTTCTGTGTCAAGTGCATCTAAAAGACTGAGCTAACACAAATGTGGCCTTGAATTTGGCAAAATAGAGATCACTGGCGACCTCGACAAAAGCCAACTCCGTGAAGTCGTGTGGAGTAAAGCGAGAATGGAATGGGCTCAGGAGAGGTGCGAAGTGGCTCTCACGGAGCAGAGAAACACAATGGTGAGAATGCAGAGGAATATGGGGTTAAAGGAGGTGTTTTGCTTAACGCACACTGAGGCCTGTGTG
This sequence comes from Canis lupus familiaris, assembly GCF_011100685.1. NCBI lineage: Eukaryota > Metazoa > Chordata > Mammalia > Carnivora > Canidae > Canis > Canis lupus. The sequence continues at coordinate 6,414,849 of NC_049256.1, read as the reverse complement.
TATGCTGAGAGATGAGCTGGAGGCAGGGAGAAATGATGAATCCTTTACTGACAGAGCCCCAGAGCACCGGGGATGGAGGCCTGAGGACTCTTCAGTCCCAGCTTTGCTGGAAGTTACAGCTTTAGTCCTTAAAATAAATGAGATTTTTGCCTTCTATTTCATGCTACAGGCACACCCCACAGAACAGGTCCTCGAGTACTGTTTCCCTGGAAGAACAGTGGAGTCATGAGTAAGCAGACTGCCTAGTGGCCCTTCATCTGTCTCTTTTTAGCTGATACAATTTATGCTGAGTTTCCAAAACTTAAGACATTTTAAACTACATGGCTTGCAAGAAAACATTCACGTGGATTCCAAATACAAGTGGCAGACCCTAAAACCACACTGGTCACCGTGCAAATTCTGGAGTGTCAGCAAAGGTGTAGACATCTGATGGTGTTCGAAGAGAGGCCACTGCTGCTTAAATGGGAGGTGACCAAAAAGTGGTGTTTTAAACATCTGATCTCCTAAAAGGACAGTGGTAACATATCGAGGTGCCATACCAGGACTTAGAAAATTGGTAGAATTTTTCAATTCACCTGCTATTCCCTATAATTCTTCCTGTTTAAAATAAGGGGAAGGGCACCTGGGTGGCTCAGCGGCTGAGCATCTGTCTTTGGCTCAGGGCGTGACCCCGGGGGTCCTGGGATGGGTCCCACGTCGGGCCCCTCTGCCTGTGTCTCTGCCTCTCTCTGTGTGTCTCTCATGAATACATAAATAAAATCTTTAAAAGTAAATACGGGGAAATGTGTTTTTCATGGTTTTCTCAGATAGTCTGACACTTCAGGCACAGGTCACTGACATTAATGGGCAGATGGACTTTCCAGCCTTGTCTCAGTTTAAAATTTTTAAATACTTACCTTGTAAATTGCTGAACTTCAGCTGTTGCAAATCTCATAGTAAAACTGAAGCTCCAGAAAGTCCTATCAGCCTGCTGTTCCGCATCCTCTCTGCACAGAACTGGGCCTGGGCACATGCTTTGGGAAGAAGCCTGCACCAATGCGGTACCTGATTGGAAAAGTCATGGAAAAATGAATTTTGCACCAATGCGGTACCCGATTGGAAAAGTCATGGAAAAATGAATTTTGCACCAATGCGGTACCCGATTGGAAAAGTCATGGAAAAATGAATTTTGCACCAATGCGGTACCTGATTGGAAAAGTCATGGAAAAATGAATTTTCTCCGCAACCCCCAACAGCAACACATTTTTAAAAGCCGTTCAGATGGGATTTTTAAAGAAGGGATCTTAAAGTGGCGCCGAAGGAGTCGTACTGTAGGGCAGGAAAAGGAAACCGTGAGGTCTCCTCCTGCGCAGAGTTCCTTAACTTTTGGGGAAGAACCAGGGGGAGGAGGATGCTCGGCCAGAGACAGACGCGAGGGAGGAGGGGGGCACGGGGAGAAAGACGGGTTTGAGAAGGCAAGTTCCGGCTTTCCACGCGCCAGGTGTTTCCATTTTAGGTGATGAATCTGCGGCTGCAGGCACCGGCGGGCGAGCTTCTGCTGAGGTTCCTGCACCCAGGCCCGGCCTCAGCTCCAGCGCATCACCGAGCACAGGCCGCCCCAGCCCGCTCGGCGCCGCCGAACTGCGCATGCCCAAGGGGCGGGGCGGGGCGGGGCGGGGCGACGAGAAGGGGGCGGAGTGACGAGGAGGGGGCGGGGCGACAGGAAGGGCGGGGCGGAGTGACGAGAAAGGGCGGGGCGCTGAGGAGGGGCGGGGCCAAGTGACGAGGAAGGGCGGGGCGCCGAGGAGGGGCGGGGCGCGCCGAGCCCGCCCAGCGCCGGAGCCGCGGAGAGCATGGCCACCCTACGCCGGCTGCGAGAGGTTCCTCGGCACTTGCTGGTCTGCGAGAAATCCAACTTCGGCCACGACAAGTCGCGCCACCGGCATCTGGTGGAAACGCACTATCACAACTACCGGGTGAGTCCGGCCGCCGCGGGCTCTCGGGCATCGCTTCATCCCCGGAAGCTGGAGGGGTCTGGGGAAAGTCGCGTTCAGCTCGGAGCGGCGGGCCCGCCCTTAACGCGTAGAGGGGGCGGGGCTCGTCGCCAGGCATGTTGGGAATTGTAGTCTCTCCTGTGCTCCAGAGTGGCCGCTCGCGGAGCTGCAGGAATACAAGTTCCAGGATGCGCTGGGCGCGGGGGCCGTGCCCTCTCCTGTCGGGGGCGGCGGCGCGTCCCGGGCGGTTTGCAGAGCTCGCTGGCTGCTCGGTCCCGCGGCTGGTGCTTTCCCAGGAGGGACGTGGGCGCGACGCGGAGCCCCCCGAGCGGTTCTTGCTGCTGCCTGGTGGGAGCCGGTGGCCGAGCCAGAGCCTTGCGGGGGAGCCAGCTTGTCTCCGAGAGAGGTTCGCCCTGCGCGGTCCCCGGGCGCGGGCTGGGCGGCCCTGCTCCAGGCACCGCCCGGGAGCCTCCCGGGGTGACGCCGCCGGTCGCTCCGTGCGAGTTCCTCCTCCTCCTCGTGGGGGCCTCGGCGTCCGCGGGGGCATCGGTGAGGCTGATCCTCCCGCGTCCCGCAGGACTGGACGGGGACCAGCGGCGGGCCAGGGCCCCTCCTCACCGGCCCACGTAAGCGGCGAGGCTCCAGAAACAACCCGAGCAATGCTTTAAGCCCTTTCCGTTTTATTTTATTTTTAAAGGTTTTATTTATTTATGCATGAGAAACAGAGAGAGAGAAGCAGGCTCCATGCGGGGAGCCCGACGTGGGACTCGAACCTGGGTCTCCAGGGTCACGGCCTGGGCTGCAGGAGGCGCTAACCGCTGAGCCACCCGACTGCCCGCGAACTGCTCTTTAAAAGTTTTTTTTTAAACATTTTATTTATTTATTCATGATAGTCACACACACACACACACACACACAGGCAGAGAGACCCAGGCAGAGGGAGAAGCAGGCTCCATGCAGGGAGCGCGACGTGGGACTCGATCCCGGGGCTCCAGGATCAGGCCCTGGGCTGCAGGAGGTTCGCTGAGCAACCCGACTGCCCGCGAACTGCTCTTTAAAAGTTTTTTTTTAAACATTTTATTTATTTATTCATGAGAACACAGAGAGAGAGAGAAGGGCAGAGACACAGGCAGAGGGAGAAGCAGGCTCCATGCAGGGAGCCCGACGTGAGACTGGATCCTGGGTCTCCAGGGTCACGCCCTGGGCTGGAGGCGGTGCTAACCGCTGAGCCACCCGGCCTGCCCTGCCTTTAACATTTTGAATTCATGAGCCTCCTGTCCACCGAGGCCTGACCTGCTGTTTCCCAGAGACCCAGGTGGTGACCCCGTGTCTCAGGAATCGACTGATGTTTGAGGGGAGGGCTTTGCAAGGTCTGGAGCACCGGGCAGCACTTGAAACCGTTTCGGGCAACACTTGAAACAGTTTCGGTGCAGCTCCTCTGCGGGGGAGGGAGAGCGGGTCTCTGGCCGTACCTTGCCCGGGTACCTTGCCCCGCCCCCGCACACCTGCCTAGAAAGCGGAAACAGCCAGAAGCACTTCTGCTTCCCAGGAGCCTCTTACTGATGGATGTCTTTAATTTCCTTCTGTCCTAAGGGACCGTCCTCTTGATTCCAGCCTGGTACCAGGATAAAAAAAAAAAAAAAACCCAGGGTTATTCCATTGTACCGTATTTCCCTAAAAATTAATTAGAGCAGTGGGCAGGATATAAAACATAGTGCTTATTTGCAAAAGATGAAATGCAAACAAGAGCTTTCCGTTAATAACAGTTTTTTTTTTTTTTGCTTGTTCGCTTTCCTATAATGTTTGAATACAGAAAATGAAAAACGTGAATTGTCAGATTTCTCTTCTCCTAAGATGGGTAAATTAACTTTAGGGTTTTATAGAAACCTGTGGGGGGACTAGTTAGCAGCCTTCATATGTTATAGCATCCTTAAAAAGCTGGAGGTTGATCTCCTTGAAAATAAGACTTACGTGACACATTCCAATAGGTCTCGTTTCTGATTCCTGAGTGTGGGATACTATCGAAAGAACTGAAGAACCTCGTCATGGAAACTGGACCCTATTACTTCGTGAAGAACTTACCTCTTCATGAGTTGATTACACAGGAATTCATCAACACCTTTGTGAAGAAAGGTAAGAAGAACCTTGTCGTGAACGTGGCAAGACGAGGAAGTACAGTTAGATTACATCGCAGTACTAGGGTTCTTCTCTTGTCCTAACCAGGGCCTTTGGAGATAGTCTGTGTGGCCATGTGCATGCATCACTCCCCCTCCCTCAGCATCCTCACCCTGCTGCTTCTTATGGTCCCTTTAGATGGTGGTTTCTGACAACACTTGTCCACGTGTGGCGTGGGGATGTAACATAACAAGGATTCAGGGAGAGGAGAGAGTCTTGGGATCTGTGTTTTCTTTTTTTTCTTTTTTTTTTTTTTATTTTATTTATTCATGAGAGATACACAGAGAGAGAGAGGCAGAGACACAGGCAGAGGGAGAAGCAGGCTCCACGCAGGGACCTGATGCTGGGCCTCGATCCCGGAACCCTGGGATCAGATCCTAGCCGAAGGCAGATGCTCAACCACTGAGCCACCCAGGTGCCCTGGGATCTGTGTGTTCGAATACACTGCTGTTGGGTGTGTGGCCACAGAGACTACTATGTTCCCAGCAGTCTCCCCTCAGCCATCTCAAAAAGTTCATCCCCTGATGCCACCATAGTGGCCGTTTACCAGGCCTTGTGCTCATTATGATTTTGTGGCTCTGACCGTCTCTGCTCACCCCACATCCATTCGTACCTGCTGGGTTGGTTGCTTCATTCCACTTGTTTCCTAGGGGTCGCTTGTTTGAAACCGTATTTCAGGCTGTCTTTAGGGATTCCCCCTTCACTGCACCTGTGAGTAAGCCCGCCCCTTCTCTTGTTGTAGACGGAGCTGTGAAGAACCCAGTTACATGCAGTTCCTCTCATTCGGGTGCGGCTGGCCCTGTGTGGTCTTGGTTCCCGTCAGCTGTAGTCCTTTCATCTCTTGAAGTTTGGTCCTACTTTGTTCATAATGTGGCCACTGGCTGTAACGGGGGCGTTTACATATCTTAACCAGTTGAACTCTTGAAACAGCTCTATGAGGTAGGCCCACGATCCCCATTTGACAGGTGAGGAAAAGTGAGGCTCACAGAGACTGAACAGCTTTCCTAACGTCACACAAGGTCCTGGCACGTTTTGAGTCTTTCCCTGGAACCCATCATCTCAGGGGTGTGCACTGACCTAGTATTCTCCTTTGTGCCTCTCCGCCAGCCTCCCCGGAGGCACACACTATGCCCTGAGTCCATTCTCTGCTCCGTGGTGGGCCCTGGGTGGGGGCGTGAGCGAGCTGGAGCACGGCCTCTGTGTCCTCCAGCTCGCCCTGGGCGGGTTTTAGGCTTACTGAGCCAGCTGGAGCAGTGGTGGATACCGACCCTTACTCACCGGGAAGATACGTTACCGTGTGAAGAGAATCCACTACCTTTTTGCAGGTGTGATCTTTTTTTTTCTTGTCTTAATTTCTCATCTGGCCTTTCTCTTACAGGTTCGTGCTATGCGCTAACACACAACACAAATATTGATGAAGATAATACTGTTGCCCTGCTGCCAAACGGTAACAACGCTTCTTTTTTTCTTTACTGTTAAGTACCATACAGAAAAAAAAAAGTCAAATCTCCAGATTCACTCGCCTTCTTAGAATGAACTGTTGTTAACAGGCTGGTGTTTATTCTTCTTCACATTTTCTATAAATTTATAAACACACATAAAGCTTGGTTTTTTTTTTAACATAAATTACATTCTACTGAGTTGTTTCTCAATTTTCTTTTTTCTCAATATGTCATAGACATCTTTCCCTATCAGGGCATATAGTTCTGACTTACTATTTTTAAGATTTCGAAGATATTTGAAGGGGAATACCATGATTTGTGTAACCGTTCTTTCTTTAACAGAAATTTAGATAATGTCTGTTTTCGCTGTCATAAATAATGTCCTTGTATGTACAACATATTAAAATATCCCTGGACATAAATAAGATGTATGTATTAACGTCCTTGTGTCATAAAGATCTTTGTATGTAATTTATTATGCTCCTATCTAACTGCTCAACTGGCTGTGCTTTCTTTGAGTGAGAGAACATGTCATATTTTTAACATCTCTTTTATGGAAATTATTTGATTTATAGGGAAATTAATTTTATCACTGGACAAAGACACTTACGAAGAAACTGGCCTTCAAGGTCGTCCATCTCAATATTCTGGCAGAAAAGTCATGAAATTTAGTAAGTATTATGCTCCCATCGGTCTCTAACAAGTCAGTAATCTTCCTGTAGTAATTGAAGTTTAAATGTTAGAATTGCCGCCGTTCTCTTGTTCAGAAGGAACATGGCTTTTTCTTGGCTTTAAGACTTCTGACCCACGGGGCTCTGGGCTGAGCTCTGGAGAGAGTAAGATTGCTGTTGCTTCTGATTCTCCTCGGCTGTGGGCTGTATCTTCTAAGGATCACGGAATCGGAGTGGCCCATTAAATATGTAGGATTTGGGTCAAAAAATTCAAACTGATGAACCCAAGATAAAAGCCTACAACTTGTTCTTCGTGAAGAATTTACTTTTGCCCAGTTTCTGTGATACTAGAGGAGGCACCCCCGTGAGTGAGGAGGTACGGTTGTGCCGAGTGTCCAGCCTGAACATGAATGACAGTGGCTGTCACATCCGCAGATTAGGCTTGACTTTCCAAGGGCCTCTCCTCTTGGGCTGTGACCTAGAAAAAGTATGAATTTAAAACCTCTCTTGTTACTAATTACCAATGCTAGAAATGCCCGTGAAAGGCAGTTTTGGTTTGGTAAACCAAAGGAATGCCAGAAGAACAAGGTAATTTTTGCTATTCATAAAATTCCTTTTTTTTTTTAAGATTTTATTTATTTATTCATGAGAGACACAGAGAGAGAGGCAGAAACACAGGCAGAGGCAGAAGCAGGCCCATGCAGGGAGCCCGACCTGGGACTCGATGCCAGGACCCCAGGATCACATCCTGGGCCAAAGGCGGCGCTAAACCACTGAGCCCCCCGGGCTGCCCCTATTCATAAAATTTCTAAAAATGCTGATGCCTCTTACTATCGGACTTTTTCCACAGTGCAGGCTGCGTGTATACGAATGAACTATTTTTTCCTCTTTCCGTTTTTTTAAGTTGTTTCCATTGATTTGATGGATTTATCCTTTAACCCGAATTCTAAGAAGTACGAAAGAATATCTTGGTCCTTCAAGGAAAAGAAGCCCTTGAAATTTGATTTTCTTTTGGCTTGGCATCATACAGGTATGTAAATTGTGTACCAGTACAATGATTTGGAAATCTAATTTTTAATTAAAGGGGAGTCGTGGAGGACTGAATCGTGGTTCATCCCTGGGGTCTAGGGTATTGTGTACCTGTGTGCATAATCATTATTCAGGAAGCTGCTTCGGGACCCCTGCTTTCCCCTGGAGCCATAGTTCAGGAGGATCTGGGCATGCGGCCATCTGCCTCCGTTTCCTTGGGTTCGTGTCCATCCAGAGATCTTGACACGGGCTTCAGAGCAGCCAACTTCTATTTCTTCCCCCCTCCCTTCTTGCATCTTACCTCAAACAGCCTTGGCTTTGTGTTTTAAAGTAACACAACATGTTGATTATTACAGGGTAAAAATCAGGCAAGCCATTAAACGTCAGATTAAATTTGTTGTAACTTGGAACCTATTAAAACGTTAAATCATGTGAGGTGTTTGGTCACCACATGTACTGATGTGCTGACAACTGCCGTGCGCCTTGCTCCTTGTAGAATGGGTCTCTGGTCCGTCGCAAGATTGCATTGAGTCAGATCATCACAGCTGTGATGGCGTAGTGCTCTTTCCTGGGGAATAGGGAGGACACATAGGTCCATTTGGGAGCTACACCTATCCATCTGCTCTCCATGGGGGGTTTCTGGTCACTGGGGGCTCTAGGTTGCTTGCATGAATCCTCAGTCTGTAACACCTCATTGCTTCTCCTACTGAGGATAGAGGTACAGGAGGGCAGACAGACTGACATTTCAGGTGCATGAAGTTTTCATTGAGGATCACGTGTGCATTGGGCTCTGGAGAGCTCTGTGTTCCTAAGGCTCCAGTTATTTTAAAGGCTTGTCAGCCACTGGGGAACAGGTGAGATTTTCTCCACTTGTAAGCCAAGAAGTTAGGCTGCAGTTTCCTGGATGCTGGCAGGAGACACAAATGGGATTTAATTACTCAGCAATGGCAGTGGCCAGAGGGAAGCACTCGCATCAGTGCAGCAGCTCCTGCTCCCTGCAGGGTGATAGGCAGTTGGCCGGGGGTTACCGCAGGTGCAGGGGCCACGCTACAGGAGAGGGATGCTGAGCTTAAGGAACTCTAGGCGTTTATCCTGGCCAGTGAGCCCACTGCCCTTTGCTCTGGGGTGGAGGAGGGGCGGGGAAAGCAGATAATTTCTGTTGCACTGGACACCAAGCAAGCCTGCCCGTTGCTCCCAAGGGGACCACCATTCCTGTCATCCGAGGCTCTTGGAATAGCCTTGAGGATACATTGGATTTTACTGGGTTTTTAAAGACCAGCTTAAACGAGATTCTGCTGTCATTCAGTTCCTCTTGTGCTTCCTTTACAGAGATTATGCAAATAAACTCTGTAGAGTTCACTAATTTTATTTATACACGAGTTAGTGCTTTTTTTATTCAGTAAGTCAGAATTTTCCTATTAGAGCAAATGACGAAACTAATAAGGGTTGAATCTGAAAGGATTATGCTTTTCCAGGAAAACTGAAAGAAAATGAATGTTTACAGAATTTGGGCTCAGGGAGCCAGAGGAACCTGAATGATTTTTAATTTGAATACAGCTTTGCACAACTCGCGTCTCTTTTATTTAACCCCACCTGCTCCCCAGCACTGCCGCAGGGGGATGGAGCGGCTTCAGGGATTCCCTGAGCTGGTCTTCAGGATTCAGATTACCTTACATGGTGTGTTTTAGGTGCAGAAGAATCAACGATGATGTCATACTTTTCCAATTACCGGATTCAGGAGCTTCAACCAAAAATAGCCCTGAGCACAGTGACAGAGCTGCAGTGCCCGGTGCTGCGGAGCGGGGCGCTCCAGGGAGAGCCAGAGGCGGCCTGCAGCGCCCCCGAGCTTCTGGACTGGCTGGGCGCCGTCTTCAGTCGCGCGGATCTGTGCGTAGAGCTCCTGGCCCGGCCTCTTGCCCTTCACAGGGGTTTGTACCTTGCGGAGGAATCACGCGGGAGATGCCAATGTGTGTTCTTTCTTTCTCTTTGTGTGTGCATGTGACAGCACCAACGAGCCTAATAGCTTCGTATCGACCTACTGCTGTCCTCAGCCAAGCACAGTGGTGGCAAGAGCTTATTTGTGTACGATCACGGGTTTCATACTTCCGGAGAAGATCTGCCTCCTCTTGGAACAGCTGTGGTGAGAGCGCTTTTGGTCTTTTATCTCTTGCTGGTCTGTGCCAGCGTGGCATCCGAGGGCGGTGCTCCTGTTCCGCACCGCAGGGCTCTGGCGCACACCTTTCACCTCTCTTCCTTGCTTGGGCTCGCGGTGTGGTAACAGCATCATCCCGAAAGATGTCGTTATCTTCGGTGATGGGAAATTGTATTGCCAAATGCACGTCCTTAGGAAAAGACCAAGAGTAGAGTTTAAGCTTCTTGAAAACAGGCTGTTCGTTTTTCTGGCCTGCTCCAGAAGTTATAGTATCACTTAAGGAAATAGCAGTACTCTGTGGACACGTCATGATCTGCTGTAGATGTTAGAGTTCCGCACGTGTTTTTTTTTTTTTTTTTTTTCGCACGTGTTTTATTTTGAAAACAAGTTGGCCGTTTTTGAATCCAGATCATGTTTAACATCTGTTCCAGCCGTGAGATCCTGGGAAGCACTGGGCAGCATTAACATGTCAGGGATTGGACAGGGCAGTAGGGTTTTTTTAATTTGAGGAGGAGGTACTCTATAAATAAAATGCTACATTGTATCGAATGTCAGAAAACTCCCGATCCCATGCTGAAAAGACTGTGAAGCAAGCATAATGCTTTCTCAGTCTTCACCTTTTTCTTCCTTCCTTCCTTCCTCCCTCCCTCCCTCCTCCCTCCCTCCCTCTTTCTTTCTTCCTTTCCTTTTTCCTTTCTTGTCCAACAGCGGGCTTGAACTCCTGACCCTGAGATCAAGACCTGAGCTGAGATCAAGAGTTTGGGCACTAAGGAATCTTGGTGGCTCAGTGGTTGAGCATCTGCCTTGGGCTCAGGGCGTGATCCTGGGGTCCTGGGATCGAGTCCCGCATCGGGCTCCCCGCAGGGAGCCTGCTTCTCCCTCTGCCCGTGTCTCTGCCTCTCTCTCAGGAATAAATAAGTAAAATCTTAAAAAAAAAAAAAAAAAGTTGGGCACTTAACTAGCTGAGCCACCCAGGTGCCCAGCAGTCTTTACTTTTTAAATGTGTAAGAAGTCTTGTCTTTGTTGTTGTTGTTGTTGTTTTAAAATATTTTATTTATTTATTCATGAGAGACACAGAGTGGGTACTGGAGAAGAAGGAGCGCTGTAGGCGGCGGGGCAAGGAGGTCAGACCTGACACCCAGTACACCGGCCGCAAGTGCAAGCCCCGCTTCTAGGTGGTTTGCTTAGGGTACACACAGTTGTTACAGGCGAGAAGTTTTCTCTGTTGAAGTGCCTACATCCGTCAGCTGACAAAAATACCGTTTTAGAAAAGTTTTCATGTTCTAACAGTTTCTCTTCACTTAACAAAAGTTTTAATAGCATCTTATTTTGTTCTAAAAGCAATAAACCACTTCCTGTGGAATTGCGAAAAAAAAATTGCTAGTTGAAGCACGGCAGAGAGACGGGCAGAGGGAGAAGTAGGCTCCCTGCAGGGGACCCGATGTGGGACTCCATCCCAGGCCTTCAGGATCACACCCTGAGCCGAAGGCAGACAGACGCTCAACTGCTGAGCCACCCAGGCGTCCCAAGTCTTTTCTTTTTTTAAGCCCAGTACCTTTTTTCATTTATTAGTGTAGGACTTTCATTTTCCTCAGTAAGAAGGATTTTTTTTAAAAAAATCCAATAAATTAGGGATGCCTGGGTGGCTCAGTGGTTTACTGCCTGCCTTCAGCCCAGGATGTGATCCTGAGGTCCTGGGATCGAGTCCCGCATCGGGCTCCCTGCATGGAGCCTGCTTCTCCCTTTGCCTGTGTCTCTGCCTCTCTCTCTGTGTCTCTCAAGAATAAATAAATAAAATCTTAAAAAAAAAATCCAATAAATTATTCTGCAGTGTTTCAGTTAACAGAGATTAAACAACACTGTTAAATGGAGGGAAGCTGTTACTGTACTTTGTGGTTTGGGGTTTTTTCATCTTTTTGAATCTTACATGATGCTGCACAGTAAGCATAGGAACTGCTAAAGATGGTTCTATGCATCCTGTAATTGGTTAACGTTTATTGAATACACTACATAGGATCAGGAATGTAATTGGTATCTCTTAATTTTTATAGATAAAAGCTAAGGTCTAAGCTTCATGGGAACATCAGAAATACCACTTATCCTAAATAAGTAAAAAAAAGTGTGAACATTCCTAGCCCTCCCTGTTTATTAAGATTTATCTTTCTTTTTCAGCCACTACTTTGATGAACCAAAGTTGGCTCCTTGGGTTACGTTGTCAGTACAAGGCTTTGCAGACAGTCCTGTTTCGTGGAGAGAAAATGAACATGGTTTTCGAAAAGGAGGAGAGCATTTATACAACTTTGTGATTTTTAATAATCAGGACTATTGGCTTCAGATGGCTGTTGGGGCAAATGATGACTGTCCACCATAAAAAATATAAAACTTAAAATCATGTTTGTTTATGTTTATACTTTCAGATTTTGTTGATGGTGTTCACTCAGGTTTGTATAATGATGGCCTTTCTTAGATCAGCATCCACATCCATTAGCAGTCTGCTCTTGACTTAGGGCCCATCCTTTGAGTACATCCGGTGAGTAGCTCATGGTTGATTACCCCTGGTCAGTGTCAATATAAGTAAAGAGATGTGGGTTACTACATGGTAGAGTGGACTAGGATGGCCAGGGAATAGGTGCTCTTAGACCATTGGGTAGACATCTGCTGTTACTCCAGCATATGATTACAAGTTTTTCACATAATAATAAAAAGTCCTTATATTATACTTCTCAGAGCAAGCCCCTGCTTTAAATGCTGATTGTATTTTACCTTGTTTATTTCTTGCATCAACCCTATGAGGAAACAACAGCACAGACTATAAATGAGCTACCAGGGTCACACTGCTTGTGGGTCTGAGACCTGACCTCAGGCCAACTGGTTCCTAAGTGTGTGTTCTCACCCTCACATCCGGATCAAGGAAGGATATTTGGATACTGTATATTGTAAACAAGTTGAAAGATTTGTTTTTTTTTTTTCTAGCACAGTGGTTGAAAACAACTAAAACGTCTGGAATATGTATCAAGAACCATTTTTTTTTTAAAGATTTTATTTATTCATGAGAGACAGAGAGAGAGAGACACAGGCAGAGGGAGAAGCAGGCTTCATGCAGGGAACAAGACATGGGACTCGATCCCCGGTCTCCAGGACCAGGCCCTGGGCTGAAGGCGGCACTAAACTGCTGAGCCACCTGGACTGCCCCTCAAGAACCATTTTTTTTTTTTTTAAGATTTATTTATTTATTCATTCGTGATAGAGAGTCAGAGACACAGGAGGAGGGAGAAGCAGGCTTCATGCCGGGAGCCTGACGTGGGACTCGATCCCGGGACTCCAGGATCGCGCCCTGGGCCAAAGGCAGGTGCTAAACTGCTGAACCACCCAGGGATCCCCAAGAACCATTTTTAAAAATGGATCAGTGAGCTGCAAAATAACAAGTCTCAAAACTCTTTAATGCTACTTCCATAGTAGAAACACAGAGATAATTAGGACACTCGTGCCACCTTTACCCTTAGGACATTTGCCAAGTATCAAACTGAACTTTATTTTTCATCACCTGGGTTGGGGAAGAGACATTAGCATAGCAGACAAAGCTGAGGGCCTGCCCAAGGTGAGAGGGATAGAGACCTCATAAAGTTGAGACCTCGAAAAGATAGGCTTAGTGTAAGGGCGAACTATGAACAAATCTGCCTGCCTCTTCCCTCTCCAATCTCCCTTTGTCCTCCCTCACTTCCCCAGGTAGCAAGGAAGATTGCCAATCCTGAGAGAATACATCTCCATCTCCCCTTAGAATATATACATATTTGCCACAGGCAGCTCTGAAGCTGGTTTGTTTGAACAGTCTGGGTAGTCTTAAAACAATCTCACGCTGAAAATTTAAAGTGATATCAGGTCTTTAGGGCCTTCCAGGTAACCGAGGGAAGCAAAACGTATTGTCTTTGGAAGAACTCAAACGGTTTCAAGGAATAGAAGTTGGCAGTCCAAAATCAAAAACACATAGGTAGATGAGAGCCAGCAGAAACAGTGGACAGAAGAAGCAGACCTACAAAGACTTAAGCTATTAAGACTTACCAGACATAATATAATTATGTTTTATATTTAAAGAAATAAGGGAGATTAAAGAGCATGATTGTAAAAATACCAAATGGAAATCTAGGAATAAGGAACACTAATTGAAAGTTCAGTGGATTGGCTTACATAATGGCAGGCTAGGTACCACTGAGAAAAGAATAATAGGAAGGAAAAGGGGTGTTTTCAGACTCGCAAAAGACTTATCACCAGATGTCCATTATGAGAAAAAGCTCTTCAGGCAGAAGGAAAATGATAGCAGATGGAAATCTAGATCTCACAAAGGGCTGAAGAGCACTGGAAATAGTAACAATGGGTAAATGTATGATTTATTATTATTTAAACCTCTAATACTTAATTGTCTAAACAAGTTACAGAAAAGTGGTGTGGACTTAACGTAAAAGCAAAATGGATGACAAGAATAGCTTAACAGCAGGGAAATAGACTGTAAGTAAGCATACTTTTTGTTAGGTTCTTGTACCATATCTGAAATGAGTTACCATTATTTAAATGTAGACTGTGCTAAGTACAGATGTATACTACAAACCCTAAAGCAACCACTAACATAACCAAGGATTATAGCTGTGAAACTAACAGAAAATGGAATAAAGACAGTGGATTAATCCAAACAATGACAGGAAAAGAGATAAAAGGGTAGAGAACAGATGGGATAAATAGAAAATAAATAGCAAGATGACAGACTCAAACCTAACCATATCAATAGTCACATTAAATGTAAATAGTCTAGACATCCCAATTGAAAGCCAGAGATTGCCAGATTGGATTTTAAAAAAGCAGTGTACCTTCAAGAAATGTACTTTAAAGATACAAGTAGGTTAAAAGTAAAAGGACAGAAAAAAGGTAACCCATGCTAACATCAAAAGAAAGCTGGAATGAGCATGTTAATAACAAAATCGATTTTAGAGCAAAGACTATTAACAGCAATTAAAGATTATTTCATACTGATAATGGGGTCAGTTAATGAGTAGCTGATGGCAATTGGCAATCCTAAATGATAGGAAAACCTCACTGCAAGGAAAAAATGGACAAATACACAATTATCAAAGATTTTAGTACTTCCTTTATAAACTGAGAGCAAGTTGGGAGAACAAAAAGATAGTATATTTGAACAGTAACAGCCAATTTGACCTGGTCAATATTTATAGAACATTTCACCCTGCCACAGCAGAACACGAAAGTGCACACGGAATATTTATGAAGGTAGACCACATTATGGCCCATTAAAAAAGTCTCAAATTTGAAAGTATTCATCATACCAAGTATATTCTTTGGCTACAAGGAATTATGTTAGAAATCAATAACAAAAAGATCCTTGACAATCCTCAAATATTTGGAAACTAATGAGTCCCAGAAATCTAAAGGGAAATTAAGAAAGTAATTTGGAGTAAGAAATTGTAGGTTGCAGGCAGCCCCGGTGGCGCAGCGGGGCGTGATCCTGGAGACCCTGGATGGAGTCCCACATCAGGCTCTCTGTATGATGCCTGCTTCTCCCTCTGCCTGTGTCTCTGCCTCTCTCTCTCTGTCTCTATGAATAAATAAATAAAATCTTAAAAAAAAAAAAAAAAAGAAATTGTAGGTTGCACTAAAGCAGTACTTAGAGGGAAACTTGTAGTATTAAGTACTTATATTAGGAAGGAAGGTCTCAAATCAGTGACCTGAGTTTCCACTTTAAGAAACTAGAAAAAGAAGAAATTAGATACAAGGTAAGCAGAAGAAAAGGAATAACAAAGATCAAGATCAAAGTGGCAATCAATGAAATAAAAGACAAAAACAATAGAGAACAATCTGTGAAACCAAAAGCTTGTTCTTGGGGGGAAAGACCAATAAAATTGACAAGTCTCCAGCCACAGTAGGGAGTGAAAAAAGATAATGTAAGGACTGAGAGAAGTAACATCACTACAGGTCCTACAGATGTTAAAGGGAATATTAGAAGCACCTTTTTGCCAATAAATTCAACATCCTTGAAGAAACCAACAAATTCCTTGAAAGATACAAATTACCAAAGCTCACTAAAAAAGAAATAGATAACCTGAACAGCCCTACAAAAGAAGTTGAAATTGCAGTTTTAAAAACTTCCTATAACAAAAATCCAGGCCCAGGTGGCATTAGTGGTGAGGTTTACCAAACTCTTCAGGAAGAAATAATACCAATTCTACACAGACTTCAAAAAAATCAAAGTGGGAATACTTTCCAATTCATTCTGAGGCCAGCGTACTGTCACCAAAATTATCCTGGTACCTCAGCCAGACAAACATTACATGAAAAGCTTCAAAACAATTCCACATAAACATAGATACAATAATTCTAAGGAAAAGTTTTGTAAATCGAATCCTATGGCATAATGAAAGGATAATATATCATGGTCATGGGATTTATCATAGGAATTCAGGGTGGATTAGCATTCACATAATCATCTCAATACGAGAAAATCATTTGACAAAATCCACCATCTATTTTGGTGAAAAACTCAGGAAAACTAGGAATAAAGGGAACTTCCCCAATTTGATAAAGGACATCTACAAAAACCCTAGAGCTAACATCCTACTTAATTGTGAAAGATTGAATACTTTCCCCCTAACATCAGGAACAAATAGGGATGTCTTTATCCAACATTGTAAGGAGATTCTAGACTGCACAATCGGGCAAGAAAGGACATCAAGATTGGAAAGAAAAATTTGCCTTTATTCACAGATAACATGATCTTCAGACATGAAAAAAATACATGGAATCTACAAACTATTAGAATAATTGACTTTATCAAAGTTGCAAGATACAAAGCCACATATAAAAACCATATTTTGCATATGCAGTAACAATTTGAAATGAAAAATTTGCAATAGCTTAAAATAGGAATTTAGGGAAAAAATCTGACAAAAAAAATGTGAAAGACCCATACTTTGAAAACTACACACACACACACACAAGAAAACTACAAAATATTACTGTGATAAAGAAAACCTAAATAAACAATAATATATACCATGTTTGTGGGCCAAGAGATTCAGCATTGTTAAAATGTCATATTCCCAAAATACAGATTCAATACAATCCCAATCCAAATCCCAGCAGGTTGTGTGTGTGTGTGTGTGTGTGTGTGTGTGTGTGTGTGTTTCTGTAGAACTGCAGTGGCCCTAGAATAGCCTCCAGGACTGCTTTAGAACTTGACAATATTAACACCAAAAGCTTCCAGCTGCTCCATTCTCTGCCTCAACGTGATGCAAACCACCAGCCCAAGCATCGGAAGGTGTTCCCGTTCCCTCTGATTATCTGTGTGAGTGCATGCCAACTGAGAGGAAGTATTGTAATAAGGAACCTAATTTAGGAGGTGTCAATTGAATTTGGGAATAAGATTTATTGCTGTTTCATTCTTTGGAATAATCTGGGGTTGATTAGTGTTTTCAAACTGTATCTGCCAGTTAATACCATATTCAACTATTTTCTACATAAGATTAAAATAAAAATCTGATATAAAGGATTTTCTAAAGACTGAGGTGATGAATTTATATGCATAGGAAGAGACTTGTAGCTCTTGAAGGAACAAGTGTCAAGAGGTTTCCAGAAAAAAAAGAAGGGAGAGAGAGAGAAGGAAAGAAAGACCTACAAATTACCAAGGCAGTTTTCTTAAGTTTGGAGCAGGGAGATGGTAACATAGCAACCGACAAAAAAACCTATGCCAGAAGCATCCCTTTTAAGGAGCTAAGATTGTGCTCAAATTCTTTTAGTGTCATTTGCTGGGACTTGAGGACCAGAGGGACTACTGCAAGCATACTCTTCAGAATCCAGATTAGGGGAAAAGGTTATGCTTTGGATGCAAAGTTACTGCTGTATTCATCTTAATAAATCAAATTAAATTACTTGGCAGAAAGCCAAGTGTGGCCCACCCATTTCTGAGGAAATGACCAGAGGTCAAAGATGATTATTTTCATCTCTTAGAACTGAAGAAATATTTGTCTTGTTTTCCTATTGCCCAAGGTTGGTGTTTTCTTCCTCCTTCTGGCACGTTGCCTCTAAACCCATGTGCCATTTTCACCACAAAGTTCCCTGGATTCTTCAGAGACACGGAACCAATAGACTATGTATTTATAGGGATGTCTGGGTGGCTCAGCAGTTAAGCATCTGCCTTCAACTTGGAGCGTGGTCCCGGAGCCCCTGGATCGAGTCCCACATCGGGCTCCCTGCATGGAGCCTGCTTTTCCCTCTGCCTGGGTCTCTGCCTCTGTGTGTGTGTGTGTGTGTGTCTCATGAATAAATAAATACACTTTTTTAAAAAAGAATATGTACTTATACATGTTTTTATATATTATGAAAATGTATAATGACGAACTGGCTCACAGTTATGGAGGCTAGTAGTCCCACAATAGCCGCTGCCTGCAAGCTGGAAACCCAGGAGACCTGGTGGTGTAGTTCATTCCAGCCCAAACCCCTGAGGACTAGGAGAGCCAGTGGTGTGAGTCCCAGTCCAGCGGTCAGGAAGAGAGGGTACAGATTCCCCCTTTCTCACCATTTTGCTCTATCCAGGCCCTCTAGGGATTGGATGGGGACCCACCCATACGAAGGAGGGCAATCTGTTTACTGAGTCCACGGATTCAAATGCTAGTCTCATTCAGAGACCCCCTCCCAGACACACCCAGAAAGAATGTTTAGCCAAATATCTGGATACTGCAATGATCCACACAAAACTAACCATCACACTCCCTCATGGATTACTACTTTAGTCTGTAGTGTTTGCTGAGCATCTAGTTTACACCCAGTAGTTCCCTGTGCAGGCTATGAGAACAGAACAAATTGTTAACATGACTTCTCCTTTTGAGGAAAAGCTAGTCAGGAGGATTGATGTCTCTCTACCTTGACCCCATTAGCTCTTGACTCCAGCTAACATGGTACACTATTCCATGAGGGAGCTGAATGAACAGTCTGGAAGGGATGGAGTTTCAGGTCAGCTAGGGCTCTTCCCTTGGGGAGGAAAGCCACCTGGGAACGTCCTGCTCTTGGAGTTACTCTCTTTCAGTCTACCCCCTCAACCCCTGTTTGGGAAGACATTGCTCAACAGGACACCAGCTCTCTTTGGCTGGAGCTTGGTAGGAGCCATTTTCCTCTAAAGATGAAAGAAAAACTTGTCTTAAGAGAATGCATTAATTTATAGAAACAACCATTTTCTTAGGTATAGCCTGGTGCCCCACTCACGGGCCAGCTGTTCATGCCCTGCTTCTAAAGAGTGACTCTCCTTATATTAGGACAGAGAAAACTCATGGAAAAGGCATCTGGGTTTGGGATAGGATTGGTTTTTTTCTTTCTCTTTTAATATCCTCATTGAGCTGGGCGGGTGGGGGTGGTCAGTGTAGGAGGTTGCTGCGGCCGACCAAGTGTGAAGGAACTGCCCAAAGCCATCACAATCACTCAAGCACCATTGGCAGGGAAAGCCTCAGTGGGAAAGGTGGAAATGTAAAGAAATTCAGGGGCTGGAATCTGGGCTATCACCCTCTTAGCATCTGTGAGCTCTTCCTGAGGGGAAAAACAGGCCCACACACAAAAGTATATTCCTGCAGACTTTCTTTGTTTCCCTCAACTAATGAGGAAAGTTGGAGCCCTTTTCATTTATGAAGAACTCACATCTGGCTCTTATTTCAGATAACAATTGGCAGCTTCAAGGCAGTGCATTCTGTAAATCTTAGTAAGTCTCCTCGCTTTTAGGCCAGGCTGCCTGCTACTCTTCTGGGTGAGAGACCCAGATAAGATTTGGAGGCCTTGAGAATGTAGGGCAGTCTCTTGGGTCTATAAGCGGACGGAATTTGTGATGTTTCTCATCGGCCTGTAACAGGCCTCAACGTCTTTGTTCCTGAGGGAAAGTTATGGGCAGATAATGCCTTCTGAACTTCTAACGCTTGTCTCGGTTTCTCAACTGGTAAAATTTGCCCCTGTTTCATTTCGAATTTGTTCTAAAGTCCTCAGAATAAAAGTAGCAGCCAGTATATCCAATCTCATAATAACAGCTGACATTTACTGCGCACTTACTGTGTGTTTAGGCAGGCTGAGCATTATGTACACGTTCCATCAGTAAATGCCCACTAAAGACACTTGAAGCAGGCGTTATCCATATTCTGCAGGCAAGATTGGAGAAATTTTTTTTTAATTTTTATTTATTTATGATAGTCACAGAGAGAGAGAGAGAGAGAGAGA
Organism: Canis lupus familiaris; assembly: GCF_011100685.1. Taxonomy (NCBI): domain Eukaryota; kingdom Metazoa; phylum Chordata; class Mammalia; order Carnivora; family Canidae; genus Canis; species Canis lupus. The sequence goes on along the minus strand of NC_049256.1, from coordinate 6,395,153 downwards.
GAGAGAGAGAGAGGCAGAGACACAGGCAGAGGGAGAAGCAGGCTCCATGCAGGGAGCCCGACGTGGGATTCGATCCCGGGTCTCCAGGATCGCGCCCTGGGCCAAAGGCAGGTGCCAAACCACTGCGCCACCCAGGGATCCCAAGATTGGAGAAATTAAGTAATCTTCTCGAGGCTACATGGCTAGGTAAGCAGTGAAACCAAACTGACAAATTAAGCTTGGTTTGGGGTGCCGGGATGGCGTAGTTGGTTAAGTGTCTGCCTTTGGCTCGGGTCATGATCCCGGGGTCTTGGGATGGAGCCCTACATCGGGCTCCCTATTCTGTGGGGAGCCTGCTCCTCCCTCTTCCTCTGCTCCTCCCCACAACTCATGCTCTCTCACACTCTCTCTCTCAAATAAAAAACTAAAATATTTTAAAAAAAAGCTTGATTTCATAGCTGGAGATTTTACACATGAAGACATAGTATCTCTTGCAAACTCCCTTATTCCTGTGTGATTACCAAAATGAGATTGGGAAGATGAAAAGGAATTGTTTCAGCCATCCATCCTAAGGTTACAAATCAGCCCTACAACTTAATGGCTTACCACGACAATCTATTATTTCTCATGACTCTGCTGGTTGACCAGGAGGCCCTCTGTTTTACCTGATGATGGGTTGGCTGGACAGTCCAAAATGGCTTCTTTTGCATGGGCCCCCCTGTGTGGCTGCTTGGGATTTCTCACAGCATGGTTGACTGGGCTCTACGAAGGAACACTCCAAGAGGACAAGCCCGGTTTTGAGAGTGTGTATTAAGGTCCACTTTTAACATACTTGCTAATGGCCCATTGGCCAAAGTTAGTCTCATGGCCAAGCCCGGAGTCAGTGTGGGAGACTATACAAGGACATGAGTCTTAGAAGGTGTGGTTCACTGGGGGCCAAGGTAACAGTAACAGACATTATGTGGTAATATTTTATTTACCTGAGAAGCATCCATCTCTTCCTCTCAGGCTCATAGCAAAGACACCAGTTAGAGTTTCAAATTACACATATAGCTGTTGGCCTATAAACCTTGCAATTTTGAGTGGCGGTGTTCAGGTTGCTAAATAAATCAATAATTGGCAAGTTCGGGCAGCCCTGGTGGCCCAGCGGTTTAACGCTGCCTTCAGCCTTGGGTGTGATCCTGGAGACCAGGGATCGAGTCCCATGTCAGCCTCCCTGCATGGAGCCTGCTTCCCCCTCTGCCTGTGTCTCTGCCTCTCTCTCACTGTGTGCCTGTCATGAATAAATAAATAAAATCTTAAAAAAAAAACTGGCAAGTTCATTTATTAATTTAATATTCTCTGTTTCCAAGGAGAGTTAGCTTGTCAACACACTCATTATTTGGTTTAATAGTCACAAAACCCCAGTTCTATTATGATCTCTACTTTACAGATGAGAAGTGGAAGTAACTTGGCCCAGGTCACATGCCTGGTTCTCAGCGGACCTAGTTTTGAGGAGTTATTGGACTCCAAAGCCATGCTCCTTCCTCCTTCCCAATCCATCTCTGGTGCTGAACAGAAATTTGGGGATCTAAGGAGTAAGCAACACAGGACACTTTTGTAAGGTTTGTAAGGAAGGGTGAAGTTGTTTTTGTTTTGTTTTGTTTGTTTGTTTTGTTTTTAATTTTTTTAAAGATTTTATTTATTTATTCATGAGAGATAGAGAGAGAGAGACCAAGGCAGAGGGAGAAGCAGGCTCCATGCAGGGAGCCCGACACCGGACTAGATCCCAGGTCTCCAGGATCACGCCCCAAGCCGAAGTTGGCGCCAAACCACTGAGCCGCTGGGGCTGCCCATAGTTTGGTTTTTAAGTAAGTTCTACATCTAACACAGGGCTTGAACTCACAATCCTGAGATCAAGTTGCCTGCTCTACCTACTGAGCCAGCCAGGCACCCTGCGTGAGTTTTTAAAAGCAATTGCAATCAAGTGGAAGAAGAAGCTCACAGGAGCAAAAGCAGGGAGCTTTTGGTTCATTTTGTGCTGCTGTGTTAAACTAGTAGGCCTGGTCTTTCTCTCTCTCTTTTTAAAATTTTATTTATTTTAGAGAGAGAGAGAACAGTGGGAGGGGCAGAGGGAGAAGGAGAGAATCTCAAGCAGATTCTGTGCTGAGCATGGAGCCCGACACTGGGCTCGATCCCACAACGCTGAGCTGAAACCAAGAGTTGAATGCTTAACTGAATGAGCCACACAGGCACCCCTAGTGGGCCTGGTCTTAAATTTTCATCGTCTCTAACACTTAAAAAAAAAGTTATGTTGAAGTATACATAAGATGAGATTTACCATCTTAACCATATTGAAGTTTAAAGTTCAGCGGCATGGACTACACTCATTGTGTGACCGTCACTATCATCCATCTCCAGAAAAGAAGAAATTTTGAAACTGTATTTGGAAGGGAAGTGCTGGGTACCTGGCCTTTATTTATTTATTTTAACGACTTTATGTGTTTATTCATGAGAGACACACACACACAGAGAGAGAAAGAGAGACCTGCAGAGGGAGAAGCAGGCTCCCTGCACAAAGCCCAACATGGGACTCGATCCCAGGACCCCAGGATCACGCCCTGAGCCCAAGGCAGATGCTCAACCGCTGAGCCACCAAGGCGTCCTGGGTACATGGCTTTTATCAAGGCACGTTGGGCTGGTCAGGACTGGGCACCTCGAGGTCCCATCAGGTCACCTTTGGAAGTTTTCCTAAAGTTAGAGGGGCCACTTGGGGTACACGGTCACTGAAACGGAAGCCACGATCGGTATCATCGGGAGGTGTTTGGAGGGAACTTGCTGTTATGGGCTGAGTTATGTCTCCAAAAATTCATATGCTGAAGTCCTAAACCACAACCACTCCACATCAGAAGGCAAATGTATTTAGAAATGAGACCTTTAAAGAAGTGAATAAGGTAAAATGAAATCATATAGATGGGTGCTAAGCCAATATAACTGGTGTTTTTGTTGAAAAAGGAAATTAGGACACAGACACAGAGGGAAGACCATGTGAAGTCACAGGAGAAGGTGGCAACTGCAAGGCCAGGAGAGAGGCCTCAGAGGAAACCAACCCTGCTGACAACCTTGATCTGAGACTTCCAGCCTCCAGAACCGTGACTGAATGAGTTTCTGCTGTTTAAACCACCCAGTCTGGGGTATTTGTCATTGTGGGCCTGTCAGACCAACTCAGTGGTGAGGGCCCAAACGTTTGGGGCCCAGAAAGCTGTGGGGCCTCAGTTCTGAAAGGGGCCAAGGGAGGGAAGCTCCTGGTGGTCACAAGCAGTAGTGTCAGGAAAAGAGAGGCTGATTGCTAAATGTCCCCGCCACGGGGTGCAGGTGCTTTCAGTCAGAGTGTCGCCATGTGCTTTCAGAAGCTCCGCACACACCTGGCGGGCCTTGGGTTGGGAACTGCTGTCCCACTGACAAGACGGAGCCGTGGCCGTCAGCACTGATTCTACACGTTGGGCAGCGGCCCCCTCAGGGTTTTCGTTTGTTTGCTTTTTGGATAACCTTTAAATTGTGACAAAAAACGGGTACAGGCATACCTCGGAGACGTTGTGGGTTCTGTTCCAGACAATAAAGTGGACAGCGGTAAAGCAAGTGAAATGAATTTTTTGGTTTCTCAGTGCATGTAAAAGTCATGTTCATACTGGAGTCTATTAAGTCTGTGATAGCATTATGTTAAGAAAAAAACAAAAAACCAAAAACCCGTGTACAGGGTACCTGGGTGGCTCAGTCGGTTAGGAGTCTGGTTCTTGGTTTCAGCTCAGGTAGCAATCTCAGGGTCACGAGATCAAGCCCCAGGTCAGCCTGCATGCTCAGCACAGAATCTGCTTCTCCCTCTCCCACTGCTCCTCCCCCAGCTCTCTCTTTCTCTCTTAAATAAATAAATAAATAAATAAATAAATAAATAAATAAATAAAATATTTTTTTTAAAGTACATTAAAAAAGACTTCATTAAAAAGACTTTACAGCCAAAAAAAAAAAAAAATGCTAACCATCATGTGACCTTTTAGTGAATAATCTTCTTGCTGGTGGAGGATCTTGTGTCCATGTGGACGGCTGCTGCCTGGTCAGGGTCATGGTTGCTGAAGGTGGGGTGACTACGGCGATTCCTTAAAATAAGAAACGAAGAAGTCGGCGACACCTACTGACTCTTCCTTTCAGGAACAATTTCTCTGTAGCTTCTGATGCTGTTTGATAGTGTTTTACCCACAGTGGAACTTCTTTCAAAATAGAGTCCATCCTCTCCCTCTGCTGGATCAGCTGAGTTATATCATATTCTAAACCCTCTGATGTCATCTCAACAGTCTTGATGGCATCTTCCCCAAGAGTAGGAAAGAAAGGAAACCACTTTCTTGGCTCATCCCTAAGAAGCGACTCTTCATCCCTTCAGGTTTATCATGAGATGGCAGCAGTTCAGTCCCGTCTTCAGGCTGCATTTTGAACTCTAGTCCTCCTGCTGTTTCCACCACATCTGCAGTTCCTTCCTCCGCTGGAATCCTGACGCCCTCAAAGCCATCCATGGGGGTGGGAATCAACTTCTTCCAAACCCCTGTTCATGTTCATATTTTTACCTCTTCCCCTGAATCCGGAATGTTCTGAATGGCATATCGCATGGTGAAGCCTTTCCAGAAGGTTTTCAATTGACTTGGTCCAGCTCCATCAGGGCCATCACTACCTTTGGCAGCTACAGCCTCATGAAATGTTTTTCTTAAATAATAAGACTTGAAAGTTGAAATGACTCCTTGATCCATGGGCCACAGAACGGATGTTGTGTTAGCGGGCCTGAACACAACATTCATCTCTTTGCACATCCCCGTCAGAACTTCAGGATGAACAGGTGCGTTGTCAACAAGCAGGGATATTTTGAAAGGAATCTTTTCTTCTGAGCAGTAGGTCTCCACAGTGCGCTTAAAATATTCAGTGAGTCAATAGATGCGCCGTCATCCCAGCTCTGCTGTTCCATTTAGAGCACAGGCAGCAATGGTTTAGCAGAGTTCCGCAGGGCCCCGGGATTTTAGGAATGGCCAAGGACCACTGGCTTCCATCAGACCACTGGGTGCATTAGCCTCAGACAAGAGAGTCAGCTTGTCCTGTGCAGCTTTGAGGTCAGGCATTGACTTCTCCTCTGCAGCTATGAGCGTCTGAAATGGCATCGTCTTCCTATAAAAGCCTGTTTTGTCTACATGGAAAATCTGTTCTTGGGATCCCTGGGTGGCGCAGCGGTTTGGCGCCTGCCTTTGGCCCAGGGTGCGATCCTGGAGACCCGGGATTGAATCCCACATCGGGCTCCCAGTGCATGGAGCCTGCTTCTCCCTCTGCCTGTGTCTCTGCGCCTCTCTCTCTCTCTCTGTGACTATCATAAATAAATAAAAATTAAAAAAAAAAAAAAAGAAAATCTGTTCTTCAGTGCAGCCACCTTCAGTAATGACCTTAGCTGGATCTTCTGGATAGTTCGCTGCCGCTTCTACGTCAGCTGCTCCACCCTGCACGTTGATGTCATGGAGATGGTGTCTTGCCTTAAGCCTCATGAACCAACCTCCACTAGCTTCAGACCTTCCTTCCGTAGCTTCCTCCCCTCTCTCAGCCTTCACAGAATTGAAGAGAGTTGGGGCCTTGGTCTGGATTGGCCTTTGACCTCAGGGAATATCGTGGCTGGTTTGATCTTCTCTCCAGACCACTGAGACTTTCTCCATAACAGCATTAAGGCTGTTTTAGTTGCTTATCATTCAATGTGATCACTGGAGCAGCACTTTTCATTTCCTTCTAGAATTTTTCCTTTGTATTCACCACTTGGTTAACTGTTTAGGGTGAGAGGCCTAGCTTCTGGCCTTACTCAGCTTCTGACACGCCTTCCTCACTGAGCTTAACCGCTTCTAGCTTCTGATTTCACGTGCAAGACATGGGATTCCTCCTCTCACTTGAAAATCTAGAGGCTTTTTCAGGGTCATCAATTGGTCTGACATCAATATTGTTGTGTCTCAGAGCGGGGAGGCCCGAGGACGGGGAGGGGGTCGGAAACAACGGGCCGGTGGGGCAGTCAGGACACAAACACGTCTGTTAGGCTTGCTCATTATACGGCTGTGATTCACGGTGCCCCCAAATAGAGTAATCTCGAAAAAGTTTATAATATTGCAAGAATTACCAAAATGTGACACAGAGATGTGAAACGAGGAAATCCTGTTGAAAACAACGGTGCCAACAGTCTTGCTTGACCCAAACCTTGAATTTGTGAAAAACAAAACAAAATGAAAAACTGCAGTATCTGCAAAGCACAATCCAATGACGTGCAATAAAATGAGGTCTGGCTGTAACATCCAGTGGGCCGTCCTAACCATTTTTTTAAAGATTTTATTTATTTGAGAGCGAGGGAGAGAGAGGGAGTGAGCACGTGTATGAGCAGGGGAGAGGCAGAGGGAGAAGGAGAAGCAGGCTCCCTGCTGAGCAGGGAGCCCGATGCGGGCTCGGTCCCAGGACCCTGCGGTCATGACCTGAGCCGAAGACAGATGCCTAACCGACTGAGCCACCCAGGCGCCCCCAGCTGAGCCATTTGTAAGTGTACAGTTCAGTTAACATTAACTGTGTTCGCACTGTTGTGTGACAGATTTCCAGAAGTTTTTCTTGCACAACTGAAACTCTGCACCCATTGAGCCAGCGGCTCTTATTCACGCCTGCCCCTCAGACTTCAGAGGGAGGACCCGCTGACCTCAGATTCACCCAGCTGGCTCTAGGAGGCTGAGCACCTTGGATTCTTGGTCTCCACGTTGTGCAGACCCGCATGTACTACCCGAGGACTGAATTCTGACCGGGGCCTGCAGTCGGAGGAGATTAAATCGACGGAAGCCCTGGTGCAGGCCTTACCCGTCTCGTTCTCCCCGGGACCCAGCAGGTGGGCTCACGAATGGTGTCCCTCTCGGGCAAGTCTGTGCACCGAGCTTCTCTTTAGTTTTTATTCTCACAGCCGTGGTTCGAAGTCATTTGTCGTCACTCGGCGGGGGGGGGGGGGGGGGGGGGGCCTTTGTGCGCTGGGCCCCTCTGGTCTGACCATGAAGCCAGCGTCCGACTTTGGGGGGGGGTGTGCTGTGCTGAGACAGGGCCTTCAGCCTGGACGGAAGCAGGGCCCTAGAACAGCTGGCAGGCTGGCTCCCACGGGGGGCGGGGGTGGTGCAGCCCTCCCGGGGGGCAGGGGAGGACCGGAGCGGCCACCCCCTCCTGGATCCCATCCCTGATGGAAGATGCTCCCGGGCTGGGGCTCCTGGGAGTCCCTGGGAGCCAGGTGACCCAATTCCTGGCCTTTCTGGAAGGGGGCTTCCCCCAGCCCCCTGTGTCCGGGCGTCAACCGCCTCTGGCCAGTGTGGACCACCCGGATCCAGGCCCGGCTCCCCGCAGCTTCACCCTCGTCGAGTGTCTCCATGTGCAGGGCGGAGGGCGGGAGCCGCCTGAGCCCCCAGAATCCTCTCCAGAATCCTCCCAGGTAGACTCACGGGGAAGCTTCTTTCACAAGATGCTGTTTTCCAAAAGGAAGCACGATGCTGATTTTCGCCAGGACGGATATTTGCGGCGCTTCGGGCCGGGTGAGCGCCGTTGGTGAGCGCCGTTGGCTTGCACGCGGCCGGGAACCTGCCGGGCAGAGCGGGCCGGGCTCGGCTTGTCCTGACGCCCGGTTCCGGGGTGCCCGCTCCCGCCGCTGGGGAGACCCGGGGCCTCGGAGCCTGCAGGTGCAGCCACCGGCCTGCCTCGGGCATATTCCAGAAGGAAACGCGGATTTACGGGGCCTGAGTTCTGTGCACAAAACAAATGGACAGGACCGGTTGGGGCGCAGCTCGGGCATCTGTCGGGGCACCCGGCTCGCACCCCGACCCATTCCCTCGCACCCCGATCCACTCCCCCAGAGCCCCGGAGCCCCGGGCCACTGCGCACAAGGCAGGCGGGCAACTTGGCTGCGCCCGCAAAGCAGGGAATCTCAGCGCCCCCGACACCTGCTCCCCGCGCCCCGCTGGCCTCACCCCGCGGCCTGGGGTCGTGGGCACAGGCTGGGCCCCGAGCCCCGAGCCGCACGTTGCACGTTCTCCTGCCCGAGCCCGAGGCAGCCAGGGAGTAGTCGGCTGCAGTGTGTAAACCCATCCCATTTGGCAACTGCTGTCTTCATTCAGAATTTTCTGGAATTCCAGTGGCCAGCCTTGGCGGTTTTTTTTTTTTTTTTAAATCTTCAGACGTGCGAGGCACTTGGCCCCCTCCCTCGGATGCGGCCCCGAGGCAAGGGGACCCAGACACAGCAGGGCCAGCTGCAGGAGCCCCGTGTTCGGTGTTCGGTGGCTCCCTGGCGCCCGGCCGTCCTCCTTACACACCAGATGCCGTTTGTGACACAGCAAAGCACGGGGAAATGCGAGCAACACAAACGCGTGATAGGGGCCCAGTGAAGGGCAGTGGACCCGCTGCTGCTCTGAAAGGTCTTGCTGGTGTCCGAGCCCCCAAACCCCCCTCAGGCTTTGAGAAGGCCCGTACCAGCCCCTGGTAGACGCAGGCCCGGCGAGTCTCCTGCCTCATGCTTTTTTGTTTCAGATTTTATGATTGATTCCTGAGACACAGAGAGAGACAGAGACAGAGACAGAGACAGAGAGAGGCAGAGACCCAGGCAGATGGGGAAGCAGGCTCCACGCAGGGAGCCCGACGAGGGACTCGATCCCGGGACCCCGGGGTCACGCCCTGAGCCGAAGGCAGGCGCTCAACCCCTGAGCCCCCCGGGCGCCCCCAAATGCAACACCAGTGTAGTCACCATACCGGGTTCTATCGGTTTCGGATACACAGCAGAGTGACCTGACAACTCTATTCCGCCCTCAGACCTCAAAATAAGGGCAAGAATTTTTTTTTTTTTCATTTAGAACATACCTTGAGGCTAAGGACAAAATAATGTTCTCGTTCACAAAATCCAAGTTTCTGCTCTGTTAGCCTCTGCGCCAGTCCCCTGTGCTCTCGGCAGGGGACCAGCCTTCACGGGGGGGCGAGACCCCAATCTCGAGGGGGCAGGAGTCAAGGCCAGCCTGGGTGGGCCCCTCCTCGCAGAGGGTGTAGCCCAGGGGCTGGGGTGGGCCGGCCTGCCCCCCAGAGGCCTCGGCCTGTGCTCCCACGGCCCCCCCAGGGAGGGCTCCCCGGGGGTCCTGACCTGCGGTCCCTGCCCGCCCCCAGGGATGCTGCCCCGCAGCCGCCCCTGCCTGAGGCTCTCCTGGGCCTCCACCCCGATGCCCTCTGGCTCCTGCCCTGGCGCCCCCGGGCCCCTGCCCTGCCCCTCCCGGCATCCGGTGTCCCCAGCCCCCTTCCTGCCACCTGCCGGCAAGATGAGGTCGAGGTCGGGGGTGGGCCCATCCAGAGATGGGGACCCGGACACACCCAGGGGGAGGACCGCCTGAGATGGGGAGGGAGGAGAGGTGGCACCTGCACACGACGAGGACAGCGGCCTCCGGGGCACATTGGTCTGGCACTTCCAGCCTCCAGAGGTCCCTATGGAGCTGGTCCTGGTCCTGGTCCTACTCGCCCTCCCCTGGGCTCCCCACTCTGCAAGCCCCGGGGTGCTGGTGCCCGGATGTGCTGTCCTTTCCACCTGCATCCCCCGGCCTCCCCATCTCCCGCCACCTCCCACCTCCCCAGGCCCCCTACCCCCGCATCTCCCACCTCCCAGTGCCCCTCTACCCCCTCCCCCGCCCCCGCCCCCTCCCATCTCTGCCAGGCCACCTACCCCCCACCTTCCCCTACTCCCCCACCTCCCACCCCCCAACCTCCCGCCTCCCTGGGCCCCCGGGAAGCCCCCACCTCCCACCTCCCCTTACCTCTCCACCTCCCCCCACCCCCTCCCACTTCCTCCTACCCCCTTACCCCTCCCCCCCTCCTCGGGGGCCCCCCCACGCCACGTCCCCGGGGCCCCTCCCCCCACCACCTCCCAGCTGCTCCCTATACCCCGCCACCTCCCCCCTCCCCCTCCCCCGCTCCCTCCCGCCTCCCGGGCCCCCAGGGCGCCCCCACCCACCTGTGTCCCTGGCCTTTGCTCCGTGAGCGCCTCGCACCCGAGTGGCTGGAAACTCAGTGCACGGCCCTCCTCCCCTTCCTCCCCTCTTCCTTGACCCTCCTCCCCCTCCTCCCAGGCCCTCCTCCCCTCCTCCCCTCCTCCTTGGCCCTCCTCCCCCTCCTCCTGGGCCCTCCTCCCCCCACCCCCTCCTCCCTGGCCCCCCTACCCCTCCTCCTGGGCCCTCCTCCCCTCCTCCCCTCCTCCCCCTCCTCCTTGGCCCTTCTCCTCCCCCTCCCCCCTCCTCCCCGGCCCTCCTCCCCTCCTCCTTGGCCCTCCTCCCCCTCCTCCCCGGGGCTCGCGGTCCCCTCTGCAAACTAGAGGCTCCCCTTTCCTTCCAACCTAACCAAACAGGGTCCCTCTGCTTCACCCTCGGCGGCTGCGGTCCCTTAGGGGCTGAACCGGCAGGGGCCCGGGGCACCGAGGCCCTGAGCCCCCCGCGGTCCCGGGCACCCCGCCCCCGCCCCCCGGCCGCGCCCCTCCGCCCGCGCCCTCTCTAGCTGCCGCTCCTCTGAGATCTCCTCCAGGGGCGCCGGGGCGCAGGCCGTGACCCCGGGTCCCGGGATCGAGTCCTGCCTTGGGGTCCTGCGGGGAGCCTGCTCCTCCCCCTGCCCGGGTCTGCCTCTCTCTGTGTCTCTCATGAATAAATACATTTTCCTTTAAATCTCCTCCAGAAAAGGCACCGTGAGCTCCTAGGCGGGGTCTTGATGCTCCCTTGGCCACCGGGTGCCCCGCATCACTGTAACCGCCCTCTGCTCCTCCTCATCCCAGGCATGGAGCAGGGTGAGCCCAGGGCCTGCACCGTGTGTGGGGCACTGGCTAACCGCTTTAATTAATTAATGAATTTATTTATTTATTTATTTATTTATTTATTTATTTATTTAAAGGTTTTATTTATTCATTCATGAGAGACACAGAGAGAGGTAGAGACCCAGGCAGAGGGAGAAGCAGGCTTCATGCGGGGAACCCCATGTGGGACTCGATCCCGGGACCCCGGGGTCACGTCCTGAGCTGAAGGCAGATGCTCAAGCACTGAGCCACTCAGGTGCCCCTGGCTAACCGCTTTACGTGCTTGACCTCACTTCATCCTTCAACAACCCTGGGAGGGGGCTGCTTTCCGTAACCCCCAGCTCACAGATGAAGAAACTGAGGCACACGGAGTTGCAACAACCTGTCTGGGGTCATAGTCCACGGCTGGTATAGTTCACCACGTTCCTATCATCCCCTTGAATTGTGCTCTGTTTCCGTGGCTCCCTGCTCTGGAGAATAGGAACCACATCTGATTTATGGTGGGGTCCCTAAGGCTCAGCATGACTTCTGATAAGTAGTAGTTGCCATGTGGGACCGAGGAGAATAAAACAGACTGTCCCCCTGGGTCAACCGGCCCAGCAAAGGCCAGGTGCCTCAGGAGGCTTGGCTCGCGTTTGGCTCTTGCTGGGCCGAGGCTGGCTTTGGGGTAGGCCCAGTGCGCGCCCACGTGCGATCCGCGCTGGCTCTAAGAAAGGAACCCTCCCTCGCCAAAAATGACCTTTCCTGCCTTTTCAACCAAGTTTCGAATCTCTGCAACTGAACAAAGACCTTCAATCTGTAAGTATAAGCAGAGATTCCAAAGAAAATACAGCCAGTCAGTTTTTGGTTTGGCATTTCCCAATTTTACCTGTTGTTCACTTTGTTGATATAGAGACTAACCCTTCCCCCTTATCCATTAAATCCAGAATCCATAATGCTCTTTTTTTTTTTTTATAGTCACAACAAATGTATGCGTAAGTATAGTTAGCACGTGGCCACCAGTCTACTAAAAGCTTTCCAGCTTTTTGTTATTTTATGTGGGGCATGAAGGTCAAGTGAGGATGATAATTAGAAGGTTTGTTTTAAAGAAAACAGAATGCTTCTTTATCAGTAGGAGCTTTATAAAATAAACTTAAAAATGGAAGTGTAATATACACAGAGAAAATCCACCAATCCTGAGAATATAGCCCAGTGAATTATCACAAAGTGAAAGCATCTGGACCACTGGCCCCCAGATCGGGAGACAGAGTATTACCAGAGTCACCTTCCCCCACAAACACCCCCTCGTAGCACTAGGGTAATGGGTGTAGTGATCTGTTATGCCGTAGGTTAGTTTTACCTGCTTTTGAACTTCATATCTATGGACTCCTATAGGACGCATCTTCTGCCTCTGGCTTCTTTTGCTCATCATCACGTGGGTGGGATTCATCAAGTATACACAGAAGCCACATACTAATCCGTTTTCACTTCTCTAAGCATTCCTTTTATGGACGTACTGCCACGTGCCTGTCCGTCCTCCTGGTGCTGGACATTTGGTGCTATTATGAATATTGCTGCTGTAAACGTTCTAGTGCCCCTCACCGGTGACAATATGCACGCATTTCTTTGGAGTCTATGCCTAGGAGTGGAATTTCTGGATAACAGGGTATGCTCAGCTTTACTGGATACTCCTAAAGAGTGTCCCAAGGTGGTTGTGCTCTTTTATACTTCCCCTGCGGAATGAGTGGGAACGAGTGGGAATGAGTGGATGACGCCGTGGTTACTCTACATTCTGCCTGGCCCTGGGGATTAACAGTCTTCAATGTCAGCCATTCTGGTAGGTGTGTGCTGGTTTCTTACTGTGGGTTAAGTTTGTCATATAGCTTATGAGGTTGAATATGTGTTTTTTGTTTATTCATGAGAGACACAGAGAGGCAGAGACACAGGCAGAGGGAGAAACAGGCTCCATGCAGGGAGCCCGACGCAGGACTCGATCCCAGGACCCCAGGATCATGACCTGAAGTAGATGCTCAACCACTGAGCCACCCAGGTGCCCCAGATGAATAATTTTTATATGCGTTTTGAACATTCAGATACCCGTCCTTCCCTTTTTGGTGATGCATCTGTTCATTTAATTAATTAGATTACTTTTTATTTTTATTTTTTTAAAGATTTATTTATATATTTATTCATGATAGACATAGAGAGAGAGAGAGAGAGAGAGAGAGAGAGGCAGAGACACAGGAGGAGGGAGAAGCAGGCTCTATGCCGGGAGCCCAACATGGGACTCGATCCCGGATCTCCAGGATCGCGCCCTGGGCCAAAGGCAGGCGCTAAACCACTGAGCCACCCAGGGATCCCTAGATTACTTTTTATTATGGTGACATATATATAGTATTTAGCTTTTTTCAATATCCAATCCCATGGTATCAGTACATTCACGTTGTCATGCAGTCACCACCATCCACTTCTAGGTTGCTCATCTCTGAAGTTTTTTTTTCAATCGGGTTATCAGCCTTTTTCTTCTTAATTTGTAGGACCTCGTTACATTTTCTGGACGTGAGTACTGTGTCTGTTACATATATTATGAATATATTGCTCCATCTATGACCCTTTCACTCTCTTATTTTACAACTAAAAAGCATAGAAAAAATGAAAATGCAAAGGCAACCTATGGAATGGGAGTAAATATTTAAAAACCACACATCTAGTAAGAGGTTAAGATCCAAAATAGATAAGGAGCTCATGTACCTCAATAGCAAATGATAATAATAATAACACAATAATAATAATCCAACTTGAACATGACCGAAGGGCCTGAATAGACATTTTTTTTTTTCCAAAGAAGACATCCAAATGGCAAAAGGGACGTGAAAAAGTTCTCAATATCACTCATCATCAGGAACCAAATCCAGGCCACAACGAGATGGCACGTCACACTTGTTAAAATGGCTATGATCAAAAAGACAAGCGAGAACAAGTGGTGGTGAGGATGTGGAGAAGAGGGGACCTTTGTGCACTGTTGGTAGGGATGTAAATTGGTGCAGCCACTGGGGAAAACTGTATGTAGATTATTTAAAAAATTAAATATAGAACTACCCTCTGATCCGGCCATTCTACTGCTGAGTGTATTTCTGAAGGAGATAAAATCACTCTCTGACTGTGCTCTCTGCGCCCCATGTTGGTCACGGCATCGCCTACAAGAGCTAAGACACAGAGACAATCTAAGTGTCCGTCAATGGATGAATGGATAAAACGGGTATAGGTCTATGCATCTATATGGAAAGGAATATATATGAATATCTGATATGTCTGTAATATATATATGAAATCATATGAATATTATTTAGCCATAAAATAGAAGGAAATCCTGCCATTTGTGACCGTGGGATGACCCCGGAGGGCATTGTTCTAAGTGAGGTAAGTCAGAGAAAGTCAGATGCTGTATGTCCTCACTCATATGCCCCCCCCCCGCCCCAGTTGAACTCACATCAACAGGTTGGAGATTGCTGGAGGTTGGGGGGGTGGGTGGAAAATGGGTGCGGGGAGTCAAAAGCTAGAAGCCTCCAGTTACAAGTAATGTGTAGCCTGGTGAGTAGAGTCACTGCTGTCATCGTGCAAATTGGCAGTTGCTGAAAGAGTAAATCCTGAAAGTTCTCATCACAAGAAAACAACTCGCAACCATGTGAGGGGACGGATGTCAACTCAACTTCCTGTGGTGCTCATCTCACAGGACGTGCATGCGTCAGGTCCTTGTGCTGTAGGCCTCGACTTACACGGCGTTATAGGTCAAAACCGGGGAGAAAGGGATTCTTCGTTTTTACTATGGTCTGAGGTACCCATCCCTCCAGGGAGAGGAGCTGAGGATGTGTGTGTGCGCGTGTGCGTGTGTGTGTGTGTGTGTGTTCTGTTGAAGGAAATCCTTACCTGCCTCCTAGGGAGCTTTTAGAATCCACCCATCAATGCAGGGCACACATTTAAGGGGTGCAGGTGTCCAGGAGGCGCCCCAGCCTTTCGTGCGTCTGTTTCCCTCACTGTCTGGGAATGGAGAACTTTAAACACACAATAAAAATTTCACCTACAAAAACCACCTATTTGCCTGGTGGGCTCCGATCGGGTATTACAAGGAGTTAGAGAACCATGAATTTGTGACAAAGAACAAGTCAGGGGCTGCTTGGGGAGAGGGAGCGTGGGGAGGGGGTGGGGGCGGGAAGCTGGGGTGGTGGATGTTCACTCTTTTTTATTAGTAAAAAAAGAAAGATTTTATCTATTTAGGAGAGACACAGAGAGAGAGGCAGAGACCCAGGCAGAGGGAGAAGCAGGCTCCTGCGGGGAACCCCATGTGGGACTCGATCCCAGGACCCTGGGGTCACGACCTGAGCCCAAGGCAGCCACTCAACCTCTGAGCTCCCCGGGCGCCCCAGATGTTCACCGTCTTGATTATGGTGATGACGTCACGGGCGTACACATACATCAAAATGGAGCAAGTTGCACCCCTTAAATAGGTGCCCTTCATTGCACGCCACTTGGCCCTCAGTCTCCCAACACGCACACAGGCGCACGTTTGCACACACACGTGTGCACACAGCTCGCTTGCAGTGAAGTGTTTCAAGAGCTGCTTCAACCACTCGACCAGGAGCATCGGTCTCCCCAGAGCCACCTGCTCTGCGGGAGCCGTGGTCCTTCCGTGTCCTGGTCACCGGGAGGCCCAGACACCGGATGCCACGTGGGCCGGCAGAGGGGAGGCCTGGCCGGAGTCCTGGGTGGGGGTTCACTCCTACCCTGTCCCCGTCCCCGTCCCCGTCCCGCTACCACAACACGCGGTGGCCGGAGCTTTCGACTTGAAGCTCAGGGTCCCTGCCTGTCCTTCGCTGGGTCAGGGGACGAGGCCCAGCTGAGCGTCTCCCAGGCGAGCTGCGCACCGAGCTGCTGTGACAGCCGCCGTCTGCAGGGACCAAGAGTCACAGGCCACTCTGTTCTCTCCCAACCTGTTTTTGTAACAGCTCTCACCGCGGGGGCCTTTGAGCTCCAGCCGCTCGGCTTTCCGGGGATAAAGGGCGGAAGCAGGCCCAGTGGTGACTGTCGCGGGGACGGCGCGACGGGCAGGCCCTTCCAGCCACGTATGAGCCTGGGGACTGTTTCCCTCATTAAAATGGTGCTGCTGGTGCTGCTGCTGGTCCAGGGGGCGGTGCCGTGCGGGTGGCGGAGGCTCCACCTGCCACCAGGGATGCGCAGCCTTCTCTGGGGGCCCCGGCCCGTGCACCCCGCTGGGCTGGCCCCTCCGGTGAGCAACGGCTGCTGGGGCCGCCGGCCTCGCCCCGTGGCCAGGGCTCGCAGGCCGGAGCGCCCGAGCCCACCAGGGCCTGGTCAGCGCCGGCTCCACAGTAGGAGGAAGAGCCGCCTTGCTGAGCCCCAGAGCAAAGCGTCCCGAAGGCTCCCACTCAGCAGCCCCCAAACGCCCAGCAGTGGACCGAGGGCGACCGTGGCCTGGGGAATGAATCGTCTGCTTCCTAGTGAAATCTAGAGAGTTCACATCGGCCTTGAAGGGCTGCACCTTGAACACAGGGGCGTTAGCCCAGCGAACCAGAGGTGACACCAAGGAAACCCCCATCGGAGCCGAGATCTCAATGGGGAAACCAGGGGGACAAGGCCTATGTTTGTCCGGCTGAGCGCATCAGTGCTCGAACACTCGGGCAAGGCCTCCTGGGAGAATCTGGATTATGATTCCCGGGATAGAGACCAGGGGTATTGCACCAACTGGTGTATTTTATAGAAATCAGTTCTGGGGCAGCCCCGGTGGCTCAGCGGTTTAGGGCCACCTTCAGCCCAGGGCCTGATCCTGGGGACCCAGGATCGAGTCCCATGTTGGGCTCCCTGCATGGAGCCTGCTTCTCCCTCTGCCTGTGTCTCTGCCTCTCTCTCTCTCTTTCTCTCTCTCTCTGTGTCTCTCATGAATAAATGAATAAAATCTTAAAAAAAATAAATCATTTCTGTAAACATGCTTGTAAAAATCAAAACATCACACCAATTTAGTTGAAAAGTAAACTGGCCCTTGCGGTGACTGGTGAGAGCCAAATCAAAGTCTGGCGCACTTTCTGCGCATGTGTATCTGTCTCTCACCACCCAAAGGTATTTGCTTCCTGATTTGGGCAATGAAAGGCAGACCCCGAGCTTGAGTCAGGAGGGACAGCTCATATTCCAAGTGAATTTGTTTCCTTAGTTTTTTTGTTTTGTTTTGTTTTGTTTTCTTAGCTTAAGACAGTGAAGAGCAAGAGTTTACATAACAAAGAATGTATCCAAAAAGTCATCTGACTTTAGTGGGGGCGCCTAGCTGGCTCAGCCAGTAGAGCATGTGACTCTCAGTCTCAGGGTCATGAGTTCAAGCCCCATGTTGGGTGTAGAACTTACTTTAAAAAAAAAACCCGACAAAACTGAACCATAAAATTCAAGTGTAAAAAATAAAAGTCATCTGACCTTATTTGACTCTTAAGCTCGACAGTGGAAGTTTGGATAGCAACGATTCCTATAATAACATACGTGTCACAAGTATACAAATTGCTTCTAAAGTTCAAGAGGCCATAAATGTCACATTTACATATATTTCTAGATATATTTCTAGACAAAATCAAGTCTGCTTTTTAGTTGCTCATGAGAAATGAGAAAATGGGAAAGTTCAAGGGCTCACAGCTCTTTCTCCCTTCCTTGGGTTATGTATTCCAGGACCCAAGGGTCCACAGAGCTCAGGGGACAATGAGGCAGAGAAAGTGAGGTTTTTTTTTTTTTTTATGATTTTATTTTTTGTGTAATCTCTACACTTAACATGAGGCTCGACCTCACAACCAAGAGTCACATGCTCCGCTGACTGAGCCAGCCAGGCGCCCTGAGATAGTTGTTCTTGGGTGTAGTTCGGTTGCTGTCAAACACTGCCCCAACATTTACTATGGAATGACCTTATTTTTTTTTTTTAAGATTTTATTTATTAGTTCATGAGAGACACAGGGAGAGAGAGAGAGGCAGAGACACAGGCAGAGGGAGAAGCAGGCTCCGTGCGGGGAGCCCAAAGTGGGACTCAATCCCAGGACCCCAGGATCAGGCCACTGAGCCACTCGGGCTGCCTTACGGGATGGCCTTAGAGAAATTATATAACCTTCCTAAAACTCATCTGAAAAATGGAGTATGTTATAATTCTAATACAATTAGAAATCATTAATAATTACCACTCTAAGAGATTAATATCATATGAATATTTACTACTACATCATCATCAATATCATATTCATTTTAAGAGTTGCACACAATTCCACTGTATGAGCATAAAACCACTTATGCATCCAGTCCCTCATAAAAGGATATTTAAATGCAAACAATAAACAGGATGTTAAAATGAAAATTTTATCTAAGACCTACTACCTATCCTATGTATCTTTATATTTATATTTCTTATCTATTTATTGATCAAATACCAAAGTAAGCTGTGAGACTGGTCACCCCGAGTGTACTCATTATCTTCCACTGCATAACAAATTGCTCTAAAACTTAGTGTCTTAAAATATCAGCGTTTATCATCTCATAGTTTCCGGAACACAGATCCAGGTATGGCTGAGCTGGATCCTGTGGCTAGCGGTCCCTAACTGGCTGCCGTTGGCCAGGCTGCATTCGTCTCACAGCTGGACTGGGTGGGGCAGGATTCCTGATTCCTTCCAAGCTCAATCATGTGGGCACTGGCAGGATTTACTCCTCTTGGGTTGTTAGCCTGAGGGCCTCAGCTCCTCACTGGCCGTTGGTGGAAATCGCCCTCAGTTTCTTGGCCTCTCCTGATGCACCCCACAACATGGCAGCTGGCTTCTCCGGAGTGAACAAGATGAGGCAGAAAGAGAACAAGTGTGTGCAAGATGGAAGTCCCCATCTTTCACAGCCAGATTTCAGAACTGACACCCCATCGCATTTTCCATAATCTATTTGTTAAAAACAAGGCATTTGGTCCATCCCACACAGAAGAGGAAGGGATTACACAAGAGTGTGAGTGTTGGGAGTTGGGATCATGGGGACCCGATTTAGAAACTGCCTACCAAACCCACACTCAGGAACTTGCAAAGATAAAATAACTTCAAATCAGGTACATGTTTGTTAAATTCCACACCCTCATTGAAAATGTAAGAGGGTCAGATCCTATCATTTACGGAGTAGGGTCAAAATCTCCCATAATGATGTTGTGCTTGTCACTTTTTTTGTAGTAGAGCTGTCAATTTTTGCTTTATATATTTTGGGGATAAGTTAAGTAGGGCACAGAAATTCAGTGTTTCATCTTTCAGTAGTGCTCAGTCTGCTGTCATTATAAAATAATGCTTTTTTCTAACATGCTTTTTGCTTTAAGTTTTTGACAATATGGTTATAGCAGGGTTTTGTTGTTGTTTGGTGTCTGCACAATATATATTTTCTACCTCTTTATTTTGAGCTTTTCAGTTTTTGACTTTTTTTTTTTTTGGTAACTATCATATACGTGTTTCCAGATATTTCATACATTCAGTCCCCTTCATTTAATTTTTTATATTAATATTTTGATATTAATACCATGTCAGCTGTGTTTATTATTCATCCTTTTTCATTCCTTTCTTGTTTATTTTGGATCAATTAAGTATTTTCCCCATTTTCTCCCTATGTTAGTTTAGAGGATATAATAACTTTAAAAAATTTTGAGATAAAATTCAAATACCATAAAAGTAACCATTTTAATGGCAGTCAATGGTTTTTAGTAGTGTTCACAAGGTTGTGCAAACATCACCACTAATTCCAGAACATTTTCACCAACCCAAAAGAAAACCCTGTACTTGTTAGCAGTTCACTTCCTATTTTGTCTCCCTTCCCCCACTTCCAGTTCCCTGGAAACCACTAATCTACTTACCGTTTCTATGGATTTGTCTATTCTGGACATTTCATATAAACGGAATCATACAATATGTGGCCTTTTGTTTCTGGCTTCTTTCTTCAACTTAGCATAATGTTTTCAAGGTTCAATCCCATTGTAGCATTTATCAATATTTACGTCCTTTTTACTGCCAGATAACAGTTCATTATTTGGATATACCATATTTTGTTTATTCGTTCACTAGTTGATAAACATTGGGGTTGTTTCCACTTTTTGACTATTATGAATAATGATGTTATGGACATTTAGGTACAGTATTTGGTTGAGAACTCGTTTTCAGTTCTCTTGAGTATATAACCAGGAGTCCATTTATTTGCAGAGTTCACAGTAACTCTATGTTACAGCCAAGTTGTTTAGCATGGTGGCTGCACCAATTTGCATTCCTACTAGCTATGTAATAAGATTCCAGTTTTTCCATATATTCATTGGTATTTGTTATTTTCCATTACAGCCATCCTGGTGTTGTAAAGTGCTATCTTCATGGTAGTTTTGATTTTTCTTTCCATAATGATTAATGATATTGAACATCTTTTCATGTATTTATTGATCACGTATATCTTTGGTGGAATGTCTATTCAGATCCTTTTATTATTTTTTTTAAATGAGTTGTCTTTTTATTGTTGAGTTGCAAGATTTTTTGTATGAAGATTTTTGTATATTTTCTGGACACTAGACCCTTATCACACATATACTTTGCAAATACTTTCTCCATTTTATGAGTTGCCTTTTCACTTTCTTGGTAGTGTTCTTTGAAGTACAAAAGTTTATTTTTAAAATTTTTTTTGAAGTACAAAAGTTTAAAAAATCTTTTAAAATTAAATCTAATTTATTGCTTTTCTTTGGTTTCCCTGTGCTTTTAATGTCATATCTAAAAAAATTATTGCCAAATTCAAGATCATGAAGTTACACCTTTGTTTTCTCCTAAGTTTTATACTTGTAGTTCCTACATTTAAAGTTTGATCCATTTTGAGTTAATTTTTGTATATGGTGAGTTCAACTTGATTCTTTGGCATGTGGATATCCAATTATCCCAGAATCATTTGTTGAAAAACACTATTCTCTTCCCATTGAATGGTCTTGGTGCCCTCGTTGAAATTCAATTGATTACAGATGTATGGGTTTATTTAGGACTCTCAATTCTATTTCATTATCTTTATGTGTTTCCTTAGGCTGGTACCACACTGTCTTGATTACTGTAGCTTTGTAGGAAGTTTTGAAATTGGGAAGTGTGAGCCCTCCAACTTTGTCTTCACTTTCAAGACTGAGTGAGTTGGCTATTCTGGGTCCCTTGCATTTCTATGCATGAATTCTATGAATTTTAGGACTAGCTTGTCCATTTCTGCAAAAAAGGAGGTTGGAATTTTTACAGGGGTATCAGTGAATCTGCATGTAGGTAAGTATAGTTTCTCCATTTTAACAAGGTACGTCTTCCCATTCATGAATGTTTTCCTATTTATTTAGGTCTTCTTTAATTTCTTTCAGCAGTGTTTTGTAGTTTCCAGTGCACAAGTCTTGCATTTCTTTGGTTAACTTATTCTTAAGTATTTTATTGCTTTTGATTCTATTGTAAATGAAATTATTTTCAGATTTATTGCTAGTGTATAGAAATACAACTGATTTTTGTCTATTTATCTTGTATCCTGCAACCTAACTGACCTTATTAGTTGTAATAGGTTTTTTCAGTGGATTACTTAGTGTTTTCTACATATAAGATCATGTTACATGCAAATGATAATTTTACTCCTTCTTCTACCACCTAGATGTCTTTCATTTCTTTTTCTTGTCTAATCGTTCTGGCTAGAACTTTCAGTACAATGTCAAATAGAAGTGGCAAAGGCAAACATCTTTGTCTTGTTCCTGATTTTAAGGTGAAAGCTTTCAATTGCACCATTAAATATGATAACTGTTTTTTATGTTTTTTTTTTTTTTTCCGTTTTAAAGGTTTTATTTTATTCAAGAGAGACACAGAGAGAGAGGCAGAGACACAGGCAGAGGGAGAAGCAGGCACCATGCAGGGAGTCTGATGTGGGACTCGATCCTGGGTCTCCAGGATCACACCCTGGGCTGAAGGCAGCACTAAACCGCTGAGCCACCCGGGCTGCCCTATTTATGTCCTTTATCAAGTTGAGGAAATTCCCTTCTGTTAAGTTGGTTTTTATTGTGATGGTTGTTGGATTTTTAATTTCCTGCATTTTTTGAGATGATCATGTAATTTTATTCTTTATCAATATATATTTTTATTATGTTGACCCAACTTTGCATTCCTGGGATAAGTCCCACTTGGTCATGGTGTATAATTTTTATATGGAGCCAGATTATTTTGTTGAGGACTTTTGTATTTGTATTATAAGGGATATTGATCTTTAGTTTTCTTGTGATATCTTTGTGTGGTTTTGGTATTAGAATTGACCACACAGAATAAGTAGTGTTCCTTCCTATTCTATTTTTTGCAAACATTTGTGAAGGACTGGTATTGATTACTTTTTAAGCATTTGATAGAATTAATGAATGAAGCCTTCTATTCTTGGACTTTTCATGGTGGGAAGCTTTTTGATTACTGAATCATTCTTTTTGTTATAGGTGTGTATGCAGGTTTTCTATTTAAGTCAGTTTCAGTAGTTTTCATCTTTCTAGGAATTAATTCATCTCATGTAGTTTACCTAATTTGTTGACATACAATTGTTCACGGTATTCTTAGAATTCTTATTTTATTTTTTAAAATTTTTATTTATTTATGATAGAGAGAGAGAGAGAGAGAGAGAGAGAGAGAGAGGCAGAGCCATAGGCAGAGGGAGAAGCAGGCTCCATGCACCGGGAGCCCGACGTGGGATTCGATCCCGGGTCTCCAGGATCACGCCCTGGGCCAAAGGCAGGCGCCAAACTGCTGCGCTACCCAGGGATCCCCTTAGAATTCTTTTTATTTCTAAAGTGTTGGAAGTACTGTCCCTCTTTTACTCCTGGTTTAGTAATTTGGATATTCTCTCTTTAAGCTTTTCAAAGAACTTTCCTTTTTTAAAAAATCGTTTTTTATATTTTCCACTTCATTTATATCTGCTCTAATCATTTTTATTTCCTTCATTCTGCTTGCTGTAGGTTCGGTTTGCTCTTCTTTCTCTAGTTTCTTAAGGTAGATATTAGGTTATTGATTTGGTATCTACTTTTCTATTTTTAAAATATAGGTGTTTTGTTAAATGAATAATTTATTATGTTTTCTTACATCGTGTTTTCAATTTCATTCATCTCCAGATCTTTTCTAATTTCTTATAAAGTTTTTCTCTTTAAGAATGTTAGGTTTAATTTCCACATATTTTTCTATTTCCTAAATTTGTTATTGATATCTAACTCCAACCCACTGAAGGACACACTTTCCATGATTTGAATCCTTTTAAATTCATTGAGACTTGTTTTATTGCCTAACTCATGTTCTGTTCTGGAAAATGTTCCACGTGCCTTTGAGAAGAATATGTATTCTGCTGCTGGGTCGAGGGTTCTACAGATGTGTGTATTAGGTTTACATTTTTAAATTGAAGTACAATTGATGAATAGAATCTTATTATTTTCAGCTGTACATCATAGTGATTAAGTTTTTAAAAATTTATTCATGAGAGACACAGAGAGGCAGAAATATAGGCAGAGGAAGAAGCAGGCTCCCCATGGGGAGCCCGTTGTGGGACTCGATCCCAGAACTCTGGGATTACGCCCGGAGCTGAAGGCAGACGCTCAACCGCTGAGCCACCCAGGTGCCCCGTGATTCAGTATTTTTATACATTATGAAATGATCCCCACAATATGTCCTGTATAGATCTGTATGGTCTACACTGTTGTTGTTCAGGTGTTCTATTTCCCTGTAATCTTATGTCTAATTGTTTTATCCAGGTGATTATATACATAGTCTGTATGGATACTGATACAGATATACATCTACCAGTTTTAGAATACAATGTAAAATTAGAAGCTACGAATTACTGTTAAAACTAGTTAAGACGGAGATCCCTGGGTGGCTCAGCAGTTTAGCTGCCTTTGGCCCAGGGTGCTGTCCTGGAGTCCCAGGATCGAGTCCGTGTCGGGTTCCTGGCATGGAGCCTGCTTCTCCCTCTGCCTGTGTCTCTGCCTCTCTATCATAAACAAACAAACAAACAAATAAATAAATAAATAAATAATCTTTTTTTTTTTCTAAAGAACTAGTTAAGACTTTAGCTTTTATTTTTAAGAATGTTCTTATTAAACATCTTATTCGTTATCTAAGGACATAATATGGCTCTAAGATCATAAAGTTGGCTTTTAACTCAGGTTTTCTTTCTTACCAAAAGAGTCACTTTTAAACCAGTTTCAAAACCACTTCCAAGTGCCATTTTCAGAATCTCTTCAGAGACAGAGATTTCCAAGCGTCTTCAGTAATCAAAACACTTCAGGAATACTTTCTAGAGAACAGGGGGATGTTTCCTGGGATATAGTCCTTCCTGTGTTGCCAAGCATTGAGGATGTTTATTTCTAGATGCTAGTATTTAAGGTTTTGTGGACTGGTCCAGCTCCTCCAGATGTAGAAATAGTTTGTAAACCATTGAAACTCTCTAGGGAAGGCCAGCCTCCACTTGAGAAAGCCCTAAATCCCAAGCCACCAAGCAGCCTGAAATCAGCCACTCTGCCTCACTGTCCCACTTCCACCCACAGAATCAGGTCCATGAGATGCCATAGTGCATTGCGTTCTCCAGGCCACGTTCCTACCCATCACCACCCCCAGGCATGGACAGGTTAGGCTACCTGGGGTATTTGAGCATGGATCCCAGCTCAGGATCGGGATTTGTTTTCATATACAGCCAAGGCATTAAGAGTTTTCAAAGCTTTGTAGGTGATTCTAATGTGCAAGAGGTTGGATAACCACCACTCTATACTACCTGTAGCCAGTTTTTATCTCAATCTGAATTTGTCCAATAAAGGTGCTGAGGAAGGCAGGCAGGCAGACAGAAATGGACTGTGAAGAGCACTGGCTCCTCCTGGATGCCAGGCCGCTTACAGGCTGTCCAATGACGAGAAGGTCACCTGACACCTCTAGTCTGTCTCGTGTATAAATAGATGCACGCAATGTCACAGATCCTCTCCCACTCTCCAGTTCTGGGTTTTAGTCCAGGGCTAAGGCCTCTTGGAGGACTTTCACTTGCCTCGGGTCTCTTTTCCTAGGAAGGCCAGGGCTCCCCCTGGCATGTTGTGCAGGCCACGAGAGTGCACTCTAGGGCAGGAAAGGCATGGACTGGGCAAAGTTGGTTATGGGAGGATAGAAAGGTGAGTAACAGGCCACCAGATAGGCCAGTTAGATTTGGGGCAAGCAGAGGAGACTGAGCTTCCTGAGAGCAGTGACAGACCCAGCTGACATAGCTCCACATCCCCAGGCTCTCCCTCGAGGGTATGTTTGTATTTGGTAAGTGCCAATTTTCCTGCGACACACACAACTTCCTTCCTTTGGAGAATAACACTTGTTCAGACTAGTATAAGCGAATAATGTAGGAGTGGGTTGGAGCCTCTGTGGTGTGCCTGAGACAGCTGGGCATGGAGGCTGGCCCCTGGCCCACTGGGCTCTTGCTTTGTCCAGAGGCTTGGGTTACCCCTCATTCACTCCCAACCAATGACGCCAGGGAGCAGCAGGAGCAGCCTAGCCAGCAGCTGTCCAGGCACCTTCCTTCTTACATCCCGGCCATGATTTCCTTCAAAGATCTTTAAAGTTCAGGGTTCTTCTCGTTTCTTGTCTTCAGTGGTCTTGTCAGTCACTAGCAACTGAATCAGCCTATCAAAAGATTTTTTTTTTTGAGAGCTTTCATTTTAGAGTGATTGTATATTACATTAATAAATGTCTGGAAATGAAGTTCCCTCAAAACAACCATGAGCTCATACAAAAAAAGAAAAAAAAAGAAAAAAAAAGATGTCTGGGACAGCGCCTGGCACATCCTGCAGTGTACAAATCCTAGCGGTTTCACTATTAGCACAGCCGAGGAATGAAGACCAAGAAGGGTCGGCTCTGGTCAGAGGCCTTAGAGGGCAGCAGTGCCCATCTCTTGTCTGGCTTTCCACCTCCACTTGCCAAGGGCTGAGCAGTATTGAGACCCAGGAGCTGGGAAGCACATCATTTTAAGCTCTTAAAAGCACACAATGGGTGTTTTTAGATAAATTGCTTGATAACATGTTTTTCACCTAAGATTTAGAAATATTTTATTCTTAACAGCTGTGTATTCCATTGCGTGGTGGTGGCATAATTATTTGAAACCCTACTGATGAGTCTGTATGCCATTTCTAGCTTTTCACAGTTAGGAAAAATCCTGAGATGAACTGCATGGCATTATGTATCTTTATTCTCGTATGTCCTGCAAGGGTTCATTCCTTATGATGAATCCTTCTACGTGCACTTGCTAGATCCCGTCACATTCTCCTCGAAGTGGAACCAGTTTAGACTCCCGCCGCTCTGAAAGACAGCATTTCCGGCCACCTTCACCGACACGGGGCACAAACATAAAGATTTAAAGTAGTTCTTCCTCCTGCTTGGGCTCGACTCATGTGCCAGAAGTCGGAACACGAACGTTTTGCTTCAGAGAAGACAGAATGTGGTCAATGTGGCCCGGAGAATGCAAAATCCAGGGGGATGTAGTCAGGTCTCTACCTGGAGGGGAACCCAGCTGAATCCGTTCCCTCTTTGTAATTTCTAGGAAACACACAGTACGGGGTTGCCACCAGAATCCTGGTTTTGCCACACCGACCCAGGTGGGAAGCCTGGTCCTCCCCCTACGTCGGGTGTTTCAGACTTCACGTTCTCTAACAGGAATGAAAATGCCCACATTGTAGGTTTGGGCAGAGAAGGAATAAGTTCTAAGCCTCTTAATGCTAAATTAGTCACCGAGGCTTACAGGAGACACAACGTATGAATTTCAGAAACAGGCAGGAGTCAGCCATGTACTCAGCAATGTGCACCCGACACAGGAGTGAGGAGACGGGGGACAAAGCCCAAGAAGCGGCAGCCTGGGGACAGTGCAGTGAGCGTGGCTGGAAGGACGGTATCTGTCACCTTCCGGCTCCTCTCCAGGCGCGGTCCACAGGCGTTCCTAACCCTCCAGCCTGTACGGATGCCCACGTGCGTATCCCACGAAAATGACTGCACATCCCATGAGAAACTTCGGGAGTGAAGAACGAGACAAACGTTTCAAATGTGTTAAGAAATATTAGTTTTATTTAACCAGTTTTCACAGCTGAATATTTATTCTATAAAAACTTTACAGATTGTACAGTTTATTATATATAGTTCAAACTACTGAACGAAAAAGTAGGTCCCACAGATGCAAAAATACTGCACCAACCAATCCAAGGTAAAGGCAGATTTACACACTGTACAGCTCTCCACGTGGCCGGGAGGTGGTCGGTTCTAAGTATAAACTTCCAAACTGTACAAAAATAAGGTTTTGATTTTATTTCATTCTTCATACATTCAATATGATTGCAAGCCCAGAAGCCTAATAATAGGCGTCTGTAATCAGGAATCAGTCCCCACTCCTGAAAGGAATGTGAATGTCTATTTACACAGGGCACTCTTGGACACCACACTGTACTCCGCATATTGCGTAGACATGAAAGCAGAGACCGGGAACATTAAACAATGAATATAAGGTAGTTTTTTTTTTTTCTTTTAAAAGGAGTTTCTGCATTTAATAGTGTGCCAAAAGAAATTTAACTTATTAAATAAAATATATTCTAAGTGAACCTAAAAATTACACTTTATAAACATAAAATACTTTTTTTTGGTGTAATACATCAATCATATCTGCAAATAGAAAAACCAAAACTGTATATAAAGTAGTATTTCTCACCCAGCAACAAGAAGCACTTATGTAGTTATTTTTCAAGAGGGTCAGAAAAACTCTTTAAAATCCACTAAGATTAACTTATAACTTAGATATTCATACTTAAGCTATTCAGTGATTCACTAATACTGCAAAACAAGCTTTCTTCTGGAGAGACAGTGGTTTCTTCATGTTAACTGGGTAAGAACTGGACATATTAAAAAGGAAGAATCAATGGATTTTCCAGCATGAATCCTAAGTGTACTTCAGTTTAAGGGTATGTTCGTCAGTGGGTTTTTCATCAGAAATACTTATCCTACACGATAAGTTTTACTTCTGATTCAGGACATTCCATCTCTGAGGTATCTGTACCTTTCTGGAGACAAAGGCACATCTCAGATCTTTCTGTATCTCTAACTGGGGCAGGGGAGATGAGGCTGGCTAACACCTCTAGATTCTGTGTTCTAGAAGGAAAAAAGATAAGGAAAACAAACATTATTCCAGACTTTTCTGCCACCCAAAACCAGCAAAACACACTTCGTTTCTTTTTTATACAGTACTAGCTAAAGATAACAAAAATTAGAGCTTCAAAGAGCAGTCTAGAGCTCACCATTATACTTTTATACTTGTGTGTATATTAAGTATAAAATAATGACGTTTGGACAAAGGAGCTTTGTAGTTATTTATTTTAAAGTTACAGTACTTAAAAACTCCTTGATAATAAATAGCTTGGATGTTGTAAGTCCTGCTTCCAAGCGTGAGCTAAAAGTGAACTTGTTTTGGGCGGTGAGGATGGAGAAGGGCAACCTGGCACCGCAGATGTCCTGCTCTATAATTCCAGTGTCACCAGCAGGCACCTGCCAATCAGAACTCATCAATCTTCCTCTGCAGGTACTTCAGCATGGAGTCCATCCCCTGGGCCGAGCCCCAGATCTTCTTCAGCACTTCACACTCCCTCTCGTTGGCCTGCTCCAGCTCCATCTTCATGTTACAGCGCACAAGGGCTTTGGATTCTTCCAGCACCTGGACCAAACGATGAGCAGTGAGTCAGCAAGGGTGCGCGTCCGCAAGCACTGGTTCTATTTGTCCCCACATTGATGGATGCACTTATCACACTTGAGTAATTGCCTGTTAAAGCCTTAAAAAGGCCACCAGACAGTTTTTCTCAGCGCGCATCGGGTCTGAGCTAGGTCTGACGTATGCTCACACTAGGGACCAGGCAAATTCTCAACTTTAAAACAGCCACTGAGCTACATCCGGAGAGCTACGCTTCTCGTACCTTGGCATCTCCGCACCGAGACTGAGCAGCCCGGGTACCCTGGTGCTGCTGCAGGGCTGGCCCCTGGGCGGACGTCAGCTCTTGGGATGCTCAGTGAGCACTCCACCAATCCCTGCTCGGGGATTTGCTGACCAAAATGCAGTACAGTAACGAGGGCTGTTACGTCAGGATGAGTCTAGATGGGAGTCCTGTCAACTGATATTAAATAACATTTCATCTTATAAGGTGCTAAATGCAGTTCTGTTACAAGGCTGAGTATTACCCAATGGATTAAACCAAAGCTCACACCCGCCATAAGGGACAGGGGAGCAGACATGATCATGGAGAAGAGCTCTGGAAACAGAAAGAACTATACTGATGATTTTTATAGTTTTCTAGGACATTTTGAAGTTACTAAATCTGACTGAAATGCATCCCTTTCATTCCTAGGCACCTGCAACCGGGTTGCCACATTGTGCAAAGTGCAAAGTGGCATCAACCTCCACTCTGGCAGCATCTCACGTGCAGACGGCCGAGCGGAAGCAGAGGTCGGGGCCTCAGAAGACACCGTTATATGTGCGAGCTCCCTGGGGGAAAAGTCAGAGTAAAAAGAAGAAGAAAAAAAAAAGGTAATGTGTGTAAGAGAATGAATTCCACCTACAACTGGATTACAGGAGGCGAGCTCCTTGATGCGAACCATGACCTCCTGGGTGAAGGTCCCTGGCCAGAACACCTGGGACACCAGGCCTTTGCCGCATGCCTCCTGCGCCGTCAGCTTCCGTCCACTGAGCAACATTTCATTTGCCTGAAAGCAAGAAGAGTCGATACTGGTATGAGATGTGAGCGAGAGGCAGGTGGACAAGACCCGGCCTGAAAATTCATCTAAGAGCATATCCAAAGTGAGGACGGGTGTTTGAACGTGTGGGGCCCGGTAGGCACGTGCTGCACTTCCTCCCTGGTTCCATCTAAGGAGCACTGTTCTGCAGCCCACGCACCGAGAATAAACCCAACGAGGCATGAGTGACTACGCACGACAGGTAATATACTAAATGGTAATTGAAAAAAAAAAAAAAAGGTAAAAGGCTTATTTTATGATGTAATACAAAATCACGTGGGCATGACCAAGAAATCTCCCTTAGAGAAGGTGTCCTTTATTCTTTCCCCAAGATTTTATTTATTCGACAGAGAGCGAGAGAGCGAGTGCGCACAGAGGCAGAGGGAGAAACAGACTTCCCGCTGAGCAGGAAGCTGGGTGCAGGACTCGATCCCAGGACCCTGGGATCATGACCTGAGCCGAAGGCAGATGCCCAACTGACTGAGCCCCTAGGCGCCCAGGTCAACTTGTCGTCAGCCTGAAGCTACTGGCGGGCCCCTCTCCAGTTGCCTCTTCCTTCGCAGCAGCAGCCATTCCCACATGTTAAGTCATTTAATACACAAAACAGTATCCTGGGAAACTGAGGCATAAGCAAAGCTAGAAAATTTGTAGTTTTAGGGATCTAAATCAGTCACGGTTACTACTCGGTATTTTCTAGATCTGAGAGAGGCCAATGGAGACTTCTCAGTATTCACGGACAATGTCCTAAGGGCAGTGACTGTTTCTGCTGGAGTATGACTTGGCCACATTTTACCACTTGGATGTTACAGAAACTATTCAGCACCTGAATGCATCCAAAATGACCACTACTGTAGGCTTCCTAGAGGGTCTGACTAGGGCGTGGGTGGCTCTGCTGCTTGGGCGTCTGCCTTCGGTTCAGATCATGATCCCAAGGTCCTGGGGTTGAGTCCCGTGTGGGGCTCCGTGCTCAGGGGGGAGTCTGCTGCTCCCTCTCTCTCACCCCCCCTCTGCCCTGTTCTCTCTCTCTCAAATAAATATAGAAAATCTTGTTTTTTCTTTTTTAAAAGAAGGGTCTGACTATAATTATTTCAAATGGCTCAACTGAGGAAATATTTGTTTTTGCGTAAAAGAAGTATATATGGACACGTGTGTATGTGCACGTACATGAAACTGATCTTAACTTTGTCCTGGATTCTATATCACCCAGAGTCTCAACACGATGTGCGTCGATTTTCTCTCATTCAAATCACAGGCTCACGGATAATCAAAACAGGGAGAAAACCTAAGTGACAAGGATAGGTTCTGATCTGATGTGACAATTCCCCGACTGCTAACCTTCTCAAACACTCGGAAGGTCACGATGAGGGCCTGACCATAATCTACTGGGCTTCAGGTAAAGCACACTCTTGGGAGGTGACCTTCCTTTTCCAAAAGAGGTAAATATATTGTTATGGGAAGGCCTTAAGGTTACTCAAGTATCCCTCTCAGTCGACCCGTACGTCCCCCGTAAACGCATCAAGACGTTTACTGCACAGGAAATGCACAGTGTGGACGGCACCCAAGGAAAAAGAGCAGGCAAAGCAAGCGTCCGGGCTCGCTCACTACCCTTGCAACACAGGCAGAGGACGGAAAGCAGGGCGGAGAGCTGGGTCCCCACGAGGACTGCAAGGTCCGTGACACTCATGACTTATTTTGGCCCCAACGTGGCTCTGTTATTTGTGCCAAGTCTTGAACAAAGTCATGAATGTTTGAACAGTCTGGAGACGTTCTATTTGAAAACCTGTGCGCGGAACACCCTCTTCTCAACGAAAAGGTCTAAAATAAACAATGTGTTTAGAAATCTGACTTAACCTTGCTGTTAGCTGGTGAGATAGTTCTCCTGAAGACAGATCTAAATGCACCGAGGAAGGGGGACAGGAGCGCTCACACAATGACTGGGTGGGAAGTGCTCACTGGTTTTCCGAAGTTGTGCTTCTTTTACTCGCAACACACGGTGAAGACAACACCAGATTATGTCACTTAAGACCAGCTCGGACCACAGGGTCTTGGCTCAGGCGGGGGATGCGAACGGGAGCCGGTTGAGAGTGGGGCGTGGGGAGGGAGTCTCCTTCACGGGTTCCCTCTCCGCCCCTCTGTGGGCCTGCCCCCACCCTGCCGCCTCTCTGAATACTGCTCTTTGCCCCCTGGAGGTAGAACAGAGCCCTCCCCCTGTCCCCCAGCCCTTTCCTGTCCCCGGGCCCGTCCTGTGCTAGCCAGCCGCCAGCCGGGCCACCAGAGCAGTCAGTCCCCCGCCATGCGGTGAGCGGTCACTGCCCCAGGTCCTCCTCCCAGAGCCGGGCTAACTCCACGGCCGCTGTCCCCGGAGTCTTCTCCTCCTCAGTCTGCTCTATTCTACGTGCAGGACAAGAGGGCATTTCTGACTTTACCCAAGAGCACAAAAGTAGGACCGACTCCAGGTTGTTACCGTTCCTCGTGCAAGGATAGGGAGGGAGCTGGTTTAAGTTACAGGTCAACGGGTAACACCGTAAGATCCTGGAGATCCGATGCGCACAATTTCAATGAGCACGAGCTCGTATGCTCAACTTCCAGCAGCTTGAGCACGAGAGGTTTCTAACTTCTGCTCGAGAAACGGATTTGCAAAGATTCGGTCACGGGAGGTTTACTGGCTGCCTTTTGGTTCCAGGATGGCCTAGTGTTTGTAAGAAGTTCTAATGGGACTCCCCAGACAGCCGAGTGAGAGACGCCGGAGAAAAGCAGGGGCCCCTTTTCCTTCAGCCCGAAAGGCCACACGGGAGGTGCGGTGGGGAGACCCGACCACCTGGGGAGCTCCGGG
This sequence comes from Canis lupus familiaris, assembly GCF_011100685.1. Classification (NCBI taxonomy): domain Eukaryota; kingdom Metazoa; phylum Chordata; class Mammalia; order Carnivora; family Canidae; genus Canis; species Canis lupus. The sequence continues at coordinate 6,362,659 of NC_049256.1, read as the reverse complement.
CCCCTGAGCCACCGGGCCCGGCTCTCCATGCCCAGAGCCGCAGCCTCTCCGGGAAACTCGGGGTGGGGACGGAGCCCCAGCTGGTCGCCTCTCGGGGACCCGCCGGAGCAAGAGCTGCCAGCTGTGTCAGCGGGGCCCCAGTGCCCCGGCCTCGCACTGCCCTGGGCTAGGCTCTGGCGGGCGGCAGCGGGCCCCAGCACGGCGAATGCCGCGCGCCCCGAAAGCTTTCTGGGGACAGGGCGCAGCAAGCTCCAGAAGAGTAGTCCGACCTACGGCGAGGCTCTGCAGCTTGCTCGGGGCAGGCCCTCCTGGGCCGGGATGTGGCTTGGCCCCTGCAGGGTGCAACACGCCCTGTGCCGAGCCCAACCTGCCCGGGCCTTGCCTGGGCTGCCGGGAGCTCGCACACACCAGAGGCTCGTGGAGGGCCTGCTCCGGGGGGGTCACCTTCCACGGGGCTCATGGAGGGACCTTCCCCGCGGGGTCACCTTCCATGGGTTTATGGAGGGCCTTACCCGGGGGGGGGGGTCATCTTCCTCGGGCTCACGGAGGGCCTTCCCCGGGGGGGGGGGTCACCTTCCACGGGGCTCATGGAGGGACCTTCCCTGCGGGGTCACCTTCCACGGGGCTCACGGAGGGCCTTCCCCCGGGGGGGGGGGTCACCTTCCTCGGGCTCAAGGAGGGCCTTCCCCGGGGGGGGGGGTCACCTTCCACGGGGCTCATGGAGGGACCTTCCCTGCGGGGTCACCTTCCACGGGGCTCACGGAGGGCCTTCCCCGGGGGGGGGTCACCTTCCTCGGGGTCACGAGGGCCTTCCCTGGGCAGTCACCTTCCACGAGAGCCGTCCCGGTGTGACACAGGCCAGTGGCATCAGTTGTCCCCCACGGGGAGGCCGGAGTCCGCGCTCCGCACTTTTCGAGTTGACTCTCCGCTCCCTGCTCTTGCTCCGGGCGGGGCTTCTCGGCGGGCGCTGGAGGCACCGGGCCCGAGAGCGCCGAGGTGAGGGCCGGTCCTGCGACCGGCGTCGCCCCAGTGGGACGGTCGGGTCCCCGGGCCCCGGCGGCCGCCTGCGGGGAGGGGGCGACGGGACACACCGCCCCGTGGGAACCCTGCACCCCGGGAGGCCACCAGGCAGCGGGGAGGGGCGTGTCTTGCAGACGGTCGGGTGAGGCAGGCGTCCGTCCGTCCGTCCGTCCGTCCGCCGTCCCGCTCGCCACCGCCCAGCCCGGAGCAGCCCTCGGCCCAAGGGCTCCAGTTCCAGGAGGTCTCTGGTCTCTGCCCAAACCGCGCGTGAGTGTCAGGCTGGGAGTGCCCCGCAGCCGGCTCCTGCATCTGCGTGACTCAGGCATTGGCCTGGCTCACGCGGCCTGGGCACGGAGCCCCATCACTTCCATCTCAAGCGAGGCCTCAGGACCGGCGCAGGACGCTTTCACCGCCGCTCCGGAGCCTTTACGACCAGTGAAGTGCTAGCAAGCAACCTATTCACGGTAGCGACTCAGAAGGGACCCGACGTACTTGCCCTGAGGACGACTCTGCCGCCAGCCCCAGGGGACCCGACAGGCGGGCGCCCACCCCTGCACCCGCACAACACGGAGCCCTCCCCGGGGCGGACGCATGTGCCGCCCGTCGTCGCGGCCCAGGAGACACCTGCTGCCTGGCGGCCAGGGCGCTGCTAGCCGGGGGCTCGGGACGGTCCCTCCGGGCGGCCCCCCACAGCCACGCCCACTCCGGGGCGCCTGTGCACCGGGGGCACCGCTCCTCACCTCACCCTCAGCCCAGTCCGCCTCCTCCCTGCCCCGCCAAGATGCTGACCCGGTGGGCGGCCTGCCCAACCCCCAGCCTCTGCTTCTAGGAACACTAACCCGTCCCGAGTGGGAATGGGAGAGGGTGGGGACGAGGGGGCTTCGGGGCAAGCTCGCTCCCGGGCTGCCCGGCGACCGCCCCCCTCACGGGCTAGCAGAGCACCCGGGGCGCCCGGCACTGGTCGGGGCTCAAGCACTGAAACCCTCGCGGGTGCGGGACAGCAGCTGCTCTTTGTCACTGATGCAGGCAGAGGGGCTCCGGGGTAGCAAGAAGGCAGAGAAGGCGCAGATCCAGACCCACGCTTCTCATCTGGGTGGTCAAGCTCCAGACAAGGTCAGCCACCAGGAGGGTCTGTTGGGCTGCGTGGGGAGGGGCGGACGGAGGAGGTCCTTAAACCCGGCACAGGGACTTCAGGCGGACACCTCCAAGCTGAACCGCACACTCCTGCGCCCTCTGTCCCCAGTGGAACAAGCGCTGCCATCTGGCTGGAGACGACGCAGAGCCCTCCCCCTGCAAGACGGCCCAGTCCCCTGAAGCCCTGCCCTGCCTCCCCTCCCGGCCGCTAGGCTAGGCCTGTCACCTGCTTCCTCCGTCCCAGGAGCCGCACGAAGACACAAGGGTGCCTGACTCAGAGCCAGGACGCAGGGCCGGACAGGAGAGTCCGCGGCGTTGGGAGCTCTGCTGGGATACAAGGTCTACCTCCCTGGCAAGCGTCCGGCGGATGGTGCGACCCTGCTGGGGGGGGGGGGGGGGGGGGGGGAGGGGGGCCGGGAGGGGCTGGTCGCCAGGCCAGGTGGAGCTGAAGTGTCAGAGCTGCCGAGCCGCTGGCCGAGCGGGTGGGACCAGATGCCTCAGGGAGCCTGGGGCACATGCCACAGAGATGACCAGGGCAGGCCCCCGGGCTTCTGAGCCGGGCTGCGCTGCTCACGGCAGAGAAGAGCGTGTCTTTTAGAAAACAACTGTGAAGTGCTTCCTGAGCCCTGGCGGAGGCGGACACCCAGCCACGGGACCCACGACCACGCGTTGGAAACGGCGGCCAAGAGCCGTCCCATCGGGCCTGCCCTGGTAGGGCGCGCACCCGGGATAAGGCACACACGGCCCAGGGCAGGGTGGGCGCACGGGCGGCTGGCCCAGGCCCCGCCTCGGCTCCCACCTGCGGCCGTTCGGGGAGTCCTGATGAGCAAGCGGGATTCGTGGGTGCGCTGGCTCAGTCTGGGGGGTGCAAGCTGAAACATGGGCGGCGAGGGCCCTGGAGCCTCCGCGGGCAGGGGCCGGACCAGACAGTGACGGAGAAAAACACTCTGGAGCGGATGTGCTGGGCCAGCTGGCGCGGAAAGAGAAGTGCATCCAAATCGGGACACGGTGCCCGAGGGCAGCGGCGACAGCCTGGCTGGCTGCTCAGGAGCCTAAGGCTGGGGGCCCGGGGGCCCGGCCTGTGGTGGCTGGGGAAGTGGGTCCACGGCTGTGTCACACCGGCGTCGGGCACACGGCGTCCCCCGCGGCGGGGGGAGAGCAGTCCTGGCCGCTGGCTGCCCCACGCGGGTCTGACGCACACGCAGGGGTCCATGTGCTCGGGTGCACTGAGGCTGATTCAGTCGCTGTCACCGCAGAACAGCCAGCCTCCGGCCAGACACCGATGCTGAGCCGCCTGCTTGGCAACGCTCCTGGGGAGACCAGCTGGTGGGCCACGTGGCGGCCCGCCGACTGTTGTCACGGGAACAGATGCCTACTGTAGTCCGGGCTTGTCCTCCTGCCCGAGGTCCTCACGAGGACCACGCTCCGAGGCTCGCAGGAGGCCCAGTGTGCAGGCACGGGACAGGCCAGGCCAGAAGATGGGGGACCAGGCCCAGGGCCCCGGGGTCCTCTGGCCGCCGGAGCTCGGGGACGGTCTGAGAGGCAGGCGGGGAACCGGCTTGGGCGCGGCACCCTCTCCCGAGCTACGGTGTACACAGGGCATCACAGACCTTGCTGCGGTACCATGTCCCTGACCAGAACACTCGGGACTGGGCAACAAGGGGTGGGAGCAGGCCGGGGGCACCTGCCACTGCCCCCGCGCCCCACCCATGATCCGAGGGCCCCGTGTCTCCTGCCGCTGAGACTGGGCTCCGCAGGTCCCCGAGGGGCGCACATGGCCAGCGGACGCAGCAAGGGTCCCAGGGAACTTAAGGCTAGGATGGCTCCCTGGGCCGTGCTGCCCGCTGGGGACGTCCTGGTGCTCCCTGGCCCAGCCGCGGCCACGGGGGCGCAAGGGCAGCTCCTCGGCGGTGGTGGGGCAGGGGGGACACCAGTGTTCCCCACACAGCACAGCCACTGGGGCTGGCAGGGGCGGCTGGGGGGAGACGACAAGGATGGGGTGGCTACTGGAGCTATGTGGGTCCACTCAACTCCTGCCTCTTTCCTCTACGCTTCCTGCCAGACTTATGGAAGGATTATAAAGGCAGCACGGAGACCATACACCCTCTACCCAGCACTGTCTCTAATGTTAATGTCTCACATGATCTCTTACAACGATCAAAACCGGAAAGTGACCGTCAGCATGGTACTGAGTCGAGCCACAAACCGTCTGCAAAGTTCGACGGTCTTCCTAGAAAAGTCCTTCCTCCGACCCAGAAGCACGTGGAACACCCCATGCTGCGCACAGGTGCTGGGCCCCTCTGTCCCCTCCAGGGTGGGGCGGTGCCCAGGTCTCTGACCGAGCAGCTCTCTGGAAGGGCCCTGCTCACAGTCCAAAGACTGTCGCCGTCCGGGCCTGTCCAGTGCTCTCTCCAGGCTGGACGCAGGTGATGCCCACCTGGCAGGACTGGTGGACTGATGCTGTGTCATCCTCGTTGCAGCAGGTTGGGGCTGAAGACGGGCCTTATTTCTGGGAACTCCGAGCCCTCAGTAAGGTGGTGCCTGCCAGGCTCCTCTACTGTAAAGTTGCGATTGTTCCCACCACAGATAAGGAGAGGATGCAAGTAGCCGCGTTCTCATCATACGCTTACCCACTAACTGACATCCAGGCGGTTCTCGCCCACGACAGTCATCAGTGGCTAATCCCTGTCCTCCACATCTTGCTCTGGGAAGAGAGCCCCGAACAACGCATACGAAGAGGTGGATAGGAAAGGCCGATTGGTGGACTGTGATGGACACGGGGAAGTGCCACCGAGGCCCGTCCAGGGCACGTTGTGCTGTCCCAGCTGGTGGGAGAGCTGTCAGCAGCCAGCCATCATCAGCTCCTTCGGGGACGTCCCCTGCTGCAGAGAGTCGCCTCGTCCATGGTCACGACACTCTTCCCGGGCAGCCCACACTTGGCAGTGATGGACATAAAGGAACCAGCCATTTCAGTCCATTGTGGGACAACCGTGACAAGGCCGTACGTGCTCCCGAGCTCCCCACAGGTGGCCCAAGCTTTGCTGGGCCTGCCTTCCGCTGTCCAGCCCCCCACCTGCTGCCATCCTGCCCACAGGTGCAGACCATCTGATATTTCTCCACCATGCCAAAGTCCACACCTCAGTGTGGGCTTGTGGAGACCCCAACCCAAGACACCACCTCTTGCCCTACTTCAAGGAGTAAGAAATACAATGTGTGTAACTGCTTGAAAAAAATCAAAAGCTACAAACACTCTTATTATGGATAGATTAAATAGTTAAAAAGATAAAGCTCCACAATCACACGGCAAGACTTCTCTTATCCTAACTCACTTTGCTTTTTTCCCTTAAAAGTACAGCTTTTAGATTATTGGCTTTTAAGTTATCAGGGCAAGAATGTTTTGATGGCACACTCTATTATTTGGGTTACAAACTGGGTATTTACTAAGAGTGCCTATCAGTGCTCACCGAGTAAAGTCCTTCTCTAGGAAATGATGCAATGTGTCCATAAATGTTCTATGAACCAAAATATGAAAACCTATGATTTCATGAAGAATATGAGTTAATGAACAGAACTGAACGACAAGTGCATTTGATAGAAGTCCCCACAAAGATGACACCCTGTATATATTTAGAAAACTAATGACCAAACTAGATTTCTTCAGGAAGTTTTCTAGAATAATTTTTAAAAATAGAGATACTCACAGATGCTCCTCCCATAATCTTGGGAAACATAACGGTGGAACAGCCATCTGGACTCTGTCCGAAGGTAGTATAGGGTGTCTGAAACCAAGCCTTTTCATTGGCCCAAACCACATCACAAAGAGGCAATATGGAGGCTCCTAGTCCAATGGCTGGGCCATTTACTGCTACAATAATAGGCTTCTTAAACTGAATGAAAGTATTCACGAAGTTTCTAAAATGAAAAATAAATGGGAAATTACTCAAAACATTGTGTATCTGAGCAACAGAAAAATCTACTATTATAAAGTTCAATAAACCAAGAGGTGAACTATAGAAATTGGTACGAGGTGAGGTTCGCTGAAGGCCTTCTCCCGGAAGCAGGCCATGGACGTATTGACTGTGTGCTGTAAGGGCCCAAAGGTGTCCTGGATGCTTTGAGAGGGTGGCTACAGGACCTGTATGAAGACTATGGGTGAGGTCCAGTCAGAGGCTGCTCTTGGATTTGCAGCTGGCGCTCGGGCTCCAGGACCAATCCATCTTTCTCTTCAACCTTTCTTCCTTTTAAGACATAAGGAGCCCAATAAACACTGTGGGCTTCTGATGACCAATCTAGAACTCTTCCAAAGGAAACCTGGCACAGGGCCTACCAGGACTGTCTGGTGTTGAGCAACGACTAGGAGGTTGGTGTTAGGACCCATGGGGTCTGGGTCTGGACTTGGTACGTAATTTCAGACAACTCACTATTTGGAAACACCAGAGACTTCTGGAGTATCCAGAATTAGATGGAATGACTTGGGGGTGCAGAACCAAGAAACGTCCAGGCTAGTGTAAGACAGGAGATCCAAGGAAGAACAGCAAGCAGCAGAGACCCATGCCTGTGCGCCACTGTGTACCCCACTGTGTGCTGTTGACCACAATCACATCAGGGCTGCAAAGGAGAGCAAGACCAGGGGTAGGGCAGCCTTCACAGAGGATGTGCAGTTTTACAAAACCGAGCCAATGCTATTTTTGGATTTATTTTAGGATCAGACTGGAAAAGTGAGCTGCTTTTCAATTGAGGGTAGTAGGTTGGTGCCATGCCATAGTGGGAACGTGCAGCTATCTTCCTCCCACTAGACTTTAACCTTACGTTCAGAGGTTGCTGCTTGTTAGGATTTAACACGGTGAAGAGAAGGACAAACATGTACCAACTAAAACAGAAGATAATTCCTTTAAGGCAGTCAGAGTTCTAGCTCAGAATTACAGAATTCTAAACCTGACCACCGTCTTTAGGACCAGAATCAACAATCTGGTTGCTCTCTGCAATTCAGTAATTTAAAGGCTATAGCACATCTCTTCAGATTATCTCTGGAAATCATGACTCAGCATCTTAAGTTCCCCAGATAGTGACACGAGGGGTCATATATTTTTTTTGGAAAGGGCAGGTTAGGGAGGTTTGGGGAGCACGCGTGTGTGTGTGCGTGAAGAACAGAAGAGGGGACACACTGCAGAATGTGGCAGCTTGCACGCCCAGTTCCAGGGAGTGTTCTCAAAGGCACCCTGCAGCCAGTGTAGACCTCAGCCCAGCCCCCAAGGTCCCCTAAGGTTTGTGGGATCTTGACATTGAGTGAGAATTGACTCATTGGAATGAATGAGTGCAGTGAGACTTTCTAAACGAGAGCCTGAGGCATTGTTAGAAAGATCACTCTGGGTTTTAATGATACAAAGGAGCCAGACAACCTTTTAAATGGATTCTTGAAATAATGTAGACAATTTACATGAAGCTACTTCACTTGTGCCACCTCTTGAGGATTCTGGGTCAATGACATGATGGAAATACATTTTCTATGCTCAGTCTGATGACTCTTGAAAAGGTCTCCATGATACAGAGCAGACGTTTTCAAAACACGTCCCCGGGTGCCCTGGAGTCGCCCTGCTTTCATCTGCCTCGTGTGGACAGGCGACGGTAGGAACTGCACCAGTGCTAACAACATCTGGAAACCATGAATGGGATGGCAGGGCAACATGAAAGAAATGACCACATACTGCAGTAAGAGAGTGACTTTATAGAGAAATGGTCAAAGGAATCAATCACCCCCCAGAGCAAGCGCTCCTTCTCACGTTGTATCTTGTACAGAAGAAAAAAAAAATGCTTCTAAAATAGATACTGCAAAATCAAAGCCTGGAGAATTGTTTGAGGTTGATTCCCCACTCCCGCCCCTCAAGTTATTTTTATTTTTGCTTGGGATGATAGCTTCATTCGAAACCGGGGGCTGCTTCTGGGACACCTGAGCAAAGACCATCTTTCCTCTTTTAGAGGACACAGCGACCATTCTGACGTGTGAGCTCGGAGATGTCAGAAATGAGCGTGCCCCGCCCCCGCCCCTCAAATTTGTTGTTTGAAAACAATGACAACAAACTTCATAGAAATGCTTTTCTGGGTGATCCCTGGGTGGCTCAGCGGTTTGGTGCCTGCCTTTGGCCCAAGGCGTGATCCTGGAATCACGGGATCGAGTCCCGCATCGGGCTCCCGGCATGGAGCCTACTTCTCCCTCCTCTTGTGTCTCTGCCTCTCTCTCTAAAATAATTAATTAATTAATTACTTAATTAATTAAAAAAAAGATGCTTTTCTCTTTAGCAGAAACTTGCAGAGCCACAAAGGCTTGGCCACGTGGGCTGCATATGGAGCCACCCTGCGACCAGAGACAGGGAGGCAGGGGCTGCCTACAGGCCCGGGGACGCTGCCCTCGGGAGTGTGGCCTTCAAGGAGGCACCTCTGCTGCCTCCAGGGCGTGTAGAGCATGCATTCAAGCAAAACGCATGCGAGTCCAAATGTGCTCAACGCAACACACTGGATTTAAATTTCAGCTTCCTGGGAAGTGAGTGTGAACCGAGCTATCGAGGCTGTGCCGGGAATGGCACGGAAGGAAAGAGGTTATATACTGGTCATCAGAGGAGTTGGAAAACACAACTTAACAAAAGCGAACTTCTCACCCATTCTTTGGAAGAACATTTACTACTTCACAGAGGTCACCGAAAAAGTGAGAAAACCACCTCAGAACAACAGGAAAGGAGGCCACTAATCGCCAGCTCCCTGCCGGGTTTCAAAGGACCTCTGCCCTCACTGTGACCGTCCGCACAGGCCTCAATGGGGAGAGGTCGCTGCTGCCAGCCTGGCCTCCGGGTCCGGTCCGCGGTGCAAGATGCCTGCCCCCTGCGGGAGGAGCCTCTCGGTCCTTCAGGGGCTACGAGGGAGCCACTGGTTCCCACAGACTTCCAAAGCCTCATGTTATAAACGGAGTCACAGTAACTGTGGTTTTGTCACCAACGTGCTGAATGTTTGATTCCACTGCCCCTGGTTAGGCCTGCGGCCCCAGGACCGAACTCGCTGTAGCAGGAACCCGACCAGCCCATCCGAGCCCCAGCTTCCCATTTCCCACTTCTTATGGAGGAGACTTGCCACAGGGACGTCCTTCGCCCCAAAGTTTTAAGGGATCCAAGCAACACGGCAGCAACAAACATACAGTTTTATGTGTAAAGCCCATCTTATACATATAAAAATTAATTTAAATGCAAATGAGCAAGAGCGGAGGTTAAGTGAATCTGGTATAACTAATTACTGTCACACCCTGCCAGAGTACATGAAGAGAAATTCACATTGACAAAAATATATTCACTTTAAGAAGAACCAAGTGGGTTTCCGTAAAGTAGGATTTGGTCTTTTTGTCGGGGGTGAGGAGAGGGACAGTCTGGACAAGAAACGGGAGAGGGCACCTGTCTGATAAACTCCTGCAGTGACCTAAAGGTCCCACACATGTGGTCTGTCCATCCATCTTTCCTGGATGTTTTCCAGTACCCACAATGGAAGCCTCAGCCACCGTCAAGGGCAATTCAACACGGGAAGAGTGGGCCAGGCTTGGGTGGAGACAGCGAGATTTAGGAGTGGAGCTCAGGGAAGCTTCTCCAGGGAGAAATGAGCCAGAATGCAGAAGGCACTGGCTGACAAATCCAGGTCCTTTTTTACGGCAGAGCTCCCCAAATCACAGCGTCATGTGTGAAGTCAGTGTGAGCTTACAGAAAATCTACAAAGTCACCGCCTGAGGCGCAATACTTTGTATTTAAAAAATGAAAATTAGACCCACGTAGTTCATCCTAAAAGGACGGGATGGGTTAATAATCAGGAATACCTACAAGTTGTCTTAGAAGTACTGAGTCTGTCAAGTAATTGTGTGTATTGATCAAGAAGGTCAATTTGAAATTGAGTCATAAGATGGTCCAGTCTAGGGCACCCCGGGTGGCTCAGCGGTTTAGTGCCACCTTCGGCCCAGGGCATGATCCTGGAGTCCCGGGATCGAGTCCCGCATCGGGCTCCCTGCATGGAGCCTGCTTCTCCCTCTGCCTGTGTCTCTGCCTCTCTCTCTCGGTGTCTCTCATGAATAAACAAATAAAATCTTTAAAAAAAAAAAAAAAAAAAAAAAAAAAGATGGTCCAGTCTACTACACGTATGACCTTATGTAGGAGACCAGAGACAATACTTAGACAATACTTAATCAGACTGTAAAACTTCAAACTGTTTTTGAAAAAACTATCATATAATAATCTGAAAAGTGGTAATGTTTAAAAAGACGAAGGAACCTGTTGTATGCATGCATGCATCTGTACACAGTGACAAAATATACTAATTTTGAAAATTTATAACGATTTTAACAAAGGCCAAGGCAATACCTGGACACCCCTAGGTATGGGGTTCCAGGACTCCTCTGCCCCAGTCCGCACCACCAAGACAGAACTTCCACTGATCTCGATGTGCACCTATAGGGATGGTTGGGGGGACCAGGAAGCCCTGTGCCCCCAGGGTCAGGGCACAGGATCTTAGCCACAAAGGGCCCAATAATCACCAAAAGCAGCTCAGCTTCAACCCCAAGTATCTGGGGATTTGGAGAAGATCTGACCAAGTTTACTTTGCATGTCTGTGTGTCTAAGTTCCCATCTTCTTGAACCCCATGCAAGGCAAAAGCACATGGGAGGGTTCTCAGGGGTCACTCGGGGATATGACATTTTAGGGAGGTGGGTTAAGGCAGTACAGTGGTCTTCCTGGTTGGTGACTGGGTTTCATTCGCTCCAAATAAAATTAATTTCTGAATAATTAGATATTTTAAATTATCCTTACAGTTTATTCCTCACTGGAAACTATGGAAAATGAATATGTCCCTAGATAGGCTCATGGCAGTGTCAGGTGATTCTAGGGAAGCTTTTTGCAATATTATGATATGGCAGTGAAGGATCCCCAAACAGGAGAAATGGAAATCTCTGAAGTCACATGGTTAAACGGAAAATGCAAGTTGCAAAAGAACACACGGTATAATTCCATTTATTTAACGGAACTAAAAATAAATCTATATTATCTGTAATACGTAAGGAATGCGTACTTGACAGTGTTCAGAAAAAGGCTGGGAAGACCTAAAAGAATGGTGGGTCCCTGGGGGGCGGGGAACACGTGAGAGAAAGGGAACTCTCACTTTTCACCCTACGGGGTCTAGTTTTATGGGTCGCTGGAGCTCGGGATGGACTTGCACAAGAAGGTGCTTGTGCTGAAACACGCTTTTCATGCGATGTTATGGCACCAGCGTGTCATGTAGCCCAGCCAGTGTCTTTCAGAGTCGAGCAAACGGTAAGTCATTACGGGAAAGACAATGCACCTTTCAGGGCTGAGGACAGAACCCGCTCACGGTACCGACAGCGGGCGCTCTGGCTCTGTGCTGCTGTCCACGCTGACCGTTGGAACGTTCCCGGAGCACGCGCTGGGCTCGAGCCAGCCTTGAAATGAGTGATTTGCTCAAGGCAAGCAGCACTTGGTGCCAGGCCCACAGGAAAGACAGCTGATTTAATTAGTTTGGATCCCGTGTGTCTCAGTGGAGGGCGGGCTTGCTGGAGCCTGTTCTGGGGCGGGGGCGGGGGGTACGCGAAAGGCAAGACCCTCCCAGAGCCGTGAGGAAACACCGGGTCTGCATACCTGATAGCTTCTGCCATTTTAGTGCTTTCTCTTTTCCTGTCGTCTGTTAAACGCCGTATAAAATAAATAAAGTCGAGCCCGCAGCAGAAGACGCTGCCCACCGCGCTGAGCAGCACGAGCTTGCTGTCGTCGGCGGCGGCCGTGCTCAGGGCGCTCTGGACTTCTTTCATTACCTGGAAGTCACCAGAAGTTAAAGTGGCAAAGAGTATTCTCGAGACAGAATCCTAAGAGCGTTCTGCGACTGGCCAGCCTGGCCCCAGAGGAAGCCTCTTTCCTGTAGCCAGCCTGGGAACGCTGGGGGCGGTGTGCGACAGGGACAGGTGAGGCCGAGTCACCTCCGCTTCCTGTCGCTGGGACTCTGGCGGACGAGGCAAGGGACACAGGACTTCCACTTGGCATTTCTACAGTTCGGACAGCAGGTGGCACATTCAACCAGTCGAAAGAAACTAGGGTTCCCTGCTTTTTTTCCTTTTTTTTTTTTTTTTTAAAACACCCGCCTGCCAGAGCTGGGACGGAAACCCCAGCAGTTTGGTGCAGAAGCACAGTAAGTGCGAGCACAGCAGCAGGGGTCGTTCTAGAAGGGCACGAGCCACTGAAAAGAGGGCACGATCCCGCTGAAGCATTTACGAATACCCAATGAAGGGACAAGGGACTCTGCGGTCTAAACGTGTAGCGGACACCAGCCCCGAGCGGGTTGGCCACGGGGCCCGGCCAGACCTACGAACTCTTGGTTTTCTCGTCTGGAAAGCACTTGGCCTGGGCGCTCCCAGGGGAATCAGCCACCTGCGGCGTGCAGGGCTGTAAGGAAGGCCCGGCGCGGGCTCCGACACTTCCCCGGAGACACCCGAGGGTTTGTTTCTGAACGTGTGCAAGCACCCGCTCCCCGGACCCCTGAGAGCCGACCTCGCCAGGTGCTCCCCGCCAGGAGCACGAAGGCCCTGCAGCGGGGAGCGGCGACACCGGTCCCTCTGCGAGCGGGGCAGGCAAGGGCGCAGCAGGAAGGGCGCAGAGAGCACCGGTTCGAGGCAGGCCCCGGGTACGGGCGCGTGGGGAAACGCGAAGCACGAATCGGCCAAGGAATGGGTCTCACCTCTGGGTTTAGGGAGTTATTCTCTGATGATTTTGTTGACAACAAGATGTGGGTGAAGCCATCCTGCTTCCTGACGACAATATCTCTGTATCTGTAGGCACTTTCCGTTTGCCTCACACTGAAACGCAACCGCTTGTCAAAAGGCTGGTCTCTTCTGTCGTCAATAAATTTCCTTTTCCCGGCTGTCACTCCTGTAACAGACGTCTGTATGTTGGTCGTCCCGTTGGCTGTTAACGCGTCCATGAACGGAGACGAACCTGCCGAGAGCGTGAAATCACAGGGTCTGTGGTCTGTGGCGGCCTAGTCACCCCCGCCCCAGGACCGCCAAAGGTCTGCTGTTAAGGGCATTTGTTTTCTTTCCAAGTCTCACAAGGAAATCACCCTCTCTTGCTTATCTCTCCTAAATAAATAAAGATGGATTGCTGAAAAGCTACAAAATTTGAGACTCTTAAAGAATGGGACCGAGAGAGTGGGCCTCAGGAAGTGTGCCTATTCCGGGCTCGAGAAGTGGAACGAACGCAAAAGGGAAATTGCTTCAAAACATATCATTATTGGAGCCAAAGCTACCTGCCATTCAGCTGGAATTTCTTTTTCTGAATGCAGATCAACGTGCGCAGCCCAGCGCCCCCCGCGGGCCCCAGCCTCTCGGGAGGGCTCCCTCGCCGCCCTGGGAGGAGATGCTCTCCGCCCACCCGCCTCTTACAAACAGCCTTCTAACTAGCACTTCTAGACAATTCTCTTTCCTGCCACATGAAGTGTTGTGCTACTTCTCCCTCCTGAGTCAGCGCCTCAACATCACCGTGGCTGCTGCGTCTTCAACACGCGGTCTTCTGAACGGAGTGTTTCTTAGAATAGAGGCTGGAGTTTCATTTAATGCTTTTGCAGAGTTTATCAAGTTACATCCAGGGAAGAATTCAAGTATTTTCTTTTAAAGATTTTATTTACTTGACGGGGGGGGGGGGGGGGGGGGGGGGGGGGGGGAGGAGGAGAGAGAGGGAGAGAGAGGGATAGAGATAGAGATAGAGATAGAGAGAGAGAGAGAGAGAGAGAACACGCACAAGCAGGGGAAGGGGCAGAGGGAGAAGCAGACTTCCCACCTGAGCACAGAGCCCCACCTGGGACTTGATCCCAGGACCCCAGGTTCATGACCTGAGCCAAAGGCAGATGCCCAAACGACTTGAGCCCCCAGGTGCCCAAGAATTGAAATATTAATAAAGAACTATAATCATCCTATTCATATGAATTGTCGGAGTATTATTATTACATCTGATAATATATAGAGCCTTGGGTGAAAGAAGAAAGGGAAAGAAATGTAAGAAAATTGGATCAAGCTTAACTCATAAAATTAGCAAGGGTAGAAGTTCTTTGAGGGGAAGAACACGAATTATAGGTCAGAAATATTTCCTCCACAGTGAAAGCAAATAAGCCAAGGCCACCAGAAAAGACTCAGGAATGGCCATCTAGAGAAGTCAAATAATTCCCCTGGTCAAACAAAACGACTTTCACATTCAATTGGTAGAAAAACTTCAGAAGTTTTTTAAAAAACAAATTCAGTCTTTTGGAACTTTGGAAGAGGTTAAAATACATGCATAAGGTTCAAGAACCTACAGATGTAAGAAGGTGAGTGGTACGAGGCCCCCAGCACCCCTGCCCTCCCCCTGCCCAGGACCCGCACCCTCCAGGTAGCCACTCAGTCTGGTTTCCCGCTATCCTTCCACAGTGTCTGGATGTATCCACAAGCAAGTAAGAATATAAGTATTTCCACCCACCTTTAAAAAAAACACAAGTGGTAGTTTAGTAGACATAGTATTTTGGCCTCTCTCGCTTTTATCACTTGACAGTATCTTAGAACTTGTCTTAGCAGGTCAGCTCTCGGTCTTTTCTAAGGCTGCATTATCAGTCCACTGAATGGAGGCTCCGTGATCCACTTTACTGACCCACACTGCAATAAACACTAATATTACCTTGGCCTCCGTCATTCCAATGCTGGTACTGCCAACTGAAAGAGCATTTGATAAGCTGCTGTTGCCAGTAACACAGGGTGTCCTGAATCCTGAGGAGGCTAGTAAGGGCCCTCTATCTTTCAACCTCTCCTTCATCAGAACCTCCCCCACGGTGTTCCCTCTGTCCACCATCCTCAACACACTCCACTGCAGCTAGAGGCAATGTGACCAGATAACTTCTTGAGTAACAGGCAAATGGATCACAGATGACCCTGAAACCACTGAGCCTGGGTGCCCAGCAGATGGGGCACCCACAGGGGAGTCTGATGTAGGCTGCGGGAGGGCGAGAAGGGAGAAACGTGATTTTATCCACAGCTATTACTCAAATGTAGATGCTCCAGAGCCCAGATATGGGGGTGAGAGAAATCAGGGTAGAGATGAGTAGAGCTGGTGCCCAGAAGTGATGGTTGAATTGAGAAGCAGGAGCTCCAAAGGAAGAGTGAGGAGTGAGGAGCAAGCCTGCTGGAACCACATGCAGGGCCAGGAGGCAGTGGGGAGGCAGGAAGGCAGTAAGAGGCTCCCCTCGAAGGAGAAAGAAGAGGCAATGGGAGGGGAGATGAGAAGCCATTAATAAACTCGGGCAAGCAGTGTCACTGGAGTGCTAAGGGAAAAAAGCCAGACTGCAGGAGACAATGAAAGACAGTTAAAAGTTGTTAAATAAAAAACCATTCATGTTCAAATCAAGAATCTATTAATATGCTGTTTTAAGAAACACAGAGCTACAACAGAGGTAAGAGGATGCTGGGCTGGAGAAGGCAGCTGACAACAGTGACTCCCCTGCCCTAAAAGAG
The DNA here is from genome assembly GCF_011100685.1 of Canis lupus familiaris. Lineage (NCBI taxonomy): Eukaryota > Metazoa > Chordata > Mammalia > Carnivora > Canidae > Canis > Canis lupus. The sequence continues at coordinate 6,346,949 of NC_049256.1, read as the reverse complement.
ACCACATGAGGAGCCATCCTGTGCAGACAGGCAAGCCTGGAGGCCTCCCAACTCCGAGGTGAAAGGTGATGTGACAAAAGCAAAACGAGTGGAGACGGGCTGGAGGCTCCGGCAGGCCCAGGAGGAGGGGGTTCTTGCAGACTACACAGGCCAGTGTGCTAACAAGAACAGGTGGAGAGCTGTCTGGATCCTTAAGAGTTACTAACTGCAAACTGAATTAATTGGTGCTGTATGGGAACACAGGGAGAACGACCCAGCAACCCGGGGGATGGTCTGCTGAGGGTTGGATAGCTGCCTTCCGCCAAAACAAAGCCTGCTGACTTCAGATCGGGCCCCTTTCCCCTCCCGAACTGCTCTTGCTTCTCGCAGTCTCTTTCCCTATTTAAAAGGCGTGCATTCCTTAACTCTACAGGCAGATTTCCGGTGGCTTCTTTCCCCAGAAGCGGGATTTCTGGCTATGGGGTCCTTGTAGCCTCTTTATGTGAACTTCACAAAAAGCCCATTTTCTTTTCTTTGAGGCAACAGGTCCTATGGAGCTATCCGTGGTTCTGCAAATGTGGATATGGATTCATGCTGGCTCATGCTGACCAGGACTGTTGACCTTGGCCTTCATCTCCCTGTTAAAACTGCACTGGCTCCCTGGTGCCATTTCGGTCCCTGCTGATTTCAGACCTTGGGATCTCACCAGGGCCTCAACTACCACACCCACCCCAGTAAGGACTCCTGGGACCCTCTGTTATCTACCTGTGGGGCCACGTGACATCTAACTGTGTGCCCTATGTGGGTAGAGAAGTGTCACAGCAGGACTGAATATCAGAATCAGACTGCCAGCAGGAGCCAGGTCCTGACGTCCCCCACCACCCCCTGCCATCGTTTGTGCCCCTGAGCCCCTCACTCACGACAACCTAGCTATGGAGGTCTCTCACCATTCTGGGTTTGTGCTCACCTCAAGGCCTTTACACTTGGCTCCTCCTTCTGCCTAGAATGTTCTTGCCTTACAGCCTCAAATGGCTGGTTCCTTCTGCTCATCTGGATGGCAGCTCGAGCATCCCATCTGCAGACAAGCCTCTGAGGAGCACCCCCTAACATGGGCCCTCCCATCACCACTCATGTTGCCCTTGTATGTTTTCCTCACAGCTCCCTTCACCAAAGGTATTTCTCTTCCTCATTTGATTTTTTTATTTGTAGCGTCTATGTCGTTGCTGTACTCCACTGAGCTCCGTGACAGCAGCATCCCTGCCTGTCTCATTTACTAATGTATCCTCAGGGCTTGGAACACTCAATATCCACTGAAGGAAGGAATGGAAGGGCCCTTCAAGTCCCATCAGCCCAGCTCCCTCCACGGAGGGATGAGAAGGTAAGTGGCCTGCCCGACGTCACACAGCTGATCACCTGCTGCCAATCTGGGGACAGCAAGCAGTATGCTTCAGTGCAGAATCAACTGCTAATGACCAATCTAAAAGGTAAACACTGAGATTCGGGAAAAAATATCCTCCACATGTAAACTGTGTGAAAATTTACTGTGACTCCCTAAACCAACAGCTCTGATGAAAAAACGGAGCAAACGTTCTCAGCAAGCTGACAGTTTCTTAAGGATTTGGATTCAGAGACTACTAAGTGCCTTCCTAGGATTTACTGGCAGAAAAACCAGTGAGGACAAACCCATTGTAGACCCTCTCCTAATAAATGTTTTTTTTTTTTTTTTCCCCAACATGCTCGAGAACAAAAAGGATACCCTCAAACATGTGTTTATTAACCTATTAGAAATCACTGCTTCAAAAAGCATGTCTCTCGAAAAATGAAATGTGCCTTCTGCTTCTAAACATTGAGAGAAACAGCTGCATTTCCTTACTTGCCCGCGTAAGTGGAAAACCGAAAGGTAAAAAAAAAAAAAATCCATCAAACAACTATTTCAGATGCTGGACCATGGGCAGGGCAGGACCACGTTCTGAGCATGAAGGGGACCAAGCCCAGCAAGCTCAACAACATAGCAGGCTTTCTGCCTGGAGGCCACGTCCACACGGCGGGTGCAGGGAAGGGACACTGCATGCTGCCCAGCAGAAGTCCTAAAATCAGGAGGAGCCCAGGAGGCTATCATCCGTGGGGTGGGGTGCTGAAAAGGAGGGAGCCACACAGAAAGTTCCAGAATGGCCTCGGGACCCTCCTGAGTCTTCCTTGAACACCAACCTGAGTATGTATGAGGTGAAATTCCACAAGGGTTGCAGAAAACAACTTTTGAGGAAAAAAATGACCTATAAACCATGTAATTGCCAGAGTGTACATGGGGCTGGCAGTCGTCCCCAGCCAGAGTGGAAAGACTTCACTGAATACACTGGACACGGGGTCGAGACCCCGGAACAGGCACCTCTGGCTCTAGAACAAGGGATACTCTAGAACTGCACTGACCACGCTTAAAAATACAAGCCTTGAAAAGGTCAAACTGATTTGCAAGTAACAAGTGGATGTCAGAACAAACCTAACACTTTTAAAAGCGTAAAATAAAACCAGTGCCCCAAAATGTAAGAGTCCCAACATTTAGCAGCCCACAAACTACAGACATGCAAAGTAGAAAACTCGGACCTATGATCAAGATGAACTCATTTAACAGAAAGATCTAAAAAGGAGAGGTGATGGAATAATAGAAAAGGACATTTCCAAAATTGTTCTCAATCACCTCAGTGATAAAGCCCCTCAGTGTGCTCAAGAATTTAGGAGACAGCATGAATATATGGATTTTATTGGATATGTTTAACAGATTAGACACTACACAAGAAAAGATCAGAGAACTTGAGACCTACCAACAGATTCTACCCAAAATGAAGCACAGAAAGAAGAAAAACCAAAGATTAGAGCCCGAGTGCCCTGAGGGAGAACATCAAATATCCAGCATATGCATAACTTGAGCCCAAGATGTGGTGTGTGCATGTGTGTAAAACACATTTGCAGAAATAAATGGCTCAAAGTTTTCCGTATCTGATGAAAACCAGAAGCTCACCGACCCTGGAAGCTTAACAAATACCAATCAGGATAAACATAAAGGAAACAAAAGTAAGGCACATCATAATCACTCTGCAGAAGCTAGTGACAAACAGAAAATCTTCAAAGCACAGAGACGGAGAGAGAAAGACCCAACAGATAGAACAACATAACAGCAAGTGCATGTTTATCTTTGAAAGTAGAGCACACGGCGGAGAAGGCACGGCATCTTTAAAGTGTGGGGGGTACAAAATACGCGAACTGCATACCTGTGGCCTATCCGTCCTGCACAAAGACAGATAAAAACTTTTCCAGGCAAAAGCTGAGGAAATTGGTAGCCAGCGGACCTGCTCTACAGAAAGTGCTAAAGGAAGCTCTTCAGGCAAAATGAGAGCGCACAGAAGAATGTGGAGCCTCGGAAGTGTGAACACATGGGGGAAAGTGGCCCTGCACAGGCTGCACATCACGTTCCACTGACTACAGGCAGGAGGCAGTCACTGGCCTCCTCACAAAAACGTGTCCCCTGCTTTCACACCAACCTAACCAGAATGAGTAAAAACCACTTTGTGGACACTCCATAAATACCTTACAGTAGCTCCGAGGAATTGACAACTTTCTGGAAAAATATGCATTCTCAAGACCGATGTCTGGCACGATGGAAACAAAGAAGAACCGAGGGAAGATAGAAGTAAGTTGAAGAACTGCCTCTGAAAAGTGCTGCAGGGCTGGGCACGGAAGAAAAGGCTCTGAGGCTCCGAGGAAAGCAGGAAATCTGCCAGATTCATTTTGTGGAGAAGGTAATTTAACTCTGATGTCAGGACTTGACACCGATGACACGAAACCAAACCACATGCCAACTTTACTTAAGACTCGTGACACCACAGTTCTATTTTACTAACACCAAATATCATAGAGAGGTCTGTCTTCTTGATTCTAATTCTAACAGACTTCCAATTGCAACCTCAGTGGCTAATATTTGGCTGGAAGACAAGCTAAAATTTTTTTGAAGAGAATGATGAGCAAAATGCACCCTGATAATTACTGTATTTATAGCTCTTGAGGACATGGGGCTAGTGTAGGAGAAGATGACTAGAATTAACCTAGGACTAGTTCCTATGATGACAATCTATGGCATTACAGACAAAAAGAAGTCGGTAAGGATCATTCAGTAAGTGGTAATGAAAAACAAAGTAATTAATTTTCTTAAAACCGTCTGTTTATGTCTTTATTCAAAATAAAACACAGACACACATGAGAGATGAGTACAGAAAATTCATTTGATGGAATGAAAACACCAAAACATGAAAAACTGATCTCACGAACAAAAAATGAAACGATCCTTTCTACCTACAGATTAGGAAACCTTTTTAAAAATGACAATTAAATCAGGGCTGGTGAAGAGCACACATGCATAAATGGATTCACTTTTAGCAATTTTGTAAGGTGTATCCACCAACCTCTGCCCTTATGATTCCACTTTTACAATTCTAACAAAAGAAATTTTTTTGTTTCTTTCTCTTTTCTTTCTTTCTTTAGATGAGGACATGTTTTCACATATAAAAGGTATTCAAGGGGATCCCTGGGTGGCGCAGCGGTTTGGCGCCTGCCTTTGGCCCAGGGCGCGATCCTGGAGACCCGGGATCGAATCCCACGTCGGGCTCCCGGTGCATGGAGCCTGCTTCTTCCTCTGCCTATGTCTCTGCCTCTCTCTCTCTCTCTGTGTGACTATCATAAATTAAAAAAAAAAAAAAAAAAAAAAGGTATTCAAATAACTTTATTTTTAAAATGGAAAAACTGTAAGGAGGCCTAACCTTAATAGTAAGGAAATGGTTAAATGACCAACGAGATACATCTTGACACATAGGAAGCAGCCATTACTGGGATGTTCACACTGTTAACACCCAGGTCTAAGTGTGTCACAACGGCTACCATTTATTACATGATATGTTACATATGCCAAGCTTTTAACATAAATCTAATTTAAAACTACTGGGGACGTCTGAAAGTGGGGCTGTGTCTGCAGATCTCCCAAGCTTGTATTCTTTTACTTTGTTACTCCCAAAATTATACAGTACAGAAATGAAAATGAAAGATCTCAAAAGTAGTATATACAGTGTAATCAACAATGCATATGTATGAGTTTATTAGAAATGGAAATACATAAAAATGTTATTAATGGCTCTCTCTCAGTGACGGAGTTATGGGTGATTTTTAAAATATTCTTGGTATTTTGTAAACTTCTACACTATACTACCAATGTCAGGGTAAAAACCACTTGGAAACAGACTATAGCAGCCAAAAACCAGACAAAAATTTCTGGGGTACTATTTTTAAATAGGTAAAGATTTATTGGTATTTTTCGAAGTGTACTTTAGCGTAGGGTTGTTTAATCAAAAGCTGGTAAATTAATATGTTGTCAAGGCAGTATGGGTCTGAGCCGTAAGAAAAGTTCAAAACCAGCTGTTACTTTCTTTAGTCTAAAGTTACAGAGCAAACACTACAGTGTTGATAGAATTATTAACCATCCTTTATAAAGTTTAACATTTCAAAACATCCTCCACACCGACCAACCCTAATCCTATTTAACCATAGAGAGCTTATGGCTTTATTGAGATTATATAATCTGCAAACTGAATTTATTAGCAGAGAACTTTCTGAATGAATGTGGAAGTAAAAGGGAGGCTTTAAACACAGTATCCCTTTTTTCCATAACATGTTAAATGATTGAACCCTTTATAAAGAATTATAAAAGTCTCTCTGCTCCAATTCCTTCAAATACAGGTCCCTGTGTGTAGGGATCCCTGGGTCTAAGGCTATATATGCTTATCCTGAGCTGTCTTCATAAAAGACAATAATATATGGTCAGTGCTGCTAAAGGGTTTTTGCTCCAACACGACTGATATACAAGTAACAATTTTGAGCATGCTGCAAATTTCATGTTCTCTTTATGCCTAATTTTGTCTGGAGAGAGTTGGTGAACACACAACCACAACTCAGGTGACTCTAGTTGGGCAGAAAGACACAAAACACACACTGCCACCAGCCACCCCGGGTTTCAGATGCTCCTTCCACAGCCTCACAAGCTATAACCCTTCGCACGCCCACTTCCACCAGCAAACTGCATGCCTCTTTCATGATAAAGAACCACATTTATTGTAGTATTTGTTTTTCTTAAACATTTAATATGCCAAACTGTAGTACCCTTCTTATTAGGGACCTTTCTTATTTTTAAATATGCCAATGACATGGTTTTTGAGTGCCGGGCTCCTATCCGTTTCCCACCTAAGCTCATGGTTTTTAGTGCATGATTTTGCATAGTGCAGTAATTTTCAGGAGTGCATACGTCGCATTATAGCAGAACTGGCTGTAAGTTTTCTTTCCACTGCTCAGTATCAAAGTCATTCTTTTTGCCGGAGTCAAGAAAGAATTTATTCACAGCCACGTTTTAGACCTGGCCTTAAAAATAAAACCATCTAACTAATGATTTGCTTCAAGAGGCCGTACATAAACCAACAAGCAACTGCTCAATGGGGAATTAGGATGGAAATGCGTACAATCAAACTCCAGATTCAGAGAGCTCTTTGGTATTCATCAGCCCAATCCTTCCTGGAGAAACTCCCTATGTCAAGCAGGGGCTCCACCCAAATGCCACCGCACAGTGCCTGGATGCTGCAGTCCCCACCCTAACGGAGTGGGCTTCCATGGCAAAGGGCCCCTAGGCTTCTGGAGCCGAAGGAAGATTCTCCCAACAACTGGAGAGAGCAGAGTGCTCTGTGTGTGTGTGTTCCAAAGTCCTTAAGTGGGCTTTGCTTTCTCTGTGGATCAGTCCTTTGTTCTCCACAGCAGGTTGCCCCCAAATCTCTCTTTCTACCCACAAATCTGACTTTAGAGCTTCATGATCACTTTCAAGCTAATTATATCCCTTTTTGTTTCAAAGGGCAACACCTACCACCACAATCCTCCCCAAGAGACCTGTGTTTAAGGGCAATGGTACCTCAAATGCAATCACCGCCACCCTTGATGTGCAGAGGAGCTTCTCCTCTTCCCTTCAGACCACATCACTGGCCACGACAGTCAAGGGAAACACGGAGGCCCCATCTGTCACCCTGCAGGAGGGTTAGGAGAGTGCAAATGGTCTTTAGAATCTGTCAACACTTGTTGGCCTGTGACTCCCAGCCCACCTAGACTTTCCCTGGTAGGTCCCTCAGGATTAGCCCAAAGGGCATGTCCCCCCACAGCTGGTAAGATGTGCCTGATGACCACCTACAGCTCAGGATTTGGGATTCAGACATCCAGTGCAAGCTCACTTTTATATCACCACTGAGGCCCCTGAGTGCTGTGCTTGGGGGTGCTTTATTTTTGTACACTGTATTAGGACAAACCCTAATTCAGAAATGTAAATTACTTAAGACATGTAATCAAATTGAAATATAAGAATTGCTATCATTAAGACTAAGTCTGCGGGCACCTGGGTGGCTCAGTCAGTTAAGTGTCCAACTCTACGATCATGGGGTGATGGGATCAGCCTGAGATTGGGCTCTGTACTCAGCATGGAATCTGCTTTACCCTCTCCCTCTGCTCCCCACTCCCCTCATGCTCTCTCAAATAAGTAAATAAAATCTTAAAAAAAAAAAAAGAATAAATCTGTCCAGTTTCTGCTGTATAAATACATCTCCCCTGTCCTGTCCATTCCCAATGCTTGGCTATGCTGTGGATGCATTGGACATCTCTGCCTCCCTGGCCCGGACCACGTATTCTAGTCATTAGGTCCTGTGGCTCCAGCCTCTGGACCCCAAGATGGTACAGTGGCACAGCAAATGAGAGGGAAGGCCAGACTATCCTCAGTGACTAGCGCACACTTTCCATAAATGTGCTGGAAACCACAGCAATGCTCTGCGCAGGCCAGGTGAACCTGCCAGAGTCAGTCTATGATCTTAAAGCCTGAGGCAGGTGCCTTCCTATTCCAGCTGTTGCAGCAATTGTTATCCACTCTGGGTCTAGATTCGAAGGTCCTTTTCTTCTAATCATTTCAGTGGCTACCCTGCACCTAGACTCATCATCAGCTCTGGGGTTCTTTGGGGGTGGACAGGCAGGTGAGTGCTGTGTCACCTTTCCCTGCTTACACAACAGTGCTTTGCAAGCTCTGGGACCAAAATCTCTTTCGGGGATACCAATCAGTATTCCTTTATTTAGAGAAGACTAGGAGAAACCAGAGATGGTGGCCAGCAGGACCCGGGGCCAGCAGATTAAAGTGTGTCTTACTGTGGACTCCTCTGCTGGAGGAGTTTGAGAAGGCTGCTTAGACTGCCAAGCAGCTGTGCATGCAACACTCATCCAGAGAGAAAGGCTGAGTAGTGTTTCTGGACACGGCCTTCCCAGGGGTCTTCCTGACGCACCAACCTGGTGTTGGTGTCACTTGAACCCTCCGGCACTTGTTGCACTGGGCTGTAAGGAGCCGACTCCCCTGAGGACACCTCTGTGCCTGGACCTCAGTATCTGATAAATGAATAAATCTGAGACCCAAATGCCACCACTCTGATCTGCATGTCTTCTGCTTTCTCAACAGCATCATCAAGGTCTCCCCTTCCCTGGCCTGCTGTCACTCTGCGCGGCAAACACTGGGTCACTGTCCTGACTATGGCTAGAGACCTGCGGGGTCAGAGGCCTCTGGGTGTCACGTCTTCCCTCCCTTGGAAATGGGAAGAGGGGACAGATGATTTAGGACCCTGCACACTCCATCCAGTTTGTTAACCCCTTCTTAGCTGCCTCTGCACTCTTCTCTTGATTTGCCTGATTTTCATAGTGACTATTCTATACTGTGACCACTCCATTAACCTCACTGCTCCTCTGGTTTCTACTGTGCTACTGCACAGTAGCCACGACAACTCTTATTGCCACAATAACTTTCTTCGAACCTTTTTTACTCAAGTGTTCCTTATAACCAAAAAATTCAAACTTAAACCAAAACTGATCAGATGAATAATTAAGGTTTTCCATAAGTTCGGTCTCTTTTGCATCTCTGACATTATCTCTTAAGAATTAATCAGGCACTTTGCTCCAGGGTCCAGGCACAACCATATGCATCCAAGATGTTTAATGTGAGCTGCAACCACGCTAGCTGGCTGAGTGGGTTCCTAAACTGTACCGAGTGGCTACTGGCACAGTATTAGCACTCAGAGAAACATACTCCAAACAACTCATTCTCTAAAGAGCAAAAGAATACTTAAGAATGGAGCCTGCATAAAAGCCATTTTAGTCCATGAAGCATACAAATTATTTCCTTGAAACTACTAAATAACTCATGAATGCTAGGAATATACTCAAAACAGACAAATGGAAAACTGTGAAATGAGTTAGTTAAAAAAAACCCAGAGTACACAGAATTAGGAAGCATTTTGAAAATCAACAGAAAATAGAACATAAGCTGTGGTTTCTTCAATTAAAATCACCCTGTGTAATTATTAACTTTCAGAAAGAACCAATCTAAAAATATTAGGTATGAAAAAGCAATGAGAAGACTTAAAGAGAAAAATATTGAGATAAAAAGTAGCAATCGAGACTAAGTGATTTTATTATTATTTTTTAAAGATTGTATTTATTTGAGAGGGTGGGACGAGGGAGAAGCAGACTCCTGTTGAGGGAGTCTGATGCAGGGCTTGATCCCAGGACTCCAGGATCACGACCTGAGCTGAATCAGGCAGATGTTTAACTGAGCCACCCAGGCACCACAAGGCTGTGGAACTTTAAGTAAACTTTAGTTAGGGGATCCCTGGGTGGCTTAGCGGTTTGGCGCCTGCCTTCAGCCCAGGGCCTGATCCTGGCTGGAGACCCGGGATCGAGTCCAGCGTTGGGCTCCCTGCATGGAGCCTGCTTCTCCCTCTGCCTGTGTCTCTGCCTCTCTCTCTGTGTGTCTCTCATGAATAAAGAAATAAAAGTTGGAAAAGAATTGGTTGAAATCAGCCTTTTAAGGGTTATACCAAGTTAAACATAAGTTAAAAAGAAAATGGATTGAATGCTGGAGGCAACAGAGGAGGAAGACAGGGGGTCAGCTCACCCACCTGCCTCTAACACCTAAACATCCAGCCTAGGAAAAGAGGACCGTGACAGACCTTCCAGGGGCCAGAAATGTATTCTTAGCCAGTTGCGGGGGGAAAAAAGACCTCAGGGGCTGGAATAAGTCCCAACACACGTCCAGTCAACTGCTTGCTCAGTTGTAAGGGCTCCAGCTGGAGCGGCCACGTTACTTCTGGCTCGGGTGGAGGGAAGGTGGGTGGAAGGGGTGGAAGGGATGGCCTCCCGCGGACGGGGCGAGAAGCTCGCCGAGTCCAGGCCTGTGGACGCAGTCACCACCGGGCCTGCCCGTCCCGCGGGGAGGACGCGAGGAAGGGGCCTCGGGCGAACGCGCCCTCCCTGCGGCCTTCGGGCTGGAGCGCGTCCCCTGCGGGCTCTGCCCACCACGGGGCTGCCGGGCCGGGTGGGGACGCGCCGTGCCACTGTGGCCATCAGAACAAACACCTGGCCCAGAATTAGGCGAAGAGCCTGGCTTCGCCACTTGGCTTTCACGGCCCCGGCTCTTACCCCGAGTACCGGCCGGAGCTGCCGAGGGGCCGGCGGCACCCGACTGCTCACACGGCGACCCAGGACCCCGCACGCAGTTCTGCCTCCACAGGACAGCGGCGGGCTTTGTGCTTCAGAAAATTACAGTCCAGGGCCATCACGTCGGCCTGGTCCCAGAGCTCATCTAGTCTGTCCCCTGCCACGTGGACTCGGGGCTCACGCAGACAGAAACACGCCCCAGACGGGGCCTCCCCCGCAGGTCGCACCCACACGCCTTCCACCCGCACCACCTGCCCCACGGCACGGGACGAGCTCCTCTTAAACCTCAACTGCACGTTACCACCTCAAACTTCTTTGCTTTTGTGTATCTCTCGAGATCTTTTGCAAAAGGCTTAAATAAAATATTAGCAAACAGAATCTAGAATATGCTTTTTTCTTTAATCGTGGACATATTATAAATTTACCATTTTAACCGTTTTTAAGAGCATGAAGTATGTTCACACTGTGCAACCATCACTACTACCGCTCTCAGAACTCTTTGCATCTTCCCAAACCAAAACTCTGAACTCATTACACAAGAACTCGCCGTTCCCCAACACCATCATTCTACTTTTTGTGTCAATGAATTGGACCATCCTAGATACCTCACATACACAAAATCGTACGAATCTGTCCTTTCTGCCTTATTTCAGTAAGAATAATGTCTTCAAGGCTCACCCATGTGGTAGCCTGCACCCATGTTGGAGCCTGTGTTAGAATATCATTTCTAAGGCTGAATAACATTCCATTGTGCTAAGCCACATTTTGTTTATCCATTCATCCATCAGTGGATATTTCTGAGTTGTTTCCAACCTTTTGGCTACTGTGAATAATGCCACTATGAACATAAATGTACAAATATTTGAGTCCCTGCTTTCAATTCTTTGGATACTCCAGCTAGAGGTGGAATTGATAATTCTATGGATTATATAGAAACATCTGTATCTGTTTATATACAAATGGATCATCTGATAATTTCATGTTTGCTTTTTGAAATTATATTTAATATTTTCCTAAATTAGTTAGAATGTGTTTAATTAGTAATTATAATCAAACTCTTGGAGAAGATCCAAATCATGGACTGGATGGTGATTACTTCCACTTCAGTGCTATTTTCTATTTTTGTTTGTTTTCCTGAGATTGGAAACCAGAGAAGACAAGGATGTAAAATCCTTTACATATTGAAGAGGAGTTAATATAATCACAGATAAATCGCACAAAGATCCATGGCCAATTATGAGGCATAGTTTAGAGACAAAACCCTCATAAAATATATCACTTGTTTCTTTTTATGGCCAGAAATTGTTTTCTGCTAGCCAATCTTGCAGTTTAGGTGTCCATATACAGGTCACATGCTTCCCTGTGGCTAGGGTCCAGGCCTCATCAAGCTTGTGCCTCTGGTTCTGACCACTAACCTTGTTACTAAGGTCACTAAGTCTGCTGAATGACATTCTGACAGTAGGAGAAAAAAAGAATTTACGGATTTTTGTTTTTTAGAACAGAAACACTCCAATAAGCAATGTCACTGTGAACTATGCAAACATATACGGTCAGTTCAGAGTGTAACTAAAGACAATCAAATGCCCTTGTCCACGTTTTAAAGTTCTGACGCATAAAGGTCAGTACTCTGCAGCATTATTATATGGAGAAGAATCCTCTGTCAATTTTAATCTTCATTTTGAGTTCCGCAGAGAGCATTAAACTCTAAAGGGATTTGGATTCCCATATCTAGAAAAGCAATGAAGTCCTTAATAGACCCAAAGAAATTTAAGCATCCATCTTTACTCAGCTTTTCAACACATATGGTGATAACACAGTTACAAAGCTATTAGCAACCAACATTTTAGAATCAAAGTTAAGAACACCGAGGAAACTGAAACCCTTAAAAGTGAAGTATGTTATTTGAAGAGACTGATGGAAAACTTTATTTAAGCATGATCAATCTTTAATTACAAATGCAAATTCAAGCTATTAAAGTTTAATTGTACTATGACAAACCAAAACAAAAAAATGAAAAATTACTAGTAATATAAATCCTATAAGCTAAGGATATCAGGATATCTACTAAGCATATCAGGATAAGTTCAAAAATAAATCCAGTAAGATAGGCGATACTTTAAATGCAGTATATTTTATTTTCTCATTAATAGCTTTGATAGTAAGTCAAATATCAGAAAGAAAAAAAACTTACTGAAAATCTCTACACTATAATGTCTCCTTAAAGTACCAAAAAACCAGAACAGAAGATAACGAGACTTACCTTCCTCTTTAGTGCTGAGAATACAGAAGGATTGACAAGAAAAACAAACACAATATAAGGATGACAACTATCTACAAGGTATAATTCGCCAACAGTGGAATCTTATTATTTATTATATCCATAAGAATTTTATTTCCTGCAATAATGATTCTGTCTTACTTGACGTAGAACTGAACTCTCTCAACACTTTTCTTCATAATGTTTACCTTGACTTTTAGGACCAACTAGTTTCTGCAACTATTGCTTTAGTGACATAGTGAATCAATGATAATCTAATTTTTCTATTTCATTTTAATAGTACATGGCCATTAATTTCAAATTCTAGATACTAAAGGAAGATACTATCTACCTTAGATACTTGTAGAGCATAACCAAATTTCTACTCCAAACAGAAGGAACCGTCCTGTTCCCCCTTCACCTTGCACTTTCCTACAACAGCCTAGCAAGAACTGAGTAAAAAGTCAATAGAAGTCTTCCTCTAGGAGAGGGGCAAAAGCATGGAGAGAGAAATCCTCTATGACTCAGGCAGATAGAGACAACTGAAAGCTTACAAGGACACTGAGAAAACCCTTCCAGGAACCACAGCAAGGCAAAACACAAACCCAGCTCAATTCCTGGCTAGAATGACAGACTCATCCCCTACACTAGCTGCCTGAGAAGAACCATGCTCATTTTTAGGTATACATATTATTTATCTCAGTCTTTCCTATTTTTACAAGATGTCCAGCATTCAATAAAAAATTATAAAATACACAAAGATCAAGGTAAAAATAACTTATAGTCAAGAAACAAAGCAATAAAAAAAAAACAGACTCCGAGATGACGGAGATAATGGTACTATCAATATAGAGACATTAAAATAACTAAGATACATGTGAAAGAACCTACTAGAAAAGGTAGACAACTTGCATGAACAAATGGGGCATTCCAGTAAAGACACAGAAACTGTAAGAAAAAGTCAAGTGTTAAAACTCGAAACAACAACAAACCTTGGTGAAGGGAAGAATCTGATTTCCAGAGTTGCCATATTCTTTTAAATGTACTGTGTGTGTGTGTGTGTGTGTGTGTGTGTGTTTAAGATTTTACTTATTCTCATTTTGAGAGTGAGAGAGCATGAATGGGGAGACTCACCCAAGTGCTCTAAAAGTCCTGTTTTTAACAAGTCACAAGACATGCAAAGATACAAGGAAACATGACCCATACCATAATGAAAAAAGAAGTCAACAGAAACTCACTTGAAGAAGCCCAGACACTAAACTTAACAAACACATTAATTAGCTATTTCAAATATGTTCAAGAACAATAGAAAATAATGTCAAAGGATCTAAAGGGAAGTATGAGAAAAATGCCTTATCAAATAGTATCAATAAAGATAGACTATTTTATTTTATAAAATATTTTATTTATTTATTCATGAGAGACAGAGAGAGAGGCACAAACATAGGCAGAGGGAAAAGCAGGCTCCCTGTGGTGAGCCCACTGTGGGACTCAATCCCCAGACCCTGGGATCATGACCTGAGCCACCCAGGCATCTCAAAATAGATTACTTTAAAAAATAGAAATTCTTGAGTTAAAAAGTACAATAATTGATGTGAAAAAAATCACTAGACCAGCTCAAGAGCAGAAATGGACTGGCAGAAGAAATAATCACCAAAGATAGGTCAATTTAGATTATCTAGTCTGAGGAACAGGATAAAAAAAAATGAAGAAAGAGAACAGAACTTCAGAGATGCTGGGACATCCTTAAGTATAGTAACACACATTATGGGAGTCTTAAAAGGAGAAGACGGAGGCAGAAAAAATATTTGAAGAAATAATGGCCAGAAACTTCCAAAATTTAAAGGAAAACATTACTCTGTATACCGAAGAAGCTCAAGGAATTCCAAACAAAATAAAGAGATCCTTGCCTAGGCAAATCATAATGAAATTGTTGAAAGATAAAGAAAAATAATCTTGAAAGCAGGAAGAGAGAACCAACATGTTATGTTCAAGGACCTGTGATAAGATTAACAGCTTAATTCTCAGTGGAAATTATGGAGGTCAGAAGGCAGTGGAATAAATATATAAAGTAATGAAAGAAAAAAGACTGTCAACCAAGAATTTGATATCTAGCATAATTAAACTTGAAAATGAAGGAGAAATTAAGACATTCCCAGATAAACAAAAACAGAGATTCAGTGCCTAGCTGACCTATTTTACAATACTAAAGGGAGTTCTTCAAGCTAAAATGAGAGAACACTAGATAGTAACTGAAATCCACACAAAGAAATAAAAGATAGCGGCAAAGGCAAATGAAAAGGTAGTTATAAAAAAACAGGGTAAATGTTTTTCAGTTCACAATTCTCTTTCTCTTATCTAATTTAAAAGGCAAGTACACATAGCAATAATAATAAATCTGTATTGATGGGCATTATAAACGAAAATGATGAATTTTGTATGACAGTTACAGCACAAAGGAGAGAAGAGAGAACAATGTTATTCAAGAGTAAAGTTTTTATATACTACCGAACTTAACATTTTCCTAGATTAAAATGTAAAGGCAACAACTATGAAAAAAGCTAAAAGTATATCGTAAAAAACAATAAAGGAATTAAAATGGTACATTAGACAAAACCTATATAACATGAATAAAGAAGGCAATAATGGAGTAACGGAGGGAGAAAAAAAGGTGTGAGATATCAGTAATTACAAACACTCAATTTAAAAGGCAGAGCTTGGCAGAAAGGATAAAACGACCTGGTTTAACTCTATGCTACCTGTATGAGAAACACTTTATATACAAAGACATGAAAAGGTTAAGAGACTGGGAAAGACACATGGTACATAAACAATAACCAAGAGAGACCTGGAATGCCTATTCCAAATGAGGCAAAAAAAGACTTTAAAACAAATAGTTGGGGGCACCTGGGTGGCTCAGTCAAATGTTTGCCTTTGGCTCGGGTCAGGATTCCAGAGTCCCTGGCGATCAAGCCCCGGGTTGGGCTCCCTTCTTGGCAAGGACTCTGCTTCTCCCTCTCCCTCTGCTCCTCCTCCTGCTCACTCTCATTCATTCTCTCTCAAATAAAAATAAATAAAATCTTTTAAAAAAATAAATAGTTACAAGAGGAAAGGAAGGCTATTTTGTAATAATAAAGTGTGAAATCATCAAAAAGCCATAACAATTATAAACTATGTGTCCCCAAAGAGCCCTAAGATGAAGTAAGTATGACAGAAATAAACCATTCAACAGTAATCACTGAGGTCTTTAATAAGTGGTCTTTAATCCACTTTCAAAATAGATACTGACCTAGATAGAACAGACTGAACAAGACAGCCTATCAGCAAGGAAAGAAGACTGAACACCACCATGAACCAACTAGACCAACTAGACATCTGGAGAACAACCCACTCAAACACCTGGAAACACAATGGAATGAAATTAGAAATCAGTGACCGAAAGAAATTTGGTAAACCTCCACATCAAAAAAGAAGATCTCAAACTATTAAGCATAAGCATCCACCCTAGGATACTAAGTCAAAAAGTAAACTAAACCCAAAGCAAGCAGAAAGAAGAAAATAAAACTGAGAACACAAAGTAATGAAATATACACTAGAAAGACAAGAGCAACAAAGAAGCCAGAAGTTGGTTCTTTGAAAAAAAATCAACAAATTCAACAAACTTTTTAGACTGACTAGGGAAAAAAAGGAATATTCTAATTACCATAATCAGGAATGAAAGAGTGAATACCATCAACGACCTTATAGAAATAAAAAGGATTATAATGGAATACTATGAACAACTGTAGGTCAAAAATTAGATACCCTAGATGAAACAAATTCCTAGAATGATATAAATTACTGAAACTGACTCAAGAAGAAAGAAAAAATTTGAAAAGACTTGCAACAAGAGATTAAATGAATAATCAAAAAACTTTCCATAAAAAGTGTCACTGGTTAAGTCTACCAAACATAAGAAAGAATTAAAACCAATACTTCATAAACTTTTCCAAAAAAAAAAAAAAGAAGAGAATACACCTCCAAACATTTTATGAAGCCACTCTGATACCAAAACCTCACAAGAGTAATACAAGATAACTCCAGACCAATAACCCTTATGAACATAGATCCCAAATCCCCCAACAACATGTTAGCAAGCTGAATCCAGCAGCATACACAATTCAGTTATATACCATGACAAAGTGGGATTCACCTCAGGAAGGCAAGGTTGGGTCAATATATGAAAATTAGTCAATGTAATAAACCACATGAAAAGACAAAATAAACCACACGATCATTTAAAAAATACGGAAAAAGTGTATGATAAAATGCAATACCCTTTCATGATAAACACTAAAGAAACTAGGAATAGAAGGGAACTTTTTCTACCTGATAATGAGTATCTGTGAAAAATTCACAGCAGCCATCATATCTAATTATGAAAGACTAAACACTTTCCCTATAAGATCAGGAGCAAGTCAAAGATGCCCACTCTAGTCACTTCTATTCAACACTGAATTGGGCCAGGGCAATTAGGTAAGAAAATAAGACAAAAGATCAGAAAGGAAGAAGAAGTAAACTTCTTATTTTCAGATGAGACATAACTGTAAATACAGAAAATCCTAAGGAATTCACATACATATACACAATTATTAGAACTAATGAAGGAGTTGAGCAAGGTGGCAGGACACAAGATCAATGTACAGAAATCAACTGTATTTCTCATATAGTAGCAATAGGAAATAAAATGAAATTAAAGAAACAATTTACATTTACAATATCAGCAAAACGAATAAAATACATAGGAATAAATTTAACCAAAGAAGTGCAAGACCTGTATACTGAAAATAACAAAAGCCGCTGAAAAAAATTAATGATCTAAATAAATGGAAAGAAGGTTCATGTATCAGAAGATTTAACATTGTTAAGGTGGCAGTTTTTCCAAAATTGATCAATGCAAATCGCAGCCGACTTTTAATAGAAATGGACAAGGTGATTCTAAAATTCATATGGAATGGCAAAGAACCTAGAATAGCAAATGATCCTGAAAAAGAACAAAACAGGACTCATACTTTCTGATTTCAAAATCCACTACAAAGCTACAGTAATCAAGGCAATGCAGAATTGGTATGTGAACAGACGTATTGATCAATGGACTAGAATTAAGAGTCCAGAGATAAACATATATCTGTGTTAACTGGCCTCTGACAAGGGTACCGAGGCCATTCAATGTAGTAAAGAATACTCTTTTTCAAATATTGCTGCTGGAACAACACAATAGCCACATACTTATACTATATATAAAAATGAACACAAAATGAATCAAAGACCTAAATGAAAGGGTAAAATCTATAAAATTCTTGGAGGAAGACCAGTATAAATCTTCCTAACCTCAGATTAGGCAAAGGTTTCTTAGCTATGACACTAAAAAGCACAAAAGCCAAAGAAGAAATAGATTAGATACCATCAAAATTAAAAATGTTTTTGCTTCAAAGGACACTATCAAGAAAGTGAAAGGCAACCAACAGAATGTGAGGAATGTTTGCAAATCACATGTCTCATAACGTCTTATAATATCCAGAATATATAATGAGCTCATACCACTCAATTAAGACAAAAAAAAAAAAAAAAAAAAAAACCAACTTAACAACCAGGCCAAGAATCCAAACAGACCTATCTCCAAAGACTCATGCAAATGGAAAATGAGCACATGAAAAGATGCTCAACATCATCAGTCATTATGGAAACACCAAAACTACCTCATACTCACTAGAATGTCTATACTAAGAAGAACAGCAGTAATAACAATGACAAGTATTGGTAAGAATGCAGAGAAACTAGGAACCTCCTCCACTGGTGGTGGAGATGTAAAATGGTACAGATGCTTTGGAAAAGTTTTGCAGTTCCTCAATTGTTAAACACAGAGTTACTGTATTATCCAGTTATTCCCATGTATATATCCAAGAGAACTGAAAACATACGTCCATGCAAAAGCACGTATCTAAATGTTCATAGTAGCATTATTCACCACACCTAAAATGTGGTATGTCCATACAATGGAATATTATTCAGTCATAAAAAGGAATGGCGTACTCATTGATGTTATGTAGATGAACTTTGAAAACATTATGTTAGGTAAAAACACAGGTACTAAATCCACGTATCTGCTTTCATTTATATGAATTGTCTAGAATAGGCAAACTCATAGAGGCAGAAAGTAAATGAGTAGTTATCAGCATCTGGCAGGAAGGTGGAAAGGAGAGTGGCTGCTGAGTATGGGTTTCTTTTTTGGAGTGATGAGAGTGTTCTGGAATTAAAAATGTCGATGGCTGCATGACTTTGTCCTTTTTTGTAAATGCAACATAAAAGCACCTTTCAAATAGCAGAACCTCAATAGACAGTTGCTGATAGAAATAATATGAATGTTTACACTTTGCTCTGTAAGGTATTACAAGATTAAAAACAGTGAAAGTTAAAAAAAATTTGAATAGCCAGATTACTACACACGAAGGGAAATGTTAGGTCAATGTCACAATGAACTAGGATCCTTTATCTGTAACACGATTTTAATAAAGCAAATCCAGCCACATATAAAAAGCATAAAACAATCATTATCAGCTTGGGTTCATTCCAGGGACGCAAGGGTGACCTGGTGTTTTGGGTGGGCAAGGAAGGAAGAGAATCCAATGTAAATACACCTGCTTAATAAAATAAATGAGAAAGGCAAAATCTCAAAAGATAAAGGTAATTCAATATCCATTCATGATAAATTTTTTTTTTTAACAAATTAGAAATAGAATGGAAATTCTTCATTAGTGATGGCCCCAACTGTTAACTCTTCTTTGTATCCATATGCCTTTGCCATGTAGCTTTATGTTTTTCTCCCAATGTGGATTGGCTGTCACAGTTGGTGAATCTGGAAATAGAGGTTTGAAATGGGCTTTGAACAGGAGCTTGCGCTCTTGTATCTTTGATACTGCTGTGACAATATGATTAGTCTGGTTTGCTGGAGGAGGAAAGAACCAATCTGAACCACCCCAGCTGTTCCAGCTGAGGCCATTCAAGATCAGATGAGGATTTTAAATATTTACCTTTATCTGAAGCAGTACAGCTTGGGGTCCTGAGTTGGACTGTTTCCAGTGCTTTCTTAGCTCTGTCACTCACTAGACTAGTTGTGTGTCCTTGAGCAAGCTGCTTAGCTCTGCCCATCAATACATGGGAGTGACAGTAACAGCTACATCACAGGGCTTTTATGCAATCAAATCACTGCTGTACGTAACGTACTTACAACAGTGCCTGATACGCATTAACCAGTCAATGGACACATGCTACAACTATTACATGCCCAATATTTTAATTTGCTCCTTTCTCATCCCCTTTGGAATTGCTGTTATCTCTCATCTTCTGAACTATTTTTCAGAACAACCTATGTTCATCTTTTATAACTCTAGAATTAGAAAAAAATTATTTTTAAGAGATTGTCACTGTATTTTAATCTTTGGATTATATCTTTAGAAAGGAGTCAAATTCAATACTAATATGTTCCTATATAAAAACAGACCTGGAAGAAAGCCCAGGCAAGATCAGGGCTGCCCATCCAACAACCTCAGATGTGTAAATAACAAATGTTCTATGGTACTGAGGTTCTGAGATAGTTTGTTACACAGCAGTATAATGGCAATGGATAACTGATATGCCTGATACACAGTATTTAAAATCTCTACAGCAAACATTATTCTTAATGATGAAATCTTGCAATTTTCTTTCAGAGATTAGGATGAACAGAACAATAAACATAACATGAAAGCAAAATTTAAAAGACACCATTTATAATAACATCAAAAGTATATATATATATTTTTAAAGATTTATTTATTTATTTATTTATGAGAGAGAAAGAGAGAGAGAGAGAGAGAGAGGCAGAGACACAGGAGGAGGGAGAAGCAGGCTCCATGCCGGGAGCCTGACGTGGGACTCAATCCCGGGACTCCAGGATTGCGCCCTGGGCCAAAGGCAGGCGCCAAACTGCTGAGCTACCCAGGGGTCCCCTCAAAAGTATATTAAAAAAAAAAAAAAACCTGAAGGAATCCATCTAATAACAGAAGACATGTAATAAGGTCTCTAACTCAGAAAAAAGACATTAATTTTTTGTAAAGATGCCAATTTCTGTAAATGACCTGACTGAATGCTGTCTCAGTCAAAATTCCAGGAAGTTTCTTCCTGCGGAGTGGAAAATGAAAAGCTAACTGTACACTGTACAGTGACCTGGAAAGGGACAAGAGTAACCAAGGCACTGGAAGGAAACCAAGTAGGAGGGCTTTCTCTACCAGATTATCTACAAGACTTAAAGATACTTCAATTAAGACAATTGGAATTGGTGTAAGCAGAGATAACAGAATGGGCTGACTTGTATACAGACAGTCCCTGGGTTATGCAGCAAAAGTGGTGTAAAACTGGACTCCTATACATACACTAGGGGAAATGACAGACCTAAATGTGAAAGCTTCTGGGAGACAACTTAAGAGAATGAATTTGGGGATTAGGGAGGATGTGTTAAACAGCATGACAATAGAGGGAAAAAAAGACAGATACACTGGAGTACACTAAATTAAGAACTCTGTTCATCAAAAGACCATCAGAGAATTAAAAAAAAAAAAAATCAAGCAAAGACTGAAAAGAGAACTTTGCAACACTTCCGACAAAGAGGTTATATCAGAGGCTGGTGCAGAGTATGCAGGGCTTGTATTTGGAATATGCTCGGAACTTTTACAAATCGGTAAGAATAAGCCGCTGAAGTAGCAGCAGGCATGCTGTTCACGTAGATGAGACGGCAGCAAAAATATGGAGGGGAGTCTAGGGTATTTTCAAGATCGTTAGGGGTGAGTTTCCTAGTTGTAGGATATCAAACTATACTTCTGAAAGTGATGGGGACGGGGGGAGAAGATGGGAAAGCTCTAGCCAGTAGGCTAGATCGGGGCGGGGACTGGCAAACCAGGGTGCCCGGCCCAAATCTGGGCTTCCGTCTCTGTAAACAACGTTCTGCTGGAATATCCAGCTACTACACTCATCTGTTCACACACGCTGTCTAGGGCAACTTTCCTAGGCCCAGATATGTTGTAACAGGGAGCGTAGGCTCCAAAGCCTAAAATACTATTTGGCTCTTTACAGAAAAAGTGTGCTGATCCTTTGGCTACACTGTCCTCTTATGTCTAGTGTAATCATCATAGAAAGGAAGGGGGGGGGAGGTTAGTTCCCTGGAAGACTAGGAGGAGGTAACAGTTTAGCTATTAGCAGGATTTTAAAGCAAAGATTATTTTCTACAGTCTAAATTTGTTTTGCCAACGTGCAGCCAGACTTTCTCTGGCTAAAAGCAGAAAGTGTGGCAATGTCATAGAATCACCAAAGCTAACAACTCCAACACAGAGATATGGGTTGTATTTAAAAACTATTAACTTAAAAAAAAAAAACAAAAAACCATTAACTTAAAAAGGGGTTACAGGAGTAGTTTTTAAGGAAACCACAGATGCTCCCAAAACAGGTAACCTGTAACTGATCTCTTAATCAAAGCAAGCAAACATGAGCAGGTGTTAGTAATGTTACTGAGGATGAACCACCTTCAACAGGTAATTCAGGAACCTATATTCTGATATGATGCTGTCTGTATGTTGTACTCACGCCTGAGGGGCAGGTATAAAGTTCATGTTCAAAACAATTCCCTGTCCCCTGACAGTCCCAGAGCAACAACATTATTCCTTCTCACACACTCCACAAGTATTTCTCATCCCTCCCTATTTTTTTTTTTTTTAAATAACCCAGGCTCCCCTCTCAGTTGTCTTAATTATATTTGAAACTTTAATGTACTGGAGAACCATTACCATGATTAAAAACAACTGAAATTAATGGTCATTTTTGGAGAAAAACTCTCTTGAAAACCATACAATTTTGACGTTGATCATCTGATATCAGTGTGAATACTGGGTCTGCTTATTTTCCACAAATTTAAAAAAAAAAAAAACTGGCTAAAAATCAAATGTGTTTTTGCTGCTTCTCCCCACCCACTCCCAACAAGATTCTGATGTTTCTGATGCTCTCAGAATAATGAAGACTAACCTCATACTCTTCAAGATTCCTATAAATCTTCTCAAAAGCTCTTTCCCTGTATCTCAAGATTTTTTTCCACATTACATCTATCTTCAGAGCTTTCACCACCTAGATTCCATTCCAACAATCTTATAATATATTGTACCTTTCTCAAAGCATACTTCAAAGAGGTGGGCTTCCTTTCTGTTTACACAGATACAAGACAGATTGATCAGTGATTGCTTATCTCTTCATACTAACTAACAGGCATGTCATCTTTGAAGATAAATCCACTGCCTGAAAACTTAAACTAAGAGTCTATCTGATGTTTGAAATAGGCTCTCCCACTCTTGATTAGAAAGTAATTCTTGGTAAGGACTTGGAAGAAATTTGGCACACATCAGCAAAATTCACTGAGGTGGCTCTTAAGTCCACCATGACTCAGTCCTTTGACGGTAAAGTTCTGAAATCAACAGTTCTGAGATACGTATTTATATTTGTCATGTGACATTTTAAAAAAGCTGATTTAAGTTTTTATTTTCACATTAAGAGCACACAATCTAAACAATATTTTAAAAACTATGCCAACTTTAAGTTGTGAAGCAAGACCACCAGACATTTGTTACTGGATTCCCAAGGTCCTCCCTTGTCTCCCAGCCTCTTCCCCAACACATTTATCTCCCCCGATTCTAAGCAATGCCACATTTTTGGAAAGGATAATATCAATCTTACTTGGTAGTTTCCAAAATCCCAACTCTTTTGTTAAATCAAGTTTTCATTCATAAAATGGAGCAGTACAGTTAGCTTTCAATTCTCCGTGGCAACAGGAGTTCTGCATAGTGCTAAGAGCTTGAAAACAGGAAAATAAAGATGAGCCTTCTCATTACTCACTCATTGGTTCTATGCATGCCCATGCAAGAAGGATTTTGGCAGTGTTAAAATACAGGCAAAACCTTGTTTTTTTTTTTTTTTTTTGTGCTTTGCTTTACTGCACTTTGCAGATATCGTGGGGTTTTTTTTTGGTACAAATTGAAGTTTTGTGGCCACTCTGGGTTGAGCAAGTAGATTGGTACCATTTTTCCAACGGCGTTTGCTCATTTCGTGTCTGTCACATTTTGATAATTCTTGCAATATTTCAAACCTATTTCATTATTATTATATTTGTTACAATGATCTGTGTTCAGGGATCACAGCTCGCTGAAAGCTCAGATGATGGTTAGCATTTTTTAGCAATGAAGTATTTTTAAATTAATATACACTGTGTTTTTAGACATAATGCTATTGCACATTTAAGAGACTACAGTAGAGTGTAAACATAACTTTTATATGCACCAAGAAACGAAAAAATTCACTCTAAAAAAAATTCACTTTGCTCGCTTTACTGTGATCTTCACTTCATTGCGGTGGTCTGGAATGAGCCCGCAGTACCTCTGAGGTCTGCCCATATACTACCTCTTGCGGTGTCAGTGTGTTTTTACAAATTATTTTGGTTGTTTCAATCTGGCCACTCAAGTTTGATATGCTTCCGTGTCTTCTGTTTCATATATACCATCATCTCTTTAAAGGTTTGTCCCATCAGGATGACCCTGAGAAGTCCCAGTTCCTGGCCTCCTGGTCCCACTTACCTTGAGATAAAATGTTAATCTGAACTTCCTGCTCTCCACAGTGTATGACCCTGCTAAGTTATAAGGACAAGCAGGGTGAAGGCCATGGGTCGCTTCCTCTTCTTTTAAGAACCTGAGACACTGTTGCTGCTGCCATCTACCCATCATCCTGCCCTTCCCACTTCGTGGCAGACTCTGGCCTCTTACTAATTTGGAGAGAACCTTCTCTCCCTCTTCACCTGAGGGTGGGCAGGCAGATGGCTAGGTCATCTTTACTCCGCCTGGAAGACCACGGGCAGCAGGCAGCCTTTCCCTCCCAAGGACATAGCTGAGAACTGCCTTTGAATTACAGAAAGAGCTCCATGGAGCCCCTCCCCACTCCTCCCAAATACACTGAAAAACTGCTTTGGACACCATATTGGTTTGATTACCACCCAACCCCATTTCCTAGTAAGAAAGTAGCGTTTCCCTCCAGACAGGCTGCCTGCCTTCTGCTTCTGGGCTTCTGTGTACAGATGAGAGGGGGCAGGTCAGTGTCCCCACTCTCTCAAGACTAGGGGCTGCTCTGTAACACAGGATTTTTATTATTTTTGCTAATTTGGAGGTGGTGGGAGGCTCCTGCAAGAAGCTGTCTGTGAATCTGGATCCACCACAGCCAGTATCCCTCTACCTTCTTGCTCAGAGCACTTTGGCAGAGATGTCAGAGGACCTAGTTCTGTCATTTACTAGCTCTGCGACCATAAGCCATTTGTTCTTCCTTATTGTTAAACAAGGGACAGTAATATATATAACATTTGCTTCACAGGGGACCTCAAAGTACTCAAAAGTGATTCAAACCAGTTACTATACTATCACTATTACTAATATTATTGGTAAATATGCTCTTCTGCAGAACAAGGCGAAGGACAGAAACTTGATGCCTCACTGGAGACCTGGGAATGGCTGTTTAACTTGTCACATGCCTGCACTAGCACAGCGGGGGCTCTGACGCGGCTCCGTGGAAGTACATTTCTGATATTCATGGGTATTTCTGGTCCATACCGCTTTCTGTTCAATGCAAAGAAACTAAAGGGCTTCACGAAACTCCTTAAAACCATGTACTTATGCACATACAAATATGACCATCAGCTGAAAGACATAATCACTCCTCTTGAAAAACCACCATCGACCACAAGTAAAACAACACCCGACATCTACCAAACTTCAGGTGAGGTCAGTGATGGGAGAGGACGACTGAATCCAAAGCACAAGCTCAGGTACTTCTTTCGTTACCCTGGGAGGCTGTTCTGATTGGGATTTAGGATTTCTTTCCACCAGAGTGATTTTACTTTATGACACAGTGAAACAGACCCAGAGACAGATGTTGGTTCTTCAAAATGTTTGTAATCACACATACGCAAATGCCAGGTTGGACACAGCCCCTCCCCTGGGAGCCCTTCCTCCAGATTCAGGCCAGTTTGGTTAAGTGTTCTTTGAACCTTGTGCCAAAGGCAGGATACTAATGGTGGAAAGTCCACTTGCCCCACTGTGCACCTCCTGCGCTGCTTCTCCTGGGCAAGTGTTCTTTGTATGGTGGCTGATTCCACCCTACCATGAGCTCCTCAGAGGGACGGAGACTAGCTCAGCACGCCTGCCCTTTAATTCAGGTACCAAGGGTGTAAGTACAGAAACCCCTTAGGGGGCTGCTTCACTCTTTGTGGAGTTGGATGTCTGAACAGCTGTCACCTCACAAGGTCAGTGCTGAACGAAAAGGACTCATTCTTCCACCATCACTCTCTCCACACAATACCATAACTAACTCTTTAGGGTCTTTTGATGATATCGAATGTTGGTGCCTTTTTAATATTATTTGTATGATAAGCACTGTATTTTGCATATGCCACTCTGCTAAACAGAAAGCTTAAAAATAAAGACATTTAAAAACAACCCTAAAATAATTCTTAAGTAATAAGAAATAGTGTCAAAGACTACAGCCACACTGCAGAGATTTTCTTTCATTTATAGTCAACGATCAATATCAAAATGTCAAATGGTTCACATCATGTTTCTACTTCAACCCCTTCACCATACTGAAAAAAATCCAACCTCCTTACCCTGCCCTACAAAGCCCTACATGATTCGGCCCCTGACTATCAGCTCTTTCAACCAGCACTTTTGGTCTCTTCCTTTGATGAACAGGATGCTACTTCTCTCCTAAGCATCCCCTGCAGAAAACAGATGACCCTCAAGGCCACATACAGATAACAATGGCCTCGAGTTGTCTGAATAAATGAGAGGTGGCCCTGCTATCCATATACTCCTGGAAAGAATGGATCAGATCAAATTCTCTAAAACCAAAGCCAACATTTTTCATCATGGTCAGAGGGAAAAAAAAAATCTCCAAAGTGGAAACAAGGCTGAAGGCTAAAACAGGATGCCTACATATCACTTCAATGTCATGCCGGAGCACTGTGAGATGTGTCCACCAAAGATTATGGCCTTCTCTAGGGCTAGGTACTTTCATTTGACTTATGAATTTGGCATTGATTAGGATATTCTAGAACTCTGTAAGCATGGATGTTAATTTTTGAGAACTGATGGTGATATACAATGAATAGCATTGGTTAGAGATACAAAGGGCAACCGCTCAGGAGAGAGGTAACACCGAAGGTTGGTTTGATGGTCCAGAAGGACGTTCACTGGTTTTGTACTTAACCCTGGGGCTCTTCAGGCGGTCTATTCAGGCGGTCGTTCAGTGACTCTAGTCAGTCTCTTGAATTTTCTTTGAAACCAACTTAACCATCATTTCGATTCCTGAAACAAATTTTTGACATATAGTCATTCTGTATTTATGAGACCTGTGTTTATTTTTTGAAAATCTTAATTTGACAGATGCTACAGGTTTAAAACTAACAATGCTATCTCCATGTCCAGCATGGAGCCCAGAGTAGGGTTTCAAGTCAAGACCTTAACCGAGATTATGAGTCAGCCGTTTCATTGACTGAGCCACCCACGTGCCCCAAGAAGTTACTTAAATGGATCCCCTCCTGAGATTTCATTTTTATCTAAGGGGGATTTTTAGACACACCATCCTTTTTGACTTGGAACACTGAGGCCATGAACTATCATTGTTCTCTAGAACAGATACTCAGATTGCTTGGGTTTATGCCTTAAGTCACGAAGATCAGCTGTTAAGAAACAACCTCCGAACCTTGTATTTACTGCGAAGATGGTGGTGTTCACCAAACAGAGAAATACTCTTTCAGGTCTTACAATTGTGCCTAATTGTACTTTTACTGAGCAGTGTGTGTGGGCACGCATGTGTGTGTGTGTTTGTGTACAAGTGTGCATGTGCTCTGTGAACGTGATTCACCTGTTCATTCTCAGGATATTCTCAGGTGAACGTGATTCACCTGTTCATTCTCAGCTTGAAGCCACATCTGTGGCTCCCTGGCAATGTTCAGTGTTGTGCACACATTCTCTACATTATCATGCTCTCAGCTTCATCGCGCTTTCATTTCTATTTGTCTTGATGTCTTCATTTGGAAAAACCAAACCTTGCAGTTTCAAATTGTAAACTGCCTTAGGTCCTTTTTCAAGTTGTGTATAAGTCACCAGAATCACTCCACTCTTACTTCTTGGACCTCTGCTTACGCTTCTCTACCTAGACCACATCTCCCAATACAGCTGCCGTTTAACAAAACCCTACTAATGCTTCCAGGACCCTGGAGACACCTCTACCCTCTTCACCACATTACTGCTGATCTCAGCCAGACACACTCTCTCAAGTCACTTACAGGCATTTGTACATTGCCTTATGTTACAGCCTCCGTAACTGGCTTCTCATCCCAGCAAATACCAGCTCCTGGAGCAGAGAGACTAGTCACTTGTATGTCACCAGTTGGAGCTCATAATACTTGGCACACAGTGTGCAGGATGCTTAATAAATCAAGTTGAGGGAAGAAAGCAGAAAGTACAAAGGTAAATGGTCGTTAAATGCAGAGCATTCGTTCATTAATGAGCACCTATTCTGGCCAGGAACAGAGATAATCTGGTAGGAAGAAAGACAAGCAAATCAGAATGACCATTTAGCAAACCTGGGCAGTCAGCCATTGTCTGGCGTTGTTCTGGATGCTGAAGATATGGGGCTAGAAAGTATATATAGCGTCCAACCTCCGGCAACTTACGTTAATAAACACACTAAGTATCCAAGTAGAAATGTGGATGATGCTAGAAAGTCACAGAACATAAATGGTCTACTTTAGAGGTAGGGGAAGGAGTTTGGGAGAAGATCAAGGAATGCTTCTTAGAGGAATTGCCAGGGGCTGAGGCCTGGAAGATAAGGAATTAACCAGACAATAAAATAGAAGCACGTGTGAAACCCTGAGAAAGGAGAGAATTTAGCCAATTCCAGACTGGAGGAAGCTTAGTGCACCTGAAGCAGATGCACTGAAGGGGCAAGCCATGGAGGGCTCTGCAGATCACAGTGAGGAGTCTGAGTCTGATCTCAAGTACATGAGAAAGCCAAGAAAGATATTTCAGCAGGATATTAATGTAGGATTATATCTCCAAAAATTCTTCTGGCGACTAAGTAAAAAATGGATTGAAAAAGACAATTAAGAAAGATGCTGGGGGTGCCTCAGTGGCTCAGTTGGTTAAGTGTCTATCTGATTCTTAGT
The DNA here is from genome assembly GCF_011100685.1 of Canis lupus familiaris. Taxonomy (NCBI): domain Eukaryota; kingdom Metazoa; phylum Chordata; class Mammalia; order Carnivora; family Canidae; genus Canis; species Canis lupus. The sequence continues at coordinate 6,317,799 of NC_049256.1, read as the reverse complement.
GTCGGCTCAGGTCATGATTTCATTGTCATGAGATCAAGCCCTGCATCAAGCTCTGTGCTCAGAGGGGAGTGTGCTTGAGATGCTTTCTCTCCCTCTGCTGTGCCTCTCCCCTGCAAAATAATCTTTAAAAAAGAAAGATGTTGGTTACCTAGACCAGGAGGTGGCAATGGCCGGAGGTCAGGAAGGAGATGGACACTGGCACACTTGGCATGGAGTGGAGTGGGCAGCGGGGTGGTAAGGATGAGGGAGAGGGGCAGGCATGGCCCATCTGTGGCTTGTGGCTTGAGCTATTAGAGAGATGGAGGTAGCACTCACTGAGTTCCCTGTTCTCCCTGCCAGGATGAAGGAGGCCAATAATTAATGCAACTGTTTACAATGCTCCTGGTAAACAAACTCACTGTTTACCATGCTCATGATGAAATTTATCACTTTAAAAAGCCTATTACAAGGACATACGTAATGACATGATAAATAGATCATCTTTCCTCCTGATATACTTGATTCCTTTCCCGTTCTGGATGGGTTCCTTTATGAGATTTCTCTACTCTCACAGAACCACAAGACAAATATTTCAGATGACTGAGAACGCCTCTCTTGGCTTGGGGTCATGAGGGGTGGGGTGGGACTGGGATGGTAAATTCACTCACGTACACTCTGTCCACCCTGGTGCATGGGCATGGACACTTGAGCCTGTACCTATTGTTTACAGCACAGAACCCTTTGTGGATTAATCAGGTGAGCAGAACCCAGTAAAGAATGGGGCATCTAGACAGACACAGAATGTGACCCCATGCCCTGAAAGCAGACCCCCTAAAGAAAGTATCACAGTATTCATTAAAGTCACACAGCACATTTCCAGGTAGGTGTAAAGAGTTGCTGGTTGGAGGATTTACAGTGGGTCAAAATGTCACAGGGCCACGTGTGGCCTACTGGTGGCCCTGTCAGAAGTAAAGTTTCATTTTTTTATGGATGGAGAGGGAAAAATGAGGAAAGACCGTGGTAAGCTCACAGGTCAGGCACTGTCTTTTAAGGAATAGCTTTAAAGTAACAGAAGGTTTTATGCTTCAGAAAACAGACCCTGCAACCTTGGGGAGCCAAGGATGAAGGCCAGCTAATGCACAGTTCCGGGGCATGCCACTCACGCCAGCCGCCACAGGAAGAAGTTCCTGATGCTGTGCGAGGCTGGCCCACAGCACCCGCGATCATCGAGAGCTGCCCCAGGGACTCTAGCTGTGTGTTGTCACTCTAAGCAGCCAGCTTCATCTGCAGAGTGAAAAGGCTAAGCAAACTAGACTGAAATTAAGTATCTCCTAAAGCAAATTCTAAGATAAACATCCAGCTTTAGTCCAGATTAGCACTTCTCTCTCTCTTTTTTAAAGATTTTATTTATTTATACATAAGAGAGACACAGAGAGAGAGAGAGGCAGAGTCACAGGCAGAGGGAGAAGCAGGCTCCATGCAGGGAGCTCGATGCAGGACTCGATCCCGGGTCTCCAGGATCATGCACTGAGCTAAAGGCAGATGTCATCACTGAGCCACCCAGGCGCCCCTTAAATCCTGCACTTTTACCCTTGTGATCATCTACAAGGACTGATGATGGCCTGCCATGTGGCTTTCAGGCTCCTTTCCCATCGGGTGTAATCAGGCTGTTGCCAAGGCTCGCCGCCTTCAGCTGTGGCTCTGAGCCAGCCTTCCACAACAATCATTAAGGACGGGCCACTTCCCTCTCTGCCAGGGAGCACAGGTATTCCTAACACGCAGCGAGGGCTGAGAGCTGCGGGGACTCTTAATCAATATTCCTCCAACTGGGGTACGAGAAGCTTCTCAAGGGTACTCCGTGTGTTTGGCCTTTAGAGGAGTCCACACACCACGGACACTGAAGAATGACAGCCCTTGGACCCCTTGACAACAGGCAGGGGCGTTTACGGGTCTTCTCAATTATGGATCCCGACCGGGGTGGCAGGGGACTCAGAGCTCAGGACAGAGCCACGCCATCGCACCGACTACTCAACTTGACAAGGGATGTTTTGGCTGAAGGTTAGAATCACATGTTGAAAGGCAAAGGCTCACGAGAGAACATTTAACGCATCATTTTACAGATGAGGACGAAAGCTACTCAAAGGTTAAGACAGAAAACTGACCTCAACGCAACAGACTCAAAATACAAAGCAAAAAACCTGAAATACAGTGTAAAAAAAATAAGACAGTGATTTTAAAATCTGGTTTTGAGCATCAAGGACTACTTCAAAACTGTACTCGAGTCAAGTTCCAGTAGTCAGCTTTTCTTTTAATTCTTCCAGAAATCCAGGAAACAGACACCACCAGCGGCCCCCCCGTTCTGTGTCGGGCATGTTGGGAAACCCTGTCCCTCTGGTGGTGAGGCTCTCGGGGCCACCATCTGACTTACTCGAGCCCCCGTTTCTAATGTGGACTAGTCATACTCAGTAACGTGTGCAACCCTGAGGCTCGTGGCGGAGTGCCACCCTCGGGGGTCACAGGATCACCCAGATGAAAGGAGCAAGAAAACCCGGTGGGTAACTGCTTGTTAAATGCACATCAGAAAATCCCTCGTGAAAACTGGATTACTTTGCAAGTGGAAAATTCACTAGGGCAACCCCTCCTTCCCAGCCAGACTGAGACTCCTCTTATGGCTCTCCTTGCCCCGTTATAAAGCCGTGGCAGGCCTGTCCCATCAAGTGCGCTTGACCTGAAACACCAGAGCACACACCTGTGACAGGGCAACGGGACATGTGTCCCACTTTCCCTGCCAAGTCCAAAAACCAGTCTGGGTCCCAGCAGTCAGAAACAGTGTATCCAAAGCCACACCATGGATAAGACACGACATGTTCCAATGCTGGCGTGGGCCGGTGGCCCTGTCCTTCCCCCTCCAGCCCCTACACTCGAGCTGCAGCTAGGAAGACAGGAGGGGGCGATGCTGGCGGAGCTCACTCCACTCTCTGGCGACACAGCAATTAAACAGCGTGAGCCTCCGCAGTCATGCTGCTAATGTTCACGTTACGTTTCCACAGTGTTCTTACAGAACCAAAATGTCATTTAACCTTTAGAGGTAATGCCAAGAACTAGCTACCACGCTTTGCTGAAAAGTGTCATCCAAAGAAGAAAATACTACAATTACGATACTCACACGGAATACATAATTTAAGACTCTAATAGCAAGATGAAAAAAGAGTCTCTGTCCAGTTTAAGAGCTCCAGGTAACAATGTGTGTTACATTTAATAAAAGTCCCCCTGCACATCCTTGGGGCAGGCAGAGTGTCATTTACTGGATAAAATGCAGAGCCCTCCCTCCATTAGCAACATAAAACTTAATTAAAACTGAGGGTGCACCTTCTCATATACCATGTCATCTTATTATTTGACTTTAAAATTTAATTAGAAGTAACTAAGTTCTTTCAGGGCTCCAACCACCAGAGACACAGGATTCCCACGACAATGACAGTTAACACTAGAAACGGTCCTGTGGGTCTGGAGGATAAAGGTCCTGGGTGTAAGGTGTCTGACAGGTGGAAGCCAGCACTGGGCAAGGAGGGGCTCCTCTGCACAGAGCGTGCTCGGGTCTCCACGCCATGCGGCTCTCACCCCACTGGGGCCAGTGGCCTTGCCAGTTTAATCAACGGAAACGAATGTTGTGACCTCTTCCCTTATTACTTGAAAATAATCCAGGGATTCATCCTTCCCCGCAGACTGCTTCTGAACCCACCCTCCATCGGAATTTGGCATGCCACTGCAGAAAAGACACCGAAACACAGCCCTCCTTGGTGACAGAGTAGTTTTCCGAATGAGCCGAGCCCTTCAGGGAACAACCTAGGTGTGTCTCCCGGGAGGAGAGGCCAGCACCCATGGGCACCCATCATCACCTCCCATGTACTGACTCGTGACCACCCTGACATGTGGGACACTGAGCTGTCCCAGAGTGATTAAGACAGTCCTTTAGAGGTCACCAAGGACTCCAGGCGGTTTGATATTCTTAATCAAGTCTCGAGAGGGTTGGAGAGAACAGAAACTCATGTTAGTAGCCCAATCATTGAAACCAACTTCATTAAGACTGCGATACACATAATTTTTACAACCATGCTAACGGGCCTACTATTCTTATCCAACTTTTACTTCTGAAATTCAGGTTAACGCTGGGGTAGGTGGTGCGTCTCAGGCTGGCAAGGGCACCGTTGGCAACCTGGGGCCTGAGGATCTGCTAGGGATCAATGCCACTATTTCAGTGCACGGACTGTGCAACAGGTCCTTCTTAGCACAGAAGTGAGGGGACTATCTACAGTGCACAGCCGCACTCCAAGTGGCTAATATGGTCCTAAGTACAAGCGGCACTTGTTCCATGGGAGATTTACACCTTCTCCCCAACAGCACGCTTCCCCCTCCCAGCCGCACATACATAAATAAGAACTTAAACTGCAGACAGAAATTAGAACCGCAATTGAGATAACTGAGCAGGAAGGAGGCTGTTTTAAGATATTTTGGGAACCTAGTATTGTCCCCATTAAAAAGAATATTTTTAAGCACAAGCAACTCTTAAATAATGAAGCAGGAAGGGCAGACCAGATGTGATCATAAATAAACCTGATGATCAAGTGTCATCTTCCTAAAAGGTGGGGAGGGCCGGGGCATGGAGAATGGAAGAGCAAATACACAGTTCAGAAAATAACCCGGAGGAAAAAATACTTTGAAGGTTAGGATTTTAAAGTGCTTTCTTAATATTTCATATTTTGAATGCCTTGGCAGAGCCTATTTATGGTCCTAGACTGAGAGGCAATTACATTAGGTCCTTACCACTCGGGGAGATGGGTATTTACTACATGAGGGTAATTACTTTTTTTTATAGAGATAGTTTATCTCATTAGATGTCATCATTTCAGCAAGAACAGGTCTGCACAAGGATTAGTTTATTATAATCTCTCTATCAATGGTCTGGTGTGCTGTTCCTGCATCAAGCAATGTTGCCTATAACCCTAGGGTTGAACTTTCAGCACCTCGGTCTGGCCAAGGTGGGGTAGGTGGTGCGTCTCAGGCCATCCATTTTGGGCCATTTCACCCTTGACTTTGGTGGGGAGGCAGTTTTACCTATGTTGCTACTTCCTGCCAACTGCGATGCCATTCAAATGGATCCCTAGGGTCAGAAACAAAGGCTCTTTCATGAACATTTGTCCTACACCAGGTTATGGGCTCCTAGAAGTCAGGGGCCGTATTTCACTGGGCTCTGAATTATCAGCATCCAGCAGAGCCTGGCACACAGTAAATGCTCACTGAATGCACGATAAGGAGGTGTGGAGCTTCCAGAAACTTCCCTGTACAAAGGTGGCTGACTGTCAGAGAACGGCATGGAACATATTCAATCAGAAATTAAAAGCAGAGTTTAAAACATGCCTTAAAGCCAGAGGAAAAACTATTTCAGGAACTCGGACTCACCAAAGGCAGTTCATCAGGAGCCAGCAACCATGCCTGGAGCCACGTAACATGAAGCAAGCGCAGCCAATTCTAGCCAAAGCCACGGGGTGGGAGAGGTAAAGGGATCCAAGAGCCCTAGTGGACCCACACTCCTTGGGAGAAAGTAAATTAGAAGCCTGCTGGTCCCCTGAGCACTCAGATAATGGCAAGTAGTTGTACACATTTTAGAGGAAAAAGTGTGCTCTTTTATCATTGCATTTGTTCAGCCAATTTAAATGAATTCTTTTAGCTAGATTTTGCCCAGATAAAAAAATATTGCATTAATCTTAATACGCTGTTAAAATGTAACTTTCAAATTCAATAATATCAATTAAACAGTAATTACGAAGACACGTTAGGATGAGCCATGAAGAGGAAAACGCTTTCTCTCCACTTCCCACACTGGGTGGCCACCTGTTGCAAGGCAGGGAGTGGAAACCCTGGGAGAAAAGTCTTGGTTCTTGTTCTCAGGAAGGTCCCTGTACATGGGGGACACAGCTGTAAGGAGGAGCGTGTCGGGGTGCCTGGCTGGCTCAGCTGGTGGAGCATGCCACTTGGTCTTGGGGTCATGAGTTCAAGCCCCACAATGGGGGGGTAGAGATTACTTTAAAAAAAAATAAAGAGGTGTGTCAACTCCACTTAAAGGGACATGTGCAAGTAGAGCAGCGCAAGAGAATGGGCGGCCTGCGGACCTAGACTGCTTTGGAAGAAGGACCCTAAGGGCTTAGGCAGCAGGAATCCCCAGCGGACGGCCCTTGGCCCCAGCTCCTGTTCCATCAGCATCCTCCCGAAGGCCCAGTGCACCAAACGTCCTTCTGCGTATGGGTGGCCATGGCAAGCAGTCTTAGGGGCTGTGCCACTTAAGGGGTAACAGAAGAACAGACACAAGGGCAAATGAGAAAAGAAACAGCCAGAGAAGTAAAAGGTGCACGAAAAACAGTAGTGTTCCTGGAACAAGCATCCCAAAAACAAAGAGGAAGCAAGAAGTATCGGGGTGAGATTTTAAAATGTGGCAGGAAAGTAAAATGGTTCAGCTGTTAAAGAAAACAGTGTCGCGGCTCCTCAAAACTAAGAATAGAATTACCACAGGATCCTGCAATTCCACTTGTGGGTATTTATCCAAAAGCACTCAGAGCAAGGTCTTGAAGAGATATTTATACACTCGTGTTCACTGCAGCATCATTCACAACAGCCAAGAGACAGGAGCAACCCCAAGTCTACTGACAGATGAGTGCATAAAGCAAGCATGGTGTATACATAACATGGAATATTATGCAGCCTTAAAAAAGGAGGGAAATCCTGTAACAGGCTTCAACGTAGATGAATCTCTAGGACATTGTGAGGTGATGTAAGTCAATCAGAAAAGGATAAATACGGCAGGATTCCACTCATAGGAGGTATCTAATGTAGTCAAAATCACAGAGACAGGGGTTTGCTGGGCTGTGGGGGGAGAGGGCAGAGAGTGCCAATGTTTAAAGGGTAGAGTTTGAACTGTAAGGTGAAAAGGTTCTAGAGCTCTGTAGCACAGCAACGTGACTACACTTTCACCGTTTCTCAACTATACAGTTAAAGATGTTTAAGATGGTAACCTTAGGGTTTACGTGTTTGTTGCCACAATCAAAGTGAAAACAGAAACAAAGCCATGGTGCTCATATAAAAGGCTGGGAGTGGCCTGTACTGGTGAAGACAAGCACCACATCGGAACTGGAGGTGACTGGGGCCTGGGGCCTGGGGCCTGAGAGCACCTGAGGAGCAGCAGGGCAGGAGCCACTCTGGGCGTGGGTGGGAAAGGAGAAGGGCAAGTGATCACGGATGGAATGCTCCAGAAGTGTGGCCTAGGAGGAAAAATCAGAATCAGGGTGCAAAGCAGCAGAACCCTGAGGAAAAGGCATTAGTGAATTCTAGTCCCTTCCCGTCTTTCAGGCTGGTGTCATCAGTAACATGGGCAGGACTTAGCAGTCCCAGCCGGGGTGACCAGCAGCACATGGATGGAGTGGACCCAGCACACTGCAGGGACGCAGGAAACGCTGCCAGTAGGATGAGCCATGAGGCTGTCGTGGCTTCCGTGTGGAGCCCAGTCCTCTGGAGTGATGGTGAGCACTGGTGGGAAGGGCGGGCCTGTCTCTGGCGAACGCTGACACAGGGCCAAGAAGTCGGTGAGGCAGACAGTAAGGAGGGGCGAGGAGAAGGAACACGCAGGCCCCGACAGAGAATTGTCCATCTGGGTCGGGAGGAGGCTGCCTCTGGCCCCCCAGGCCTCGGAGGACTGCGGACGAACACTCTGCAGTCCAGAGGCCGTGAGGGAAGGCAGGGGACCTGCGAGCAGGGCAGGTGTCTGGTTTCAGGGAGGGCAGGAAGGAAGGCTAATGGGAAATCCTCCTTCGGGAGGTTGGGAGCCTTGGGGAACTTGAGGAAGACACAGCTGTTAGCGCTGCAGGTGTGCTACTACGTTGGGGGCAGATGAGAAAGGGGAAGAAAGCAGTTCAGCCAGGGATCAGGTTACAGGCACAGGCTGCAGGGGCGCAGGGGCTCAGGGGCTGTGGCTTGGGAAGGCAATGAGGAAATGCAGAGAATCCCGCAGTGAGGTTATTTCCATCTCACAATGACCAAGAACTAAGGCACTAGAAAGGCTCTACTGGTCTGAGGCTGAATCTAGTGACACAGCTCTGGCAGTGAATAAATCTGGGTGAGGGGGCCCTACTTATTACCCATAAAGTTGCCTCCTGGATATTGTCATACGGAGCAAAATTATTCACTGGTATTTTTAAAAGATGTTGTGCACCATGAACCTACAGATGTTTTCTTGAGTTTTTCCAGCTCAAAGAATTACGTATCATCCGTGTTTCAAGCTCAAAACTTGCCCTGGCTCTTACTTCCTCAGCAATTTCTCCCAACCACCCCCACAAACCTCGTCTCTTTTTCACACGTACCCTTTTGGGAAGACAAACACTAATGATGAAAGTAGAAGTGAAAAAAACTGCTCAGACAACTTCTTCCCTCACAACACAAATGTTAATTAAGCACCTATTATGTGTAAACAATGGGACTAGACAATGCAGAAGATTCTAAAGATTACAACGTTTGCCACAACACTTTCCCATTCTATTATCTAAAGTTTTGTTGAATTTGTCTGTCTGTTCTGGATCTTTCTCTGACTGTCTTCCACCAGATTTTACTTTCTTGGAGATTCCCCTAAGGAATCAGCTCTCCTCTACCTAGCCTAGGCGTCCAAGCCACTGAAGACTCCACTCAAAGCAAAAGCACGTTGGGGAACAGGACTCTTTAGTGTCTTCTTTCCAGAGTTTCCTAATAAACTGACTGGAACATAGCCTTTTCTCCTTTGTAACGAAAAATGCAGCTGGCCTTGAAAAAGGCGATGTACCAAATTAGGAGGAGATAGACACCGTGCTCAGCCCCCTCCAAACACAGGACTCTAACAGCTACCAAGGAGGAAGAGCACACCAAGACACACAAAAATAGAAAATGCAAAGGCGAACACAGAGTTCAAGCTCATGGTGAGCAACATCCAGGTGTACTGGAAGGTCACATACGCTTTGAGACGATTGTTCAATTACTATTCCATATTTAGCACTCACGGTATTCCATAACTTAGGAAAGCACTGTTGGATTTTAAAGGTGCTCAGTAACCTCAGGCCGGTCAACAGCTCAGCCCCCACTTCCACTCCTACCGTGAACAGCCCTGGGGTTTGCTTGGGCAACCAGAGTTTGGATGACGCTGATCTTCTCTCTTGGAACTTCTGGGAGAGTTAAGACTCTTTTCTGCCTGGCTTACTGGGAGGGTTGGGATGCCACCCAGAACTGCGGGCAGCATCCGCCTTCCCTGAAGGATGGGTCCGCCTGAATGCAGCCAAGAGAGCCCAGAGGTGGGGAGAGGGACTGGGGCTGAGAGGGGGGGCTGGGGCTTGGTTACTTTTTAGGCAATGGATCCACCTATGCCTGAGCTTGCTCACCTGAGCCAACAGATGGCATTTTTGTTTGCTTCTCTGTTGAAGCCAATTTGAGTTCGGTTTCACTCAAGAAAGAACAAGTTTCGTCTAATAAAATACTAGCAACACTGAATTAGGCTTGTAAAAAATGCCTTTCGCCAGCCTGACACAAACTGAAGTCAGGAGCAGGCTATAATGTGGACCCTACTGTCTTACGAACTCTGCTGAGTGACTTTTTATCAAATCCCTTTCTCTTTTCCAACCAGGCTCACTTATAAAACATGCATTCTCTGGAAGACGAGGAATGATGTGAAAGGAACTGACAATAAAATCAACAGTATATAGTTGGGATAAGACTGGATGGGCTGTACACTATATACATACGTAGCTGCTCTCACTTCTAAGATATAGGATGTCCTAAGAGGAATATTCTAGAAGACCAGGACCCTGCTAAAGATAACAGCAATAAAAATGGGAATGAAGTAGTAGGGATTTGTTTCTTTTTTTAAAAAATTATTTATTTATTTGAAAGAGAGACAGCGAGCGAACAAGAGAGCCAGAGCACAAGCAGGGGCAGGAGGAAGGGAGAAGCAGACTGCGCTGAGCAGAGAGCCTGACATCAGGACTTGATCCCAGGACCCTGAGATCATGACCTGAGATGCAGGCAGACACTTAACCGATTGGAGCCACCCGGGTGCCCCAAGACAAGTGGGATTTGTAACAGGTGTTCAGCCCCCCGGCAGCAGGTGCCAACCAGAGCAAATATTTCCAAGAAAAGGAATTTCCCTTGAATTGATGACTTGTTTTTATTCTGCCCTTGTGCCAATCAGTTACAAAGTTCAAGAGGAGCAGGAACTGCAGTCAGATTCTTTCCTGACATAGGACCTAACGAACCCAAATTTCTTTTAAATTGTAAGACTCCAAGTTAATAAAATACACTTTGGTATATTCAAACCTGAGCAGGAACCATAAAATCAATGCAAATTAATTTGAGGCTTTCTCATTAAACTCTTGTAAATCCCTTAAGGCAGAGACTAGATGGCACTATTCATTCTAACCTCTGGCATGGAAGTATCTGTCCTTGAGTGGGTACTGGGAGAGCCAAAGTTAGTGACCTCTTCTGAAATGCTCCTGTTCAAAGTATGTACTTGGCAGGCCAAACACGTGGAGATTAGCGTGGTCCCTGGGCAAGGATGACGGGCATAATTCAACAAAGTCTTTACATTTTGAAAAACTGCACTACTCTGTCCCCCATCAACAGGCAAGAGAGTATATAAAGGGAATGAACAGAAAAAGAAATGCAAACAATTCTAACCTGTAAAAGCAGAACTTTCACAATTTAAAATTAAAACAAGGAGATACCATCTTCTACTTTAAGTATGTGACAGATATTTAAAAGTTGATTAAGAACAATAGGAAAATGGGCACTCGCCATTTTTATAGCTTGTTTAGAGAGCAATTTGGCAACATCTAGCAAAATCTTAATTACAAGCTTGTACTTTATTCTTGTTTACAGCAGCAAGTCTCCAGCTAACACTCAAACGGGTGGGAGGGGGTGCAGGGTGGATGCATATGCACATGTGTGTATGTACGTATGTGAGTATATAAACACAGACACACGCCTGCGGGAGGGAGAAAGTCAATGAGGCCAAACGCAAACAACTGCAGAGAAAGTGATAAAGTGTACATGTTCTTCTTGTACTGTTTTTGAAACTCTCCATAAATTTGAAATTGCATCCCAAAAGACACAAATCAAGTTTAAAACTTCAAAAGAAGGGGCAGCCCTGGTGGCTCAGTGGTTTAGCGCCGCCTTCAGTCCAGGTCATGATCCTGGAGTTCCGGGATCGAGTCCCACGTCGGGCTCCCTGCGAGGAGCCTGCTTCTCCCTCTGCCTGTGCCTCTCTCTCTCTGTGTGTGTCTCTATTAATAAATAAATAAAACTATAAAAAAAAAAAAACTTCAAGAGAAGTGAGGTAAGAGTTCTGACTCTTAAAACAGAAAGCTAAAAAAAAAATAAATAAATAAATAAAACAGAAAGCTCTCCATGACATGACACATGATGTTAAATGAAAGAGGCAGATACCAGAACAATGTACATAGTACGATTCCATAATAAGAGTGTAAGTATGAAGAAGGTCTGAAATGACACCTGTCAAACTATTAATGTTCCCTCTGGGGGAAGGAATGGTATTCTTAGGGGAGAAGGTAATGGTAAACTTTCCTATTTTGCTCAGTGTACTTCTAAATTACTTGTATAAAAATTCACAGTATTTATAGATTACTTAAGAGGTTTAAGACAGGAGGTGCATTAACATTTCTGCTGTTGCAACATCGATAAAATGTATCCATCCATGTGGAAAAAACTCTTAATGTCTACAGCTGAGATGCTCACACAATGGATGTACCCAGACACAGGCCCTGGGCAGGCAGATGGGAATAACAGACATTGCGATCTGTCACGATGCCCGAGGCCATTACTAGCATCTTAAGGGCAGGGCCTGAGATGCTAAACCAGCAAGTGTCCAGGCCCAAAGGCCAAAGCGCCCCCTGCCGCGAAATACTGACACTAAGTCCCCAGGGAGCAGGCATGTACAATAGAGTCACACCATAAAGAGCCACAAAACATTTTAGAGGAATGAGATAGGGCTATTTGTGTGGATATGAAAACATATCCAAGATCTATCAAAATTAAAAATAAAACCCTAAGTTGTAGAACCGTATGGCAAGTAGGAGCCCACTGATGTATTTATTTTTTTTTTTTATTTTTTATTTTTATAATTATTTTTTTTTTTTTATTTATGATAGTCACAGAGAGAGAGAGAGAGAGAGGCAGAGACACAGGCAGAGGGAGAAGCAGGCTCCATGCACCGGGAGCCCGACGTGGGATTCGATCCCGGGTCTCCAGGATCGTGCCCTGGGCCAAAGGCAGGCGCCAAACCGCTGCGCCACCCAGGGATCCCCCACTGATGTATTTAAAAGTTGTGCATGTTTATAAAATTTCTGGAAGGAATAGACTGTTAACAGCAGTTTTTTCTCTCTGGAGAGAAGGAGGAGGAGGTGGGTCCTGGAGGGGTGCTTCTATTTTTCTTTTTTCTTTGAGATGTTTTAATTATTTTATAATGCTTTCCTGTCATTAAAAATTTCTAATTATAAATATTTATTAAGATAAATTACAAAAGCCTGAAGACAGTTTTAAATCAAGCTATACGAAGGCTAAGCAACCTCATGAGAGAATAGGATCTAACTATAAGAATCTAAAATATGCTATAAACAGAAGAAATTTGTAGCGTTTTTTAATTTATTTCCCATCTTGCTGTATAAAACCAAATTTAAAATAAAGCATGGTACGGGGGGGGGGTCGTTGCTGCACTTTGGCGAGTAGCAGAGCCACGTGGGGGTCCTGGGAAACAGGTGGCTGGGCCCAGCAGACATTCCAATCCAGGAGGCGAGAGGGGGGCTTGGGCACGTGCATTTCTAACAGGCCCCCAGATGCCACTGCGGCACCTGCTCTTGGCATCAGGCTTTGAGAATTGCTGGTATAGGAAAAAATACCCAAGAGAGTGGAAACAAAAAGAGAAAACCAAACAATCCCAAAAGCTCTGAAACAGGTTCATTGGGTTACCCCTCCCCAAGTCCTAATCACCTCTGAACAACACCATCAGACCCTGGAAGTTAAGGGGGCGAGGGGGTCTCTGGCAGCAGCCCCTGGGCTGCTCCTGCTGGGATGTGTGTTGGCCAAGAGCTGGCTGGGCTTCTGTCCTAAATTTCTTAGGCCAGTGGAACTTGTTACTGTATTTAATTCATTTTTACATAAGATAAGAGATATGGTTACAAGAGGTGAGCTGAGGCCTCAAGGGAAACGATGTCTAATGCTCTGGAAAGGCTCTAAGTGAAAATAACTGTCAAGTCAGGTATAAGTGAGAAAATGGGAAAAATGAAAAAATCCCAGGACTGTGGACCCAAGACAATATAAGCACCGACGTTTCTGCTCCACGTCAATGAAATCCAAACTGGCAATAGTAGATGATGCGTTATGGATGCACTTCCCATACAACTGAACTCCGATCAACAGATCCATTCCCAAGGAAAAGGGCTCGATTCACCAAACAAGTGGCAAATCAAAGTACTCCTTTATTTAAAGGCATGGGCTTTAAATCAATGGCAAAGAGCTGCATATTTTTAGCTTTTACAATGAAATGATTATGGTTTTATGTTCTCAAAGATTCCTGGAGGTGGCCAACTCTTGACACTAACAGATGGCTGGCTGCTGCTGGACAAGAGCATCTTCCGTAAGAACTTTGTGCCTAAAACACCACTAGATGCTTGAGTACAGGGAGTTCTGAGCCCACTGGGATCCCCTCAAGGAAGAAGGAACAACTGTGTCTGGCTACCACATCCTTCTGCCCGAAGTACCTAGTAAAATGTTTTGTGGGGTGGGGAGTTGCACATCTCCTTGCCTCAAAACTTTACTTGGTTCAATTTTAGCTTCTATAATCTGCATATGAATAAGGTTTTTTTTCCCCCCCTGCAAAAAGCTTTATGAATAAGTAGGTTTGTACCTTGTGAGATAAGTGGAACTATCTACCATGGAATCCATTTACAAGAGGCTCCGGTAAATGTTGGTTTCCAAAGTCTTTTGTAATCAAACCCTCACTGACATGGTCAATTGACTACTTGTTAGGCACAGCTTCGACTGTCCTCTCTTGCCGTCTCCTGTTGAGGTCTGCTCAGTGGCTTCTGCGACTGGTCTCCTGATTTCTTAACTTTCCCTGGAGTTAATTCTAATCTCGGCATATAAATTGTAAATGGCCCTAGGGGACTGTGGGTCTCTTCTTTGGGTGGAGCTACTGATTTGGAACATCAGCTTCCCTGATAATGATAGAGAAGGGAGGTAGATCATCAGCTTCATATTCTTATTTGGGGGAATTTACACTCCAGCTCCTCAGAAGAAGCCAAATCTTCTGAACAAGTTCTCCTGGGAGCCTTTCTTGGATGGAAATGCTCATGGGATGAAAGACTTGTGGGTAAGTTAAGGTACTTCTTCACTTTCTTCCTGAATTTTCTGGCTTTTGACTTAATAGCAGCAACCCCATGCAGTAACACTGATTGGGTTTAGACCTTTTTTTTTTTTTTTTAAAGTGTGTTAGCAGTGTTTTCTCAAATGTCATACTTTGTCAAACGAACAATTATATATATTTTTTTAAATCTTTTTTTTAATTTTTATTTATTTATGATAGTCACAGAGAGAGAGAGAGAGGCAGAGACATAGGCAGAGGGAGAAGCAGGCTCCATGCACCAGGAGCCTGACGTGGGATTCGATCCCGGGTCTCCAGGATCGCGCCCTGGGCCAAAGGCAGGCGCCAAACCGCTGCACCACCCAGGGATCCCCGAACAATTATATATTTGAATTCACAAAAGAATAAACTAACAATAAGACAGCTTTAAAAAACAATTGCTTCTTTTGTAGGATTAATTTGTTAGGCAATTAAAAGAGCAAGAAAATAGTATCATTAGCTTATTGATAAAGAACAGTAGAGGGGCAGCTCGAGTGGCTCAGTGGTTTAGCGTCGCCTGCAGCCCAGAGCCTGATTCTGGAGACCTGGGATCAAGTCCCACGTTGGGCTCCTTGCATGGAGCCTGTTTCTCCCTCTGCCTGTGTCTCTGCCTCTCTCTCTGTGTGTCTCATGAATACATAAATAAAATCTTAAAAAAAAAAAAAAAAAAAAAAGAACAGTAGAAAAAGAGACAGTGACATGGCCTAAACTTTAAAATTTTTCATATTTCTAAAAGGAAGCAATATAGTCATCTTTTAAATCTTTGTTTCATATTTAAAACAGTTACAAACCAAATATACATATGGTTATTCTGTAAAAGCAATCCTGTGTGTTAAAATTCTCCAGAAACATTTACTCTTTTGGTTAACAGATATTTAAATATCTGTTGTGTTTGGTGGCAAAAATATCCTTCATACACACGATTAATGCTTTGAATAAGATGACTCATTTCCCAGTGACTTCATGAGTATCTGCTTCAATTTTCATGAGTATCTGCTTCAATTAGTTTTAGAAAAACAAATCAGTTTTCTATGTAGCCCTAAAATTAATGTGGAAAGTAAAAACAAACAACTACTTTAAGAAATTATGAGTATGGACCAACAACCTGACACAGCTTCAGTACTGCTCTCAGAAAAGAAATGCCCTGAGGGCTAGTAATCGGTTTTCTAGAATGTTCCTGTACTTCTGCCCTCCATACCTTGTCATCTCAATAGCATTTCTTCCCTCACATTCAGTGTGACCCAGCTATAGGGATCACTACAAAGAACTCACTACAGCCCCTGTCTTCAGTGAGCACCCCTTCTATTGGAATCATTCCCTCCACAAACATTGGCAGAGCATCTACAACACACAGGTCCTCTCTGGACATGGTAGGATTTAGCACTGGCAAGATGTCATCCCTTCTTGGAACTTACTTTCCAGAGGAGAGAACAAAAGCATCTTTCTGTATACAAAGAAAAGGATGAGGAGAAGCAAAGGCTCTAATCCTCTGAAGCATCTGCCTGTAGACAGCCATATATTGTCTAAGACACCATTTGCTTTTGCTGTCATATTTTGTTCAGAAAGGAAACCCCAATGGGAGGCTCCAGAGGGAAGAAGATGGTTCTTTCCCCCTCTTCATCTGAAGCCTGATTTGATAGATCATGGCCATGTCACTTATCACTGTCCTAAAAACCTTCCCCAGTGGCTTCTATTCTTCCTTTCATCTAAGTGGAGAGTGTATTCTCAACAGCATATAGGACTCCCAGCCAGGAGAAGAAGGAGGTCACAAGGGCCTTGCAAATACAGTGTTACTCTCACCCCAACCAATCTAACTCCACAGAGCAAGATAAAATAATTTAAGATTTTATGCTCACATATCTCTGGTGGTTTTAACCAAAGCCACCTTTATAGGGACATTTAAAAATAGTTCAAAATGGGAAGAGTAATGAAAAAGGAAGGCACTAATTCCTTCTTTAAACAGAAGTCACTATCCTTTTATAGGAAACTGAAGGCTTTGCAGAGGAAAGCCAAGCCTGTGTAAGTGTGCTCAAGAGAAGTATGGGAACTTTAGGGTCAAAGAAGTTCCAAAAATCAAGCCCCACATGTCCCATAGAAGCTGCACGGACATACCACCTCTGTGGACATGGGGAACCACAGGTCTTCTGAAGCCCTTCGTGTCCTCTTACTTCCCAAAAATACTGTCCTAGAAGCGTGACCTTCTAGAGTAAGGATTAGCAAACTTTTCTGTGAAGAGCCAGACTGAAAGAACTCTTTCAGCTTTGCAGGCTATACAGCCTCTGTCATAATGATTCAACACTGTTGAGAGTTTAATGAGAAAGCAGCCACAGACCATGAGTGAATGAATGAATGTGTCTGGGTTCCAATCAAACTTTATTTATGCAGGGGACCCTGGGTAGCTCAGTAGGTTAAGTGTCTGACTCTTGATTTATGCTCAGGTCATGATCTCAGGGCTGCGGGATGGAAACCTGTGTTGGGCTCCGTGCTAGGCATGGAGCCTGCTTGAGATTCTCTCTCCTTTTGCCCTTCCCCCCAATCTCTCTACCTCTCTCTCTCTCTCTCTCCAAAACTAAAGAAAAAACAATCTTTCTCTCTCTCTCCCCTTCTCTAAAAACCAAAGCAACCACCCCCTACACACACAAACATGGACACAGAAATTTGGATTTCTTATATTTTCAATATGTCATTAAATACTATTCCTCTTGATTTTTTTCAAGCATTAGAAAACATCAAAACCATTTTTGGCTTGCAAGCCATACACTACAGATGATGGGGTAGGTTTAGCCAATGGGCCGGTTTGCCAACACCTGCCCCAGAGTCAGCAGATGCCTAGCCCTTACCTGCTGCACCACAGCCCAGGGGAGTGCCCAGCCCTGAATAATTAATCAAGAAGTAAATGCTCCTTGTCTAGTGAAGGTAGCAAGCAAAGGTGAGAACATGGGAGTAGGAAGAAAGAAACGTGTTCTGACTCCATCTCTGCCTTCAGTTCTCTCTGAACATCAGTCTCTGTGGACTTGAGTTCCCGCTCCATGAAACAGAGCATACGGTTAGATGGCTGATAAAGTCTCTTCTGCTCTGAACCTCTATAATCCTTCATTTACGACAAGTTAAAAAGAAAACCGTATCTATGAGCAGGCCAACAATTCGGGAAGTCAACTAGGTAAACAAGCTCACACAAGTCCCAAGTAAGGCTGAAACTTTTAGAGTGGAAGAAAAGCAGCATTTGGGGTAAAGCGTGTTATCTGAAAGACACTAGCCAGATGGCAATTTACTGTCCAAAGGGATGCCCCAGATTTCTGGATCCATCCATTCTTCACTACCACACAAAGGTCTAAGCCAAAACTCACTGATACACCACAGTGAGTTGGGTTGGGCAGCATCTCAGGTAAACATTTCTCCTTTAGGGAAACAGCTCCTCCCCTCCAAACCAACACCATTTTATTTTATCTTACTCTACTAAGGGTGAGTTACAGAAACACAGAGAAAGATACAATTACAATACTGCAATACACAGGACGTGGACAGCATATGAGGCCAAAGGACACAGAGCCAGAAGGCAGAGGGGCAGTCCCACAGGTGACCGAGGAGCAGGGGAGACGTGATGCTTCTGGCAGAGAACGGCAGGAGTGCTGACATAGAGGCAGCTGAGAGAGGTGAGGGCCAAGCAGAGACCTAGGAGCACACCTGTTAACTAAAGCAATGGTGGCATGATCAGACTGGTGACGGGGGGGGGGGGGGGGGGCTCCTCCCGTCCAACAACTATAGTAAATGGCCAGGAACCATCAAGAGGCAGGAATCAGGGAGACCAATGTGAAAGCTATGGCAGGTAAGAAATGATCAGGGCCTAAAGTGAGGCAAAGCTAGCTAGTTTCTCTATATTAAAGAAACCCATAACAGAATTCTATAAAAATCAGTGGCCAGCCAAGACATGGGGACAGTAAAGCTAATCCCAGCTGGGCAGTCTTTGGAGCTGGGTCATAAAACAACCAACTAAGCTGCAGAATCCAGGAGCAGGAGCAGAAAATACCATCCCTGCTGAGTGGACTCCTGTTCTGAAAAAAGGACACTGTGATCTGAACAGATGATAGATTACAGAGAAGCAAATGAAAAGTTCTATTAGGTGAATGGTACCTTCACTTGAAAGGCATTTCTGGTTATTTAAAGGGGTTGGCCAAATAAGGCTCATGACTTCTAACCTATACTGGTCACACTTAGAAAATTCAGACTCCGTGTCTAAGATGTATAAAGGTTCTCAAAGAAACCTGCTAGGAAGCTAAATACCAAGCGTGGTGCGCCTGGGGGGCCCAGTCAGTTAAGGGTGTGCCTTCGGCTCAGGTCATGATCCGGGGTCCTGGGATGGAGCCCCACGTCGGGCTCCCTGCTACCCTCCCTTCCATCGGATTCCGCTTCTCCCTCTCCCTGCTTGTGCTCTCACTTGCTCTCTCTCAAAGAAATAAATAAAATCTTAAAAAAGAAAAGAAAAGAAAAGAGAAAAGAAGAGAAAAAAAAAGAAGAGAAAAAAAAAAGAAAAGAAAAGAAAAGAAAAAGAAAAGAAAAGAAAAGAAAGAGAAGAAAAGAAAAAAGAAAACAGAAAAATCCCAAGCGTAACCGATTTAGAGTGAGGAGACACTGTTCAAAGCAGGCTGATGCGGCGGGACAGTTTGCGGACACGAGTCAACAGAGACAGCTAGCGCTGACTTAGGAGAGAAATGGCAAAGTCTTCAAGGAAAGGCAGAGGCTGTACCAGCTCGGAGCTTCTAGAGCAGGCCCAACGCGGCAGCAGGGGTGCCAGTGCACCTTGAGGACATCGCCGGCACGTGGAGCCACGGCCCGTGGCCACGGATGGGGACGCTGCCGCTGAGCAGCTCACCTGGACACTCACCTTTTCCGTTGACAGCTAATCCCGTGGCCATGGCTGCAGTCACGGGCCCAGACACCTGAGGCACTAATGAGTGTATCCGGGGCCTGCTCCCCATCCTAGCTCGCTCTGCACCAGGGCCCAATAAAGCTCCGACTGGCTTTTCGGCTGCCACTTCGGGGGCCACCGTGTCCTCCTGACCCTGTTCGACGGGGTCCAGTTTCTCGGGGCTCTCACTCTGAAAGCCGTCCACTGCGGTCCTGCTCTTAATGGGGCTCTTAGGCACAAGGATCTTTATACCTGATTTTGCTAGGTCCATGTTCTTCCGGGTTGAGAGAGATGGAGCTGTGTTTTTCCTGAACTTCTGGCTGGCAGCAAATAACTGACTGTTTTTGGACTCGTGGTCTTTGCCGATCACAAGCGATTTAGGAGAGGTCTTGGAAAAGTTGCTGTTGGTGGATCTGGAGATCTGTTTCCTGGCATTGTTTGGGGATGTCCTGTTTGTTCTGGTTAGTGTGCTCTCTCTCTGCTTTTCGGTGTGGCGTCTGTTGAAGTCGTGAATGTACTCCTCACAGTTCACAAGGTGCTGTTCTGGTTCCCAGGTGTCGTCCTCACTGTCATAGCCCTTCCACCGAACCAGATATTCGGTCTTCCCTTTTTTGTTTTTCCTTTTGTCAACGATCCTTTCAACCTGTTCATACACAGAAAAGAAAGAGGTGTCAACGTATTGTCTGGAAAAAAAGAGGCAAGTTTCATAAAGAAGCATCAAAAATAATAAAAACCGCAACAGGTACGGAGAATGACCTCTCTCCTCAGCCGAATCATCTGAAAAGAGAACAGGAACGGAACACTGGGGATTTTAGCAATTTCTGTGAAATTAAGTCAGACGAAATGCTAAAATTTTATGCCCAGATCACATGGATGCACACTGGGGAGCTTACTTTCCTGTGCTTCAAAGGGGGCTCTGTTTTTACCTCCGCCCCTGACCACCCGAGTTGGTTCTCAGTTCCAGCTGGAACAGACTAGTCATCTACAGTCTTCTGCGTGGTCATGCTTAGGGTACCAACGGCAGGTCCTCAAGCACCAGCTTGGCTGAGGTAAACAGCTATGCAGGGCTCGGAGTCTTCTGAGGTGTGCAACTGGCTCACTGAAGGAACATGGTCAGTATTGCAAGTATTATTTACTCGGTTAAAGCCGAGAGAGGTCCATAGAATTCATGATGTTGTATCAATAACAAAATGGCAAGTTATTCACCTCCAAATCTTGGTTTGAACTAATTTTGGGCTAATGTCTTTAAAGAAGATGCTGCTAATCTTTGAATTTGGTGATCAGTACATCCAGTGGCTAATTTATGAATTTACACAAATTTACGAATTTGTCATGAAAGATAGTTATAACTGCGACAAATTCTAGTACCTTCACGTTCTTAAGTGTAAATGGGAGATATCTGATGACTCAAGTGAACAAAATATATTTGACCTAATATTCGGCGTGTAGTTGGGAAAATGCTTAGAATCTACTGGAACCTCTCTATAGTTAACGTAAACACGATCAGCCTGCTTCCCCTGCGGCAGCGTGCACCTCTCTGTACCTTATAGGGAGAGGCCCACAGCCATAGAGCAGCTCTTTAATTAAGGATGCAAAGTCAAAGTCCATCAATTACCAAGAACATCAATAAATTTCTGGCAAAGCTACAGGTCAGGTAGGATGACATAATGGTATGCCTAGTTCTCCAACAGTCCAAAGTAACAGAGGCTAATTTGGAATACAACAATAGACACTTTTGGAGAAAGAGAGAATACCTTACCCCATCATTTTCCCTTTTCAAAATCCACCCCCTTAAACAAACAAACAAACAAACAAACAAACAAACAAACAAACAAAAAACCAAAAACAACTCTCCAATATGTCTAGCTGGGATATAGGGAATTAAAGCCCTTAACTATAGAAAAGCCTAAAGTAAATATACATTATGGCTTCTGTGCAAAAAGGTAAAGAAAGGACTTGTATCAGTAGGTGGCAGGTTTCATGCCTAACAGATCTCTACAGAGATAACTAATAATCTTTCTAGATTATTAACTAACAACTAACGTTGGATCTGCATATGTAAGTCCACACAGTCCATAATGTGGCACTGAAAGCTTTGATAGTGATTTTTCTCCCTGCTCCTTTGCTTGTGAAAAATTACATATAAAGACTTATTTCTAGAAAATTCCATGTGAATCAATTTTACAGCAGAAATAGTTTAGAAGTGTTAAAGACAAGGAGTAAAGGGATGATCTCTCAAGAGAAAGCTGCATTGTAATCTTATTTTTTTTCTACCTCAATTTCCATTCCAGAAGCATGAGGTACAGTTGATCCTTGAACTACATGGGAGGTAGGGGCACCGACCCCCACCTCAAGGCAGTAAACAAAAAATAAATCTGCATATAACTTTTGACTCCTCTCAAAACAACTAATAATAGCTTACTACTGACTGGAAGCGTTACCGATGATAACATACACAATTGATTAACACATATTTTGTACATACTGACATACTGTATTCTTATGATAAAGTAAGGTAGAGAAAAGAAAATGTTACTAAGAAAGTCTTAAGTATGAGAAGATACATTTAGAGTACTGCACTGTATTTATCAGAAAAAATCTGCTACAAGAGGACTCATGTAGTTCAAACCTATGTTGTCCAAGAGTCAACTAAACCACACTTTCCGTCTTCCATTTTCTTAAAGCTGAAGGGGAATCTAGTAAAGTGAGATGAGATTCTTGCTCCTCCTCTCCTCGTATCACTGGTGTTTTCCTCTAGGGCCAGAACCCATGGGAACCTTCACTTGGCAGCCCCCCACCAGGCCTGTCCCTCTCTGTCAGAGCTGTGGTGGTGCATATGCTGTGTTTCATGTATACTCAGTGGCCAGACTTTGTGTAGACATGGGAGGCGGGCAGAAATGGGGGACACATTAGATTGGGGGTTGGCAAACTTTAGGGACACATGAGCCATATGGGCTCCCAACCACTGAACTCTGGTCACTGCAGCACAAAAACAGCCACAAACAACATGTAAATGACAAGACACTAAAAACAACACAGTTCTATTCATGGACCCTAAAATTAGTTTTATAAATCTACTTATATCATGAGATATTAAGCTTTTGATTGTTTCTCAAGTATTGAAAAAGGTAAACACCATTCTTTGAGCTAACCTGTAGGCCACAGTTTGCCGACCCCCGCAGGAGACTGTGAGGAAGCAACTGGACATATGACATTCAGGTTGCAGACTTGCTGTCCTACTAATTCTCATGGGGAACATGGTTTGCAAACTAACAAGACACATATGGCGGATAAGGAGCCAGCAACCATACCTTTCAAGTGGCAGGTCTACAAAAGTCACTCCGGGCACTAGACGCAGAGTAGGGTTTAAGGCCAATGACCACAGTCCTCTGATACCAACCTCAGACTAAACTGGGTACATGACACCCTCTCTCCACCAGCCAAGGACACACGTTCTTCTTCCCCCTTTGAAAGCTTAAAGGTAAAGTCCTGTTGATTCCTGGGGCTAAAATAAATTAGTTTCCCACAAAAAGGCATCACCCGATTCAAAAAAATTTTACTGTAATAATAAGACTAAAATTATTTCCAGAGCACTTTTATGGTGCTAAGGGAGGAAAACCTTGATCATAAGAGAAACACGTGAATAAATCTTCCGTCAGGTTTTCAGTCCCTTCCCCTGGAATTCTTCCTCTCCCTGCTAACATCGCTGTTTCTACAAACTAGTGTCAGTGAACAGTCTTTTTAAAGTATATCCACGGGTATCGCCCTTTGGTTATAGAATCTCAATGCAAAGAATTTTATAAAAAACAAACTTCAGAAATATAGAACTGCAGACAAGTTCTCCTAAGATTCTTAAAAGCCAAGACAAAATGAAGAAAGGAAGGCACGAAAATCTCATCCAAATTACCTAGATGTTCTGCTATGTTACCCACAATCAGATGTATAGTAAAATTCTGGCGAATCCAAATCACAACAGCCTTGACTACAGGTGGCAAACACAGTAAGCTGATCAAAGTTCTTTTAGTTGGGATTTCCTTCTAAAACTCAACCTAAAAAGCCAAGATGTGACACAAGTCAAACAAGGCTTTCCTTAACATTACAAAGTCCTCTGATGTTTGTGGAGCAGTGAAATTAGTCAAAAGATAATTCCAAACACCTAATCCGCCTCACTTACCTCAGAGCACATCCTGGTATCTGTGGCTCTGGGAATGTGCTGAAACGTGCCACAGAGCGGCAGAAGCCAGGACAGGATGGACAAAGGTTCCTTAACACAGAAACAAAAACCCACAGAGAAGCCCAAACTGGGTAAAGAGCTCAGGAAGAGCTGGAAGAAAGATTAACTCTGCAATTGTTACAATTAAATGCCAAACAGCCTAGAAATTGTATCAGGGCAAGGCTTGCAAATATATCAGCTTATAAGAAAAGACCAAAGTTGCAAAAAACTCACAGTAGGAAAAGTTTGGCACATTGTATCATCATCGATAACCTTGTCAGCTAGATGCTGCTTGCTAATACTTGCTGTGATTCCTCCCAGCCAGAACAGTGGGAGCCGGCTGCCAAGATAACTTTGAAACCACAAGAAAGGCTGAAAGCTTTTTCTCAGATTTGGGTCTTACACCAATGGCTGGAACATTTGGGACCAGAGAGCATTGCTATGGAAAAAATGAATAAACAAAACCCCTGCTTTTATCAAAGAATTCTAGTGGATCTGTAGAAAGCAACAGCTCTTTATATAAAGAAGATGTGTTTCACCAGCCATTTAAAAGTTGTGTTTACTATTAAGAACAGGAAAAGTTGCCTGAATTACTAGGAACATTTGTTAACTATTAAAAACACAGGCAGACAGTTCCCTTGCAAGAAGTAAAGGAATAATATAGACATAGGTATTTGACAACAATGTAAAGAAACCAAAAGCCGGTAGAAATGGGGTCGGGGTGGGGGGTGGGGGAAGTGGACCCTTCAAACAAGGAAGCTCAAAGGCTTCTGCACTCCCCAATCTGCAGCTGGGAGGACTCATGCAGAGTGCAGTCTTCCAGGCCTCGGGAGTCAGAAGGCAGAGTCAGGAGTTGAGAGAGTGCTAGAAATCCAGTGGAGGTCTGACAGGAGGGCCCCACAGAAGGAGGAGCCCCCTGAAACAACATTACAAACCCTCTCAAATTTCAGGCAGACTCCTCAACTACAATAGACTGGTGGAAAACAACAATTGGTGTGTTGGGGGCACCCAGGTCCACCTCCAGGTTTGAGGATTCACTAGGAGGACTCACAGGACTTGGCATACAGTCTCACTCGTGGCTATGATTTAACACAGTGCAAGGACACTCAGCAAGATGAGCCAAGGGAAAAACATGTGGGAGAAAGTCCGAGGGAAACTGAGCACAAGCTTGCAAGGGTCCTTTCCCGGGGGAGTCACACAGGATGTGCTTCATTCCTCCAGCAACAAGTTGTCACCAACACATGGAAAATGCTGTGTATCAGAGCTCATTAAATACTTCCTGCCTAGGAGTTTTTATTGGGGGCTGGCCACAGAGGCATCCTCTGCCTAGCATGTATCAAAATTCCAGAATCTTGGGAGGAAAGCAGGTGTTCAGCATGAATCATACCAATGGACATCATAGTCAAACCTAAACAAACCAAGATAAGGGTAACGTCAACTAGCCAGCGGGTAGAGGATGGGAGAAGACTTATAGACGGGGCCAAAACAATGGGGGACAGGAGACAAAGGAAACATATTTAAAGCACTGAAGGAAGGACCTGTCAACTCAGAATTCTTTATTAAAAAGAAAAAAAAGCTTCAAAAGCAAAGGTGGAGTTCCAATTCAGGGATGGCGGTAAAAATAAGGAGCTCTATAAACACATTCCTCAATCAAATAAGCAAAGCTGGTAAAAACTATTACCAAAAAAAAAAAAAAAAAAATATCACAAAACCCTAAAGTCTCTGGAAATTGTCCTAAGGCCATAGAGCAAACGAAGGAACATTTATTCAAGAAAGTCTGTTAACACTCAATAAGAACAGAGAGTTTATGATATCTGAGCCAAGACCTACTTCTTTCCCCACCCACCCTCAGTTCATTCAGTATGACAGAAGCTCATTCTGAGTAAAGCCAAGAATACAGGCTCGCTCTCCCCTCTCTCAGCTCCCAATCAAAGCTCATCAAATGTCGCCAGGAGAGACAGGCTACCAACATTTCTAAGCTTCCACTCAGAGTAGAAGAGGTAAAAACCACTGATTAGTATGGCTGAGAGATCAGGGGCTCATTTCCTCTAGCTGACCTCTATTCATAAGGAGGTTCTATCCCAGGGGGACAGGGCAAAAATATTGGGGACTGTGACCAATTCTGCCCTGAGTCATTCCTAGGGGAGAGGTTTTATGTTGGCAGAGGCAAGGCAGAGAATTATCAAAGGCTACCAGTCCACTCAGCACCCAGACTAGTGGTTCAGACGGTTTGCCCTGGGGGAGAGGTAATCCATAAGAAAAGAAAACTGTTCCCCCTCCAAATAACTGACTTTGTTTGAGACAGAGTAGGGGTTAAGTTTAAACCTAAGGATGCTCTTGAAAATGATAATGAAGACAACAAACTAAACCCTAACTCATCTAGTCACCAGGAAAGCCAGCTAAGAGCCCTCCTAGGATAAGAACAAACCTCAGACTGGTCTCAGAACTACCTTTATCCAAATTTACCTGGATCAGACTGCTGAGCAATTAATGCACCAGACATTGTAAAAAAACAAAAAAAACAAAAAACAAAAAACAAAACAAGAGAGTGGTCAACCAGTCATCAGTGGAGTCTTAACAGGCTAGGTGTAATACCAAATAAAGTTAGCAGCTTACAGGACCAGGGAAGGAGAGAGCCAAAGAGAGCTCTATGAAATCACTATTATTCCAGGACTGTTCAAGACTGTGCCCACTGAGGAGTCCATGGAAGTCTTCGTAGAGTAGGGTAATAGATTTCACTAAAATAATATAGTCGGTCACAAAACAAACCACCAAGCAAATAACAACAAATGGCCCACACATCAGGGGGAAAGCAGGCAACAGGAACTGCTGGTGAAAGGGAGAGATACCAGGTACAGCAAACAAAGACTTCAAATAAGGACACCATGCTTAGAGAAGTAAAGTATGAAGACAGTATCACCTTAAACAAAGAATATTGTTAATGAGCTAGAAATGCAAAAAAAGAACCAAAGGCAAATTCATGTACAATGACTAAAATAAAAAAACTTTTTTTTCCTTTTTTCTTTTCTTTTTTTAAAAGGCAGGGGGCTGGGGCAGAGGGAGAGAGAGAATCTTAAGCAGGCTTCCATGACTTGAGCTGAAACCAAGGGTCAGACGCTCAACCAACTGAGCCACCCAGGCATCCCGAAAAGGAAAAACTTTTTAATTATGGGTGCTCGACAGACCTGAATTGGCAGAAGAATCAATCGACTTGAAAAAAAAAGATGGATGGAAATTATGCAAAGAAGAATACAGAACAAACAAAATAAACGGAACCAAAAAGAGACATGCATCTGCACACCAACATATGTGCTAATGGGGAGCACGAGGAGAGGAAGGAGCAGAAAAGTGTTCGAAAAAAATGGGTGACAACATCCCAAGTTTAGGATAAATGCAGAGATCTAGAAATACATGTTATAGTCAAAATACTGAAAGTCAGGGCAAAGAGAAAACCTAGAAGCAGCAGGAGGGATACAACTGCTCAGTTACAAGGGAATTCTAATAAGGTTAATAGCTAACTTCTTATCAGAAATCATGGAGGAAAGAGGCAGTGGGACAACATTCAAGGTACTACACGAAAACAACGCCAGCTAAGAATCTGATTCAATCCAGCAATGCTATCCTTCAGAAATGAAAACAGAAAAGGGGGGACACCTGGGTGGTTCAGCGGTTGAGCATCTGCCTTCAGCTCAGGTCATGATCCTGGAGTCCCAGGAATGAGTCCCACATCAGACTCCCTACAGGGAACCTGCTTCTCCCTCTGCCTCTGCCTCTCTCTGTGTGTCTCTCTTGAATAAAAAAACAAAAAACAAAAAACCAAAAAAACAGAAAAGTTTTTCTGTGTGGTTCCAACTGTACAACAATTCTGGAAAAGGTAAAACTGTAGAGACTGTAAAAAGGTCAGTTAGTGTGGACAGAGGAACGAACAGGTGAAACCAGAAGAGTTTTACAGCAGTGAAATTATTCTCTATGATCCTAGAATGGTAGATAAATGTCATTACAGATTTATCAAAACCCAGTGCATGTACAAGGCCAAGAGTGAACCCTAACGTAAACTGTAGACTGGGTGTGATATGGCTGGTCAGTGCAGGTTCATTGACTGTGACAATGGCACCACTCTGGTCAGGGATGACCATGACGTGGGGCAGACCCGTTCATGTGTAGGGGCAGGAAGTATATGGGAACAGTCTGTTCTTTCTGCTCAATTTTGCCGTGAATCTTAAAACTGCTCTAAAATAAAAGTCTACAAACCACTTCCTCACCCAAAATGAAAACAAAATAAAGATACTCCCAGATAAATAAAAATAAAATTTGTTGTTAGCAGACCTGCTTTGCAAAAAATACCCATGGAAGTTTTTCAGGCTGTAAACAGATATAAGCCAGAATTCACACACAAAAGCCCAATAAGGACCGGTAGAGATAATTATGTAATTCTTAAAGTTCAAAATGCCCATTTTTCTGCCTTCTTCTTACATAAAGAGCAACTCTATAAAACAACACATATACAGTTGCACTGCTAGATCTACAACATACAGAAATATGTAATTGTTACAAGCATATCTAGTGAGAGCCAAAAAATACACAAAGCTAAGATTGACAGAAGAGTAAGAAGAGAAATGACAATTCAACAGTAAGAGTTGGAGACTTCAACTCCCACATTCAGTAATGGGCAAAATACACAGAAGATCAACAAGGTAACAGAAGTCCAGAACAACACCCAGCAGACATCCAGGGAACACTCTGCTCAACAACAGCACAATGTAATTCCTTTAAGCACACATGGAACATTCCCCAGCAGGGACCATATGCCAGCCCAGAACATGAGCCTCAATAAATCTGAAGATTGAAGTCATACAAAGTCTTATCGCCAATAAAATGGAGTGAAAATGAAAATTAACAGAAAAATTTGAGAAACTTACTAATGTGGGACAAGGAAGAAATCACAAGGGAAATTAGAAAGTCCCTCAAGATAAGTAATACAAAAACACAACACACAGTAATGAGAGGGAAATTTATAGTTGCATATGCCTACATTGAAAAAGAAGAATTTTTTTTTAAAAGATTTTATTTCTTTATTCATGAGACACACAGAGAGAGAGAGAGAGAGAGAGAGAGAGAGAGGAAGAGACACAGGCAGAGGGAGAACCAGGCTCCATACAGGGAGCCCAATGTGGGACTTGATTCCAGGTCTCCAGGATCACACCCTGGGCTGAAGGTGGCACTAAACCGCTGAGTCACCCGGGCTGCCCAAAAAGAATTTTTTAAAAAGGATTTTATTTATTTATTCATGAGAGAGAGAGAGAGACATAGGCAGAGAGAGAAACAGGTTTCCTGGGGCAGCCTGATCCGGGACTAGACCCCAGGACCCCGGGATCATGACCTGAGCCAAAAGCAGATGCTCAACCAGTGAGCCACCCAGGTGTCCCAAGAAGAAAAATTTAAAATCAATAACCTAACCATCCACCTTAAGACACTGGAAAGGGCATCTGGGTGGCTCAGTCAGTTAAGCGTCAGACTCTTGATTTTTGGCTCAGGTCTCAGGTCCTGGGACTGACTGAGGCAGGCATCATTTCCATGCTCAGCACAGAATCTGTTTGTCCCTCTCCCTCTGTCCCTCCCCATCATGATGGATGGATGGATGGATGGATGGATGGATGGATGGATGGAGAAAGAAAAGAAAAAAGAAAAGAAAAGAAAAGAAAAGAAAAGAAAAGAAAAGAAAAGAAAAGAAAAGAAAAGAAAAGAAAAGAAAAGAAAAGAAAAGAAATAAAATAAAATAGAAAAGAAAAGAAAAAAGAAAAGAAAAGAAAAGAAAAGAAAAGAAAAGAAAAGAAAAGAAAAGAAAAAGAAAGAAAAGATAGACACTGGAAAAAGAGCAAACTAAAGCCAAAGCATGCAAAAAGAAGTAAATAATAAAATTAGAGTAGACATTCATGGAACAAAGAATAAGAAAGCAATATAAAAAAATCAACACAACTAGTTTCCTTGAAAAGATCAACAAATTTACTGAACTTGTTAGGCTAATCAAGAAAAAAGAGAACACTCCAATTATTAAAATGAAAAAGGTAACTACCAAAAGCAGAGAAATAAAAAGAATTCTAATACCGTGAACACCAATTTGGATAACTTACATGAAACGAATAAATTCCAGGAAAGACAGAGACTCATGAAGCAGACTTAAAAAATCTAAATAGACCTATAACAAAAAGATCGAATGTGTAAAAAAACCAAACCAAACCAAAACACAAAACCAACAACAAAAACAAAATGAAACAAAAACTTCCCACAAAGAAAAAGCGCAGGAGGACCAGATTGCTTTTCTGGTGAATTCTACCAAATTTTTAAAGGAAAGATTAAGACCAACTCTTTGAATAATTAGAAGAGAGAACACTTCACAACTCATTCTATGAGGCCAGTATTACCTTGATAACAAAGCCAAGACATAATAAGAAACTAGAGATCAGTATCTTTTACAAATTTAGACACAGAAATCCTCAGCAAAATATGAGCAGTTGAATCCAGCAATATGTAAAAAAAAAAAATCATCATGGTCAGGAAGGATTTATCCCAGGAATTCAAGGTTGACTTAACATCTGAAAACCAATTCATTAATTTAATTTGCTATACATTAATAGGATAAAGAGAAAAAAAAATCACATCTCATTTCAACAGATGAAGAACAAGCACTTGAGAAAATTTAATAGCACTTCACGATAAATTAGAAATAGAAACAGAAGTTTCCTTAACCTGATAAAGGCATCTACAAAAACCATAGAACTAACATCACACACAATGGTGGAAGATTGAATGCTTTCCCCCCTAAGATCAGGAAGACAAGGATGTGTATGTACTCTTGCCATATCTACACGACAATTATACTAGAGCTCTTGCTGGATAATTAGGCAAGAAATAAAAAAGCATCCACACTGAAAAGGAAGAAGTAAAATTATCTCTACTTGCAAATGACATGATACAGAAAAATGGTAAGGAGTCCAATAAAAACTATTAAAACAAACAAGTTCAGCGAGATCGTAGAATACAAAACTAAATTGTATACCAGTATACTGAATTCATTGTATATAGTAGCAATGATCAAACCAAATACGAAATAAAGAAAACAGGTCCATTCAAAATAGCATCAAAAGGAAAAAATACTTAGGGATAAATTCAGCAAAAAAAGGTACTAATCTGTTACATGGAAACATTTAATTTATAAAACATTGTTGAAACAAATTAAAGACCTAATGAAATGGGAAGAAACTGCATGTTCATGGATCAGGATACGTAACAATATTACTATTATTGTATTTCCCAAATTAACCTAAACATTCAATGTAATCCCTAGTAAAATTCCAGATGACTTCTTTGGAGAAAGTGGCACGCTAATCCTAAAATCTTTATGGAATTGCAAGGGACTATATAGCTCTTCAAAAGGAAGAACAATAATCTTAAAAAAAAAAAGTTAGACTCACACTTCTATAGGTCAAAAATTACTACAAATCTATAGTAATTAAAATAGTGTGAAACTGGCATACAGACAGGTATAGAGACCAATGGGATAGAAAAGAGAGCCCAGGGGAGCCTGGGTGACTCAGTTGGTTAAGCGTCTGCCTTCGGCTCAGGTCATGATCTCAGGGTCCTGGGATCTGAGCCCCACATCAGGCTCCCTGCTCAGCGGGGAGTCTCTTTCTCCCTCTCTCTGCTTCCCATTCGTTCTCTCTCTCTCTCCCAAATAAATAAATGAAATCTTAAAAAAAGAGAAAGAGAAAGAGAGAGCGAGAGCCCAGAAATAAGCCCTTGTGTAATGGTTTTGTATAAGTCAAATGGTTTCTACAAAGGTGCCAAGACCGTTCAATGGGGGAAAGAACAGTCCTTGACAAATAATGCTGGCACAGCTAGATATCCCCATGCAAAAGATCAAGTTGGACTCTTACCTCATACCATATGCAAAATTTAACTCAAATGGATCGAAGATTTATTTGTAAGAGTTAAAATTATTAAACTGGATCAGTCAATGATTTCTTAGACATGACACCAAAAGCAAAAGCAACAAAAGAATAAACTGGACATCAAAATGAAACACTTCTGTGCTTCAAAGGACCCCATCAAGAAAGTGAAAAGACAACGCACAAAATAGGACAGAGTTTTTGCAAATTATAACTGGTAAGAGACCTATATTGATACAAAAGGTCTTACACCTCAATAATAAAAAGATAAGCCAGTTTAACAATGACAAAGGATCTGAATAGAGATTTCTCCAAAGAGGATGTACAAATGGGCAGCAGGCACACGAAAAGATGTTCAGCATCATTAGCCAGCAGGGAAATGTGTATCATAACCACAAGGAGACACCACTTCATACTCAATTAGGATGGCTATATAAAAAAGACAAGTGTTGGCAAGTATGTAGAGGAAATGAACCTTATATGCTGCTTGTGGGAATGTAAAATGGGGCAGTCATTTTGTAAAAACAATCTGTCAGATTCCCCCAAAAGTTTTTTTTTTAAAAAAGATTTTATTTATTTATTCATGAGACACACATAGAGAGAGGCAGAGACATAGGCAGAGGGAGAAGCAGACTCCATGCAGGGAGCCCAATGCGGAACTCGATCCCGGGACTCTAGGATCACGCCCTGGGAGGAAGGCAGGCACTAAACCACCGAGCCACCCAGGCACCCCAGATCCCCCAAAAGTTAAATATACAGTTACCATATGACCTAGCGATTTCACTTTTAGGTATCCACCCAAGAGAAAGGAAACTTCTGTCCCCAGCAAAACTTGTATATAAATGTTTATAGCAGCATTATTTGTTAATAGTAAACAGGTACAAACAACCCAAAAGTCCATTAACTGAAGACTAGATAAACCAAATAATACATATGTGTCTACATGAGGGATTAATATTCAGCTGTAAAAAGAAATGAAGTACTTGTCACATACTACAATATGGATAAACCCTGAAAATATTAGGCCAAGTAAAAGAAGCCAGTCACAAGAGGCCATAAATTATATGATTTCATTTCTAAGAAATGTCCAGAACAGGTGATTTTAGAGACAGACAACAAATTAGTGGCTGCTTAGGGCTGGAATGGGGGGCAATGGTGGGGAGAGAAGGCCATGCAGGTGGGCGTATAAGCAGGTGACAGCTAGTGGATATGGGTTTCTTTCTGAAGTGATGAAAATGGTCTAAAATGGACTGTGGTGATGGATGCAACACTGTATAAACCACAGCCAATGAAATGTACAATTTTTTAAAAAAGATTTTATTTATTCATGAGACACACAGAGAGAGAGAGAGAGAGAGAGAAAGAGAGGCAAAGACACAGGCAAAGAGAGAAGCAGGCTCCACGCAGGGAGCCCAACGTGGGACTCGATCCCAGGTCTCCAGGACCACGCCCTGGGCCGAAGGCTGTGCTAAACCTCTGAGCCACCCAGGCTGCCCTGAACTGTACAATTTAAATGGGTGAACTGTTTAGAAGGTGAATTAATCTCATAAAAGCTGTTTAAAGAAAATATTATTTTCAGAGAAAGCAGAGTTGGAAGAATTTTTTGCAACAGACCTCCAATAACTAAGAATTTTTACTGAAATTTTACCTATTTACAATCTGCTGAGTCAGCTTTTGACATTTTCATGGATGCTCTAATGCTTCTCATCAGAGAAGAAATACTCTATTACTGAGAGAGCAAGAGCAATAGCAATTGTCAGAGTATCAGCATTTGGTGGTGCCAGTCATCTGAGCCCCAGTTCCTACAGGGCAATAGAAAGAGGGCCAGGTGACAGCTGCTCATCCAGTAGGCAGGCAAGACAGGAGCGTAACTCTCAGCCTGGGAAACCAAAATCTTTCAACGGTCAGTTAGGATGCCTACCCTTCCTTGATCATCCAAAGCTGTCAGCAAATCTACCCTAAGGTCTGAAAGGAGCCACTG
The DNA here is from genome assembly GCF_011100685.1 of Canis lupus familiaris. Classification (NCBI taxonomy): domain Eukaryota; kingdom Metazoa; phylum Chordata; class Mammalia; order Carnivora; family Canidae; genus Canis; species Canis lupus. The sequence continues at coordinate 6,284,295 of NC_049256.1, read as the reverse complement.
TGTCTCCAAGACTGTTTGCTATACCAATATTATTGAAAAGGGTCTGGGACAAACTCGCAGTCTCTGTTCCCAAGACATAAGGAAATGCAAGAGATCCCTCGAGAACTGTGCACCAACGCTCTCTACCCCTTGTATTCACACTGTCTTGGCTTCTGGCACATTTTCCTAAGTATACCACTCCATCAGCTGCTGTGATCAATCTGACCATTAGAGGCTGGGACCAAATCCATTCAATTTATCTCACACAGCACTTAATTAAAGCTACTATCTGTAGGACTCCAAGCATCAGAATGAGCTACCCGGCGGTCTTGTCTTTAACCAGGCCTCCAGTGTCCTGGACCCAGGTGGCTGAACAAATCCCATAAACAATTAGGATCTATCTCAAAAAGCCACGTGGCTTTCTCCTTAAGTTTCTGAATTGATTTTTCCTCTTGCTCTGGGGCATTAATACAGGTACAACGGGACGCATTAGTAATTGCATAAGCTCTGTCTTCGCCCACAAGGAGGAAATCCAGAGCAATTCTAGCATCCATACAACCCCGGCCAGTGAGCTGAGGCTGACTTGAACATCTTCCAGGGCCAAGGCATTTTTACTGCTCACTTCAGAGAAAGCCAGCAACAAATTTCCTACTACTTTTTCTATGGCTCTCATAGTAGGGCTAACTCTCTGCAGGAAATAGTAAGTCAATTATCCCTCCAGCAATTTGCTCTGAGTAATCAAGAGTAGCCTCATTTTGGAGATCTCCACAGTCTTATGAGGGTTCTATGACCTACTGGCTGCTTTTCTTTAACCACTTCTAAGTCTTCAGTGACCACCCTCAGGGTCTAAGTCACCACGTGTGTGGGAGAGAAACATGTTAATTTCTGGATTTTATACAAATACAGTCCCAATGGTGCACATGTTGGTCCTGGAAAGTATTGTTTTCGGTGACTGGGGTTCCTCCAAGTGGCCCTTCCATACACTGAAAGTGCCTCCAACACAGCTTTTCAGTTTGTTATGGCTTACGGTTCAGTTAAAATAATTATCTTGTCCTTGGTTTTCGGAGGGACCGCCTGAGAGCAGTCCCTTGCAAAAATTTGAGAGAACCACACCCAGCTCTCTTCCCCAAGTGTCAGCACTGGTGCCTTCCCTCCAACACCACATGTTCCTATTACGGCACCTGCTTGTCAATCACACCTTACCCACACCCAGACCTCTGCAATGAAGGGCCAGGTACAGGAGAAGTGAGGGCATTTTTCTGCAGCTCACACAGTCTTCCACCTTGGCCAATGTGGACCCTGTTGGTAACTCAGTGAGCAGCAGGATTAAAATAAGTGGTCGTTATCCTAATAATCTAGGTTCCCCCTATAAGTCCAGCAAGACAATTAATTCAGGTGGCTAGAGCAGAATTAAATTCAAATTCCCTAAATCCCCATTGGCTCGGCTGTCACCCAAAGCAGTCTGCAGTTGCTGTTATGGGAAAAAAGATACCCATGAATGATCAAGGATGGAATCTAGAATTTTTGAAATGGATATATAAAAAACGTCTCATAACTTTTGTCCTAATCAAAACCCAGGTAGCGGCTAAGATGAAATGATCCCTTCCTGGGGAAACCTATATTCAGTGATCCAATTGCTTTGCTATGTTTAGAGTAGGAGGGGATGAGATGAAGGAGACAGAGTCAGAAACCTTTCTGCATGGGTTTCGAAGAGCCTAGTCCAATTCCCCCTGATGCCATATGCTATCTGTGGATGGTAGGGAACATGGAAGGCCCACTGAATGCCTTAATGGTAAGTCTATTACTAAGTGGCACTGGAGATAAAGGTATACTGATGTCAGACTGCACATGGTCTGGGAGGCTGAAAATATGGCACAGATTAGTTTCACAGGTCACTAGGTATGGCCAAAGCTGGCCAGTCGCACTAGAACAGCAACATCATAAGTGAAAGTGTCCAGAGTCGGGAGGCACCCATTAGCTCTGAGTAAGGCTCAAACGTCCCATGTAATCAGCCTGCCAAGAGGCAGGTGGGGCAAAGGCCCATGTGATATGGGTCCCCTGTCAGGCAATTAGGTAAATGTTTGGCAGGAATCGTTATGTTGGACATGCAGTGGTCACGTGTGCACCAGAAACAGGAGAGCTTTTATAAGGCCTCCAGTCTGTGATGGCAGATGTGTTGTCATGTCTGGCACAATGACAGCCTAGATGGTGCCGGCTCAACCAGCAGCTTGATTCCAGCTGGTCTCATCAGACAGCAGGCACTTACCAGGGGTGTCTACATGAGCAACTACATGAGTGACTCAAAACAGTCCAGAATTTTCCAAGTGGCAGACCGAAGGCTAAGCCACAGCCCAGGAGCCAGTCCACATCTCACAGGGTTCACCAAGGGCAGAACTGAGCAGAGCACTGAGCACCGCCCTGAGGTTTGCCTACTGAGCAGAGCAACCGCTTCCCATCTCAAGAGCAGGTGATGCGGATGAAGCACCATCAGTTTTCAGCTCAACTGAACCATGAGTGAACCAGGCTTGGCATCTCAGGGAACTCTGCGAATCAAGGATCCTACTGAGCCAGTGGCTTGGGTTAGGGTGAAGGAGCGGGGGATACAGGTTCCTTCCACTTTTCACATAAAGCTAACGTGCCACTGGGACCAGGCATCTAGTTCTTCAATACGGCATTTCCGTTGAACAATCCAGGCCTGTTGGGCCCTTCCCATTGGGGTAGTCACTGATTCCAAATTCACCACTCAAAATTAGAGTATTGGGCCTGAGACTTACAAGACCTCCATGGCACAGGCATTCAATTTCGACGAGGGCCTGGCAGCAAGGTGAGAACAAGCTAGCTGCCTTTCAAAAGGGGTGTACCTGCAGCCAAGACAGCTGCAGACCTCTGGACAGCTTCCAACACAACCTGCTAGACTTGGCCTCAGAGGATGCTGATTTGCAAGTTGGCCTATATAATGGACCAAGTAGAATAATGCCCAAGTGAGGCATGCACTGTCTCCAACCTCCAAAGCTCAATAAAGCACTGGACTTCCTTTCTCATGTGGGGGTTAAAGAGAGAAAAATTATTGTTGAGTGCACACGGGGGTCCAAACCATGAGTCTGCCCATAAAGTTGCTACTTTACAAAGCAAGTAGACCTCTCAATTTTGTTGGGAGTCAGTCACTCTTGCTGGTGGTGATACTGCAGGCAAGGCTTTTGAGACCGAGGCCTCTGACATGCCTACCAGGACACTACCCATAGAGTGAAAGCTGTGATTCCAGAGGGCAAGGGCAGTCAGTCTAAATCCTAACCTACTCACTATGGGCAATCTGCAGAGGAACTTACATACCCCCAAAGATGTACTACAATCTACACAAAGTTCCTTCTGATTGGGAGACTCCTCCCTGAAACTTACAGGATAGGGAAGCCTGTAGTACCAACACATCAATTCCCACAACAGATTCCGATATATAGCAACAGGACACTGAACTGACCCAATGCGCTCTACCCAAGAGGTCACGTTAACTTCTTCCCCCATTGTACAAAGCTTGACCAAAGCCCATCAGCTGAATTCAGGTCCCACCTACTCCTGCAAGACTGGACAGGATGGTGACTTGGGTGGCTGTACTCAAGAGATTTAAAAATGTTTGAGCTCCTCCCCTGTCCAAAGTTCCTAGAATATGGGGTGGATGTGTATGCAATCCCCTTTGAGGACAGGCAGGGCTTGGTCAGACCCCTAAACATCTTCCCCTAAAGCAGCTGGGGTCCAAGCAGAGGTGGAGAGAGGGTCAGGGGTGCAGAGAGAGGGAAAGGTGCTGTATTGGTAAGTAAGCACATTCGAGTAGCACGGCAGCTCCTCCTGGCTCAACCACACTTCTAGTGTTTTCAGTCCATTGTAATGAAGCCCTTTACCAGGTGGCAAGGCCATCACTGACATCACTGATTTCAGCAGTCTCATCTGGCTGGGGCCAGTCTGCACATTTTGGTTGATTCAAGCCTGACTTGCTGAGCAGCAATTTCACGGCGTGTGACTAAACTATGGCTATTCGATGCTCCACTGTCCTGACATCTTACATGGTTTTAGCAGAAAGGCCAGGGGAGAATTTTCCAGGCAGAGAGGCTGATGGCAACAATTTATCTCCAACTTTTAGGGCTTCTCACTCCTTAGTGGGTCACCTTCATCAACACTAGAAATCCAATTTGGGGCAGTCAAAACCCCAGGAATACCAGTCATTGTATCATCAATATTTTCCCACTGGTATTTGTCTGTCTCTGGGAAATCTCCAAGAGGGCCAAACCTACCCCTCTGGCAGCCAGAACCCACTGAACAAACAAAAAAAAACCCTGAGCCTTTTACTGTCACCTCCCGATAGACCTGATGGTGGCATGACAGTGTTGGAGAAACGGTGCAGCAGGGCTTCCTCGCTGTTCCTGCTTTAACAAGTCCCAACCCCTCATCTCCCAAGAGAACCAGCCAAAGTCCTAACAATCCACCTGCTTTCTGCCCATCGAGGTTGTGACTTTCGGTCCTTTAACCATTCGAGAAGGGCCAGTACCGTCTGCCCATCAAACCAGTGAGGATGTCCTCCTGTCCAGGAAGGAGGTACAATAATCAGAGCAGTGTTTGGCAGCTGTGATCCAATGTGACCACGTAGCAAGGAGGTCAGTGTGCAATCACCTCCCACAATGAAGTAGACAACCATTTATTGCCAGGTTGAGGAGCTGGTCAACATGTCAAGCTACTGATCTTCATGGATTTCCCTCAAATCTCTTCAACTGACCCAGGAGGCTTTCATCCTTCCCTTTGAGAAAACCACATCCTTGTCAGCTTCCTGTCACCATAACTGAAACTGTTAAGAACTGCGACTGGTTTGTGATTTTACACTATTTGCAAGCTAACAAGTGAGCCTGCCAGTTTCATGGATGTGGGAGGAGGCAAGAGACTCCAGAGTCACAGATAAGAGGACTTCTGCTACTCACAGCAATTTGAATAGTCAGAGTACCAGCATCTTCTTTTTACAGTTCCCCGAGCCCCAGTTCCACAGGATGACACACGAGGGCCATACAATGTTTATGTTATGAGAGGAATATTGAGCTTGGGAAGCTGAGTTTTTTTTTTATGATGGACAGTGAGTGTGCTTGCCCCAACTGCTGGTGGGAGAAACTACTGTTGTCCTCTACACAAACATCCCTAAATGATGTTCAAGGCAGGGGGTGAGGGAGGTGCAGGAACTGGATGAAGGTGGCCAAAAGGTATAAACTTCCAGTTATAAGATAAATAAGTACTGGTGATTTAATGTACAACGTGACTAGTTAACACTGCTGTATGGTATCATTTGACAGCTGCTAAGAGAGTAGATCCTAATAGTTCTCATCACATGGAAAAGAATTTTTTTCTCCTTTTTTGTATCTATATGAGATGATGGATGTTAACTTACTGTGGTAATCATTTTGCAAAATATACATCAGGTCATTATGCTGTGCACTTTACACTTTTTTTTAATTTATTTAATCACGAGAGACATGGAGAGAGAGAGAGGCAGAGACACAGGCAGAGGGAGAAGCAGGCTCCATGCAGGGAGCCCGATGTGGGACCCAATCCCGGGTCCCCAGGATCATGCCCTGGGTTCACGACGGCGCTAAACTGCTGAGCCACTGGGGTTGCCCTGTGCACTTTAGACGTATACAATGCTGTATGTCAATTCTCTTTCAATAAAACCAAAAGAAAAGATGTTCATGAATTAAAAGAATATTGTTAAACAATAAATGTTCTCAAATGCATCTCAAATTCAGACAATCTCAATAATAATCCCAGTAAACTTTTGTGTGTAAACTGCCAAGAAGATTTTAATATTCACATAGAAAAGCAACAACCTGAAAAGAAACCCTAGGGAATCTTGAAAAGAAAAAAGTAGCTGTACAGCATTACTTTGAGACCTACTACCATAAAGCAACAGATTTCAAAGAGTATGGTCCTGATACAAGGCCTACAGAGAGATCACTGACATAGAGCAGATAGCAAGGGAGCCCGAAGTAGACTCTCACTGATATGACCATAGATTCATTCATTCATTTATTTTTGGTAGGAAAAGCTTCCAAAGCAATCTATTTGGTTGAGTCCTTCCAGTAATTGGTGCTGCGATACTGGTTATCTATAGGTTAAAAAAAAAAAAAAAAGTGAATCACAACTGTTATCACAACTTCTATACACAGAAATTGATTCAAGATTTATTACAAGTTTAATTATAAAAGCTGTAGGATGTCAACTTTGTGACTTGGCTTCGAGGCAAAGCTTCCTTAGGTGATAAAAAAGCACTAACCTGAAAGAAAGAAAACTGATAAACCAGACTTCATCAAAACACCATGATGACAAAATGTATAAACAAGTCATATATTGGAGATACTGTCCATAAAGATATCTTCAAGGACTGGTCCCAATGTCTAATAAAGGATTCTTATCATTCAATGACGACAAAATAGAATTAAGAAGCGGGCAAAAGTTCTGGGCACGCATTTCCAAAAGAAGACATGATAATGGCCAATAAACACAGTGAAAAGTGATGAATATCATCATTCTTGAGGAACAGATAGATTAAAAAATATGAGATACTACACACCCATTAAAATGGCCAACATGAAAACACACCAATGATGACCAACTGAGATATTCACACACTGTTGGGAAGATTTTAAAATGGTACAGCCATTTTGGTAAAAGGTCTGACAGCATTTTATAAAACTAAACAAATACCTAGCCAATGATCCAGTAATTCTAATCCTAATTACTCACTCAAAAGGAATGAAAACATAGGTCTGCAAAAGATTTGTACAAAGCTATTTATAGCAGCTTGGTTCATAATGGCCCCAAACCAGAGAGAGCCCAAAGTTCCACCAAGTGACTGGACACAGTGTGGTAAGTACAGACAGTATCTTCTAACAAAAGAAAGCATTCAACTAGTGATGCATACAAGAACATAGCTGAGCCTCAAAAACATGCTAAATGAGAAAGTCTTACTCAAAAGAATACTCATTGCATAATTCCATTTAAATGGAAATTCTTAAACAGGCCACAAACAAACAAACAAACCCCATACCCTGTTAAAAAAAATGAAAGCAAAACAAAGGTTGGTGGGGAATTGATTGGGGGATTAAGGGGGAGCATCAGAGAACTTCCTGCGGTGACAGCTTTCTAGCTTAATAAGCACTTCTGGAGTACACAGGTATGTCTGTGCCTTTGTTATTATTAATAAGCTCAGCAAATGGTATCGTATTTAAGACTGGTGCATCGCATGGTTAGAAAATTTTATATCAAAGGAAAAAAGCTATAAACAATACGAAATTCTAGTTAATGAAATGCATGCTAATCAAGTTTTGTATAGGGAAATGCCCTGAAGTCAGCGTTTACTTTGAAATGTGTCAACAAATGAGATGATGGATGGAGAACAGGCCAAAAAATAAAATGTTTGTGGAAGAACATGTACTAGGCATATGAATGATCTCTGTAAAATTCTTTCATCTTAGATGTCTAAAACTTTTTTGTAATTAAAAAATCGCGAGAAAAAGTCAATGTTGATTCTTGATTTTAAAAACTCAGAAATAAAGGAATCTATAAACTACTAGGAAAAAGAAGTGAATTCAGTAAAGTCACAGGATTAAATTTTAAAAATCCAAATGAATGTTATGAATTTCTATATAACAGTAGTAAATGATAAGAAAATGGAAAAAACTCCATTTATAATATAATCAAAAAGCAAAATTAATATGAATATATTTAATAAAAATGCCTAAAACACCTATACTGAACATGACAAAACATGGTGGACAGAAATTGAATACTTCTAAATTGAGAGACGTGTCTGTTGGCAGACTCAATATAATTTAGTTGTCTATTTTTCCAAAACTGATACAGATGCAACATAATCCCAATAAAAACACCCCCAAAGCTTTTTAATAGAAATTGAAAAAGCTGACTCCAAAGTTTTATACATAGCCAGGACAATCTTGAAAAAGCAGCACAAAGTTGGACGGCTTATGTTACCTAAATTCAAGACTGACTCTGCTGGCTAAAATTAAAACAAGGGTAAATGTTGATGAGGATGCAGAACACCTGGGACTCTCAAACTCTGCTGGCGAGTATGGAAAATGTCACAAACACTCTGGAAAACTGGCGCTTCCTACCTCAGCAATTCTCTTCCTAGGTATTGTACCCAAGAGAAATGGGAACAAAGGGCAACAGTAAGCCTTATGCAAGAATGTCCACAGCAGCCCGAGGTGAGGGCCAGGAAACCCTGCAGAGTGCAGGCACACAAGGAAGCATACTCACGCCACGGACTGCCGCTCCCAATAGAAGAGCACTACCACGGATTCATGTAGCAACGCGGATGAATCCAAACATCAGGCTGAGCAGAGGACATGAGACCCAACGGGATCTGTCCTATGTGGTTCCACTTGTATAGGGCCCCAGAAGAAGCAAAACCCACCTGTGCAACAGTGGCCGTTTGTGGCTGGGGTGGGGGCCGCAGTGGGGTGCGAAGAGGGGGATGGATGGAGGCACAAGGAACTAAAGTGGTGAAAATGTTCTCTCTGTCTCTAGCAAGACGGGGGTGCCACAGGTATACGTGTTTGTTAAAATTCATCTAGCTGTACATTTAGGCCTTTATCGCATGGGAGTCATACCTCATTGAACAAACTTAACAGGAAAAAACCTAGGCGGCTCTCAGCCTGGGATGAGTCAGGGAATGAAAAGATGCTTCTGGCAGAAAACATCTGCAACCGCTGCTGCCTCCTCCCGGGCAGAGCTTCCCGCCCTGGGCAGAGCCCGCTGGTTCCCAGGGCAGAAGAGTAGGGAAGGTCCTGCCAAGCTTCAGCCCAAAGCTGGCAGTGGCAGGTCTGAACAGAAGCACTGAAAACATGTGACTGGATATATATAGGTGTATATATCTACAGAATCACCATCAAATAAAACTGACAAGCTATGGAAAGTACAGATTAAGAGGCTATTAATCTTACTGCAGAAAAAGCCCTTTCAAATCAGTAAGGTCAGCACTGTGATAAAGCAGGTGCAGAACTGTGAGTAAGCAATTCGTATATGAAAATACAAACGGCAATAAGCCTATGACAACGTTTAACCTCACCAAGGTAAGATGTCACTTCTGTCGGTCAGGCTTACGAGGGTGTGAAGAAGCTACTTTCTTAACTGCTAAGGGGGTGCATGTGTTATTTTATGGAGGGCAATTTAACAATGAACGTCAAGAAGGGTTGTCAACAATCTTCCTCTGTATGTGAGAATTTAGTTAAGGAATAAACTCAAGGAACTAACTGAAGACATGCTCCGGGGCGCTCGTGGGGCACACACAGGGGAACAGATGAGGTGAAATCTGCAGGCTCGAGTCTGTGATCACCCTCCCACCCCTGGCCCTCGCCGGGAGAAGGCATCTCCTCGATGGCTTCCACCAGGCTCTCAGAGCCCTGCTCACCGGGAGATGGGTGCCCATAGGCACACTGAATCTCAGCTCTGAATTCTTTCAATAATGACTGGTAAAATCCTGTGTTATTCGGTCTTCATCAATTTATTCTTGAAGGAGGTAGAATCAAGGTGTAAGAATTTTCAGTGGCCGTGTTTCCCAAAGGGTTAAATGTAAGTCAATCTTCTGACCAAAAACAAAGGAGAAATGCTATGATTTAGGTTGTTAGTAAATGTGGATTTCCACCTGCCCCAACAAAAATGTACGGAACAGTTATCATCACGGTCCACATCTTCCCCCTCCCATAAGAATACCAGATACTCCAGCAACGTGATGCCTCTCAGTACATACACATGAAGGTGTGCGGAGGTCCTATGTACCCATCCTCTTCCTCCTTAACGTGAGATTCAGAATTCTATCTATACACAGAGTAAAGTGATTCCTTTGGCTGTAAGTGGCAACACTCACCACATCTATCCATTTTTTCTTATGCGACTTTACACAAGTAAAAATGGATTAAAAAATGTTTGAAGGTTAAGTCATTTAGAAATCTTACCAGTAAGTCACATTTCTGGTGTTTTGTTCTGAATAAGAGTAGGATGGTATCTGGTACAAATAAAACCACTTGCTTCTTGCATACTTGACAAACAAATCACAAACTGAATCAGATCTATATGTGTGTAATGTATAAACAAGGCTGAATGAGAACTTTTCGTGCACAGCTGCTACAACTGAAAACCTATAAAAACATATTCATAACAACTGTATTACTCTTCAGATACCTCAAAATAGAATAAAGCATTTGTTGTTTCCACTGACAACACAAACCAAAAATGCTAAAGAGGGAGCTTGAAGAAATAATAAAGAAATTTCTGTTCTGAGTCAGAATGTTTGCTGCTATGCTTTACTGTCTGGCTTTATTAAATGAATAGAGACAAAGATGAAACTGTTCAGGAACTCAAAATAGATAAACCAAGATTTCTGAGGCTGGGAATCTGGTCCTATTTTCATAACAAAACAGCAAAATTAGAAATGACAATGGTATATAGGCAAGCTTCCGTGTACTTTAAATTCTAAAAACCTAAAAAAAAAAAAAAATTATAAAAACCTTGCCGAAGTGTGAACTTTTAAATCTAAATGTTTTACCAAAAAAGCCAAAACCTACCAAAATTAAGTTAAATAATTTTGGAATATACCGGGCACATAGTAAAAGTAACATCTGTGACAGATTTCACTGATAGTTTGATGAAAATCCCATAAACTACAAGATGACTCATGAAGAAGGTACCTTTGTGTTGAAAACCTAAGTCCTCTGCTCAAGCTATGAGTACATCCACCAGAGGAATACAACCCACTCTGGGATGAAATGCAGCAAAACTGTTCTATAGCCCATAAAAGACTATTAAAACTACACAGGAATATACTTGCACACACATACTTAGACCAATGAAAAACAAATAAAGCATTTAAGAACCAGAATAGAATTGCTTTGGCCAAAACCCAAAATCTCAACTCCTGCACAGAGATCCCAGGTGCTATTATGGTAGTCATATTCCAGTTCCACAATGCAGGCTCCCAGTAGCATCTGTCAGAATGCCAATGAGGAATACTCAAGGTCAGTGCAAAGGGGTAACAGGAACTTTGGTTAGGGTTAGGGTTAGCATGAACATTAGAGACAGCATGAACCAGGTTGGGGTTTTTTTTTTTTTTTTGCGAGAAAGTACTCTTTTATATATCCTCCAAAGCCCCATCTAGATAAGGCTATTTAAGGGTAGACACAACACTGCCAAATGTAACTTTTATACAAAACCGTAACAAGCTACAAACTATCATGGAAGTAGTAGTCAATATATGCAGATTTTAACTAAGTTGGACAAACTCACTTTGAGATCTGCTAAATAAGAGATTCTGATTTAGAGACCCTGACAGTCTGGCTGGAGGCCCCTGAACTGAATGGATTCTAAAATTCAGTTCCACTAATCATAGTCAATCCCAACAATGCTACCAATATATATGGAGACCCTACATCTGGCTGCTTCTTTTGCTGAGGACACAGGAGGATACCAAAAACAGTATTTCTACTATTTTACATTCAAGTGAAAAAGTCAGGCTAAATAGATATGGAAGATGTTACACATATTTAAGTGCTAAAAAGAAAAAAAAAACACAGGAAGAGGACAGGGTTATGGTAGAGAGGTTGTTCAGGAGGAGGTGAGCCACTGCTGCGTGAGTGAGGAACAGCAAGAAGGCCAGCAAGGCTGAAGTGGAGCTAACAAGGGATAAATGGAGAAGACCAGTACAAGAATGCTAGAGGTGGGGATAGAGGGTGGGGAAGGGATTATTTAGTGCCCTGTAGGAAGTATATATTTGGGGTTTGCTTTCAGTAAGATGGAAGCCATGGAAAGGTTTTGGGCAGATGGTACCTATTTTACATCTCAGAATTATAAGTTCAGCAACCCTGTGGAAACAAGGAAGAATGACTGGTAGGCTACTGTGATAATCCCAGTGAAAGAAGGTGTCACATGGACTAGAGTGGTGATACAGTACAGCTGGTGAGAAGTAGCTGCATTTGGAGTCCAATTTAAAGGAGTGCTAATAAGATTTCCTAATGGACAGAAAGCAAGATATGAAAGAACACAAAAAGTGAAGGTTAACCAAGATACCTGGCCTGAGTAAATGAAAAGGTGGAGCTGACATTTACTGGGATGTGAGAAGACAAAAGAGTTCATTTTAAAGACATTCAGAGCAGAAGCAGAATAGGCCATTTGATTTACATATTTGGAACGCATACTAAAGAAAGAAATTTGGAATTTGTAGGCATTAAAAGTCATTAAATCTGAGATCAAGAAGGGAGTAAAGATAAAGATGGATAAAGAAAAAAAGGAAGGCGTTTGAGGAGTGGGCCCTAAAATACGCATTTACAAGACAGAACAAGACTCCAGCAGAGATTACAAAGAAAGAATAAAGGAGTGGTGTTGGAAGAGATCCAATAAAGTGGTTCCCAGAAGCCAAGTATTTTAAAGAGGAGTCAATGATCACACCACTGATCTTAATGGACTAAATCAGACTTGGAAGAGTGGGACTTCCAGCTCTGGAGGAATGAAAGGTTGACAAATCCTTACCACTGAAAAAAACCACTATAAAACTTGGAAGTGGTCAAACCATTCCAGGCTTCTGGAAATCCAATAAAAGCAAACAACAGATTGAGAAACATATACCCATGAAGAATTGCTGAACTTGGGGTAAGAGTGGAAGCTGGTGGCCCTGTTGCCTGGGGCTGCTCCCACCACTGCTCCAATAGCACGGTAGTTCTACCGCCATGGGGCTGGCCTCGAAAGCCTACAGGTTGGCTGTCAAGGGGGCTGACATGATTTGAAGCAAAGGGCAGAAAACCCAAGCCAGGAAACAGAAGCTCTCCTAGTGAGAGGCTGGCGTCCTGCATGTGACAGAATGGAGGAACTGGTAGAAATTTAAACTGAGACTGAGATTCTGGAAACGAGATCATGCCTTGAAGAGTCTGATGAACACTCCACATGCCCCAAATACAGTGGACATTCAAGAGAACTAGCACAGAGTAAAACCTAGGGTAGCCCTGAAAGCTGTCTGAACTTTGAATGTACTCCCAAACCAAGCATAAATCGAATGCAGAGGGTGGAAGTCTTATGGGCTCGAGGTGTCTAAACCAAAACATGGCCCACAGATAAACTATGCAGACTGGCCCCTATAAAGTCTGGCCAAAAATAAAGATAAGAACTAGGATGGAGATAGTTGGAACAGAGAAGTCAGTGGCCACACAATGTAGGGTTGACAAGATTGCTCAGATTACACCCAGGTAAGTGGCTTAAAACATTCTCTCTCTCTCTCACACATACACACACACACACACACACACACACACACACACACACAAACACACAAATGAAAAAAATTCCCAGAAAAAAATTAAAACCCTGAAATAAACGTAAAACACCAGGAAAATAGGAGTCACATTAAGGTAAAAACCGTCCATGGAAACCATCTTTCAGTTGTCCCATAATTTGGATTTAGCAGAAAAATACTACAATTATTATAAATACATTTAAAGACTTGGGAAAAAAACACATGTAAAGAAAAGAAAAAGTGATGAAAATGACTCAAACAGGAAATAAGAAATAGACTATCAAATAAACAAAAATTCTAGAGTTGAAAAACACAGTAGTAACTGAAATGAAAAAAATCACTAGCAGATCTGAGATGGAAGAAGACTGAGAGATCACACAGACTTTATCCAAATTGAAGGAGAGAAAAAAAGATAGAAAAAAGAGACAGAGACAGAGAGATGGTGCTATATTTTTTAAATAATGGCTGAAAATATTCCAAATATGATAAAAAGCAATTATTCATAGATTCAAGCTCAACAGAACCCAATTAATATCAATTAAAGAGTTCTTCAGAGATATAATAAATCAATGGAAGCTAAAACAAAAAATATCTTGGAAGTAATAGGAAAAATAACAAGGAAAATAACAAGTTAACATGTATTGGGGAATAAGAATATAATTAATAGTTGGCTTTTCATTAGAAACAATGGAAAACAGAAAATGGGAATGACACAAAGCACCATAAGGAAACCAGGAATTTTATATCCAGCTAAATTACCCTCCAAAACAAAACAAAACAAAACAAAAAAAAAAAAAAAAGAAGGCAAAATAAAGACATTCCCAAATAAATGATACTGAGAAAATCCACTGCTGGCAGAACTGTCTGGAAAAAGGAAAACAAAAAAAACCAACAACACTACAAAAAATCTTATGGGTTAAAAGGAAGAAGACTCCAGACAGCAATGTAAAACCAGGAAAAGAAAGGAAGAGCACTGGAAATAGTAAATATGTGGGTGAATATTAAAGACTAATTAAAAATTATTTTTCTTTACTCAATTTCTTTAAATGAAACAAAAATTGTATAAAACAAGTTATAGCACTGTACCTACCTAACAATATACAATATACAGAACTCTAACAGCCCAAAGGGGGAGAAAATGGAGATATACTGGAGTACAGGTGATATGTTGATTGGAATTAAATGTAAGTGTAAATGTAAATGTTGATTGTATTAAATGTAAGTAGATTTTGAGAAGTTAAAATATATATTATAGGGCAGCCCCAGTGGCTCAGCGGTTTACCACCACCTTCAGTCCAGGGCGTGATTCTGGAGACCCGGGATCAAGTCCTATGTCAGGCTCCCTGCATGGAGCCTGCTCCTCCCTTTGCCTGTGTCTCTGCCTCTCTCTCTCTCTCTGTGTGTCTCTCATGAATAAATAAATAAAATCTTTTTAAAAAAAAATATATATATATATAAAATCCTTAGAACAATCACCAAATAATCCAAAGACATAGTTTTAAAAATCATACGGATTAAAAAAAAATCATACAGATTAATGTGGTATGGGCAAAAAAAGAGTTTAACATAAGAGAACACCAGAAAGGAGAAACAAGAACAAAGCAAGAGATGAACAGAAAAGAACTAGCAGATTGAGAAACTAAATCCAGCCAAATCAATAATTACACAATGAAAGAATTAGACACTCCTAACAAAAAGCAGAGGTTATCAAGCCAGATTTTATTTTTTTAAAAAGCAACTATATACTATCTATGAGAGACTCACTTTAGATTCAAAGAAAAAAAAGAGCATACAAGTAAAAGGGCAGAAAAAGATATACCATGACTATAGTAACCACAGGAGAGTGTATTCGTATTAGAGGAAACAGACTTTTAGCCAAGAAATATGACCAGAGACTGAAAGGAGCATTTTATTATGAGAAAAGGGGTAATATTTCAGGAAGATATAATAACTATGAATGTATGTATATATCTAAAAGAGTCTTGAAATATATGAGGCAAAAATGAATATACATGAAAGGAGAAATAGACAATACTACGTTTATAGTTGGAGATTTAGTACAACTACCAGTAACTGATAGAATGAAACAGAAAATAAGCTATGATCTAGAAAATCTGAATGCTATCTATCAGCACTATCTGACGTTTACTGAAAAATCCATCCAGGAACAATAGGATACACATTGTTTCCAAGTGCACACAAACATTTACCATGTTTGAGGTAAAACAGACCATGTTTGAGGCCACACAACAAGCTTTAATAAATTTGAAAGAATTAAAGATATACAAAGAGATCCTTACTATGACACCTAATAGTCACACTAATGAAAGCTAAAGACAGAAAAATCTTGTTCACAGACAAGGGATTAAATTAGAAATCATCAATTTTGGAAGTTTTCCAAAACTGGCCATCAAACAACACATTTCTAAAAATGGGTCCAAGAAAAAAGTGTAGGGAAATCAAAGTATTTGGAATAGAAAGAAAATGGGAAACATAGAAAAACTTATGGGAAACAGCTGATGTAGTGCTTAGAGGCAATTTTATAGCTTTAAACACCCATTTAGAAGAGAATAAAGTAAAAAAAAAATCAATAATCTAAGATTTCCACCTTGGGAAACAAAAACAAGAGAAAATTAAGCTCAAGGCAAGCACAAGGTAGTAAATAATAAAGATGTGAGCAGAAATCAATACAACAGCAAAAACAAGAACAAACCAAAACGTCAAAGAAACCAAAAGATAGTTCTTCAAACAGGTCAATAAAACTGATAAAACCTTTAACTAGACCAACTAAAAAAAGAAGAGAACACAAATAAGTAACATCAGAAATGAAAGAGAGGGTATCACTATCTACCTGGCAGAAATTAAGCAAAGGACTACAAGGGAAATACTAGGTATTATGAACAACTCTGCCAACAAATTAGGCAACTTAGATGAAATGGTGATATCCTAGGACATCTGAGTGGCTAAGCAGTTGAGTGTCTGCCTTTGGCTCAGGACACCAGGATCGAGTCCCATATTGGGCTCCCTGCATGGAGCCTGCTTCTCCCTCTGCCTGTGTCTCTGCCTCTCTATCTTTCATGTATAAATAAATAAAATCTTAAAAAAAAAGAAAGAAATGGAGATATCCCAGGAAGATAAAAATTATCACAACTGACTCCAGAAGAAAGAGAAAATTTGTATAGATTTGCAAGTAAATAAGTATATTTAGTAAAGTCTTCCCACAAAGAAAAGTACAGGCTCAGATGGCTTCAGTTATGAATTGCATAAAATGTCTTAAAAAAAGAAAAAAAAATCCTATAAAAACACTGCCCCAAAATAGGAAAGACCACTTCCCAACTCATTCTATCTGAGGCCAGTATTACCCAACAGTAAAGCCAAACAAAGACATCATAAAAACAAAACTAAACAAAAGGCACCCTCTACGGAACAGCATTTTTTTATAAGCATAGACACAAAAATCCCAAACCAAATTGACCAACAAACATATATGTAGGACTGTATACAACATCTTACAAAACTTATTCCCCAAATGCAAGGTAGGTCAGTTGCAATCTGAAAATCAACTAATGCAATAATACACCATACTAATGGACTATAGAACAAAAGCCACATGATCACCTTAATGGCCACAGATAAAGCATTTGACAAAATACAAACTTACGACTAAACTCTCAACAAAGCAGAAGTAGAAGGGAACTTTCTTAACCTGATAAGGAAATCTACAAAAACTCAGCTAATATCATCCTTAATGTAAAAGGCTGAAGACATTCCCCTAAACATCCTAGGAACTAAAAGGGAGACGTTTATTCTTACCACTCCTATTGCCACTCCCTGTAGGCTCTACATAGCACAAAAAACACAGACTGGAAAGAAAGAAAATTGTCTCTAATTGCAGACGATGTGATTCGGTGTGAAAAAGCTAAGAAACCTACAAAATAACTATGAGAACTAATAAGTGAGTTTAGCAAGGTTGAAGGATATATAGGAAGTACATAAAAATTTTGTAAATTTATTAAAAATTAAAAACCAATACATAAAAATCAATTGTATTTCTATATGCTAGCAATGGACAATCCAAAAATGAAAATAAGCAATCTCTATTAAAAAGAATAAAAATACTTAGAAATCAACTTAATGAAAGAAGTTCAAGAATTTTACACTGAAATCTTCAAAGCATTACTGAGAGAAATTAAAGAAGATCTAAATCGCTGGGGCCTATGGGCTTCCATCTGGGGGAACTCGACAGATCTGGGAAGTGATGGGTCCTGCCGTGCCCTGTGGTAAAGAGACACCAGTACTCTGGGTGCATCTTCATAGAGTGGAAACTGGGAGAGGAAAGAATTTAAGGTTGAGGACTGTTGTGATCTGGAAGAATTTCAAATTCTTCATATGCACATAAACGTGGTATGGGGTCATGATGCTGCTTGAAACCTGTGACTAGTCATTGCAAAGTTGCTGATTCTGGAGAAGCAAGCCGCAGTGCTTTGTGTCTTTGAAACACTGCTTCAGACTCTGATTTTTGGCTGCCTTCTCATGGACCAGGTATACAGCTAACATGCCAGAGAAGAACGCCACCCTAAAGCAGCACTAACAGTTAGGGTTGCTCAGAAGATTAGCATTAACCATACAAGTACAAGTTTGGCAGTAAAACTGGAGAATGGCACCATTTGATTTTAGAAAATCTGTAAGTCGACACAGGCTCAGGACTTGTCCATGTATCAGGCTTAAATTTTCTCTTCAAGGTGCATTAATCTGATTTTGCCTAATTATTCTGCTCACCTGCAGGACCAAAGCCAACCACATCCTAAGACTGGCTCTTGCTTGAATAAGAAGCACAGAAAATATAGTCTGAATGGGACCAAAAGGAAGTTTGAGTATTTCCGTTTTTGTTTACGTCCGGGAGCAGTTCTGGCTGTGGAATCCTGCTTTACCATTATTGATCCCTTAGCTCTGGTACTGGTGATGTAGTGGTGTGACATTCCAGCTGCAAACAGATTTATACTCCCGGCGCTTGCCTTTCAATAATGATTTTAAAGTCTATACTTCATTATAAGTACTTCTTACCAGATAGATTACCCTTGCTTCACTTCATGGCAATGTTTTTTCTGGCCTCCCAAAAAGCAGTATTTCAACCATACAGAAAAATGGGAGTGGTGGTGGTGGATTATCTATTATTTTGACTGCCCACCTAACTGATCAACTTTATAGGTGATACAGGGTTTTGGTTTTGTTTTTTAAAGCAATATGATACAGCTGAAACCCAGTGAGCACCTCTCTGTGATTCCATCTCCTGTCCACTTCTCAGAGGTAACAACTATTTCAAATCTGATGTTTATCATTCTCATACATTTTTGAAGAAGTATATTACTTGTGTGTGTCTAAATAGCAATATTATTTTGCATAGTTTTAAGCTCTAGACACTTTATAATCTTCATCAGTGATTTTGTAATTAATCCATATTCATACATATAGATCTAGGTCATTCATCAAGGCTATATAGTATTCCACAGTAGGAATAATTCCCTCAGCTACATATCCATTCTCATGCACATTTGAGTTGTTTTTTTAAGAAACAGCAATGTAACAAGTATCCTTATTAACAATTCTTCATGCACATGACCTATTCTTCTAAAGTATATATCTAGAAGAAAAATTATTAAATCAGATGGTTAGAAGCACTTTCAAGTCAACTAGATAGTATTAAATTGTCTGAAGTGGCTGGTTAACCATTAATACTCCAAATGAGCACAGTTTCTTCACCCTCAACCAGCAAACTACTATTTTAAAGTCTGACTAGCATAGAATGCTAACTTGTTTTAATTTGTACTTTCTCAATAACCGGTGAGAACAGAATTTTTTTTTAAGATTTTATTTATTTATTCATGAGAGACACAGAGAGAGGGAGAAGCAGGCTCCATGCAGGGAGCCTGATGTGGGACTCGATCCCAGGTCTCCAGGATCACGCCCTGGGCCAAAGGTGGCGCTAAACCGCTGAGCCACCAGGGCTGCCCCAGAATTCTTATAAAACTTTATCTTTTATTCTGGTTTCCTTTTCTGTGAAGCCCTGTTCACATATTTTGCCCATTCTGTGGATTCTCTTTTTCAATTTGTTTATGGTTGCTTTTATGAGACTTTTGTTGTTATTGTTTTATTTTGACTAAATCCAGTTTTTTTCTTTATAATTATTGGTTCTGATGTCTTGCTTAAAAAACTCATCTCTTTCCCAAGGTCATAAAGATAGTCTTTGATACACATATAAATGGCTTCTATACAGTGTGAGATAGGAAATCTAATTTTGTTTCTTTCTTGCTAGTTTCTACATGACTCACTTTTATGTACTATTTGCTCCCAACATCAATACCACATTGTCTAAAATGACCTTATAATAAGCATTTGGTTCATTAAGTCATTCTGCCTTGTTCTATTTGAAAACTATCTTGGCTATTCCTGGCACAAAGTTCTCCCATACAAATTACAAAACGAAGTAGTATCACACAACGACAACCCAAAAAAGGGGGCAGGGAAGGAAGAAGGCAGCAGAAAAAATGAAGAATACAACATCTGATGTTGGGATTTTCATAAAAATGATTCCAAATTCATAGATTTATTTGGGAGAACTGGACATTACAGTTATAAGCCTTCCCATCCATAAGCATGGAACTTCTCCATTTATTTGGTTCTCAAATTTCCTCCAATAAAGCTTTAAAATTCTCTCCATTAAGATTTTGCATATTTTAAGTTTGTGGTTATAGTGTTGGTGCTCTTGTCAATCTTTCAAAATTATATATTCAAATTAGTACCCTGATATATATACACAATTGATTATTTATCTTGTGTCTAACCTTACTGATGAACCCATAATTTCTAAAAATTTGTCTACCATTTTTATGCAGTCCTATTTGTGCATAAGGATAGCTTTATTTCTTGCTTTCCAGGGTTTCTACCTTGATCTATTCCCAATTTTAAAAGTTAGGTTACTTTCGACATTCTATTATTACTATGTTTAGAGGAAGGTTAAGTAGAATTTCCTAAGAGTTTTTATCAATAAAGGAAGGTAGATTTTTTAAAGTGTTTCACCTACTGAGATGCTGTATGTTAATGTAGGTTACATTAAATTTTCAAGTGTTGAACCATCTTTGCATTCCTAAAATACATTTCATTTGATCCTGCTCTTAATATACTGCTAAATTTTTAAATTGATACTCTAGAAAATTTTTTGTCTATGTTCATAGATATAACTTCTGAATCTACTAATCAACCTTAATTAACATCACTGTAAGTAGCACAACCAGACATCAGGTGCTCCTGATAGGATACAACAGAAAGGAAACAGTACTATCTCAAGTGTTCTTGCCAAAGTGATGAACGCAAATCTAACAAGCCTCTAAATCTAGTAATTATCAATTTGTAGTAAATATAGGGGAGTGGAAGATAAGTTATACGATATTACAAGGATACAATCAGCCAGACCATACTGGAGAAATTCTAGAAGACAAACGATTTGATTCCTTCAATAAATGAATAGGATGAGGGGGAAAAAAAGAGAAAGCTGAAAAATATTTAAGAGCCATGTCAACCAAATGCAAAGTAGTCATAATCTGAATTCTAATTAAGACAAACCATTTATAAAAATGGCATTTTAAAATCTACTTTTAGTCAATGTTGTTGGCACAGTAACAGTATAATTATGTTCTTAAATCCTTACAGAGATATTTACTGAAGTATTTAGCAAAGAAATGACAAAAATGGTATTTCCTCTAAAATATCCCAGAAATGACAAATGAAACTAACCAAAAAGGTATATATGAGGAAGTATAGACAAAACATGAAGGGCAAAATATTCTAATTGTTGACTGCAGATTTGTTTGCTTCAAAATATGTAGAGGAAGACAAAGCTGATGTCATTTCAGATCTATGTTCAGGGGAAATTGTTAAGTGACTTCTCTATAAGTAACTAGTAGATTGAGCAGCGAGAAATTAGAAAGATTACAAGATTTGCATATCGGAGTTTTGTTTGAGGTAGTGAACCCTGCCTTCAATAAGTAGATATGTTCTTTTAAAATATGAGACCTATTCTTGTATGATGAATGATGGATGATGGGTTCAAGAGAGTTTATTATACCATGATATAATTTGAGATTTCTCATAGTAAACAGTTTAAAATAGAAAGAAAAGATCTTTCCAGAAAAGATCAATCCAGTCTCTTTTCTCTAGAAATACCTAAATAATATGTAGAGATTCCATTCCTTTGAGGTTTTGGTTGAACACATTAGTGAGCTTTCTGGGTCTGGTATCGGGGTAAGGTGCAGGGGTGGGCATATAGACTGTTGTGATTAAAATTTTTAATGGTTTCCTACTCTTCTTGAGTCCATTTCAAGTTATATATATTTCTAGGAGATCGCAAAGCATTATAACTTCTCACACTTGCTGGCACACACTTGTCTGTAGTTTTACACATTAAAAACACCTGTTGCACCTGTAGATGTAAACTCCTGTCCATTCCTACTGCTGTTTACTCATTTTTCTCATCCTTTATAAATTCTGTCACATTTGGTATATTCTAAGAGCTAACTCTTGGATTGGTATCCTTGTTTTGGGGTGAATTTCTATTCTTATTTTTATCAGACATCTTTTTAACTTTTAGACTGTTCTTTAACTTGTAAGTTGGGTACTTTACTCATTCCAAAAATTTTTATCACCATTTATTTCTAGGTGTGCTCTTAATTTCCTCACTGACCTGTAGGTTATCTAGAAAATTTTCAAATTTTTGAAAAGCACAAAATTAGAAATGTAGTTTCTAGTTTAATAAATGTTTTTATTTTAAGTTTTATTTAGTAAATTACTTAATAAATTACCAGAGCACAGGGTATGACGAAATTTGGCATTAGTTCATATTTGTTGCTTTGTGGCTATGTGGGCAGCTTTTGAGTATGTCTCTTGTATTTTAAAAGAATGTATCTACTTATTAAAGGCAGAGCTCAAAGGAAACTCTAGTATGCAAATCCTCTAACCTTCCTAATTTCTCTCTGCTCAATCTACTAGTTACTTAACACAGGAGTCACTTTAAAATTTCCACTGACTGCAGATCTGAAATTACGTCAGCTTTGTCTTCCATATTTTGAAGCTCTGTTACCAAAGGCAAGCAAGTTTATTTATTTATTTTTTTAAGATTTTATTTATTTATTCATGAGAGACACACACAGAGAGAGGCAGAGGCACAGGCAGAGGGAGAAGCAGGCTCCATTTCATGCAGGGAGCCCAGTGTGGGACTTGATCCTGGGTCTCCAGGATCACACCCTGGGCTGCAGGCGGCACCAAACCGCTGCACCACCAGGGCTGCCCAGGCAAGCAAGTTTAAAATTACTTTAACTTCATGGAGGATTGTTCTTTTTATCACTATTATATAATGACCCTTTATGTTTGTCCCTTTATTGCCTTAAAGTTCTATTATCCAATCTGACATACTCTTTTAAGAGACATGATCCTTTATTTATTGTGATTACAAATATATTTCTATTTATAGTCATTCTGACCATGTCATTCTATTTGTCCTTGCTCTTCCTATCATTCTTTCCCCCTTCTTTTCCTACATTCTGTTTTTTTTTTTTTTTTTTTTAAGTAGCTACCCTTAAAGCTTTAAAGCTTTAGCGTGTTTATCTGTTTTATTAAAATCTAAAGTTGGTTTAGTGGTTAAGCATCTGCTTTTGCCCAGGGTCGTGATCGCCGGGTCCTGGGACTGAGTCCTGCATCAGGCTCCCTAGAAGGAGCCTGCTTCTCCCTCTTCCTAGGTCTCTGCCTCTCTCTCTGTGTCTCTATTATGTTGAAGCTATTAATGATAAAATGATCTCGGAATTATAAACGAAGGATGAGTGAATTAGGTAACAGTCCTGATGGAAAACTTTTGCAAATTGAGCACACTGCCTGATAGTACATATTCACATGTATTAACTGGACTGCCTCCAAAGGTAGCGAACTTTGAGATCTTTACTTATTAGATCATATTTACAGCTATAAGCTTAGTTACATGAAATATGCTTTAATAGATATAATACTTATTATTTTACTGTGAATTTTAAGTTTATATGGCCAGAGTAAAAATAGGATAAGTCGTCACTAGATGGATCTTGTTCATGTCTTATTTGTGGGCTTAAGGTTTATAAGCTTACGCACCAGAATCAACTTAATTTATAAGCTTACACACCAGAATCAAAACAAACTCACCCCTCCAGACACACACATCCCAAACAAGAACACAAATTTAACATTTCTTTCAAAGCTAATATGTACATACTACACCAGGAAATCAGGTATAATTACAGGGAAGGGGGAATTTTTAATTCCCATCTTACAGTTATTTTTTTTTAATTGAAGGATAATTAATGTATGGTGTTATATCACTCTATAACGTTTTATTTAACATGAGACATTAAAACAAAAATGCCCGGCACACACACAGACCTGCTTGGTTACTCAAAGAGGGCTATCCAGCACTCGAACAGTTCTTTTTGTCTCTGATTCCTTACTTTCTTATTACCAGGGCTATGGAAGGCCTGTTGTGATTTAATAACAAATATATACTTCATGGTCATTGCTGGATTTTAGGAGATGGTCAAGTTAATGTAACCAGATTCATGTACCTGTAACCCAGAGTGGTGTAAACCTTTGAGTTTAAAGGTTTGTTGAGTGGACGAATAAAATTGTTCAGGGACAGAAAAACACCAGGGAGCCACTCTGTATACTGAGCACATTTAAGGAGAGAGTGGCACATGGCAACAAACCCAACTCAACAGGACAGTTTTCAAGGGCAACAAGAAGCATACCGTTTCTTTCTACTCTTTCTAGAGAGCACTTCCATAAAATCAAAATACCTTCAGTAATAGCTTTATTAATGAAAACATCCTCAGGCATATTACACAGAGGTGAGCCACGTCTTAAGAGGTAGGTTTCCATTTCTTATCCTACCAGTTTCTTCTTACTACTTGAGGAAAAGGTGAGACATAATGTATTGGCCGTCTTGGTCCTCAAAGGAATCTGATGCAGGAAAGTGGAGCTCACATGTGGCCAGGGCCTGGACCAGCTCCAGCTCAGTTCATAGGTGGCCACAAAAACCACCAGGGGTGAGTGACACACCAACCTCCAAAGAGGAATTCTGGGTCACCTCCTCTCCAGCCACCTGCCTGGTTCTGAGACAACTACTACCCTAGGTGCCACCTTAGTGCTCTTCAGGCCTGGGTGTACATCCGGGAGGATGTGAATCAAAGCATCACTGTGTAAGTCATTAATAGACATAACTTAAAAGAATATGGATATTCTTCCGTAATATTTTGTTCACAGCACTACATTTTCTATGGACATTCATACATTTTAATTGCTTTGTATTTTTAGGTCCTCTGTGTCAGAAAATAACTGCTGTCAATGAATTAATCTCACTCTATACTATTCTAATTATTGGTAACAAGCTCCTAACCACCCATATGCTAACGCCTACAGGTTACAACATCATAAGCTATTAACATAAGCTCCTACCTGGTAGGTGGGGGGACAAAGAGGGAGAATATGGTTTGTAAGAATGGCAATAATAATCATACACATTAGATACGTGTAGTAACACTCAAAGGCTATAGTTCAAAAAAACCAGGAAGTATAAACTTGTTATTAAGATCCTTTTTCTTCTTCTTTTTTTTTTTTTTTTTTTTTGGTCTACAAAAGTCATAGTGTAAAGTTAGTTCCAAGACAGCCATCTAAGACCTTCTTTTGCTCCCTGCAGTCAGAGTGTAAGGTGCTAAGAGGAGGAGGAAGCAAAGTGTCAGGAGAGGTGATGCTAGTGAACAGACACCCTTTTGTTCAGCAAACATGGAACTTAAATTTTAAAAAGCTCTTTTAGGAACACCTAAAAAACAAAACAATCTCCTAAATAAGGCGGAGAGTCCCTGAAAATGCAAATTTTCAGAACTAGCCCTAATCAAAATAATCTAATAAAACCCCTAATAAAAATGTCCTTTCATGGAACAGTCACAGAAAAGGCAGCCACCATTAAATCAAGTTTCCTGGACAGAATAAAAGTGGTAAAGGGGCAGGTAAAGGCTCTGGAGAGCAACACTGGTTCTGCCAGGAAACCATGGCAGGCACATAACCCATGTCCTCATCGACAACACAAGGGCAAGCAACTCGAGGTGTTGAGAAGGTGAAATGACGTGTATGCTACATTAAGCAGCGCACCCAGAGCATAGCAGACCAGCAACACATCACAGCAAGTAATCCAAGGTGACTGTAATCGGAAGAAAAGACTACATGTGGAAGCACACAGCTCATGGAACGGAGCTCCCGACTGTAATAAAATTACCCTGTTGTTGTAATCCAAGGACAGGTTTGTTCCCCAGAACACGCCTTCTACTGTGTGATCTCTACTGTGACTCCCTGAACACATCACAAAATAGAAATTATTAAGGAACGTGGAGCAAAACACTGCCCAGCCACCAAACCTCACCACGGACAACACTTAAAGAAATAACATCATCAGTAAAATATGTGCACATGTACTCTAACTCCGGCACCACTGAGAGCGCTCCAAGAAAGGATCACTCATGAGTAAGCCCAGAACCATGTGAGGACACAGCAGGCAACAGACATGTAACATACTATTAACATAGCAGGACATGAGCACTTAAGGGCTTATTTGGCCATGGCTATGGCTATTTTAAGCTTTTTACATGTATTTACTTATTTAATTCTTGTAAAACCCTAAGAGGTAGATCATATCCTCTTTTTACACAGAAGGAACTGAGGCAGTCCCAATGTAAACCAAGGCAATCTGACTCCAAAGTCTACACTTAACCACCTTCAGGATGATGGCCTTAAATTTTAAGTCAATGTGTAAACAGTGAAAGAATTTCACTATATCCTCAAATTAAAAAAAAAAAAAAAAAAAAAAAGGCAAGTTAAAAGCATGTATGGTATGTAGGGGACACTCCAACAAATGAGGGGGCAATTCCAGAGACAGCGGCTGGCCGGGCCTGGCATGCATGCCGCCGGTGTGGCTGCTGGGTTGTGTGGGCTGGGTTGTGTGGGCTGCACGGCTCTAGTGCACTCAGGGGCCGGGGGGGGGGGGGGGGGGGGCTACCTCCCCTTGAAAGGCTGCTGTGAGAAGTAACTGATGTGCGTAGGCGTAAAGCATTTTTGGTGCTTGGCACCTGCTGAGACTGAATTTATGTTAGTCATTATTACATATGAATAAGGAGATAATCGGGAAGAATGATCAATAAAACAAACTGTGGTTTGGATCTGACTCAGATTTTACATGTTTCCCCATCCTGCTGTAAGTTACTTTACTGCTTGAATTTTCTACATATGGCTTTTTTTTTTTTAATAACAACAATCCAAAAATCAGAGCTATTTATACCTGAGGGAGGAATAAAAGTCTCACTTTGGATAAGAAGAATATTTTGAGATAAGAGGAGTCAGAAAAGAAAGTGAATAAATAAGGTTTCTAGTTGAAATTTTTGCATTATTAAGTAATTTTGAAGGATATGGAAAACAGTGATCAGTGAGGTACTACAATACAAAATAAGGAAATGCGACCAGCTGATTTGTGAAGCAGACAAATCTTTAGATGAACAGATCCACACCTTTATTTTTTAAATCATGCTATTTTACCAGAGAGGTGGTCTTTTTTATTCTTTAATTTTATTTTAAATTCCAGTATAGTTAACATACACTGTAATCTTAGTTTCAGGTGTACAATACAGTGATTCAACACTTCCATGCATCACCTGGTGCTCATCACAGCAAGCACCCTCCTTAACCCCATCACCTATTTTCCCCATCCCCCCACCCTCCTGATAACCATCTATTTGCTCTCCATAGTTAAAGAGTCTGCTTCTTGGTTTGTCTTTTTTTTTCTTTTGTTGGTTTGTTTCTTAAATTTCACATATGAGTAAAATCATTTGGTATTTGGCTCTTATTCTACTTAGCATAATACTCTCCAGCTCCAACCATGTTGCTGCAAATGGCAAGATTTCATTCTTCTTCTATGGCCGAGTAATATTCCATTGTACATATACACACCACCTCTTCTTTATCCATTCCTCAGTCTGTGGACACTTACCTTATTTCCATAATATGGCTATTGTAGATAATGCGGCTATAAACATCGGGGAGAGCATGGATCCCTCTGACTTAGTATTTTTGTATTTTTCATGTAAATACCCAGTAGTGAGACTTTTTTTTAAATCAACAAATTGTTTTTAAGATTTTATTTATTTGGGATCCCTGGGTGGCGCAGCGGTTTGGCACCTGCCTTTGGCCCAGGGCACGATCCTGGAGACCTGGGATCAAATCCCACATCGGGCTCCCGGTGCATGGAGCCTGCTTCTCCCTCTTCCTGTGTCTCTGCCCCTCTCTCTCCCTCTGTGTGACTATCATAAATAAATAAAAATTTAAAAAAATAAAAAAAAAAGATTTTTATTCATTCACGAGAGACACAGAGAAAGAGAGGCAGAGAGACACGGGCAGAGGGAGAAGCAGGCTCCATGCAGGTAGCCCGATGTGGGACGCAATCCCCAGACCCGGGATCACACCCTGAGCGAAAGGCAGAAACTTAACCACTGAGCCACCCAGGCGTCCCCCCAGGAGTGAGATTATTGGGCTGTTAGGTAATTCTATTTTTGAGGAAACTCCATACTGTGTTCCACAGTGGCTACACCAGTTTGCATTTTCACCAACAGAGCACGAGGGTTCCTCTGTCTCTGCATCCTTGCCAACATCTGTTCATTTTTCTCTTGCTCAGAAGACTTCTCTAGGGTGGTTGAGAAAGGAACGGTCAAGAATTTAACCCCACATTAAAGTATGCAGGATAGCCGTGGACAAAAAACATCATGACTATATTTGTCAGAAAAAGTTTAGAGCTTCTCTTTCAAGCTACAATGAGGAAATGCCCGAAAATTACAAATTAAGGATCCTAATAACTTCTTGACTTTCCCAATTGCTGTAAAAGGCATGTCAAATTTTCACCTGCCCCAAACCATAATCCCCAGACCTCCAATCTAATAATCCAATGCAGCCTCCTGCCTCCAAGTTTTTTACTTGGTCACCAATTCCTCTTCTGGTTGGTGCCAACCATGGCTCTTTTCTTTTCTACCACTTCCTGACTTTCCATAATCCAATCACGTCTCGATGTTCCCATAGCCATCATCCTGGTCCACATCACCACCTGTCTCCCTGCCTCTGCCTTTGACACCCTTCAGGTTACCGAGCTTAAGTCCTCCAAGGGCACCTGTCACTCCTCTCCGGACACCAGGAGGCTCTTGAGTCCTCCCACCCATCAGGCATTTTCTCTCTCAGGGCCTTTGCACTTGCTGTTGCCTCTGTCTGTAAAGTTCTATCCTTGAATACCTGATGGTTAAAGGACTGACTTCCTTCAGGTCTTTACTCAAAAGTTACTTTCTCAGTGAGTTTAACACCCCAACTATGCTACCTAAAACTTCAAGCTGTATCTCAACATTTCATATCCACTCCCTTTAGTTTTTATTTTTTCTCCTTATCATTATCACAACCTGATATACTACATTTTTTATTTTATAAGAGATATTGCTTACCTCTTCTATAGAAGGCAAGAATTTTTATTTTATTCACTGTTATACCATGATGCTCTTTGTGAGCACAAAGGATGTGTGCTCACGGAGCATGTGTGACTTCTACAACCTATATGAATAATGTGGTTCAGATCTCAGTACTTTTAATTGGTCATAAATTAAATTGTAACCCTCTTCTTCTAACTGCTTAAGGTAAGCATATGGCCAAGCTCAACCTGTCCTTTTTAGCAACAAAGGGACACTGGGCATAAAAGCTATGTCTCAACAATATTGAATTTGACTATGATAAGACAAAGATTCTACACTTCAGCAACTTTGCACCCTGAGAGTTACATTTTTCTAACGGCAGGTGGAGACTCATTAGTGTGTCATAAAAATTCCACCGATGACCTTACATACATGTATAGATTGTGATATAAAATATAGTTCTAACTATGGGTTGTGGTCAAGAAAACTTTTGAGAAAAAGGGTCCAGAAATAACTTTCAGAGGGGTCTGTGACTTCTCTGACTCTGCCCCAAAGGGGAAAAAAAAGCTATGTGAAAAAATTCTGAGTGTGCTATGTGCAATTTTCCAGATGGAGAGTCCATGGCCTTTTGGCAGATTCCAGAAGGGATCCATGGCTTAAACAGGTTAAAAATGATTGACAAAGAGGATATTAACAGTGAAAAGGGTTAGTTATTGGGCTTTCTCTGATACCTTTTTGAGAATCCATTATGGATCAATTAATATATGTAAATCATCCTTCAATCCATCTAGTCATTCTAAAATCTTAAGCTAATTATCCACGAGATAATTATTTTTGTTCATTTAACCCTAAACCAGCCTTGTCTGGATAGAGACTAAGTCTAGAATTCCAGCACTTGGTAAAAAAGTTCCTGTTTGCTCTATCCATGTATTTTATAATTGTAAACACACCTGGTCAAATTATCAGAAGCCTCATTAGACTTGCCCTGTCCTTAATCGTAGCTAGCTCTTTTTAATTTAAATTCAATTTCGTTAACATTAGTGTATTCTTAGTTTCAGGAGTAGAATTTAGTGATTCATCAATTGCATGTAATACCAGTGCTCATTACATCACATGCCCTCCTTAATGCCCATCACCCGGGTACTCCATCCCCCTACCTCGCCCCCTCCAGCAGCCCTCAGTTTCCTATAGTTAAGAGTCTCTTATGGTTTGTCTCCCTCTCTGATATCATTTTATTTTCCCTTCCCCTCCTCTATGATCATCTGTTTTGTTTCTAAAATTCCACATTATGAATGAAATCAAATGAATGGTATTTGTCTTTCTGACTTATTTCACTTAGCATAATACTCTAGTTCCATATGCATTGTTGCAAATGCAAGATTTCATTCTTTTTGACGGTTGTGTATATATGTATACATATATATATATACATATATACAGGACCACCTTGGGCTTGTTCGGCGCTAAACACACACACACACACACACACACACACACAGAGCGTGAATATATACACCACATCTTCTTTATCTAACCTGTTGATGGACATCTGGGCTCTTTCCATACCTTGGCCATTGTGGACATTCATCTTAGCTAGCTCTTAACACAAGTGACCAAAAGAGGACTAGACAAACATAAATCACTGTGGGTGCTTCAGATATATTTCCCTGCTACATACATATAGCCTGAGGGTAAACAGATCTGGGGAGTGACAACAATTTGGAACTGAGTCTTCCCTGTTCTGCCACTGAGAGGCCACAACTTACCTTTTCAGCAGACACATGCTAAGACAGAACAAGCTTTTACCTGCCAGTCTTGGAATTACTTTTCTACTTACAAAGGACCATGAGTGTTTGGAATTTTATCCCAGGTGACTAAGCTCTCACCCTTTGAGAACACTTACCATATTGAAAGACTTAGTGTATTTATTCTCTCTCTAGAAACACGTCTAAAATGAGAGCACACATATGGAGCTCCCAGCTGAGTAAGGGCCCATGTCACCTCTTCAATGGAAATGATTCATTAGGGACCTACAGGGTACACAGAGTTCTTTGCAGTGGGAAGAACTCTCATGTTTAAACTGTGAGATCTGGTGGTAAAATACATAATGAAATACCAAATTGTATAAAATCACATAAATAGGGTGATGTGAACTGGAGATGCTGAGTTTTTAAGAAAACAGGCATAATGAGGAAAAATGTCTTGCAGAAGATGAGTTCTGAGCTACATCTTGCAAGATGGCTGTCATCTGGGATAAACAAGAATCCAAGTGACAATTCCAGGGAGGAGAACCAGAAGTCAGTCTGCTCAAATGCCTATCAAGGGTCATGTGGGCTGAGGGCTAAAAGGCCGCGTTTGCTGGCTGGAGGAGCTGCGCGAGAGATGGGGCAGGCAGAGGTGGAGAAGGCCATGTGCGCAAGGTGGGCTGCACCCAAGGGAGACACTTCAGGGGGCATGCCGGGAACACAGACACCTTGTACAGAGAGTCAGGAAAACACATTCCCAGAAGGTGCCCATCTGTGCTGAGTTTCAAAAAAAATTAAAGTGGGAGGAGAATTCCAAGGAGAAGAAACCAGGTGTGCAAAGAGAGGTGCAGGAATGAGCGTCAAGCAAGGGTTCTGAGGACTGCATGCTTCTCTGTCCTGCACCTGTGCATGCTGTGGGGGGCCCTGGGGTGTGGGGGAAACTGGCCTGTGGCTGGCTCAGGGGATGGAGCCTGGAGGGCCCGTGTGCCAGGCAGAAGAGGCTGGACTTTACTCTGTAAGCAAAAGTGATACTTGGCTTTTTTTTTTTTTTTTTTTTTTAATCCTTATGGAAAGAATACAGATATTGGAAGGAGAAAGGCAAGAGGCAGAGAGTCAGCAGTAATCTAGAAGGACTTGAAGCAAGAAAGTATTCAGGCCGCTGAGACAAAGGGTTCAGGGGCTACTCTGGCACTACACACGGGGGAGTAGATGCGTGGATAACACGTGATTTGGTTGCTTTGGAGGCTCTGATGCTGGAAGCCTGGATTCAGATGCAGACTCTGCCATTTAACAACTAGCTCCGGAGAAGTCGTATCACCCTTCCTGAACCTCTCTGAGGTTTAGTGTGCTCATTTTACAGAGGAATATAAAAGTACCCATCCTCAGGGCTGCTATGAAGTTTGAATGAAGTAATGCTTTTAAAATATGAAGCGGTACCTGACATACAGGAAGTGTTCAGTAATGGTTATCTATAATTACTGTCATCAGTTACATGGGGGAAATACAGGGGGAGCCTTATTGTGCCAAAATGCAAGGAAAAACTCAAAGACTAATGAGGGGGTGTGGGCAGATGTCAAAAGAACAAAGGAGCCCACGAGAAAGAGTTCCCGCTGGCTGAAAATTGGGACAATCCAAACAAAAAAGAATGACTGTATCAGAATCATGGAGTAAAAATCCAAAGCCCACAATGATACGCACAAAAAATTTTAAGCCTGCACTTATCAATGAAGCTAAGAACTCTTACACTAGATCTAAACTTGGAAAATTGGTAAAATGAATTAAGCCCTGCCTTTCCCAGGAGGAACTGGAGTTCACCCCAGTTGATGAGAAAGAGAAAGCTCTTCTTTACAAAATAATTCTACCTACTAAACACAGAAAAAAATGACAGAATTAGAAGTCATTATATTGCAATACCCACAGAAGACTCAGGAAGGACCATTGGCAGACGCCAAATTCACAGGCTGAGACATTAATGGAAACAGGGCTTCTGCCAGGGGCCAGGTGCGTTCCTGCCAGGCTCTGTACTAAGAGCAGGGGGCAATGCATCCCTTTCTCAATGGAGATACCACTGGCTAAGCCATCAAGGTTGGCATTTACCAGCAGGACAACCTGCCACGGGGGTGGCAAGTAACGGGATGTGACAACACAGAGTAGCCGGCCTTCAACCCAAACTTCCAATTTACAGAAAACACAAGAGGTAGAGAAATGAGTTAGAAAACACCATCAGGAAACAATCAGATAAATCCAGGAGGCAAGACATTCAACAAAAAACTGACCTGAGCACCTCGAAAAGTCAATGTAAAAGCAAATAAATAAACGTAAAGGGGATTGTACTAGACAAGAGTATAAAACAGCACGCTGTGTTCATTAGTATCCCTATCACCACGGCTTACGCCTAGCATTTCGGTTGCTGGTGGGTGGTTTTAGCACCCTCCAGCCTGTTATCAGACCATTCCCTACATTTGATTGTTAGTCTCTCAAGGTTAAATACGAAGAATGATAGCTGCGGGGTTCTACTGAAGCGGGCTGAGAAAGCCTGACTAGATGCAGAGCCACATTTCCAGGCCTGTCAGCATCAGTGACTGCCCAGAGGCAGGTGAATGCAAAGCATCAGTAAAGGCAGTGAGGAGTTAGACAGGGATTATGGTTTCCTGCTTGGTCCTGGGGGTGAGGGTGGGGGGTGCAAGCAAATGATCTCCATTGTTTCTACCTTTCCAGAGATCCCTTAACAAGAGACAACTCCCAGACTCGAACTTCTTGCACCCACACAAGGCCGGAGGAAGTGCCGTGAATCTTGCCTGCCACGGTGAAGGCAATGCGAAGGCTCACTCGCGGCCACAGGGAGAGCTAAACCCTTCCAAGAGCAGGGCCCCTTCAATACGGTGGAGCGCTCACGCTTCGGAGAAAACCCTTCAGCTGCACCAGTAACAACAGCTAATGATCATCATGCACTTCGTGTATCTGTGTGCAAGCACTGGGTTAGGTGCTGCATTACCTCATTTGAGTCCTACAATCCTGTTATGTCCATGTCCAGGTGAGGAAACCAGGATGCTGGGTGACTTGCCCAACATTGTTGAATTAGCAACTGAGCTCACAGATGCTGAACCCAAATTACGTTCTATTAAACACATGTCCTCCAGCTCTGAACTATGCCCACCCATCACGTGCTGTCACTGTCATTCATGGAGTTACGTCCCCAGAACTGAGTGTCAGCATTTTGTCTGAGTCAGTGAGGACACAGTGCTGGCTGCCCAAAATTTCTAAGGGCTTTAAGATTAAATCATAAACCCGAGTCAGTCAAGTCTTTGCTAGCCCAAGATTCTAGGTACAGAGTTGATCTTAACAAGTCACAGTGACAATGCTTGATACCTACTACAAAAGTAGTAGGAAGTAGGAAAACCCTGGTAATCAGCTCCTCCCCTCGCCCCCCAATCAGCAGGATTTGCTAGTTGTTCAATTAAGAACTCTATATTGCCTGGTAATGCATATTATTCATTTTTTCAAAGAACTTTTTAACTACGGATAATTTTTTCTTAAGTACTCAAATTATTTGTATCCTTTCCACTCCTTTTTCCCAAATGGAGAACTATTTACCTCATTTACCAATCAGCACTTCATCAGCATAGCTAAATTCCAGTACATGATTTTCCCAACCTGACCGCTTTCAATTATCAAATGACATATTTCTATTTCCTGATCTATACTGTCTTCACGAAATTTATTATATTCATCATTCTTACTGAACACCATTATAAATCGAGAGCTACAGCAGAATTTTTATAAGGAAAGGAATAGAAGGAACTTCATGAATACTTTTAAAATCGATGCTTACAGAGCAAAAGCAATTACTATTTTGAGTGGTCCCAAGACCAATTAATGGGAAAATGAAATCACAATGAGTTTCCTATCATAGGCTTCACTAAAATATAAACTTTTCTGGCTAATTGGCAAAAGATTGCCAAACTGAACTTTTTAATAAAAATAAAATATACAAAAGCAATTCTGAGAGGTACTAAATGCTACTTCTCTTCAACTACACCTCAAATAGAATGAGGGCAGAGATTTCTCTATTTAAAACCTAGCAATATCACTAGTATCTAGCACAAAGACACTCAGTAATTATCTGCTAAATTAATCAAGGA
This sequence comes from Canis lupus familiaris, assembly GCF_011100685.1. NCBI lineage: Eukaryota > Metazoa > Chordata > Mammalia > Carnivora > Canidae > Canis > Canis lupus. Next base: position 6,249,548 of record NC_049256.1, on the reverse strand, counting down.
ATTAATCACAATAAAGGCAGCGTTATTGTAAGGATTCAATAAGCTAATACTAAAAAAAAGGTTAACAGTTATCATTATATGAACTATTGATAAGGCCTTTTCACTAACAGTATTCCTTCTACCCACACAACCTTATGTAGCAGGTTGAACATGTACTATTTTTATCCATTTATTCATGAGAACCCAAGTTCCAGAGTTAAATGACAGACCTGTAGTCATCCAGCTGAACTGCCCTCTGTTGTGCCCACATCCCAGGGCTACGTATCCCCTTTCCTTGTTTTTTTTAAGACTTTATTTTTAAGTAGTCTCTGTACCCAACGTAGGTCCTGAACTCACAACTCTGATGATCAAGAGCTGCCTGCTTTACTGACTGAGCCAGCTGCACGTCCCCTGCCGCCACTTTTCCTGGTTTTGTTTTCTCTGGAGTTCTCAACACCCTGTCTCTCTCTCCATGATGGCATGTCTTTCTTCTTGATCCTGTGGGGTCTACCTGTGAGCTTTACGAAGGTAGGCAGCCCATCTGTTTTGTAGCTGGCTGTATCCCTTGAACTCGGCTAAGCGTGGGCATATAGCAGGTGCAAAATTGGAGGACTTACCTAACTGATTAAACTTGACTTTGTTCTGGCATGACCAATTTTACCATGTGGGGGAAACGATATTAAAAATAACAAATAAGTTAAATGAACAAAGTTCTTTGAACAGTGAAGTTTATGTCCAAAAGCACTGATGTGAGAAAGAAAATAAGGACACTTATTTAAATGACTGCCCCAAATAAATTAGTAACGTACCATGCAGACAGAGCATTTAAAATGGATGATATCTTTGGAAGAAACATACTGCATAAATATCATGCTGCTCGGTACTAACCTTACTTTCTGTAGCTTCCTGTTTAAATTCAGCCCTCAAAAAGCACTTGTACTTGACAATCATTAATATATATTCTTCCAATGAAGATGCATTTTGTGAAAAATTATTATCTGTTTTAGTAATTGGCCTATCACTTCACATTTTTAATAAGCTTCAATACTATTACAAAGCTGCCTCACCCATAAAGTGGTGCTTCACCCAATTGTTGATTTTTAAGAAATACCAATACTTGGCTAGGGAAATTCAAAGAAAAGATTAAGAGTAAGTCAAACTGTTTTATCCAGATGGCCTCAAATAATCAGGACACTCTTATTAAATAAGACCAGTTTTCTAAGGTAAACATGATTAAATTTAAAATTTGATCAATAAAAAGTATGGACACAATAATGACGACTAGGGCCTAACACATTAACGTACTATCTTTTTAACTTTGAGGTTACACAAAGAAATGTTTGGGAAAATTAGTCAAATATTAACAAAGTAAACAACAGACTTCAAATATCCTCTCTGTGCAATAATGTTCTGCTCCTTGTCCTAAGAGGTTTCAGAGAGAAGCCTTGGAAGCAACTGGTTCAAATTCTATCAACCATACAATGAAGGCTTAAGACCCTCAACACTTAGGGGATCCTAAAAAAAAAATCAAATAAAAACTAAAACACAAATCATTGGGAAGATATAAATAGCTATGACTAAAGCTGTCCTGGGCTATTTATATACTCTCCAAGAAGAATTCTTCTCCTGATCAAAACATTTGGCTTTTCATTGACTTGAATGAAAAATTCAGGCCAGCCACTCGCGATGCAAATGCTTTCCTACCGGGAACACCTTCATTGTTGTCATTCTAAACAAGAAGCTGCACATTATTCTTACATGCTTCTTCATTTATGCATTTGTCAAAAAGAGAGCATTCTCAGTATCTCATAACAAGAAGCATTAATCTTGCTCTAAGTACTAGCAACTTAATTTCAAACTGATGGCTTAAAGACAGGATAGCATAGATAATTCTGGGTATTTAAAATTTTTATAAAACTCTTCAATTTCTGTAAAAATTTGCTAGCAAGAAAAATTTAAAGCATCAAAGAATCAATTCGCTATACTCAAACTTTAAGTCTGAGTATATTCCTTAAACAAATATTGAGTGCCTACTATTTGTCAGATGCTGTTCGAGATCATGGAGTATCAGTACCTCTATTTCCAGCCAAAAAAAAAAAAAAAATCTTATCTTATATACATGGCTTTTTTTTTTTTTTCTTGAGAAAGCCTACCACATTTAGAAAGATATTAGGTAATCACGGTTGAATTTTATGAAACTTCAAGATTTATAAGCAAAAGCATAAACAAGTAACAGAAATTTGTGAATTTAACCCTAGTCGTTAACTAGACTCTTACCAGAACTTAATTCAAAGTGTAAGACATGTCCCACTGGCACAAACTCTCAGGAAAGCTTGAGCAGATATTCCCTAACCATCCTGACAGCAATCCTGATGTGCAGAAAGAAACTTGAGAATCTTACTAACACAGCTCTTGTGCTATCCCCACAGAGCTGGAGGCTTCCAACATCTTCTACTGTTTAGCCTTCACTGTTGAGCCCTAAACTTGTTGTAGAAAGGTATAGTTGCTGTTATATTTTAAAATAAAGCAGTGGTTGTTAACATTTAAGGGGTTCATCTGCTCTAAAGCACAATTTTTAAAGCCTAAAATTAATAATCACCAGCACATTGATTAATTTTGGAGAAAGCTGAAGTTTTAAAGGCAGAACTTAATAGGCGCAATGCGCTACGTGAAGGGACTATACAAACTCTACTTTTGATTCACTCTTAACTTTCAGCTCATGACAAAAGAACAATGGAATGATCCTTACCTTGAACTTTATACCCATAATAATCATCACTAAACGGCTGCCATGAGTTTCAGGTGTCAGGTTAAGAATACAGGAGTGATTTGAGATCTAGAACCTGCTATCGCAAGATGCTTAGTCTAGAGGAAAATGGAATAAAAAAGCAATAAACATAATTTCAACACAAAGGTGTATGGTAACAGTCCTCTTGGCTGGTGGAAGATGTCCAGGTCCATGAAACGAGACACAGGGAACTACAACAGTTCAGACTGTGAGACTGGAGGGGGGATGGGAGAACACTGAAGACAGCCTGATAAGGGCCCCAACTTCCCACGTGCCAGTGAATCTAAGTCTCTGAGACAGGAAACATATTTGCACTTACCCTCACGCACTAGAGAGTGATGCACACAGTCACTGAAAGTCCCTTAATGACATTCATGGGTAGTTAACGTGAAGTTTTTAAGCATAGGATAGACGTGATTGGGTTTGGGTCTTGTTAGCTTGCTGGATTATGTAAAAAAGCAGCAACGTGTGTGGGATAAGTGGATGTGGGACCGTCAGTGAACCCTGTGAGGAAGCTACTGTGCTGACCAAATTGGGAAAAGAAAAGAGAAGAACCATTCAAATCACAGAAAAGCTTAATTTTATGTATTGAAATAGAAGAACCGTATGTTCTGGTTTGCCTAAGACAGTCTTACTCCTGCTGTTTCAATGTCCAACCAGGTTTTGCCTGTGTCCATTTTTCACTTTTATTTAAATATTATGACTCATCATCACGTTTAAATAAGCCAGTTCCAGTAAAATATACCTCTATTTTCTGTATCTTGCTTCTGCTACAACCTCATCTAGTAGTGTGCAGTGAACAGACTTCCCATTTTACAATGTGGCTACATGTGAAAATCAACCAGCAGTAAACCATCTATCTTCCAAACTCCTTCTAGGTCTACAGTTACCCCTTCCTTTTTAAAGTACACACAGCACTCATGGATTGAACAGGGTATGCTAGTGTTAAGACTCTTGTACACTTCTGAAGTCTGTGGGAAGGAGTTACATATAGAGAACATTCTGATAGTTCTTATTACAGTGATTCTGGCATTCACTAATTGGTGTAAATAACTTTTGATTTTATTCCTTTGATTACTTGTATTTTGCAAAAAAGCATTTTATTAGCAATGAACTAAAAAAAATTAAATACAGATTTAATAAAAAGATTTCATAAGTAAATACTGCATTTCCACTTCTTAAGGAAGTTAACGATGAGTGTGTGTTTTGCAAATGTTTGCCCCTGTCATGCTCCATGAGACGCCACAGTCAGTTCAGTGAACACCAGAAGACATGTGTTCAACAAGCAACTTTAGAAGCTACCTGGTTTTTTATTTAAAACAGAGTGCCCGAAGAGAATTAATTCAGGAGTGCAGCTACAGAAGAATTTCCGTTTATAGTTATAGCATGTATATTTCTTTCTGAAGCATGACTTTTCATTTAGATCAAATAAGTATTATAATTGTGTTCATTTTCCCCTGAATTTTCTCCTAGACATATAAAACTCTAGGCAAAACAGCCATTAAACACTGGCTCATTTAAAAGCGATGGGAGAGCTTTACAAGTCAATTTGCGCTTTCACACAGAAAACCAATTTCATTAGTGGTTCTATTTTTTTTTTCCATCCATTTCATGGAACAAAGGTCAGCAAAGTATGACCTGCAAGCCAAGTCCAGCCTGCCACCTCTTTCTTGCCATCATGGCCTGCAAGATAAAGGTATTTTGTTCAGTTCTCAGTGATTGGAAAACGGTCAAAAAAGGTATAATAATTTTTGATATGTGAAAATCATATGAAATTCACATAAATAAACTCTTATTGAGACACAGATGCTGATCTGTTTATATATTGTCTATAGCTACTTTCAGGTTACAGCTGCAGAACTGAGTAGCTACAGCAGATCTCTGGCCCTACAAAGTATAAAATGTTTACTATCTGGCCCTTTACAGAAGAGAAGGTTTGCTGAATTTTACCTTTGAAGACTGAACATCTGATATGATTATGAACAAATACTGTAAAAGCTCAATGTAGGACACTTTTTGTGATTTTAACATGAATACAAATTTTTATATATACACAGTGAAAAATTTCTAAAGACTAAAGTTGAATTTAAAAATGCTTCAGAGAAAAAAATAAAAATGCTTTAGCATGGCAATATGCATTCTCTTTTTGCTGCTTGTTTTAGTCTTTAAGAAATTACTTTGAGGGACGCCTGGGTAGCTCAGCAGTTAAGCCTTTGGCTCAGGTCGTGATCCTGGGATATGGGATCAAGTCTTGCATCGAGCCTGCTTCTCCCTCTGCCTGTGTCTCTCTCTGCCTCTCTCTCTCTCTCTCTCTTTCTCTGTGTCTCTCATGAATAAATAAATGGAATGGAATGGAATGGAATGGAATGGAATGGAATGGAATGGAATGGAAAGGAAAGGAAAGGAAAAGAAAAGAAAAGAAAAAAGAAAAGAAAGAAAAGAAAAAAGAGAAAACTACCTTGAAAATCAATCCAGTATTGCAAAAATGATTTAGACTATTTTTTGTGAGAATACAAAATTTTGGTTGAATTGTACTCAAAATCAGCTGGATATCTTTGGTCAAAGCTTTTATCAAACAATTTTTTTAAGTCCGCTTTTGAAGATTTTGGCAGACTGTAATTATTGAAATGAAGATTTGCAAGTAAGACAATGAAATTAATCCCTATTAAAAAAGCAAGGAATTAAAATGATCAAATAAATACTCAGAGTTTAAGAAGGTATATAACAATTTTGAAATTCATTGAGTGCTCTTTGGAATATATCAATTTATACAAAGAATCATTTTATAGAACTTTTTATTTTTAATTGGATAAATTTATATTCTGTAAAAAGAAATGAAATAGGAAGTAAAAATTTTATATCATCTAAATTTCAAATACAGTCAAAATAATCAAAGAGAAGTAATTTATTTGACAATTTTTATCTTATAAAATTATTTGCTGAACAAAGGTATTCTGAAGAGAAGTAAAAATGACTCTTGTGAAAATATTTGAGCTGAAATATTTCTCATTTTAGTTTTTAAAAAAGGACTGAAAATATTCTTCCTTCAGCACAAGTTGCTCTGAACTTACTAGATGCCTTAGCACCCAAAGGATATTATTTCAATTAAAAATAAAAAATTATGGCACATGGAAGATAAACTCAAAATGTTGACAATATCAAACTTATTACCGAAAAAAAAAAAACAACTCTGAAGAAGCTTGCAGGCTGTATTATGAGAATTCTGGAAATAAAACCATGTTGGTGAAAAACATTCTTCAGAGTAACATCAGTAACACAGCACATGAAAAAGAATGAGACTAGACCAAGAATAATTACCAGTGCCTACAATACTTGGGATGACCAACTTACAAAAATTTACTTCAGATCATTTTATTTTGCAAAACAGTTTATTAAATAGAACTATTTTACAGGTCTATCAATACAATAAATTTGGTCAAAAAATATTTTGATGATTATGTAACTATTTTTAGTCCCCCTTTTCCTCTCACATGCATCCATGTGATGATAAATTATATAGTCGCTCAAATTATAAAACCCTGTGAAGGGGGTGCGCACGGAGTTAAATTGGTAAAATAAAATCAACTGCCAATTTATACCCCTGGACATGTGAGAGTGAGTGCTCGGGTGCCCACCTCCCAGAATGGCTCTGCTACCTGGTCTGGATACTGATCCATCCCACAAGAGGACAGAAGGGTGAGCCAGACAGACATGGGCAGACGTGTGAGCAAGCACATCCCCACATCCCCCCTCCAGGCCAAGGACACCAGAATACAAACCCCACTTTGTTCCGTCAGGCTTCCTGGTTTCCAGGTCTAGTGGTACATGCAGGACAAGGCGTCTACCCTCACAGGTGGCTGGCTCCTCACAGCAAGGAGCCACCTCCCCGCTGCCCCCAACCCCCCCCCCCCCCCGCACATTCAGTGCAAGCACCTGTGCAGGTGGCATCCCCAGCTTCTCTGTCTTAGGCACACTGACAGCCAAACCCACCCTGAAGTGCACAACATGTAAGCTCTTGCTGTCTTCCATCCCTTGCATGACATATGCACAAGTTATTTTTTCCCTGCTGCATGGTGGTGTGCATAGAAGAAAAAAAAAAGCCCCCTATCGTTAACAGATTAAAAAAATTTTCTCAGCAAGAAGCCCTTTAGGAGACTTGTAGAGAACAAAGTGTCTCTTGCAAAAATTGGAGAGAAGATAGTGAGAGCCATGCTCCGTGGATGCACAACAAGTGACATCATGGGAAAAGGGAAGTAGAAGGCTCAATGCCTAGGACTCTCGAGAGAGGTAGAAAAAATGAAAAAATGGTAAACTAAATCACACTGAGAATTTATTACACTGGTTTATCACACCATCTCCTCTAGTGGGGGTACGTGCATAAAATAAATGAACCAAAACCTGCTTTTGGTTCCACAGTATTTTCTACCTTCCATAAGTTATGGGTGGCATTTATAGCAGACTTGGAAACCTAAACCTATGAATAACACGGAGTCATAAGTTCCCAGATTCCGGGGCACCAGGGGTGGCTCAGTTGGTTAAGCATCCAACTCTTAATTTTGGCTCAGGTCGTGATCTCAGGGTCGTAAGATCGAGCCCCATGTAGGCATCTGTGCTGGGCATGGAGCCTGCTTAAGATTCTCTTCCCCAAAGCCCTCTTTAAAAAAACAAAAGTTCCTAGATTCAAAAGCACTAATTAAAAAACAAACAAAAAGACTTTCAGACCCCAAAGCATGCATGAGTTGTGAAGTGCAAAGCAAAGGTGGCTGTCACAATGTACCTAACAGGGAAGCCTGGTCTAGAATGCAGCAGGGGCTGCTGAGACCAAATCGTCACTGCGATCCAAGCTCCCTATGTATGGTAGGCAAGTATTTCCCAAAGCGCAATATATGTCCTGCAGAGGCGACCCAAGATAACTTTTAGGTGGCACAAGGGTGAACGTTTCAATTTACTAACATTATATTTCAATGTGTATTAGAAAAGCCATAGCTGGCCAGCCCCGGTGGCACAGCGGTTTGGGCCGCCTGCGGCCTGGGGTGTGATCCTGGAGTCCCGGGATGGAGTCCCACATCGGGCTCCCTGCATGGAGCCTGCTTCTCCCTCTGCCTTGTCTCTGCCTCTCTCTCTCTCTCTGTCTATGAATAAATAAATAAAATCTTTAAAAAAAAAAAAAGAAAAGCCATAGCTAGTGCCAACTGCTTAGCAAATTTACAGGGGTAGTGTGGTCCCTGTATACGGACCCTTGCACTGGTGCTCATGCACACCTTCAACATTTAAGATTTTAAGTGACCTCCCACCAGAGCCACTCAGGAGTACGGACAGGCTCGAGGAGGTGGGGACTAGGAAGCTCCGACTTCTCATCCCCCCCATAGGAAAAAAAAAAAAGCAAAACCAGCAGAAACCGTCAGAACCAACTTTGTCAGAACTCTGGAAAGAAGGCAGAGGCTCACAGCAATTTAGTGAACACACACTGAATAGTGAAAAAGTAACTTGCAAACAGAAAGCTTTGTGGTGTATTCACCAGGTCTCGGCCCACCCTCTCCCCCGGGGGTCGGCAGCTTGCATTCCCAAGGCGGGCCCTGGGTCCCGGGGCGGATGGAGCAGAGCAGACTTTTCTCGGAAATTACTGTGTAGGTTATGTTCTAACCAGACAGGGCGGGCTACCTAAAGGAGTGACACAGGATGTCTGAACTTAGGCCAGAAAAGTGGTGGTCATTGCTCATAAACACCGCAAGGTAACGCAACACCATACACACCCAGGGCGCATGCAACAAACTCCCCCAAAAAGTGTAGGAAAAAAAAGCTGGGGGAGAGAAATCAATATACTCAAAAGTATTGTAAATGGGGAGATGGAAAGCCATGCACGTGCCCAAGGAAAGATGCGTGCTCAGAAAAGACCCAAGAAGACCTTTAGTTTTCACTTCAGTGCAAACCTATCTAAGTGCTGAAGGAGTGCCCTGTCACAGAGCCAACATGCAAAGACTAGGAGCGGTGGTGTTTTGTCTGAAAACAAAGCTCTCTGGTAAAGGCATATATATAAGCCAGTATTACTGGTTTTTGGGGTGGAAATCTACTTTTATTTCACACATGATTTATTTTTTTTTCTTTTTTTTTTCACACATGATTTAAAAGACAAATGTAAAACAAACCCCAACTATAAATCTATTATTAGCAACACAATGAATAAAGATATAATTCATGACACCAACATAGAGGGGGCTGAGAAAGCTATACAGAGGCAGACATCTGTACGCTACTGAAGTTGGTAGGAAATCAAGCTACACTGCTACAAATTTAGAATGTTAAATGTAATCCTCATGAAAAACACAAAGAAAATACCTAAAAAGTATATACACAAAAGGGAATGAGAAGAGTATCAAAATCGTTCACTACAAAAATCAACTAATCACACAAAGCAATAATCAAAGAAATGAAAGACAAAAGAAGCGTAAGACATACAAAACACAGCAACATGGAAGAATTAAGCCCTCCTTTAGCATATATTTTAGTGTAAACTTTCCTATTAAAAGGCAAAGTGGCAAAATGGATATAAAAACATGATCCAACTGTAAGTTATTTACAAAAGACTCATTTTAGATCCAAGGACACAAAAAAGGCTGAAAATGAAAAAAAATAGGAAAGGATATTATATACAAATAGTAGTCAGGTAGCTATGAAATATCAGATAAAATGTATTTTAAGTCCAAACTGTTCACAAAAGACTTAGGGACACTGGCAAAAAAGGATAATTCATTGAGATGATACAACAATGAAAACAATTCTACATATCTCTGCCTCAAACAACAGGGCACCAAAATACATGAAGCAAACATCAACAGAAGAGCTAGACAATTTTACAATAATAATTGGAGACTTCAATACACCACTTTTCAGAAAGAACATCCGACCACGAGACCAGTAAGGAAACAGGACTTGAACAACACTGTAAACAAACTAGACCTAAGAGACATTTACAGAACACCACCTAACAGCAAAACACACCCTCTTTTCAAGTGCCAATACAGATCATATACCGGACCTCAACACAGCCTCACATTTTAAAAGATCAAAGTCATACAAACCATCCCCTGGAATGAAGCTAGAAACGTAAAAGGTAAACTAGACAATACACAAATATGTGGAAGTTAAATAAAAGAAACAACTGAAAGGGTCAGAAAGATCACAAGGAAATTAGAAGTTACTTAAGGACAAATGAAATCAAAATCACAATATATGTTGTGATGTTATCAGATGCAGTGAATGTAGTACCTAGAAGTTTAGGGCTTTAAAAACTTACATCAAAAAAGGAGAAAAATCTCAAATCAGTAACCTAACTTTACACTCTGAGAAAATGAAGAAAGAAAAAAATATATATATATTAGAATATATATATATTAGAAGAAGAATTAGCAACAAACCTTCTCAAATTCTTCCCAAATATAAAAGAAGAAGCACTTTCTAGCTCACTCTGTGAGGCCTGCATTATCTGATTCTAAAGCCAGGTAAAAAATATGACAAGAAAAAAAAAATCACAGGTCAATCTCTCTTATGAATATAGATGCAAAAATCCTCAACAAAATACAATAGAAACCAATATTCACAGTAGTTATGTTTTATAAAGATGCTGCAAATACTGAATCACTGTTCCTACAGAGGTATAAACACCCTGCACATAGATTATAATCTTTTTTTTTTAGATTATAATCTTAAATCAAAAATAACTTATACCTACAGATTTTTATTTTACCAAAGAGAAAGGGAGGTTGCGAAGTGTTAAGTAACTTACCTGAGACTACCCCACCCAAGTGCCAGAGTCAGGACTCAAACTCCCATCAACTGGCCCAGAGCCACAGCCTCTTACATTATGTTGCACTGCCCCCTACTGTTTCCATCCCCTGGTCATCTCTGTGAGAGCCAAAGTAAGAATGCACCGTCTCCTTAGTCAGTTTCAAGCGGGAAGGTGCAAATGTAGGCATATTCATGAATAATCATGACAATGCCCTATATTCATTTTGGGGTTACAAATAAACTCTATCAACATGTAGGAATTCACAAATATGGAATCCACAAAGGAGGACTGATGGTACTAGCAGCAAACTGAATCTAACAGCGTATTAAAGGGATTATGTACCATGACCCAATGTGATTGTCCCAGAAATGCAAAGGTGGTTTAACAGAAGAAAATCAATGTAATACGTCACATTAACAGAACAAAGAAAAAACATAGGATCATCTCAATGCAGAAAAGGCACTGACAAGATTCAATACCCTTTCATGAAAAGCATTCAACAAACTAGAAACACAAGGGAATTTCCTCAACGATAAAAGGTATTTATGAAAAACCCACAGCTAACATCATACTCAATGGGTTAGACTAAAACTTTCAAGAACAAGACAAGGATGCCCCACTTTCAGCATTGCTATTCAACACTGTACTGGAAGTTCCAGCCACAACAATTAGACAAGAAAAAGAAATAAAAGGCATCCGATTAGAAAGGAATTAATAAAGCCATCATGATTCACAGATGACATGATCTTGTGTAAAGAAAACAGATGTAAAGTATTCACAAGAAAGCTGCTTGACCTAATAAATTTAGCAAAATTGGAGGACACAAGATACACACACACAAATCAACGTGTTTCTATACAACAGCAATAGATACTGATCAAAGTGACCTATAGATTGAATGCAATCTCTATCAAAATTTCAATAGCTGTTTTTATTCCAGAAACGGAAAAGCTGATCCTCGAACTCATATGGAACTGCAAAGGGCCGAGAGCCAAAACAATGTTGAAAAGAACAAAGTTAGAAGGCTCAAGCTTCCCAATTGCAAAACTTACTACAATGCTATAGTAATCAAAACAGTGTAGTCCTGACATAAGGGTAAGCACATAGACCAATGGAACAGAATTGAGGCTCCAGAAATAAATCTATATATCTATGGCCAGCTGACTTCTGATATGGGTGCCAACCTCCATTCAATAGGGGAAAGAACAGTCTTTTCAACAAATGGTTCTGGGACAACTGGAAATGCACAAGTAAAAGAATGCAGTTGGAACCCAATCTCACACCATATACAAGATGTAATTTAAGATGGATCAATAATTTTAACATCTAAGAGCAAAACCCAAAAACCTCTTAGAAGAAAACGTATAGATAAATCTTCACAACACTGGATTTTGGCAATGGATTCTTAGCTATGACAACAAAAACTTGGGCAGTAGGGAAAAAATAGAGGTACTGGACTTCATCTATTTTAAAACTGTTGTGTTTCAGAGGACATTATCAAGAATAAAAAGACATCCTATAGAATACAAATATCTGCAAATCACATTTGGGTTAAGAGTTTAATATTCAGAATATTATAAGTTTAATATTCAGAATATACAAAGAACTACAATAACGACAAGCAAAGCAATAAAAAAATGGGCAAAGGACTAAACATTTCTTCAAAGATACACAAACGGATAACAAACATAAAAAGATACTCAACATCGTTTGTCTTTGGGAAAACGTAAATCAAAACCACAATAAGACACTTCATACTTATCAGGATGACTATAATTTTACAAAAGGGAAAACAAGCGTTCTTGATGGAAATGTAAACTGGTGTTGCCACTGTGTAGAACAGTTTAATGGTTCCTCAAAAAGTTAAACACAGAATTATCATATGACCCAACAATGATCCACCAGACAACCCTTATGATCCACTCCTAGATATATAACCTAAGTAACTGGAAACAGGGACTCAAATATATATATTAACGTTAACTGAAACATTACTGACAACAGCCCAAATAGGTAATCAACTTACATGACCACTAAGAGATGAATGACTAAATAAAATGTGGAATATACATACACAATGGACTATTATTTAGCCATAAAAAGGAATGTGATTCTTACACATGCTACAACATGGAAGAACTTTGAAACTAGTTAGTGAAGGACGTCATCAACAAAAGGACAATTATTATACAATTCCACTTATATAAAATATCCAGAATAGGCAAACGCATCGAGACAAAAAATAGAACACAGGTTTCTAGGGACTGTGGGAAGGGGAGAATAGGGAGTTATTACTGAGTGGTTAGAGTTTCTGTTGGGGTGATGACAAGTTTTGGAAATGGTATAACCGTGTGAATGCCACTGAACTGTACTTAAAATGATTATAGTGGCAGAGGCACCTGGGTGGCTCAGTCAGTTAAGTTAAGTGTCTGACTCCTGATCTCAGCTCAGGTCTCAAGTCAGAGTTGAGTTCAACATGCTGGGCACAAAGCCCCATACTGGGCATGGAGCCTACTTAAAAAAGAAAAAAAAAAATGCTTATAGTGACAACTTCTGTGTTATATATTTTATCACAAGAAAGGGGGAAAAAAGTACAGATAGAAGGGACATTATGCCCAAAGGCCAACCAAGACTTCTGAACACTGAATCTCAATGTATCAATGCACTCATCACTGATAGACCAAAAGTTTGTCTTAGTTGGCAGTACTTTATCATACAAATATACATAATTGGGAAATGGGAGTTGGGACTGTTCTCTGAATTTCTCTTCTTTCTGTTAAACTTATCATAAGATTAAGTAATTAAAAAGAGTCTTAAAGGTCATGATGGAAATATGGACACTTGTGGGAACTTATAAAATCTATTCCCTGTTTAGACAGAGAAGTAAACTCAAAATGTTACCATATATTAAGGAAAGATGCTAAATCCTCCTGCCTCCACTTCCCACAGAGATAGGGAGTGAGTCGGACTGCCATTTAATCCTGAAACTCCAAAGCTTTGAAGGTCTACACTACTATACTCCTTGCAGGAAGAGATTCTCACTCTGATGGACAGATTATGTCCATGTCAGGGCATAGGAGCAAATAAGCAAAACTTCACGAATCATCATACCCTGCAAAGACATTGGCTCATTTTAAGTCACCTGGATTTATCTTTACATAAGTAGTAGTCTACATGCAAGATGAAATGAATTCCATTATGAGGACAAAAGTAGAACTTTGGGACTAGGGACTGATAAAAGTATATGAGGGTCTTTTGTTATCTGCATGACCTAGAGATAAACTGATTTAAAAGACCTACAGACAGAGGGGATCCCTGGGTGGCTCAGTGGTTTAGCGCCTGCCTTCGGCTCAGGGCATGATCCTGGAGTCCTGTGATGGAATCCCACATCGGGCTCCTTGCATGGGGCCTGCTTCCCCCTTTGCCTGTGTCTCTGCCTCTCCCTTCCTGTCTCTCTCATGAATAAATGACCTACGGAAAATATTTTACATATTAAGAAAACCTGAAAGACCTAAGGGTTTCATTTGCCATACCAAAATGGCAACAATGAGTGGCTATGGGACCCCCTTCCATTGTCTCACTACTAATTGGAAAACTCAACACATTCAGACTGTATTATGGAGGATGGCTTCTTGCAGCTCCTTAAATGCAAGGTCACTTTCATCATCTGTATTAGAAATTCCTGGTATTCAAACACTATCAAATAAAATAGTTAAATATCTTTTGTACTTTCAATCATGTACATGTGAACTGGCTCTCAATGTGGCTGACAAAATTATAAAACTATTAATCGATCATTCAATCAGTAATATTACATAAAACATCTCATTTTTGCCTTCACTAGGGAGTATTAAACATTCTTATCCCTTTATTACTGACTGATTATGAAACAACTACATTCCCACTGATAAAAAAAAAATTTTTCAGGGATACATTTTTGTAAATCAATTTGCTGTGGTTATTGTATTTTTCCCCCAAACTAATATTATTGCTTTGTTTTTGGTTTTTTATACCTCTACTTAAGCTAAATGACCCTAGCAAGTATGGCAGTGAGAAAGTTTGCCTTTAAAAAGGAAAGTAAGCTGATTTAAAGAAAAAATTCACCTTGTTGATGGTACACATGTAACGCAGAAACCAGTTAACAAGTAAAATTTGGGGAATTATGATTTGGCTGTGATCATCTAATGGATGATCTAGATGCATATTTTAATCTACATGATCCCAAAGGAGGGTGCTTTATTAAGTTTTGTAAATCACGCATTTTAAGAACACATGAAAACCCAAGGAGCTCTTTTATAGAAACAATTACTCTACGATAGAGATCACCCCCTCCCCTCCGGGATTTGCATTTTGTGCTTCTGAACCTTTACTTGGCCCACAAAGGCACTACAACTCACTAAGATGAAAAGGTGAGAAAGAGATGAATAGTGATAATGTAACATGAAAATCTACATTCCATCATTAATAAGATTAATACAATCAAAGCAAGATAAGAAAATTTTAAAATTCAACCGCTAGTATTAAACCGCTATTATCAACTTAATATCTATTCTGTGCCAAGAACTGAACAGTTCTCACTATGGACCTTACATTCTGGATGTGAGGTAAGATCTTAGATTTTTTTTCCTTCCTCGCTCCCTCCACAAATTTTGGGATGTTTCATTATTCTAAGTCATTTGGCATATGCTAAGCCTGCCTCTGTACTTTTACTTTCACGGGTGTTTGGGAAGACGATCTCCATCCATGCAAGTAAGCTCAACCATCCTGTGGACGTGGTTTCTTATCACCAGGGAACTAGCGCTTTCATTTGATCTTGCCTTCCTTGATCTAGCTCCGGAGAGTCTCCCCGTCTACACAGCCTCTTCTTAAATACAACGCGAGGGGGGAAACCACGCACGGCCCTGGACGAAGGACTGCAGCGAGTGCCGAACACCTGTTCCTCCCTGGGGACGCCTCCCCGAAGGCCCAGGGCCTCTCTCAGCACCCTGAGAAGTCGGACGCTACCAGAAAGAGAAGAGAAAAGGGAACAGCAGAATACACCCACCAGAGGAACCGCTTTCACGGCCACCGTGAGGACTGGGTTTAGAATGCTGGATCGCTAGTAAGCGCTAAGGCAGCCGCGGAACGCACAGGCCGCAGAGCTGTGGGAAGGGAAGGACCTTGGTGTGGGAGCCGACCCGACCGTCGCTGAGATTTTGTCTTTTACCATCTGTTATTTGACCCCCGCCCCAATCCCGCATCACAGAAGCATATGCAGGGCCCTGAAACCATGGGGAAGGTGCTGCCACTTGAAAGCTTCTCATCTACTTCTGCACTCCGGGGAAATACCCAGGGCTTCCACGGGCTACGGGGTTAGGGACGCGTGTCGTAGGACCTTCCTGGGACCGGGAGGATTGCGGGCCAACCGCCACGGAGCGTACGACGGAGGCAGGAACAATCGGTCGTCCGTCCCACCCCTGCTCCCCTCGACAGTCCCTTCTCCTCAGTCCCCCCGACCACCGCCTGTCCTCCCCGCCTCACCTCGGGCCCGGCCACCCCACCGCTGACCTCGGCCCCCAGCACCACGGGCCTACTGGGCCGGGGACTCCTTTACTGTGGGGCGTGTCCTCTGCACTGTCCGATGTTTTTTTGTTTTTTTTTTTTTTACTTATTTATTTATGATAGTCACAGAGAGAGAGAGAGAGGCAGAGACAGAGGCAGAGGGAGAAGCAGGCTCCATGCACCGGGAGCCCGACGTGGGATTCGATCCTGGGTCTCCAGGATCACGCCCTGGGCCAAAGGTAGGCGCCAAACCGCTGCGCCACCCAGGGATCCCTGCACTGTCCGATGTTAAACAGCACCCCTGGCTTCCACCCACTGGGTGCCAGGAGCACACGGCCCCAGCCCAGTCAGGACCATCAAAGATGTCTCCAGACGTTATCAAATGTCCTCCGGAGAACACACATGATCTGCCTCCCTCCTCGGAAAAGCACTGCCATAAACACTTGCTACCAGATCACATACGGAAAGGGGAGGAGCGAGAAGCATCACAAGTTAGCTCTCGGACACTCCTCTATAAACTGTGTCCACCTCAAACCTCATGTCGTCGTCGTCCTGATGATATCTTTAAAGTGAGGAGCCCCACTACATGGAGGTTATCAATTAAGCGGAAAGACAAAGGCCAGGAGCCAGCACCATCCGGTAGACAGGTCGTTGGGTGGATATCAGAGTAGCTGGACTCAAGTCCCAGCCTGACCAGTGTGACTCTGGGCAAACCCCGCAACCTCTGGACCTCCAATCCTTCCCTCTGTCCAATGGTGAAATCTCAGAAGATCACATCATCTTCCAGCTTGAACTGACATTATCTATGCTGAGGACATCTTAACTAAGGAAGCTCCAGACCCAATAATTTAAAAATATAAATAATTCTATGTATTTCTTTTAATTGACCGTAAACAAAACATTACCAAATCTCAAAATAAGACTGAGATTATAAAACACTAAATCCAACACACATGAATAAATCCAACACACATGAGTAACTCCCCCAATCAGAAAAAAACTCTGAAGATATCTACACACACAAAAACCAGAACACCTTAACAAAAAAAATCCAGGTAGTATTATGATTATCAATGTAAATACAGAATTAGATTTCAGGACAATAGCCAAATTTCCAACACTCATTTTTGTAGGGGTTGCATTCCCAACTCATAGGGACCTACACAGTTACACAGCACTTGTGTTAATTTTCACAACAGACACTTGGTCTTAAAAGTAGGAGAGGATCAATCCCTAGAAAACAAAAACCAAAAACCAAACATAGTCCTGGGGCCCCTCCCCTGCTCCAGCCACCTGATAAAAGAATAACACTCAAGTTAATATGATTTTTTAAATCTGTGATTTTTATTTTTTAATTTCTTAAAAAAATTTTATTTATTTATTCATGAGACACACAGAAAGAGAGAGAGAGAGAGAGAGAAACAGGCAGAGGGAGAAGCAGGCTCCATGCAGGGAGCCCAATGTGAGACTTGATTCCGGGACCCCAGGATCACGCCCTGGGCCAAAGGCAGGCGCTAATCCGCTGAGCCACCCAGGGATCTCCCTAAATCTGTGATTTAAATGCTAAAAAGCCTGTGGTAAGAGTTCACTTTTATCATCTTTCCAGTTTAGTGTTTTTACTAAAGAATACATTGGCTTTCTTCCTCTTGAAGAACAGAAGTTAATATGATGATAAAAGCCCCCAGATACAGTAGGCTGGGCAGACCATGAGTAGGAAAACCGGGCACCAACAAAAGAAAGATCCGTTTGCTTGTGGAAGACAAATAAATTCCGGCTGAAGGTCAGTAAACCCTGTAAGTCTATTGAACACATGTCCAGCCTCAGACTTACACTAGAGAAAGAAGTACCACCCCCACTAACCATACAATCCACTAGGGCAAAAGACTGCAACTCTAATTCACCTGCACACCATCCATAAGCTATACAATATACACAGGGAAGAAGGTCTCAGACAGTCCTTTAAAATTCCCTTCCTTTCCTAAAACAAATGATCTTTCCTAGAAAGGTTTATCAATATCACTCTTATTACCCACACCCTTTCCTGGCATTTCCTGTTTTAAATTTTAATACTCTAATTAATGTTAATAGTTTCCTGTTTTAAATTTAATACTCAAAGATACAAAGGCTAAGAAAATGTAACATTGGTGGCTACGCAGACATTAAACAAGAATTACCAATGTTTAAATAAACATTTCAAATATTAAAAATATATTTTTTCGAAGTTCCTTTAGAGAAATGCTTTGTCCCAAGAAATGAGATGGGCAGATAGATTCATCTACATTTGACTTAGCAAATCAGTCCAAAGCAGATTCTAGTACACACGGAAGCTTCAACTTCTGGTAAATGGGCAAGATGAGTCATAAATAATACTGGAAATACTGCCTAATTGACTGAGAATTAGACCATCAAGACACAACACAGGGCAAAATAAATTCCAGATAAATTATAAACTTAAAGTTTTAAAACTTGGAGCGCCTGACTGGCTCAGTCAGTGGAGCATGTGACTCTTAATCTTGGGGTTGTGCACTGGAGCCCCATCCTGGGGTAGAGATTACTTAAAAATAAATAAAGGTTTAAAATGATAAAGATACTGAATTTACACTTGGGAACGAACTGTTCAATGTCATATTATAAAGAGAAAGACCAATGGACCTGCCTACATTTTAAAGAGTAAAACTCAGATAATAAAAAGCACAGAAGTATAAAGAAAATAAATTGAGAAAATACATTTGCCACAAAAGGTGGATGTCCTTAATATAGTTAGTTAATAGAGAAATGATTTTGAAAAAATCTAACTATAAAAGGACTGCCAGAAATTTCAAAACCATTTAGCTTCTAGTCATTGAGAAATACAAATAAAAAGGTAACATTTCTATCAGGTAAACTAAATTTTTTAAAAAAGATTTTATTTATTTATTCATGAGACACACTGAGAGAAGGAGAGACACAGGTGGAGGGAGAAGCAGGCTCCCTGTGGGGAGCCCGATGTGGGACTCGATCCCAGGACCCTGGGGTCACGACCTGGGCCGAAGGCAGACGCTCAACCACTGAGCCACCCAGGCGCCCTTGAATTGATCTGTTGTGTAACACCCAACACTGGCAAGGAAATGCTGGGATACCCTTTCAGGTACCGCTGGTGGGAGTGAATGCTTGACTCCGACAAAAGCTTACAATGTTCACAGCTTCCAAACCAGTAATTTCACTGTATTAAAACAAACAAAAACTCTCTCTTAAAAGGGGGAGGACAACCAGAGAATAGGTCACAGTACTGTAACTGTGTAGCTTTAATTAAGACTTTTAGGGGCTGCCCGGGTGGCTCAGTGGTTTAGCACCTGCCTTCGGCCCAGGGCGTGATCCTGGAGACCCAGGATCGAGTCCCACATTGGGCTCCTTGCATGGAGACTGCTTCTCCCTCTGCCTGTGTCTCTGCCTCTCTCTCTCTCTATCTTCTCTCTCATGAATAAATAAAACCTTAAAAAAAAAAAAAAAAGACTTTTAGGAGAAGAGCACACCGTTCCATGCACGACTATTAGGCTCTCATTGAAATCAGGTTGTTCCCAGGTGTGCCCATGATTATTATACTTCAGTGTGACCTACTCTTTTGCATGTATCAAAATTATGAAAGAAAAACGCAATTAAAAGATAAATAAATCACCTGTAAGGGTTAGGTAGATTTTGAAACAATATAAGATATAAAACAGTTATTGGTTACATTTATAAAACTGTTTTGATAATATGGGGAAATGCTCCTAATTTACAGAAAGCAGCACATAAATACATAACACCCTTAATACATAAATCACGTTAAATGTGAGTGTACAAAAATTAGGTGCGCACATGGAGGAAATAAGTCTGGAATTTTGGTTGGTGCATCTCAGACCCATACTTATATACTATCTCTACTGTCTCTACTAAAATATATAGTTGTTGGCTTGTTAATGTTTTCTTATTACAGTCATTCCATCAGGCTAACTTTCTGCTTACTGAGAAATGAAGGTTGTAAGTGCTTTTCCTGTAACAGTATTTGCAAAGCACTTAAAACAATATCCAGCACACTGGAAAATAGAAATAAATCTTGGGTAAGTGCTAATTTCTCAAGGAGCTTTGTATTTTGTCTTTGTAAAATGAGGCCCCTTTACTAGTTATAAAATCCAGAATAAAACTTTTTTTTTTTTTAAAGATTTTATTTATTTGAGAGTGACAGGGTGGGGATGTGGGGAGAAGCAGACTCCCCACTGAGCGGGGAGCCAGACGTGGGGCTCAATCCCAGAGCCCTGAGATCATGACCTGAGCCAAAAGCAGATGCTTAACCAACTAAGCCACCCAGGAACCCCATTCAAAATTAAACTCTTAAAACGAATCCACATACACATACAAAAATACCCAAAAGAATTTTGACTGAAAGGAGCAAAATTGAGGGAAACTTACATACAAGGTTATCAAAACATACTGCGCAACTCCAGTAGTCAGAAGTCTGTGACACTGCAGAAGAGATCAATTATTCAATGGAGCTGAATAGAAACTTCAGAAATTTATGGAAACTTAATATATGCTAAGTGGTAGCATTTTCAAACAGCAGAAATTCAATAAAATAGCGGGAAACTGGCTATTTCATACAGTAAAATTTTAAGTTCAATCCTATGTCCCCAAACTGTAAATATTATTTTTCCAATACAATAAACTAACTAAAAGAAAACTATAAAAATATAAAAAAATACAGGAGGGTGTTTATCATGTTGCTGTAGGAAAAGGACTTCTTGATCAAGGCACAAGTCAGCAGTAATAAAGAAAGAAGACAGTTAACTATCAAAATAAAAACATTCTGTAGAGCAAAAGATACATATATTTAAAAGTTATGGCAGGTAGTAGGGTTAGGAAAAAACACTGCCAACACGGGACTACGATTTATAACATGCCTGATTAAGAGAATCACAAAGCATATTTTGTCCATTCGATTAACGAAACTTAAAGACTGGTAATAAATAATCAAAATTGATCTACCTACAGGAAAACAGGTATTCCATTTGAGGGCGCACAGCTCAACTATTTGGAAGGTCATCTAGTGCGAGAAAGAATTTTTAAGTACGTATATTTCCGGACCCAGTAGTCCTGTCTACACACACGTATGTGCAAGTATGCTGTGAAAGTTCAGGAGGGAGGAGGAGAAAACAGATGTCCCCTTTTCCGTCTGCAATTATTTATTATTACTAGCCTAAGAGCAGGTGCCACCCAAACTGGAGCTCCTACTCATGGCTTAAAAGAGTGATTTTGACATTGAAGACTGGGCCGCTGGGCAGTGACAAAGAGGGTAAACTAGGGGTGTCTGTGAAGCAGGGTACTGGGATCTGAGACCAGGGACTCAGCTGCTCTCTTCATTGTCTCCCCCTTTTCAAATGGATTCCACCTCAAAGCCGCACGCAACAAGCTGACACCAACCCCACTTGGCAGGTCTGCAGGACCTGTTCCCAGGCCTCAGTCCGCCTGTCTGCCCTACTCCTCTCCTAGGAAATCCTCAGTTAGTTGAAGTAGAATTTCCTTGAATTCTAAATTCCTTCGCCTTCTCTGGTTGGCCCTGTCTGTATACTCCATAGGACAGTAAAACTTCCGTTCAGTTTCATTTTCTAACAGGTTCAAGTCAATTACTTAATGGTTCTTTTTTCCACCTAATTATTTCAACTCTAAAATAATTCACTAAGCATAAAAAAAGAGTTGCTTACACAAAGTTTAAGAAAATGTATTACTCCAATATTTTCAGGAAATGCTGTTTTATTCCGAAAGCTTTGCTGAGAAAAATTTTAAATGTGGAAATAAAGATAATTTGAATGCCACACAGACCTGCCAAAAGCTAATGTTCACTGTTATTAGAAATAAAAATACTTAACAAATCATAGCACCAACAATCCTGTTCACAAGAAATGTTAAGACAAATTCTACCAAAAGGTCAAAAATCAAATTATTACATTCTATTAACATCTGATATCAAACCAAACCCAAATAACACAAGGAAAAAAAAATGTGTGGGTCAATCTCACTTGTATTTCTTTTCTTTTTTTTTCCTTTGAAGATTTTATTTCTTTATTCATGAGAGACATACAGAGAGAGAGAAGCAGAGACATAGGCAGAGGGAGAAACAGGCTCCCTGTGGGGACTCGATCCCAGGACCCCAGGATCGCACCCTGAGCCAAAGGCAGACGCTCAACTGCTGAGCCACCCAGGTGTCCCTCTCACTTGTATTTCTAAACAAATAATTTAGCAAACAGAATCCATACACTGGCAAAAGACTAAATGGTGACCAAGTAGAGTGTGCCCTAGGAATACCACGATAATTCGACATTAGAAAATCTATCACTACCATCAAAAAGCAGGAGAAAAAACTATCAGTGGATGCTGAAAAGCATACCATCAAATTAAAAACCCACTCATGATTTTAAAAAGTAATAAACGCCTTTTACCCAGAAAATCTGGATGGAAAAATATCTACTACAAAGTATTTTTGGAAACTATCATACTTTAATGGTGAATTATCAGAAGTACTCCCCGTAAGTGAAGAAGATGACAGCAATGTTATCATACTACTATTTATTCAACACTGTCCTGGAAGTTCTCAGCCTACATTAGATGAGAAAATGAAATGGATGTATGAATACTAGGAAGAAAGTATAAAACCACAATTAATTAGAGGGCATATGATTGCCTACTCAGAAAATCCTAGAGCTCTAACAGATAATTAAAACTATTAGCGTCCAGCAGAAGCAGGTACCAGATTAACACGCCAAAAAAAAAAAAAAAAAAAAACACAGATATACTAAGAATCCATTAAAAATCAATCTTTTCAGGGGGATAAAAGGTACAGCACAGGGAATACAGTCAATGGTAATATAATGGCATTGCATGTGACAGACGTTAGCTACACTTGGGGTGAGCACAGCCTAACAGACTTGTTGAATCACTATGCCATACATCTGAAACTAATACAACATTGTCAACTATACTTCAATAAAAATATACATAATAAAAATAGACAAACAGATTTTCAAAAATGCCACTCATAATAGCTAGAAAAATTAGCGAAAAATAAACCTAACAGAAAATAAGTAAAACTATAATGCAACCCACACATACATAAATACATCCATATATGCAACCAGCAATAAAGCTTTACTGAATGACTTAAGGCTGAAATAAATTGAGAGAAATACCATGTTCAGGAATAAATATCAGAAGGCTTGACTTCTCCACCCAAATTAATCTAGAAATTCAATACAATCTCTTGCCATGAAAACCCTAAGAGATTTTTTTTCACAGAACCTGACAAACTATTTTAAATTTCCTACAGAAGACAAATGTAAAATTTCTTTAAAAGTCGATATAATTTAAAATTACCGCGAAGAGGGAAACTGGGCAACTTGATAAAGCTGCAGTAATCAAAACAATTCTATAAAGAATTAAAAATATGCAAATTGATCCATGAACAAAAGAAGAGTCAAACTGATACAGCCACTTTGGAGGGCAAATTCAGCAGCATCATTAAAACGTTCACACCCCTCCATCTAGTTATTTCACTGACACGTGCACACAAGATATGCCCTGGAGAGTTCACTGCCAAACTGGAGGTCTCAAAAAAACCAAAAAGCTGCCAACAGCCTTAACGTCCCTCACTGGGGAAATGACTGGCCATTTAACAACAGTCCAGAAGGGAGTGGGGCGGCTGCGAGGGAAAGGAGGAGCCGGGCCTAGGGAACGCCAGCGGGACGGACAGTCTCCAGGGCAGCTTGTTGGTGGAAATACACAGCATCAGGCCACAGGCGGAAATTTCCAACACACGCCGGCAGCATTAATACACGTACACAAAACCACGTACGTACGAAAACCTAAGGACGCTGTAAACGGTAGATTCTGGTTGACAAATGTACGTAGTCCTGTATATCTGCCGCAGAGGCAGTCCTTTGCTGGATATACCACGTTCCAGCTGCTTCTAGGGTTTTTTTGCTATTACAAGTGAAGCTGTTATGAACTTCTATGTTTAAACAAAAAAAAATGCAGATTCCGGCTCTCAACAGGTTGGCAGTGGTACCTGGACTTCTGCATTTCTAACCAGCGCCCAACGAGACCCTGGCGCTGCTGGTGTGCGGACCACACAGAGGAGAGGGAGGTGCACAGGCGACCCAGAGGCTCCAGGGGAGCTGGACACCAAGGAGGACCGAAGCGGGACGGGGTGGCAGGGAGACCATCCGACCATCCGCAGGACTAAAAGGGGGCTTCAGCCTTACTTAACAGCGTATTTAACAAGAATAATGCGGTCATGTACTGTGCATTAAAAGCTAGTTTTAAAAAACCCATACAGACCATTTTTGAGTATACAGTTACTGAATTCTAGGAATTGCATGGCGCCAAGTACACAGAGAGGGTCAATTAACACTGGCCACCTCTGCTCCTCAAATAATACTCAGTAATTGGCCAGAAGAGAAGAGCAGCTGAGGGAAATTAATTGATGACCTGGTGGTGACAGCCCACAGCTACAGCAGAGGTACTTTTTTCAAAAACACTAGTTTAAATCAGGTGTTCTAGTCTTAAATTTTTTAAACCTAATAAGTTTATTAAAAATAAACAAGTGCTATTTCTACCTTTAAGTAGCATCTATGCAACATAGTTCGGGCGTTTTTCACCTGGCCTACTAGGCTTCATCTCTACCACATATACTTGCTAATTAATCCTTCCAGAGGAAATCCTTCTTAACTACTAAAGAATTAACAAGCATGCAGAAGTGTCCCTTCTGTAATGACAACTATGAAAAAGTCTCCAGGCCTGGCCCCTGCCAGAGAGAGGACCTGAAGCTGAAGCTTCATTAGCTCCCAGTAAATTGGCCTCTCTGTGGCTGCCCTGACAGGAGATGGTAGGCACTGACCAGCCATTTCACTGTTTATTGAAGGAGCTGTCTGCGGTAATTGAATGTACAGAAATGGCCACTCAAGTTAACAGCGGGACTTATACATTTTATTATATATGCCAGGGCAGAAAAGGATTTTGGTGGAAACACATTCATGAAGTCATAATAAATTGGGAAAACAAAGTCGCAAATCTAGCAGCGAATCATTCCATACAGGCATGGCAATGATGAAATCTGAAAGGAACTCTTAGTTAACTAGTACTAGTCACATAATCACAGAGAATCATCAAACCATCAAATATGAGGATCAAATAACTATGAAAAGCAGTATCCTCTGAGGAAGCAGAAGATAATTTCTTTCTTTAACCCATTCTAGTTGAGGAATCATTTGGAAGGCAATGCTTGACTTGTCTTTGGTAGGAAGTACATTGCAAACAGGGAATAGCAAAGGGTTAGCAATGGTGCATTTAGAGAACTGTGTATTAATTAGAACCTCACTCCCTAGGCAAGAGGGAGTCATTAAGGTAAAAATAAATGCCATAATCAAAGTTGAAAGACAATGTGTGTTGGGGGAGAGGTGTAGTTGACAAAAAAAAAAAAATCACCAACAGCTGACGTACAGAAGAACGTAAAAGTCAGAGGATACAGAGAACCAAAATCTGATAGAAAAATTGGAAGAACAGATGAACAGGCAATTCATGTAAAAAGATATTTAAAATATTAATGTACATATTTTAAAGTCACTAAAAGATAAAAAACAAGTCAAACGTGAAAAATTACTGAAACTCTTTAGAAAAATTCAAGTTAAAAACACTGAGATAATACCAGTAAAATAGTAAGAAAAAAGCAGGACAATACATTCTGCTGGAGAGGCTGCAGGGAAACAGGCCCTCTCACACCTTGATGCTAAATGCAAAGTGGGGCAACCTCCTCGAAGGGAATTTGGCAACAGCTAACAAAACCACATCTGCACTTAGCTTTCTTTCTTTCTTTTTTTATTTTTTTTTAAGATTTTATTTATTTATTCATGAGAGACACAGAGAGAGAGAGGCAGAGACACAGGCAGAGGGAGAAGCAGGCTCCATGCAGGGAGCCCGATGTGGGACTTGATCCATGGACTGCAGGATCACGCCCTGGGCCGAAGGCACGCTAAACCGCTGAGCCATCCAGGAATCCCCTGCACTTAGCTTTCAACCCAGTGATTCCTCTTCTAGGAACTTATACTGAGGGCAGGCCCCCAACCATATGAAAGTACACACACAAAGGTTATTCACTACAGCACTGTACGTAACTGCAAAATGTCAGAAACATTCCACATGCCATACACAGGAAGGTGGCTGACTCACCTATGGAACATTCACACAACGGAGCTCCTACGCAGGTACTCTAAAAAAGTGGGGATGATCTCTATGAACTGTTTGTGGAGTGATTTCCAAGACATCCGCTAAGGGAAAAAAAAGCAAGGCACAGGAGTATCTACAACAGGCTACTCTTCTTGTAAGAAAGAAGATATAAGGAAATACATATGTATCTGCTAATTTGTACAGAAGATATACATGAAGGAAAGTCAGAAATGAAAGAGGATGGTGACCCACAGAGGGTGGGTGGGAAAAGAGGGCAGCATGGCGGAATGGGAAGGGGGTAGTAGGAACGAGGTGGGGAGGGCCATTTCTCATCATCCCCTTTTGCACAGCTCCCACTCCTAAAGCGGAAATAGTGTTTCACATACCCCAAAATAAACAATTACAATCCACCAGGATACTGGAGAACTCACAATGGAACACACACAGTGATACATGAATCTAATTGTATGACAAACTATTAATCTACAGCTTTAGTTACTACACAGAAAGAGATAAAGGGAAAAATAAGTTTGGAAAACAGTTATTTTTACTAGGATACCAAAAGGCCAAAGACAAAAGGAACTGTGTACAAAATCCATACTCTACAGTTTAGGAATCAGCAAGCTTTTTCTATCAAGAGCCAGACAATAAATATTTTCAGCTTTGCAGCCCATATGCTCTCTTTTGCCACTGTAGTGAGGAAAAACCATAGACGATATATAAACAAATGGGCGACTGTATCCCAATAAAATTTTATTTACAAAAACAGGAAGTGTGCTGGATTTGGCCCATGGGCCACACTCTGGTTTAGTTAGTAAAGCTCTTTCTCACCTAGCTTGGGTTAGCAACTCCAAACTCCTAAAGTTGAGTGAATATATGATAAATAATGAGGACCAGGTTTCTCACTTTCGGGGCAAGAAGCTAGAAATAAGGAGAGGAGAATAGTTACAGTGAATGGTAAGATGCTGGCTGAGAAATGGAGGTTTATCAGCTTGAACTCTTTTCAATACAGACCCAGACAGATCCACGACAAGATGTGTGGGTCTGTGGGCCAGTATACATACACACATACAGCTCCGTCCACCAGGAGGGTCTAGACACAATGACACCCCAGTAGCAACAAGCACACCTTGCGCCCAGATCAGGGTTTTTAAACGTCATTCTCCAATGAAACGAATCACGGCTGTTTGGAGAAGTGGCTGATTCCTGTGCTGGGGCAAGGAAACTTCAAGTCGAGTCCCGAGCACCTTGTGGTAGCTGAGGGAAATGCTCAAAAAAAGGGAGGGAGGGAAAGTGACCAAAGGACACAGAAGCCACACGCAGGAACTTTCAGCGGCCAAAAGCAGAACAACGGGACAACAGAAGGAGAGTCCAGGATTATAACCCAGGGAATGTTTAAAGTAGGGGATTCCATAAAGACAGGTGTGACTGAATGAATGTATACGGGGGGGGGGGGGGGGGGAGCAACAGCTCTTCCCAGAAAATTTCCCAACTAATAAATGGGAAAGAGAGGTAAGGGCAACAGAAATCCCCGTTAGGTAGTCAGCAAGGAAAAACCACCGCAGGCCAGAGCCACCGCTGGAGCGTTCTAGTCCGCGGGCCGCGATGTTCCATCTGCCTTGTCTCAATGCGACCTCCCCCCACATATGTATTAATTACAAGGCACAAAGAGTTACTTACCTGGCAGACACAGCTTACCCAGCCATCGATTTTACCGCCACCGGTAGTAAGACGACGGCATCCTATACCCTCCTCCTGATGTGATGCACTGGAAAGGGGACACGGGCTGGATTGTGTGTCCGCCGCCCCCCCCCCCCCCCCGCCCTCCCCAAGTCACTATATTGAAGTCCTAACGCCAGAACCACAGAAAATGACTGTTTAGAGACAGGGTCTTTGAGAGAGGTCACTAAGTTAGAATGAGGCTGTCAGGACGGGCCCCAGTGCAACCCGACGGGTGTCCTCAGAGGAGCGGGAAGTGTGGGCCCACAAGAAGCCAGGCACACACGTATGCAGAAGCCGGAGCGGAGGCAGCCGAGAGCAAGCCCAGGAGAGAAGCCGCAGAAGAAACCAAACCTGCCGATCAGCACTTCAGCCTTCAGAGCTCTGAGGGAGAGAGAGCGTCTGTGGCCTAAGCCCCCGCGGCCCTATTGTTAGGGTAGCTCCGGCAGGCTGGGGCGGGGGACGCGCACTCTTCGCGCCCAACCCTGCCCCAGGATGCGGGAACCCGAATTTAACTGCGAAAAAACACAGAGGAAACTGGAATTTAGGGACGCTCTACGAAGTAACTTACAAATACTCTTCAAAGATGACAAGGTCAAGAAAGGAAAGACTGCCACAGATTAAAGAGAGCTGACGACGAAACACAATGGTGAATCCTAACAGAAAAAGGACATTAAGAGGAAAACTGGCAAAATCTGAATAAAGTCCGTAGTCTGTCGACGACTGCTAACTGTGCTGGGGTTATGTGGCTATGGAAGATGCTAAGATTCAGGAAGTTGGGTGAAGGGTACATGAGCACTCCGGATCACTTTCTGTAACTCTCCCGGAGTCTAAAGTAACTCCAGAATAAAAAGTTAAAAAGACTCTTTAAAAAAATGTTGAGCCAGTAAGATAATTGGGTAGGGGAATGCTAGGAACGGTTTTTAAATTTTAGAAAGATCACTCGGGAGCAACGTGGAGGAGTTACTAATTTACTGTCACTCGGTTCCAAACTCTGCTTAGTCCTGTCTTTGTGACACAGGAGCAGGACAAGGCACACATTCCTCCTCTGCCGACAGAGGGTGCTGCAGGGCCACTGCCAGAAGGGACCCTCCCTCTTCCTACCTCCTCCTCCAGCAGTGGGGGCGGCACCAGCTGGGGGGGGGGTTGGGGGCCTTCGTGCACCACTCCCCCAAAGTTGGGGGTCAGGCGAAGCTCCTTTCATGCCCCCCCCAGGGGTTTCCCTGGGCCTGAGTCTTCTCCATCCCCAGCTCTCACCTCTCACTGATGGGACCCCCTCAGATTACCTGTGTGGCTTCAGAGTCCTGACTGGACTATGCCTGACTCAAGTCCTAGCACCACTTCCCCTGGCCATGACACCAATTACATTCCTTTCTCCTTTAACCAACCACATACCTTACCCTAAAGGAGCAGAATAGATCTGTGCTGCCACCACAGCTGGATTAACAGGAACATCACGCTAGGTTTTAGAAATTCAGAAAGTAAGCAAAACTCACTCATCACTTTGAAGGGAAAAAAGTTAACTCACTCGTCAATTAGCATATTAATAGCCTTAGTATCTTGTGATACACATTAGTTTACATACATTATTCCCAGTCGAAAGCACTTTCTAGTCTACTTTTTTTGTGGGCAGTTTGACATTTTGATTAAAATCTTTATTCCAGCTAAAACCATTGTTAACTAAGAAGCCACTATGAACAACTTCTCTCTTTAATATTCAAAACAGAACTTAATGTGCAATCCAATGTCAAATGCGTAGAGACTACCTTCAAAATAGTCAAGGAAAATCTCTGTATCATCTCTTCTAAAAGGAAACCAAAAAAAAAAAAAAAAAAAGAAGAAGAAGAAGAAAGAAAAAGAGTATGAAGAGTAACCTGGATCACACGATAAAACATAGAAATGTGACAACTATATATGCTAAACGGGCCAATAGTTCTACAACATTTTTCAATTTTATGTTTTCATTTAAGTGATGAACTAAAAAATAATCCAATTATTAAGTCTAATTACTCTTCTGGAGGGTTAATTTGCCACTGAAAGACATTTTCTCAAAGAACTAGGAATTTCTATAATTAGTATGGGATAGAGAATATATCTAGAGATGAGCATAAGAATTTCTTCCTTTACTAGGCTTTTGGATGTTAGTCAAGTCTGAGAAACAGTGCCAGAAAAAGATCAGAGGAAGTGAGTGCGATCTGTCGTTAACAGGGACGGGGAGAGAGTGATAGGTAGGTCCCACTAAGATTAATCATGGGAGGTATATTTTAAATTTACTAAAAATCTGAGCAAATCAAGCAGCATGACCCATCACCTTCTTGGGGTTGAGTACCCCTAATGGGGTACTATAGGTCAGAAGAATGGGGTCAGAGGTCTCTGAGATCTGAACTGTAATTCTATTTCAATACTTGACTCTGCTTCAGCTCTAAACGGGGGTGATTAACATCTGCCTTGCAGTGATGTAATAAGGAACATGAGTTACCTTCCTAGAGTTTTGCACTTCATCATAATTCAGTAATTAGCTTCTCAGTGTCAGTTATGGTATCCTTGCGTATGAAAGTGAAAGAGGTGGATGAGGCAAGATTATTGCCAAAGGACTTTTCTCGCTATAATATTCTACAAACTTGTGAAATGTGGGGAGTGACCTCTGTCACCCAGATCTAATAACATCAGTGTTACACTTCTCTCCTTTTATCCTTACTGGCTAGTCTGTAAGTGACCCAAATCCCAAGCTTGGGGAAAATTACAGATCGTGCATTGGTTTCTTGAGGGGGAAGACAGCAAACTTTGAAAACAATGGTATTTCAAAAACCACAAAGTTTAAGAGAGCAAAGCATGCTAAGCAATCAGACAAAACACAGAAAAAGACAAATTTCAAGAAAAAAAAACATGAAATTTTCACATTTTCACCAATATGGTAGCAAAATACCTTAAAAAGGCCTCCTAGAACAATAAACACACAAGCAGAAAACTAAGATATTTTAAAAATACTTTTTGAAATGCATCACTCACAAGTTGGCAAGAAGGGAAATCTTCAAGAACATAAAGATAAGAATCCAAAAATCCAGAAAGGTGAGCCAAATAGGAAGCCAGAGAATAGCCCCAAGGGCATCCACTGATGCTTGGTGATCTAGAGATCAGGAGACAGCCTGTGGGACGTAGAAAGTGATCTCAGAGACCCACAAACACAGGCAAGATCGCAAGCTACTCTCTCAAGTGAGTGACAAGGGGACAGAACAAGGAAACGCGTTTTTAGCAATCTCAGCTAGAAGAGGAAGTTGGTGAGAGGAGTCTCACCCGCATTCCAGACTTCAGAGCAGGATAAAAGCCCTGCTCCACCTCAAGAAAGGAGGAATGATGGGAGAATGAGGACAGCAGGCTCTCAATATCCCCATTGCCTTAATAAAAACCAAAAATCTTCAGTTATTAGCCAAAAGAAAACAAGGCACCCCACAAACTACAGAATACTATTGAGAAGGCACAAATCACTGGAAGCTACAAGACGGAGATGTACCAGGGTCTGTGCAGGAAGGAGAGGGAAGCAACAGGGCACCTGACTGAGGCAAACAGAAGAACCACAACATTATCAACAGGTACCCGCTGGAAAACACTGAGCCCTGGTGAGAACAACAATCAGAAGTGGAAGGAACTTCTGCACAAGGGAACTAGTCAGGTCCGAGGGGACTAGGGTTGTCTAGGCTGAAAAGCTCTTGAAATCAGCCAACTCAGGTTCCCTTTATGAAGGAAACCTGCTGAGAACAGAATACAAATTGGGGAGGACAGGGACACTGGGGAAAATGGGCAGAGAAGGGCCAGATGACAGTGGAGGGGTAGGGACAGCAGGACAGAGCCGGATCTCAGGAAGCACCATGCCATATTTTCAAATACGACAGAAGAGGGAGCTCTGGAGCTGTGACTTCAGAAACCTTTCCTGACCCATCCCCCCTCCTAAAGTACAGAATGACTAATTTCAAATAAGATTGAACAATAGAAAAAGGATAGTAGTCAAACTTCATACAAACATACTATAAGAAAAAAAGAAAAAAAAAGAATGAGGACTAGGACGACGCTACCAGCCACAAAAGCACAGCAGGAAGACATGCTCATAAATCAGATAAACCGTATCCTAGTATTTCAAAACAAATGAAAATTGCCAATTTTCTATAATAGGCAGGAAGAATGAAGAGATCATATGAATACCCATTGAGAACAATAAAAAAGGGGGAATTTAAAAAATCTAAAGACAATGTTTACAAAAGCTAGGGAAAGAGTAAGTCTTAAATGCTATAACCGGGTAAGAACTATTGAGTATAGAGTATGTGGTTTCTTGAGAGCACCGCAAACCCCAGAGCTATGGCTGCAAAACTGGTGGCAGAAAAAAAAAACAAAGCCTTACCAGCTAAAGGTGCCAGGTATCAGAGTTTAGAGTTGGGGAAGCAACCAGAAATTCAGAGCTTTCTGACAGCACAAGAACTGTAGAAATGACACTCAAATTCGGAGCATAAAATGCTAAAATCCCCGGCTGACAGCTGAATTACATATGCTCAGAGGAAACCACAAACAGCATGCCGAAAAAGCAGTCAGGGACCAGAAAGAAATCTTCTTTTGAAAGAGTAATATGGAGCCAAATCTGTGAATCTGATGCTTTTTCCCAATTGTGCTTAGCTAGGGTAGTAGAAAGCTTGAAATACCAGGATGGTGCCCAGAGCTGATAGGCCAGTTAGACACTAGGGAAATCCCCCAAAGAAGGACAACCTCAGAGACTAAGTCCATCTCTACGCACATGCTTCCTGACTTCTGAATCTTACAGGCAGAGGAGACCTAAAGGACGTCAGACTAAAGAAACATAAGCAGAAAGACCTAGAAACAGATTTAAGTAGCTGCATAACACAGTGAAAACTAAACTTACAGTTTGACTCCAAGCAAGTTAACTGTCTGTATAATAAAACCCAATAATCCTCAGAAGAACACAGAAGAGTTCAGAGTCACCACATTATCTAATTTTCAACTAAACAAGGAAAACAAGAAGAAAGTATGACCCGTGAGCAGGTAAGAAGACAATCAATAAAAACTGATTGCAAGACAGCCTGGATGTTGTATTTAACAGACTTTGAAGCAGCTACCATAAATATTTCAAAATATTGTAAAAATGTCATCAAGGAATTGAAGGGCAATGTGGTATCAATGAGTAAACAGGGCAATATCAACAGAAAAACAAATAAACATTTACTAAAATGAACTCACTAGATTGGCTAAACAGATTGATCTGCCATCTGTAACGAAACTTGTATATAGAAGAATCTGAATAAAATAAAAAGAGATGGATGAAAAATAAGTAGAATTCAAAACCATAAGTGACAATAGAGATGAGCACAATAACTGGAAGCCCAGGAGAGAAAGGAGAAAAAAGTAACTGAGATGTAACCTTTGAGAAATCTCCCCAAAGCTCAATGTACTAAAAGTGAAATAAACACAAATAAAACTACTAACCTGCATCTTAGCCATTCTGCTAAAATACAAAGATAATCTTGAAAGCAGCTAAAGAAAACTGACATGTTATACACAAGAAATATGACAAATGATAAGAATGTGGACTGACTTCTCACTGGGAACTATGGAAGTTTGAAGACACTGGGACCACATATTCAAATTGCCAAACGGGGAGAAGAATCCTGTCAACAAAGAATCTAATATCCAGTAAAAAAAAAAAAAAAAAAAGATTTTTAAAGATAAAGGTGAAACAAGGACATTTTCAAATAAAAAACAATTTATCACCAGATCTGTACTACAAGAGATGCTAAAGAAAGTTCTCTATTCCAAATGGAAATTACACTAGATGGCAACTTGGATCTACAAGAAAAAAGGAAGAAAGCCAGAAATGGTAATTATGTGGGCATACATAACATGTAATTTTTTAGTGTCTATAAAAGAGACAGCTTAAAGCAAAAATTATAACATTATTGTCAGGTTAACGAGGTATACTGACATAACACATATGAC
The DNA here is from genome assembly GCF_011100685.1 of Canis lupus familiaris. Lineage (NCBI taxonomy): Eukaryota > Metazoa > Chordata > Mammalia > Carnivora > Canidae > Canis > Canis lupus. The sequence goes on along the minus strand of NC_049256.1, from coordinate 6,215,508 downwards.
AATACTGAGGACGGGGGGAAAAATGGAAATGTGTTACTGAACTAAGTATTCAGATATAATACAGTATTAGAACAATAATATGAAGAGTAAGAAGAAAGTAGAGATATACTGTTTGAAAAACTCTTGTGTTTTACTCAAGATGATTCAATATTAACTCTAAATAGATTGAGATATAGCTAAGAGGCAAACTGTAATCCCTAGAGAGCAACACACACCACCCCTTCAAAAAAAGCAAAGAAAACCAACAGACGAATTAAAATAGAATTTAAACACTTTAATACAAAAACCAAAAAAAGAACGAATAATGACAAAACTCTCTCCCTGAAAAAGCACAAATGAAAGACCTAAGTACAACCATAGCAGTAACTATTTTAAATGTAAATGTACTAAACATTCTCATCAAAGGCAGAGATGTCAGATTGGATTTTAAAAAGTGCAAACTCCAATTATATTCTAGTTTCCAAAAAATCCTTTAAATATAAAGAAAGAAACAAACTAGGAAACTGAATAAATATATACCAAGGTTGCAATAAATATATTAATGCAAAACAAAATAGGGGCACCTAGATGGATCAGTCGGTCAGGTGTCCAACTTGTGATTTCAGCTCAGGTCATGATCTCAGGGTTGTAGGATCGAGCCCTGTGTGGGGCTCTTTACATAGCAGAGAGGGCAAAAAGAGACATTTCATGACTTAAAAGATTAATAGAATGGCAGATCTGCCAACGTTATAACTATACACACATCTAATGACAGCTTCAAAATATGTGAAACAAAACCAGAAGTAAAGAAACAAAGAGGCAAATGCACTTCTGTGGTTGGAGATTTTCTCAGTAATTGATAAAACTGGACAAAACCAGTACAGCTAAAGCAGATCTAAATAATAACATCAACCTTAATTAGCTGGTATCTATAAAACACTCTGCCAGCAACTGAAGAATTACATAACCTTTTCAAGGGCACATAGAACATTCAACCAGGATGGTCTATATTCTGGGCCATTCCAAAAGACTAACATCTTACAGAAAATGTTCTCTGACTACAACAGAATATCAAAAAATCAAAAGTAAAACATCTAGTACATCCCCAAATATCTATAAAGTAAACAACCTAATTCTAAACAACCGAAGGACCAAAGAAAAAAAAATCACAAGGGAAATTAAAAACTATTTTGAACTAAACTGAAATGAAAGCATAGCAAATTTCACAGGATACATACAGCAGCAGGGCTTTAGGGAAATGTACAGCATTCAATGTTAATTTTAGAAAATAAAGAAAGTCTTAAAACAATGGCCTGAACTTTCACCTTATAAAATTAAAAAGAAAAGCAAATTACATCAAAAGTGGAAGATGAATAATAATAAAGAGTGGAAACTATTCATTAATAAGTTCAATACTTTAGATAAAGTAAATTCCTTAAAAGACGTAACACCAAAACTCAATAGAAAGTTTGAATAGCTTTATATGTTATTCAAGATAGTTAATATATAGTCTAATTAACCAACAAGAAAATTTCAGTACTACATGGTTTCACTGATAAATTCTATAATTCTATAAACATAATAAATGTTTATAGAATTTTATAAATGTTTATAGAATAATAAATGTAATAAATAACATGTAATAAATAATGTAATAAATAATAAATGTAATAAATAATAAATAAAAATAAATGTTTATAGAATGTCTATAAATTCTATAAACATAGATAAACATAGATAAATTCTATGTAAGAATCAAAAGCAACTTCAGGAAATAACCAATTCCAGAAAATAAAAGAATGCTTCCTAACTCTTCTTATGACATCAGCATAACTTTGACATGAAACAAGGAGAGAAAGTTACAGACCCGTGTATCTTCTGAACATTGACAACAATTCCTCAAGGCATTAACATTAAAAGGACTAAACATACTCAGATCTAAAGTATATCACATCTACTCTTAGACCCACTGTAATAAAACTGCAGAACTATCAAAGGTACGAGATCTTAAACTACTGGAAACTCAGATGACCTATAAATAGGGAAATATTTCTCATCAGCTACAAAACTAATAAAACTTACACTGAGCTAAAAAGCCAACAAAATTTACAACAGAAAGATTATCTACAGGCACATAAATACCAAGAGTTTACTATCCCAAATTTTCATTAAAATAATTAGAAGTTGTGGTTTGTTTTACTCCTAGCTATACACTCAAGAGAACTGAAAGCATTATGTCCATATAACTTCTACATGAATGTTCACTGCATGCAGCATTATTCATAACAGACAAAAATAGAAACAATTCAAATATGTATCAACAGATGAGTGGATAACCAAAATGTGCTATATCCAAAAAACAGAATATTATTCAGCCATAAAAAGAAATGATGTGCTGGTATACTCTACAATATGGATGAACCATGAACACATTATGTTAGCTTATTAGCATGTTATGAAAGAAGTCAGACAGAAAAGACTACATACTATATGATTCCATTTATGTGAAATGTCGAAACCTGTAAAGACAGAAAGTAAATTAATGGTGGTCAGGGGTACGAGGTGGGAGTGGGAATGGGGACTGACAGCTAATGAAAATGTTCTGAAATTAGACAATGGTAATGGTTTTATAGCTCTGAATATACTAAAAATTACTGAACTGTACATTCAAAGGAGAACTCTATGGTATGTGAATTATATCTTTAAAAAAAAAAAAAAGGAAAGAAAGAATAAAATAAAATTCAGGGGAAAAAAGCCCACAAAGAAGGGATAAACAAAACAGTATTCAAATATAATGTTAAAAATTTAAATAGCCTGAGATTTATAAAAAAAAATTATTAGTGTATTTTTGAAGGATAGAATAAATACAAGACAGTATTAATCTAGTGGAGGTAAAATTGGAGATTTCAATAGTAGTGTGTTGTGTCCCTGCTATATTCTCATGGAAGATAGACTAACTTAACTATTAGATACAGATCTCACTTTTGAGTACATTGAAAAAAAAAAAAACAAACACTTAAAGTTCTGGATGAGCAGAAAATGAGTAGACATATTCCCAAGGTAAAGAATGCTGACATTCTTGTCACATTTCAGAAGATGAGAAGTTATTGAATAATTTGATTATTCAGGAAAAGTTAAGCAGAGTTTAAAGAAATTAATGGCAACCACAAGGTCAAAGAATCTGTATATTCCAAACCAGTAAAGGAATAAACAGCAAATCCACACAGAATATTCTCTTAAACCAACAGCTGAAAAGAAAAAAATATGCAAAGGATATACAGCAAAATTAACAAGTCCAAATATTTCATAAATCCTAACAAAAATATTAAACTCATAAAAGACATCAATCAAAGTTTTTAAACTTACTATGCGTTGCTTACAAGACAGTTCTAGACAAAACCAGAGACTTTTTTAAAGAGGAAAAGATATGACTAGTAAATACAACCCAGGTAATATAACAATATAACTAAAGCAAGTGTATACAACATATAGAAACAAATTTTAAGAGAATAATTCGTTAATAGAGGAGTACTACATATTGAACAGTATAGTCAATATTTAATAAATTTTCATATACATGTATATAATATTTGAGCCCTGAATCAATTATTGAACTCTAACCCCAAAATAAAACTTCTTACAAGATCACAAAAGGAAACCTCCTCCATGATTTTCAAGGATTCATAAAAACCATTTTCTGACCACAATGCACTTTAGTTCAAAACCCATATTTCACCTTTAAAATATTTAATACATTTAAGTACTCAAATATACACAAAAATCTTCCTGGCTAACTTCTTAAAATAATTTTTTGGCTTTTAAAACATATGAATAAATAGGTTAATAAAAATGTTTTAATAAACACAAGGGAAAATCTAGAGACTTCAGATTGAAAAACAATTTATCAAACTTGAAAGAAGTGGCCAAAGCTGTACTTATAGGTCATTTTATAGCCTCATTAAAGAACAAATGAGCTAAGTGTTCAATTCAATAACCCAGGAAGAGAATCCGATAACCTAAATAGGCAGAAGGAAATAAAGAGCAATAAATAAAGTAGATGACAGAGATAGAAAGAGCCAATAAAACTAAAAAGTGGTTCTGAAGGTATATAATCACAGATTCAGTAAGATTTTTTAAAGGTCCGAAGAATATTCTAATATAAAAAACTTTAGACCACAATTGACTTAACAAATGGAAAGCATTACTAATCGATGAGAGCTGATTTTTTAATGGATAATCAAATGGTTCCTCTCCTATCTTAAAAGTCAACAGAAGCCCAGATGATTTTATAGGCAAGTAAGCCCAAATCCTCAAAACAAAAAGTTCAAAGATCCTGCAAATCTTTCAGAATAGAAAAAAAAAAAAAAAGTGAAATTGGTTACCTCTCCTTCCAATGACTATTCCAACACTGATTCTGAAAAGAATTTAACAATGTACATAATATAATACACTGTGACTATGCAAGGTTTAAACCAGAAAGGCAAGGGATAGCTCAACATCAGAAAAGATATTAATATATTTTATCAAAATAGTAAAATGGGGTAAAAATGACAACTTCTAACAAATGCAGAGAACACATTTCAATACAATTCATTAACCATTCACGATTAAAAACTCATAAACTATAAGTAAAAAGAGCTTTAAACAAATTTTTAAAAAGAGTATCTAGCAATTATCTACAGCTTTTACTTAATAAAATTTTATAGGACTTTCAGAATTAGAAATAAAATAAGAATATTGTTAACTTTTTATTTAACCCTCTACTGGATGGTCCTGTCGAATGTAATAAAAGAAAAAGGATAGGCATGAAGGTGAAAACAAAAAAAATGTAACTATCCCTATGCATTAAGATAGGATTACATGTGAATCTAAAAGAACCTACCAATTTTCAAATAATAAGATAGTTGAACGAGGTAAACAGACCTAAAAAGCAGGTATAAATAAATAACCTTTCTGTGCAAGAGTAATAACTAATTTGAAAATATAACTTTAAAAAGTATGCCTTCTAGGAATAAATCCAAGAAAGTCTGTGCAAAACTTTAAAAAAGTCCATAGCATTACTGAAGAACTCGGTGCTCTTGGATCAGATCCCCTCTTGCAGACTTGCGTGAAGCATTCCAGTTAGTGCCTTCCCTCCTGCTTCTGATCCGTTAATTCCCCATTCCTATTAGCTCTTTCCCATCATCACACAACACACTCTAATTTCCCCTATCTTAAAATTAAAAGCAAACTAACTCTGGGGCCCACCTCGCCCTCCTGGTTCCCTTTTCACAAAACTGGTCATGAGAGCTGCCGACAATCATCAATCCCTCCTCTCTCCTCTTCCCTCGTGAGCCCAGGCCAGCCCCTCATCCCCAGGACTCCACCAAAACAGATAGTGTCAAATCCCAACCAATCCTCAGTCCTCAGCTGCAGCATAGAACACACGGGGTCACGCCCTCCTTCTTGAAATGCTCTTCACCTGGCTCCCACCTACTCCCGTTTCTCCTCCCTTCCCGGCCACCCCACTTCTTGGTCTCCTTCCACTGTACCTTCATCTCCCCCAAGCTCTACACACGAATGCTCCCAAGACTGAAGCCTCGCATCTCTTCTCTACCTACACTCTAACACTTGGAGATTCAAAACCATGTATATACACTGGTGTCTCCCCATATCATCCACCCCCAAGCATATGCCCTCACCTCTAAGCTTGTAGAGCCTGCTGCCGCTCAAGCCATCCTCCACCTGCACGTCTATAAGGCATCTCAAACTTAACATGTCTAAACTCCAATTCCCATTTATCCACCACCAGCCCTCACTTCCAAAAAAACCAAAGGTGCACCTTATGTGGTGACACCTGCCTGAATAAATGGCAAATCAAGCCTAAAAACTTGGGTTCTTTCCATTTTTCTTGTCATTCCCTCATATTCAATGTCCAATTCAGGAGTAAATCCTGCTCAGTTCTACCTCCAAAACATGCCCCCAATGCAATCACTGTTCACTTACCCCACCTCCGAGCATTATCCCAGCACCTGGGCTTCAAACTACCATCATCTTTTGCCTGAATCATTCTACCAACCTCCTAAGCAATCTCCCTGCTTCCTACCTGGTCCCCCTACAGTTTCTTCCTTATATAGCATCCAGCACAACCTCTTAAAATTTCTCATTTGATTACATTATTCCTCCAATGGCTTCCCCACCTTAGTAAAACAAAAATAAAACTCAGAACCTTTAGAATACCTACAAAGAGCCTGCACGGATCCCCCCACCACTCTGCCCTCATCTACCATTCTCTCCCACAGTGGCCTCCTGGTTGCCCAGCTCAAACTTCCTAAGCACAAGCCAACAAGGGGGGAGGGGGGGGATTCCTTTGCTTTCAAGACCCTAGTGTCACCATATCAATGAGGCTTTCTCTAACAATTTACATAAAAATAACACACGCCCCAAGCCACCAGCAGTATCCTAATCAGTCTGCCGCCGCCGCCACCACTAGAATATAAGGCCCTTGGGGCAGGGACTTTATCTTTTAGGCCCACTGCTGTATCTCCACTGCCACATATGAATCCACAGGCACGATGCAGCATCAATCCCAACCCCAACATGGTTTCCTGTGTAATTCAACACAATGATTCCAATGTTTAGGTGGAAGAGCACACCATCAAGAGGGACTAAGAAATTTTTCAGAAAAACAGAACAAGATAAAAATATCTGGTAGGGCAAGTTTCCAAGACTTACTATAAACCCATAGTAATCACAACCGTGTGGTGTAATCAAGAAAAGATAAATACGAACTGAAGAAACTGACCCACACGTAAATGAAGCCTTTACATTATGGCAAAGGTGGCAAATGAGTGGGGGAGGGATGGACTATCTAATAGAAGGTGACAATAGATTATCCACATTTTAAAAAGAAATCAGATCGCAATTTCATATCACACATAAAAACAGATGGACCAAAGTTCATCCGACAAATCAGTAAGAAAAGGGCAAACGAAAAATGGACAAATAAGGGAAAAAAGTTTATATAAAATACTACAATTCTTTCCTGTTACTTTCTGTCTTCTACTAAACAGCAGGCACATCAATTCTATTTTCATGGAATAATTGTTATCTGTATAATCCATTCTTCTAACTGTACTTATGCATAGAGATGGCCACAATGGTGGTCCTCTATGGTTCATGGTAGCTGATCTAGGGAAGCAGAGCAAAGAATTTTCTTTCCCTCTTAGACTTCTCTCCCCTCCTTTTCTCAGTAAACATGCATAGGGCCTTCACACACAAACCACAAGTAAGGTTAGGAGACCATGTAAATTCTGACACTATGAAATTCAAAGGACCTGTCTGCCAAGCGGATGTCAGCTGGTTCAAGTACTGACTTTAAAGGCCAAACTCTTATTTCAAAGAGGCAGTTAACACAAAACATTCCCAGAACTTTCTCCTGGTCTAGGACTGCCCTCAGACACAGTCTTTTGAATATCCTCTGTGGCGCCCAATCTTTACTGCCTAAGGGAGAAATGAATTTTGGAATGAACATAATTCAGAACTGTAAGTCTAGTGACTTACATTGCTGATATGCTGTAAATCAAAAGTGGTTGCTCACAAACAGTATGAAGCATCCTAATAAAGAAACCCATCACTCAAGCCTCGGGTGTGTTCCTTCTGCATCTCATGACTCTCCACTTTCCAATTTCCACATGCTAAATCTATGTGGGTCCCTACGGAATCAGTTATACAATGATCAGTGCCACTGGTGACAAAAACCTCACGCTGATTTGACACTGCTCCTTTCTTGTTTCCTGGGAATGTTAATGCTTGCCACCATGCAGGAGTCTTTTAAAGTTTACACTGGACATGTCTTAATACACTATCCAAACCCATCACTTTGTTCTCTTTCTTTAAAAAAGTATCATAGGAAATGTTAAATCATCATTGTTTGTATTCAGCATCTTTGAGGTAACTTCCAAACTCTCTTCCAAAGTGAATACCTGCTTATTTTTTGTGGACAACAATACGGGACAAATGGAATCTCTGATCTTTTCTGTTTTCATCAATGTTTTGTGCTTCACTTGAAATCTTTGAGAACACTCAAAAATTGCTATCCATGATGGAGCATTAAGTTCATTCTCCTTGCAAATTTGTTTAATCTCGTTCAAAGCTTATTCATTTTCTACCCTATATAATTATTATTATTAGGCCCATACAGAAGATTTTCATGCTGCTGGGCATGGGGAACCTACTGGATGACTTTGAAATTACAGGTAATAGTTGAGTTTTCCTGTTATGCTTCCGCAAACTACATCAGAAAATGCCATTCCTTTAGTCACATATGCTCTACATTCTGCTTAATGACCTCGAGTATGGTGACCATGGAAGAAAAGGCAGATTAAGATACTGATGAGGATCCTGTCTATCTTTTATTATGGAGCTACTACCATCATCTGTTAATTTATACTACAAAAAGAGCTTAAGAAACCCTTATAACTTTAGTCCTCATAGCAAGGAAAATGAATGAGTTTTTGTTGGTTAAGGTACAGATGTATGATTTCTTATAGGACGGTAACATCAACAACTTAAAGTAAACCCGAACCACAGAGGTAATGCCTCCTGGACTCAGAGAAGTTTCTATATAGCGTGCTAATGCAAAAGGCCCCCTACACATGCTTAGAGTACTGAGTCACATTATTAGATGCTCATTAAAATTTATTAAATAAAAGATCTTTTAATTTATGCACTCTTCCTATTTATTTATTTATTTAAAGATTTATTTATTTATTCATTCAGAGAGAGAGAGAGACAGGCAGAGACACAGGCAGAGGGAGAAGCGGGCTCCATGCAGGGAGCCTGATGCGGGACTCGATCCCGGGTCTCTAGGATCACACCCTGGGCCAAAGGCAGGCGCTAAACCGCTGAGCCACCGGGGCTGCCCACAATCTTCCTATTTAAAAGGTTTCAAGAGTATTATTTATAAACTCTCTTGAAGAAATCTTTCAAATGCCACTTTTAACAAACACACATCATTTAATGATGTTTACTAGTTTTTTGCCAACATAGACTCAAAAGAGATAAGGAGGGTGAAGACATCTTTCTACATGTTTGTTGCTCTTCTGTGTCTTTACTGATGCTTTATATATGATAGATAAGCAAAAACTTGACTGGATGGCATGTCCTAAATTGATAATGATGTACAGCAGGAGTGAAAAATCCATTTTCAAACAAACCACAGGGAAAGGGGGGGGGGGCAAGTAAAGAGAAGCTGAGTCATTTGAAAGTTTATTGTTTTAGAAAGACAGGATTGTACTGTTCACTTGCTTGTTGTTTTTCATTAAGAACAGGAAACTAAACTTTTCTGAAAAGTTCGATTCCACATTATATGGAGTGCAACAGGGTAGTGCTCTCCAACAGGAGGCTGGGTGAGGACAGAGAGGGTGGGCAGGGGGTAGAGACGGCAACTCGCAGTCTCATGCCCTTGTCCCAGAGGTAGAAAAGGCCAAAAATGCAACAGGGGCTAAAGAAAAAAGACAAAGCAATTTGGAAACAAATCTTGGATGGTTAATCGATCCTATCACCATGCTCAATGATAGGAGCTTCTGATCCACATCTCCCGTCAAAGCTGAGAAACCACTGCACATGGCCCTCGGCCACTCTTTCTCTGTAGCTACGAGGTACGGCAGTGTGAACCACTAGAGCTCCCGGCCACAGTGACTCAGAGACGTGCGTGGACCGGGAGGGGGCCAGACCAGGGCTGGCCCAGCAACAAAGTCTGTGGTGCGAGGGTGGATGGTGAGCACAGGCCGCTCTGCCCCCAGATCCCTCCCCTTACCAGGGGAGCTACCCAGGAGGGAAGTACAAGGGAAAAGCAAAAATTCCTGTGCCAAGGTGAGGGCTCTAGCTGACCTCATGTCACCTGGGGAATTATGGGAAGTGGTTCCACTCGATTCAGGGAAGGACAGGAGGACATCCGTCCCCCCAAGGAGCAGAGCAGATAGTCAGCCGTGGCCCTAACAGGCGAGATCTCCTGTGTGTGTGGTAGAAGGACTCTGGAGAAATAGGGCTCACGCTTCTGAGTGTGGAAGGTAGTGCAAAAGCACGTGAAGGATGGAAACGTCCACCCTACTTGTCGTTCCCACCCCAGTCACCGGGGTGTGAGGGGCATCCTGCCTACCACCTCAGAGGGGAAGCAAAGTTCTCAAAGCCTTGGTCACATTAATGTCCTCACTTGCTCCAATCATGTCCCCTTCTCAAGCTCGAAGAACACTCTTCCTCAAGGGGAGGCGTGATCCACGATAGCAAAGGCTTTTTAAGAGCTTACCAACTTCTAAGGCACGTCCCTCTACTGCAACAGAAATCAGTCAAGACAAGGACTCCGGAGTTTCACCTTCTTCGAGTGGGATTATGCATAAAAGAGGCTTGAATTTGAGAACAATCCTTTCTCCACATCTGATCCTTCACTTCATGGTTTTGGTCTCTCTCCCAGGCCATTGTTTGACAAAAGTAGGCCTGCGGCATTGCCGTAAAGCTGTCCACTCGTGACCACAATCTCTTTTCTGTTGGCTTTGATCAGGTTCCTGGGTAAACTGAAATGTGTCTGGTCTTAACACATAACTCCCTCCTGCCAAGGTGGACCGACATACCTTGACAAGATCTCATTCCACAATCTTTTATTTATTTGTTTAAATATTAATTTAGTTCAGTAATCTCTACACCCAATGTGGGGCTCAAACTCACAACCCTAAGAAATGAAGAGTTTCATGCTCCTCCGACTGAGCCAACCAGGAGCCCCTCATTCCACAATCTTTTAAACCCATTCTACAAGATCATTGCAACCTCATCATTTTTAAGCAGTCCTAACCTACAGTTACTTAGGATCATTTCCCTTAGGAATACATTTTTAGATATGTATCTATCTATTTAATCAAGACACTCTCAAAAAGCTCAGTTATCAGCTGAAGCTAGTGGTGTTGAATGATGGCATATAAAATAATTCTGGAGAAAATTTTACTCATGTATACTCTGAGGGAAGAGTACTACAAATCATATTCTAGTTAGCACCCTCTGCCACATACACATGACTCTCCATCCTTAAAAATGATAATAAAATAATCATTTCCCTCTTGCTTTAAGCTCAAAAGCTCATCTGCATCCAAGAGGGAAGTTAGAGCCTGCTTCTCCCTCTGCCTAGGTCTCTGCCTCATCTGTGTGTCTCTCGTGAAAAAATTAAAAATATCTTAAAAATTAAAAAAAAAAAAACCCTTCAGTGGTAGGAATGACTGAAATGAGATTTAAATTTTTTGATTACTCCATTCAAATATTCTCATTTGCATATCACCAAACCAGCTAATAATTCTTCTACCTGGCGTCATCATGAAAGAGAACACAGCAAGCCCTTGCTCCTATGTTGGGTACACACAGCCAGAGGGAGATCAAGAGTTGTATGAAGCAGTAACTGATGATGGCTCATCTCCCCAAAACACCAACCTGATCCAAAATTTTATGGTGAAGTACATACCGGTAAATATGTTTAAGGGACTTAATATCATACCATTTTCTACGGCACACACTGTTAAATTCACAAAGGCTTCAGGTAACATGAGAATTCGAAAACAGGCCAGGCCTGCAGCAGGCAGGCCATTCAATCCCCAACTTCCACCTCCATCTCTTTACTAGGCTATCTGATCTCTTGCTTCTGCTGTTAGGAACACTTGAGTGGAATCTCTGGAAAACATACCATAAAAGTAAACTGAATGTTGCCACTTACATGCCAAAACTTTTAAAAATAATTTTTGACAGCCCTTTTCAACATATGCCTTTCTTTTCATAAGCATGCCTTTCACATGCTCTGGGGACTCAGGAGCTACTTGCTATCCATGACCTGGAGGTGCCATCACCAGCTCAGCTCACAAACAATTTTATTAATGTCAACTCACCTGCCTTAGACAGCTCTTTCCCTTACCAAATATCTGTCCCTAACTTGATAAGGAAGCCAGTGAAGTCCAAGCATATCATGCCTCAAATAAAACAGTCTCCAAGAGAGGCCCAGAGCTGTTTAATGTGTAGGGGGTGTGACACCTTTTTACAGGCCAAGAAGGCTTTTATCTGGTCCTGTTTTCACATATTCTAAATAGCTGAGGCAACCAAATTAGTTACATGTTAAAATAGGAAATGCTTCTGTATGCAGCTCTGTGATTCCCTAAAATTCTAAATACTAAACTACTGATGAAAAATGGGTACATTTTAACCACAGATATTCATATACGCAATCAACATCATTGAGCTTTATCAACAAACACTAGGAAAATATCAACCTCTTAAAAACTTCACACTGCAGAGCCCATTATAAATGAAAATAAGACAAAAAACAAAGGCATTTCCTAAATATATTGTGGTTAACTTCTCCAACTGGAGAGTATTTTTAGACATCTCCCCCATTCCCCAACACTTTTCATCAACAGCTAAACACAAACAGTATGATGAACATTTCAAATGCTCTTTCTAGGAACACAATTTTCTTCCAAATTATTTGTATCAAATTTAGAAATAATTTTCCTACAAAACACAGTGTAGAGTTTTTGTTAAAAAGATCACTAAATGCATAATTTTTACATATATGGTATAATTTCAAACAATGTAACTCCAGACACTGTAATACTTGTATTTTAGCTAAACGTTGGTAATCACTGACTGCTCACCACATTCAGGTCTTCAGATTGAGCACTGCAACAAACCAAAAAATTGCCAAATATAGGGGAAAATATACATACTATTCAATACCTACAGAAAGTAACACTTAAAGTCCAAATTAATAATCAATAGTGCAAAAGAAATGAGTAAATTAGTTACACAGAGTTTGGAGGGGAGGATTCTTGCCAGGTGTGAACTCTAATGAGGTCCTGAATGAAGACTGACACTGAAGCTAGCAAGCTGGAGGACTCACCTATGGGAAAAATGACAACACTAAGGTAGGAAAGGATGGGCTGTGCAGGTGTGGACAAAATAAGCCAACAACTATGGCTTCAGTAGCTCTGACCCACTGAGCAGGCCAATCTCAGGTAAAGAGAAGTTAGAGAAAATATGCTTATAAATCAAGGCTGACAGAACAAAGATGCCTTAGAAGCATTAGTTCTGAAGCTATTACATCAATTTTCATATGTTTTCAGTCCCCTTGAAATCTAGTTTATACTTTATCTGCATTTTCAATATCTTTACGTAAATCTCAAGTGTTGGCTCTAGCCCAATTCATATTACCACAAATTCAAAATCAATAAGGTTTCTTCCAATTCTGGCAAAAAAAAAAACCCAAAAAAACAAACAAACAAAAAAAACAGGATTCCAAAAGGGCATTCTCACTACAACATAACTAGATCTTCAATACAGTATATTTCTTAATGTTTAATTGAACTTGCAAGAGGGAAAATACCTGAGTGCCCCATAATTCTCCCCAACCCAACCATAAAGAATGCTTCAATCATAAACGTAGACAAACACCAAAGACTAAGAAAGCAAGCTACAAACTGGGGGTGGAGAGCCCCAGATGATCAGAAGTAAAAAATATAATTGATGAAATTAAAAACTCAATAGGTGGGTTAAATAAGGCACAGTTCATTAATGAACTAGAAGTCAGATGCAAGGAAAAACCCAGAATGCAAACAAAACTAAAACAAGATTGAAATGAGAGGGTTCTTACCCTTTGACAGGGCGGAGAAAATGAAAAGACCTTATAAATACCTACTTGGTGAAATTTCAGAAGTGTATAAAAGAACAGCAGTATTTTATGATAAAATGAATATTTTTAGAACTAATACAGCATAAATTGACAAAAGAAACACAACATATATAACTCTTATTAACAGAAAGTCTCACAGAGAGACACTGCAATAAGTCTAGAGAACACCAAAGTCAAAGAGAGGATCTCAAAAGCAACCAGAGACAGAAGACAGATCTCTTAAATAACTACACCTAGGCTGACAACAACCTCGCCATCATAATGGGAAAGCCAGAAAAGAATGGGATACTATCTTCAAAATGCTTAAAGAAATTAACCAATTAATTGGTTTTATTTAGAATCAATTCTGTTTTCCTAAAATGAAGGAGAATGAAGACATGTCCAGACAAAAAAACTAGACATTTCCACCAATGACCCTTTACTAAAGAAATCTCTAAAGGCTATACCTAAGAAAGGAAAAACTAGTCCCACAAGGAAGTTCCGTAATATAAGAATGATGATCGAAGAAGCTGGTAAAAATACAGGTAAATCTAAACAAATATTGTCTGTACACAATAATAATGTCCTATTTTGTAAAGTTTTGTCTTTTAACAGATGATAATAAACACTGGAAAATAACAGCATGTAAATAAATCTGGAGGGAGGGAATCAAAGTTAAGGGATTCTAAAGTCCTTATGCTGTCAGAAGCGAAGCTAAATTACTGCTTCACTTTTTTTTAAACCGAAATACAGTTAACACATAATGCTACATAAGTTTCAGGTGTACAACATAGTGAGTGGAGAAGCTTACCCCCAAGCATAGATGGCTATCATCTGTCCCCATACAATGCTGTTACATTACCATTGACTATATTCTCTATTCTAGATCTTTCAGCCCCATGACTCATTCATTCCATAACTTGAAGCTTGTATTTCCCACTCCCCTTTGGATTGATTTTAGACTTCATATATGTATAATTTTGAGAACAGCCACTTAAAGAAATAGCACACAACTTCCAAACCCAGTCAAGTTTTTAATATGATTTTACTGTGGACTCTTGTTGAAGCAGAACTGAGTTTGGCAAAAATAACATCAGAGTAGTCAATGAAGGACAGTGAAAGTCAAGTCTTAGGCTCAAAGATCTCAAGAACAATTTCAATACTTGCTTTGGGTCACAGCTCCCTCTGAGAAACAGATGAAAGCTACTGATTCTCTCCCTGAGAAAAACTCTCATAGAGACTTGTACAAATTTTCATACAAATGAGAAAGACTTTTTCCAGACTCCCCAGAGAACACAGGTTCTCCAAGCCTTGCACAGCTTAAAAAGCTAAAGAGAATTAAGTTTGTGTGGGAAACAGTAAAGTTAGAAGTTCTCCTATCCAAGAGTTGAAACCACATATGCAGAGGAGGAACTAAGGCATAATGTTTGGGGGAAGGAGATTCTGGAGGGAGGGGGTCCAGAATGGAGAGTCATTCCTATAATCTACTCTTTGATTAAACCATATTTCAACCATTGTGCAACTATTCCAATATTTAAACTTTGGAAAATAACGACCAGAAAAAAAAAAAAAAAAGCCTAGGTTTTAATATTGTAAGCACCAGCCCAACAACCTGATGGACAGGTATGCCATACATTGAAGACAGAAAGCAGACATTACAGCACCCTTAGCTAACTACTGAGTGTTTTTAGAATCCTTCCTGGGATGACTCCGTTAAGACCAGCAACAAAGAGCCTGCAAAAAGGCCTAGTATGGTCCGTGTGGAGTTCTTCTGCTAAGGCAGATCCCAACCCTTCCCAACCTCAACACGCTGCTGTCTCAGTGTCAGAAACACAGACCACTGCAAACCAAAGGCCCCTACTACATCCGCCTGCGTTCCATAAAGAAGCTTTTTGGAAAGACAGGTTCTAGTTTCCACCCAAACATTGAACACTACACTCTCATGGTTTGGGCCCAAGAATCTGTACTTTAAAAGGACCCGAGATGACTCTGTTGCCTCTACAGAACACACACAATATGAAAACTACATCCTGTTCACAAAAATTTGACTCATATTGGCTTTGTGCATCACAGATATACAAAACTGTGAATCAGGACACTGCAAATAAAGTATTTCCTATATACCACTGAAATACCTTTGATGGTTAAAAATCATTACAGAGTATGAAGAACAATGGAATGATTCTTAGATATTATAGCAAAAACAAACAAAAAAAAGATTTATTCTAGTATGCAGGAATTGAAAGCAAATTTGGAGGAAAAGCACATGGGCTGTCTCCACACTGTTGCTTAGGCAAATAAATAAATAGATAAATAATATTCTTTGCAATTCACATTCAAGATGTTAATTTTCAAAATACACATTTGACTTCATTGTCCCACAATCAACTCCAAAAATCAAAACGCTTTTTTCTTATCTCGGTCAATCTTTTAAGAGCCAGCACACCACACAACTGATGCGGGTTTATCTTGACCAACATCCACTGAAGGTCTCTTGATCTTTGTGACTTCCACTTGAATGACCCAAGCAGATTTTATTTATAACTGTGCTTTTGGTCAATGTTCATAAAATTCTTGTGATGCAGAGGCAACAGGAGCAATCATTTCCAAAGTAATAAAAAGAATTCAAAAAGACTTACCTTTCCCTCAAATCCTGATTATCCTTCCAAGCTAATCAACTTTAAGACATTTTCTTATAAGCCAGGTGCAATTTCATCCTTAAAAATTTACTTCCATTTATGATGGACCAGAATATGCATGTATTAGATAAGTTTCTCAAAAGGCCAGGACTAGATCACTGAGATCTTACTAAAATTTAAATTAGCAATTTTAATAGTTCCCAAGGGAAAAGCCCCATATCCACTGAGAAAAAAGGAATTAATATATGCATATAAGGAGAATGCATCTCCATTTTACTACAGCGTGTATTCCTTATTCAGTCCCACATGAACAAAGTCTTATGCTGGTTATGTGACCAGTAGATAAAGTCCTCTTGATTTCAGTTTTCTTTGGTAATAATCCATTTACTTGATGTTCTGAAATACCAAGTATCAAAGGAAAACAGGTTTGGTTTCACGGTTTGAGAGTTTGGTAGCTTTTAAGAATGGAAGAAGATAAAGAAGTTTCCTAGAATAACATAATCACTTAACACTTGGGTATAGAACTTTATCAACTATAAATTGCACTTACGTGCTAATGTCATTCAAGCTTCACGTTTTACTGAAGAGGAGGTTCAGGAGAGAGAGTTACCGAAGACACAGAGTTACTCCCTTCACTATACAGAAGAAAAGAGTGGACCCCACTCTAGACCTGGGATTGGAGCTGGAAGGACTTTCATGACTCCACACTCCACCTCCATTCACCTCAACCTGAGTTCCTGAGTAGCTGGTCATCTAAAGCAGAGGTGAGGAAACAAAGTCCAGCCCATAGATTTTGTGGAACCCGTGGGCTGAGAACGATTTTTACATTTTTAAGTGATTTGATGGGAGGGGGGAGACAAGAATATTTTAGGACATGTAAAAATCACACGAAATTAGAATTTTACTGTCCATCGGCAGTTTTATTGGAAAATGGCACTCATTCGTTTAGGTATCACCTATGGTTGCTTCTGCGCTAGGACAGCAGAGCTGGGGAGTTGCAACAAAGACCGCGTGGACCAAGGAGTCTAAAATATCAACTGTCTGGCCCTTGACATAAAGTCCGTGGACCCCTGATCAACAGGATGCTTGTCTTTTTGTGAAAGTTGAAGTAGTCAGCAGGAGTAAGTAAAAGATCCATCTTTCCTAATCCTAGCTGCTAGAGATACAGGGAGTGAATCCATTCTATCACCAACAGAATGCTCTTCCAATTTTGTAAGGCTGATGCTCCATCCCAGCTCGTTTCCTTATTTTTTATTCACAAACAGAGCTATGCTAGCCACTTTAAACATTTCCTAAGGACCTATTACCATACACAGGCACCATGCTAAGTACTAGATCTCATTTCTTTTAGGTGACAAAACAGAGGCTTAGCAATCAGATTAATTCACACAGCTACTGCAAACCTGTGTTTTTACTATACCAGGTTACATGAAGAAGCAAGACTTTGAACTTCCTCCTTTGTCAATACATCCCTACAGAATTGTAGAGTTTGAGGCCAAATATGAAACTTGTCTTCTGATTTAGACCGAACCAAACAAAACAAGGCAACTGATGTCCCTGACCTTATTACTAATGTACCTTAGTGTTCTCCCCAGCTTTGTTCAAATAGCCTGTTAGACTGTAGTGTTTATTTACAAACGCACATCATTTCCACCTCACAAGTAATACTGCCTCGATTAAAACAATACAATTCTCTATCTTTAGAAACAAAACCAGGCCTCAGGGAGGTGTGTTAGAGTGGTTAAAATATAACAATAACCATCACCTACTGAGTAGTCATTATGGGAACTGTGGAGTATGCTTTATATATGTATTTTTTCATCTAACCTTCACAGTTCTGGGAGGTAAGCACTGATTCCAATTTTGCAGATGAGGAAACCGAGCTCTCAAGGTGATCTACCCAAGGTGACAGGGCTGGAATTCAACAACTAGGTTTTCTGACTCCCAACTTCAGGCTCTCAACCACTATGCAGAACTTTCAAGTATCAACTTTGAATTGTAATAGAGTCACGGAGTCGCAGTGCTGTCTACAAGTAAAGGAGAAGAAGAGAACTTATCCCGGAGAATACGTTATTTACCATCACTTCAGCTCCACTCCTATAACGCTTTTTTTCAAAACTAACCCCAAACCCAGAATCTAAAGGTCAATTGTGCAAGTGTATCATCATTTCTTTGCCATGTACTTATCTCTTCCCCAATCAATGACGAGTACAGGAAGCATCCTCATACCTTCCACCTCCTTATCTCCCTATGGCACCTCTGTAGGGCAGACATTCAACAGGCAGGCTGAATGTGCACAATTTCCAACAAAATATAACTTCTACATGAATCCCGCCAAGCCTCCAGTGACCAGGAAACCTGAAGATATGACTAAAGAAAGAAAGAAATGTAGTTCATACCGCACTGGTGGTAAATGTACGGTCTTCAGGGTCACGTTTATAAACCCTAAGATACAACTCACGTATAAGTTTCTGCCTTCACCCAACTTTCCCTAATGAGATGACTTACACGACTGTGTTTATAATCACAAAAATTAAGAAAGAGTGAGTACTCAGACCTGAACACCAGCACGGAATAACCTGAGGCAGAAACCAGAACCCCTCACATGCATCTCCCCAACCGTATGTCAGCCAGAAAGACCAGCATCTATCTCAGCTACCAGCCTCTGCTTGCGGACCTTTCCCATGCACGACACTTTCCCTCCTAGAAGGGAAACTTCTTGAGGACAGGGCAGGGAGTTTTTTCCCCCCCTTCACATACCCAAACGACCCAAGATAGTATCTTGAATACACCAGTGCACAGCTAATGTGCAAAATGGCTGCAGTGAATAGAACATTCTCAAGCACCAGCTAAGGTACACTGACCACGTACAATGTAAGGGGAGGCAACAATCTTACCATTATGTCTACAGAAAGCAGCCTCCTCCTGAGAACTTTTGCAAACACTTGCTTCCAAAAAGCAACAAAAAGTTGCTAGAAGGCGATCACTGTGGGCAATAGCGTGCCATTCTGTGCCAACAGCAACAGCAACGACACCTACTAGGGCTTGACAGGGACCACGGGGCTCTATTGCTTACAGACGCTTACTTAAGCCCCCCCCCCCCTCGCAGACACCCAGGTCTCTAAACGCATCATAGAGGCGAATCCACGGAGTGCCCACAAGTTCTTAAAGCCCCTTCTGGAGATGCATCCAGACACACCCATAGACAGAAGAGAGAGAGAGAGAGAGCCTCCCAAAGCTTAACTCTTAGCAAGTCTACTTTGAAAGACGTCGAGAAGTTAGCACCGAGGCAGCCAAATTTTGTCTAGAGATCCCGACAGATAACTCCAAAACTTGCAAGTTAGAGAGCTGGCGAGCCCATCGTCCTAAGTTAGAGAGCTGTGTGTGTGCGTGTGCGTGCCCGTGTGCCCTTTCTTACTTGCAACGCATCTGCGGGCGCAAATGAATGACGGTGTATCAGCGTTAAATTTAAATTTCCTGGCTCGGGCCACGATGCTAACCTAATTAAAGCATGCGGTCAGCGCTCAGCCCTTGCGGTGCGTTATTTTGCATCGCGACGGAGCCCGGCCAGACAGTTGCACTCTTCCTCTCCGTCCCCCCGTCCCCCCCCCCACCCCGCAGCCCGCCCCGGGGTCGCCGCGCCCCGGAGGCACACGCTCCCCCAACGCGCTTCAGTACCCGGGCAGGAGAGCCGCCCCCGCACGGCCCGCAGCCCACGCCCCGGGTGCGGGGGGGACCCCGGGGCTTCACGCCCGCCGCCCCCGCCAGCTGCACTTGGGGCTCCGCGGGAGCCGGGGCGCCGGTGCCGGAGCTGCACCCCCCGCCCCCGCCCGCCGCCCGCGGGCGCCCCGGCACTCCGGGAGCCCCCCCTGCCCTGCCCCCCGGGGCGGCGCGGCCCGGGCTCCCTCGGCGCACATTTCCCGTCCAGCAAACTGCGGCCGCGGAGGGGGAGGGGAGGGGCAGGGGCAGGGGCAGGGGCAGGGGCAGGGGGAGGGGGCGAGGCGGGCGCCCGCGGCGGAGCGGGCCGTCGGGCTGGACGCGGGCGGGGGCGCGGGCGCGGGCGGGGGCGGCCCGAGGGTCCGGGGGGAGGGGGGAGGGGAGGTACCTCGTACAGCTCCTCGGAAGCCATGGTGGGCGGCGGAGTTGCGGGCGCGCGGGAGGGGCAGGGTCGGGGCGAGGCGCCGCCGCCGCCGCCGGGCGGCCGACACTTTGTTTCAGTTGGGTCCCTGCGTGGCCTGCGCTTCCTGCTCCCGCGCCCGGCGCCCGGAGCTCAGCGCAGGACGAGCCTCTCGCACTCGCGGCCGGTGCGGGCCGGCGGCGGCGGCGGCGGCGGGGTTGTGCGCAGGAGCAGCTGCGCAACGCGCCCTCCGCGCCCCGCGCTCACTCCCCGGCGGGCCGGCTGGGGCTCGGGCTCATCGCGCCCCGCCGCGGGGCCGGGCCGGGCTGGGGCGGGCGCGGCGGCGGTGCACGGCGGCGCGGCTGGCTCCGTGGCTCCCCCTCTCCGGTGTAGTGCAGAAAGCTTCCTACTTGCGACCAAAAAACCTGCCCCGGCTACTGAGCATGCCCAGTGCGGCCGCCCGGGCCCGGCGGAGCCGCGCTCCCGCGCTCCGGGTTTTCGGACCGCCCGCGCGGGCGGGGCGGGGCGGCGGGCGGGGCGCGGCGGCCGCGGGGAGCGGCGGGCTCGGCTCCGGGGCCTGGCGGGCGGGCGGGCGGGCGGGCGGCCGCGGGGAGCCGGGCGGCAGGAAGGGGCGGAGCCGGGCGGGGGCGGGGCCGAGGCGCGGGGGGCGGGGCCGGGGCGGGGGCGGGGCGGGCGCCCGCGGCCCGCGCTGCCCGCCGGCGCGCCCCGACGTGGGAGCCGGGGGCCTCGAGGGTCGCCGAGGACGGCGGCAGTGCCCGGCGGGGCGGGCCCCAAGTTGGGCCGGAGGCCGTGGGGGCGCCGCGCCGGCCTGCAGAGCCCGCCGCCCCGACGGCAGGGGCGCCCCCCGCCCCCCGCTCCCCGCTCCCGGGCGGCGCGGAGCTCCCGCCCCCAGACGCGCGTCCCGGGCCAGGTGGGTCCCCCGCCCTCACACGTGCCCGCCTCCCCCGCGGCGGCCGCCAAGACCCGGAGCCCGAAGCCCGCGCCCCGCCGTGCGGCCCGGAGCGCTCGGGACACGCTCGCCGGGCGGGAGGCCGGGGGTGGGAGCCGGGGCGGTGCGAGGGCGCGGCCGCCGCCTCCCCGCCCGCAGCTTCCCCCACGCCGGGCCTCCCTGTTCCTCTCGGACGGGGAGCGGGGAGGAGGGGCCAGCATCTGGGCTCCCGGGAGGTCTGGGTTCTAATGGAACGAAGCTGTCAGTGGGGGTTCTTCTTGGGGCGGGGGGGGGCAGGCCAGGCCCTCCAGTCCGAGCCGGGCGAGGGGCTGGCCCTTGCTCCACTACAGAGGAGAGATGCGCAACGTGGGGCGGCCCGCCCGGCCACCTGCCAGGGCACACCTGCCGGGCCCGGACGGCTCCCCAGCGGCGCGGAGCCAGCCCGCCCCCCCCGCCCCCGCCCCCGCCCCCACAGCCGACAGCGCCAGGCCGCCCTCCCCGACTTCTCCACCTCGTTGCGCGAGCGCGGCCACCCCCGCACCGGGAAGCCACCCCCAGAGCCCACATCTCCCCGAAGGGGGCCACGGCCGGCACCGCGTTCCCGGGGCTCTATCCCGCGCGGGTCCCTAACCGGCCCTCCACCCTGCAGGCTCCTCCCACTACTCTTCTTCCCGTAACCCAATTCGATTGGGCCCCAGACCTACGGTTTGCAGCCGCAGGGCTTCCACAGACCCCGCTGAATTTCCTGCCCTCCCCGCTCCCGGGACGAGCACGAGCGCTTGCCCTTAAGCCACTTAAAGTCGAGTCGCCATCCTCGTCCCGCCCGGCGCCTACCTGCGATCCCCTCCGCCCGGAATGCTCCCTCGCAACCCTAAACTGCAGCTCCGACGTCACCTCCAAAGCGTAACCTTCTGACCTCCAGGGCAGAAATCAGCTGCTCCCTCTCCAGGGGCTCCCGGGGCCCTCGGGCGTGCCCCCCTCGAAGGGCCCATCCATCTCTGCCTGTTTTAACTGTTTCGTCCACTCTGCTCTCCCACCCCCCACTTCTAGACCGTGACCTTCTTTCAGACTTCATCTGCAAATTGGACTCTCCAGCCCCAGCACCATTCTCTCTGCATAAAAAAAAAAAGTTTTTATTCAATGAGTTGGAATTCTCGTGTTCACGGTGAAGTCTGACATCCAGACGTCCAGCTTCCGTTATCAAATGCTTTGACAACAGAACCACAAATGGCCCACCTCCTCTACCAAATAAGGAACTCTCAAGCTCTGCCCCTTTTTTCTGATGGCTCAAATTCTGCCTCCCCCAAATACTTGCTCCTCTTCCCCGCTTGACGTTGTCATTATTAGGCTCCATCTAATCATGTCTAATCATGTGGCTGTGTCTCTCCAGCCACACAAATAACATCAATGAAAGTTGTAAGCTCCCTGAAGGCAAGGACTAGGACTTCATATATAATCTGTGAAGTCTCAAAGCAATTAGCTCACCTACTTACTCCAAGCGCCCAGATGGTTAAAAGTCACACAAGTGTAAGAAAATATAAATTAAAAAGGGATCCTCAATCTAAAATGAACAGACACAGCTCACACATAGAAACCCATATGCAATAGGTTGATACAAATATAAACATTTCTTCTTCCCGCCAGGCCACCACCCTAATTACTTGCCACTCTTAGAACAAAATTTGTGAAGCATTCACCAGTGGTCCACCATGTTCTTAATGGTCTGTAATGTTAAATACAGCGTCCCTAAGGTCTCCAGCACTACCACTGTTGCCAAGGGGAAAGGAGAAAGAAACAAGGACAGAAAGACAGCCATACTCAGATATTGAGCTAGTACCCTTAGTATGTATACAACAATCCTAGTGCTAAGGTGACTTCCGTCAATGTGGAGAAAAAGAGCAAGGGGGAGTTACAGATTTTAAAAAGGTAACTCCAAAAAGCCAATTTACAGGGACCTTTAATCCTGGTGACCTGGATTATTTATGCTGCTATGACTAGTCCACGACAGTAAAAGAACAACCACTGGGTAGAGGTCACCCCCATAACGAAGCGGGGGTAAGCCACTCTCCTAAGCTCAGCTCCAGCTCCCTCTCTCCCAACAATCAGTGGCTTTCCACTGTGAGCAGTACTGAGATACCCAACCAGTGACCGAGAACTTGAGCAAGTTTTCAACTGTCCACTTTGTTACTACTTCTCATCTGCCCTCGGCAGGAAACACCCAACCAGTTTATGGAGTACCATTTTGTTTATGTATGTATTTTACCTCAATTAATTCAAACTGTCTTACTTTTAAGCAAATCTTGCTTTCTTCCTTCATTTTTTTTCAAATCATCAACACTTATCGGTGCTCATAAGAGAAGCAAATATGTCCAAGACCATAGAATGTCTTTGAATTTATACCACCTTTTATGAAATAGTGAAGTCTTACAGTAGTTACCATGACCACGTGTGTGGGTGCTGTGAAAGCACTTTCTCGGTGAATTGAGAATAAAAGTGGAATCACATCCCCAAAACTCATCAAGGGAGATATCGGCATTGTACCAAAAATACATGCAGCCCAATGGGATGTATTAGTAAAATATGTAAACCTTAAGGATTATGGGGGTGGTCAACAAGTGAGCTGACATACACACAGGATTAAAACACACATCTACCGGCAGTAAGCTTCAGCTCTTACCTGACTCGAGCCAGTGGTGGAGACCAACACAAGCCAGTTTACTCCTTTTCCAAATTTATCTGAACAATTGGTAATAGACTATCAGCCCCACTCCAGTGAAGACTCTTCAGATCCAGAGTCGAAGCCATTCCCCGCCTCAGCCGAACAATGGAAAATCTCAAATTGGAGAGTCTCCTCTTTTCCCATTCAACCAACCAACCAACCAACCAACCAACCAGTCACTCCTTCCCTTCTCCCAAGAATCTGCATTTCATCTACATTTGAATTCCAAGGCTACTGAGAACCGGTGGGGGTGGGGCTGGAAAGACAAAAGAAGCCAAAATCTAGCAGCTACTACCCTCAGCCTGAGGCAGGTTAGGTGGCTGTGGAAAAGCTGCTGCTATTGATTCCCTTCATGAATTTTGTAACCCAAAAACATAATCTATCTTGGGTACCTCCTCCAAAACCCCAAACTGAACTGCGTTTTTCATGAAGAAGTGACCTAAGTTTGTTTGTCTGTGCACACTGCAGCCAAAGAAAAATTAAATACCATTCTTGTTATAGAACATTCATTCCACACTTCGGGAAATCCCTATCTCAATCACCTACTCAAAAGAAAGTAAGAAATTTCAAGCCGGAGAAGCAAAAGAGAGAAACAGAGAGAACCAGTCTTAAGATGAATTCAGATGCTAGGCCCTTTTGTGAACTTGGAGCCAAGCAGTTCTTCCTTCTCTAAAAACTTAAATTGGATACCAGTGCCCTTTGTCTTTTCTGGACAACCAGTAATCTCTGATTCCTGGTTTCAGCTCCTGCTTCCTCCCCTAGCCAAACAGTCAATATCCCTATTTCAACGGGCAGCCTCTCCCTCCCTACATCCATCTTGGTCCCGGGTATTATTCTCTCTGGTATCTAATCCAGCTGCCACACTGCTATTTCTTGGCCCAATGCCACCATTTATTTGATCTCTGCCCTAGCGATATCAATCCTGAGACTTCTTCACATTTGATTTCACCAGTTTCCTCTTTGGCTGAGGTACCACCATTGCCCAAACCTCATCAATTCACAATTAAGGGTCATTTTCTTTCTCAACTAGATTTAGTTTCTAACTGCTGTTTGTTTTTCTATTTAGTTAATGGTGATTCTACCCAAAGAATCCTTGTAGTACGTATTTGTTGAACCATCTTTTGATTGAATTAATCAAGATTGAGAAAGTATTCATTCATAACATTACACATTACCCCACCTTCTGGAAACAGAAAATAACCAAAAGTCATAGAGAGTAAATAGCCTTGAGGTCCTGGCATGACATTCTGGTTGACTTTTTACCAGAGCAGTAACTAATTCATTTTGGATTCTTCAAAATAAGCATCAAATGTGAACGTTCCTTGAATCATTGTGATGAATAATTATGTTTGTCACTCAACCGAAACCATCCCAATAACCTCATTACCTTCTGGACTTTTCTGAAGAGAGAGATTATCAATAAGAGAGAGCCACTAAGCAGGAGATGAGTGTGGACTTTCTGGCTCATAAGGGAAATAGAAACACCAGGCCCACCAAAATCAGTGGAACCCAGAATAAGCCCAGGACCAGAACAGGTAGGGATTGAATCTAAAGCAGAGATAAGAGGTTCAAAATGAATTAAAAAATAAAGCTGGTACCACGAAGCATATGGAACCATGTACTCGTGCTTGCCTTTTTTCAATCACTAGTATTATCTAATGCAAAGGTTTTCAAATTGTGGTCCCCAGACCAGTAGCAACAGACTTACTCTCCACTTGTTAGAAGCACAAATTTTCTACCTACCACCCACCAACAGGCACCCAGAAATCTCTTTAATAAGTCCTCAGGTGATCTTGATGCATGCTAAAGTTTGAGAGGCAGTGGTTTAGAACAGTATTGTTTATTTCTTTGTGGTTATTGTTTTTATCAAGCTACAGATTTGAAAACATTAGTGGATATTTAGATCATTTTAGGAAATCTTGAATAGCATTTTTTAAATGAGACAAAATGGAATGGATAGAATGGAGTGGACTTGAAAAAAGAATCAGAATGCATTCATTACTCCGCTAGGGTGACTATTATTTCCATTATACACACACTTATTTATATATATACATATAAAAATATATGTATATATATACACCTATAAAATATACATACAAATATGTGCATACACATACACACATATACATGCATATTATCACATACTAGATCGTAATGTAAAATTCGTTTCTACATTTTGATTCCAGATCAAAAATTTTGAAAACTAATGTTTGGGAGATGGGTCCCAATTTATGGGCCCCCCACATAATTTTCTCATGGTTGGATTGCTAATAATATATTAATGGTATTGCCAAAGTGCTCTAAAACTATTTTCTTAAATGGTTTAATGATCCCTTTTTTATAGTACAATTTTTTTCTCCATAAATACTACAAAGGTGTTTGGACCAGGTTCTTTTCTGAATTATCACATATTCTAAGAGTAATATATTTTGAACTAATGAGGATTTATAGTATGTATTTTAGGCATTTTCTTTCCAAAGACTATGCATGCATTTCCAAAGACTATTGCTAACAGACTGTGCAAAGTGAATACAGCTTAATTTGGCCAACAGCAACATTAAAAAAATAAATAAACACAAACAAGAAGCTGGGAACTATTATAAGTACTTTACAAATGTTAACCTTTTTAATCCAACGAGCACCTAATAAAAATTATAGCTCATTTGCAAAGAACCCTAAGCATGCCCATCCATTCATAATGCACTTTTTGGAATAGGCACTATTATTGGCCTGATTCCTAGTAAGTGGAGAAACTGAAATTTATACTCAGGCCCAGGTAACTCCAGGGCCTGAGCTTTGAATCATTAAATTAAAGTCATTCATTCACCCTATAAAAATATTTACTGACCACTTATTGTGTGCCAGGCCCCTTGCTAAGCAAGATATACACAATCATCCCTGCTCTCAGGCAGCTAGTAATCTACTGGGATGGATAGACATTAAATTGTCAGGTAGAGGGACCCCTGGGTGGCTCAGCAGTTGAAGATCTACTTTCAGTTTAGGGCGTGATCCCAAGGTCAGGGATTGAGCCCCGCGTCAGACTCCCTGTGAGGAGCCTGCGTCTAGTCTCCCTCTGCCTTTGTCTCTGTGTCTCTCATGAATAAATATATAAAATCTTTAAAAAAAAATCATCAGATAGAAAGTCTCAATTATAAATCAAGAAAAATGGCAGGGAGCTGTGAGCCCCTGTTACCTGGAGATGAGTCTGGTCTGCTGCTTCCCCAAAGACAGTGTCCATCACTCCCTGGGTACTCTAGAGATATTTGGATACCAACAAAGCAGGATCATTGAAAAATTATTGTCCAATCATTTGATGCCTTAAGAAAAAGCCATCTAAGTAGCCATTATAGGAGAATCAACAATTCAACTGTCATGTAATTGCTTTATAATTTAGCATTTAAAAAAAAATGAAGTATTAAACTTTCAAACTGGCATTAGAGAATACAACAGAAGTCTGTGTACGCACTCCCCAGTTTAAGAAAAATGTTTCTATATTCAAGCCAATACTTGGCAGACTTTTTTGAATAATTTATGGAAGGTAGAAAGTATACTATATTGCATTCAGTATTTAGGGTTTATTTCTTTGTGGTTTTTGTAAACTTTTAAAAATAAATGACTTAGATTTACCGAAAAATTACAAAAATGGTATAGAGACTTCCCAAACACCCCACACTGTTTCCTCTGCTGTTAACCTCTTACATTAGTATGGTACATTTGTCACAATTAATGAGGCCAATACTGATACATTACTATTAACTAAAGTCCTTTATTCAGATTTCCATGCTTTTTACTTGAGGTCTGTTTTCTGGAATCTCATTCAGGATACTCTATTACATTTAGTGATTGTATCTCCTCAGGTTCCTCTTGGCTATGGCAGTTTCTCAGATTTTCCTGTTTTTGATGACCTTGACAGTTTTGACAAGTACTGATTGAATATTTTGTAGACTGACCCTCAACTGGGATTTGCCTGATGTTTTTCTCGACTGGGGTTAGATGTTTTTGAGAGGAAGACCACAGAGGTAAAATGCCTTTCTCATCACATCATATTGAAGGTATGTACTATCAACATGACTTATCACTGTTGATGTTGACCTTGTTTGCCTGGCTAAAGTAGTGTTTGGCAAGTTTCTCCACTGTAAAGTTACTCTCCCCTACCCTCCTTTCTACTCTATACTCTTTGGGTGGGAGTTACAATGGAAAGCCTATATTAAGGAATGAGGAACTATCCTCCTCCTCCTCTTCCTCCTCCTCCTCTTCCTCCTCCTCCTCCTTCCTGAGGGCAGGGTATCTACAAAAATTATTTGGAATTCTGTGCAGGAGATTTGTCAGTTTGTTAATTTATTCAATCATTTCTATTAATATGGACTCATGGAAATTTATTTTATACTTAGGATTACAAACCATACTTCTTTATTTCCTGTGTTACTTTGACTATTCTAGCTTTGGCCATTAGGAGCTCTTTCAGTTGGCTTCTGTGCCCCTTTGACATATTCAGATCATGGGGTTGGGGTGTTAAGTATGTGTGCCTGACCAATTCCTTACTTTCTGACATTATTAGATGCTCCAGGTTCATCTTGTAGATTTTCTGGCCCAGCCATATCTTCAAGTAGCTCTGTTTCCTTTTACTAAAGAATCATCTTAGAAAGCAAGATGTGGTGCTAATGTGCTGATGGCTACTGTGACATCTTAGGTTTTTATTAGATTATCCCTAAACTGGTGAGGTAAAGTCTGAACAAAGAACTAGGTAAAAGAATGGTAGAGATGGTCTCAGCCTGGGATAAGAGCCTGTGGAAAGGTCTAGATGTGTAAGATGCCCATCTTGGAGAATCTGAGAAAAGCTGGTGGGATTGGAATGCAGAGAAGAGGAAGAGGGACATAAAATATGATTAAGAATCAGGTGAGGTTGGTGAGTCATGGCAGTGTCCTTAGTGTCTTAAGTAATAATCAGATCAGTATTTTTAAAAAGCATGGCTCTATGAAGAACAAGTGGTTGGGGCAGACCAGTTAAGGAATTATTGCAGTATTGCATTAATTTTGATACTTTTTTAAGACATCAGATTATTTCAAAATAAATTTCTCATGAATACTTTGCTGATGCTAGGCATGTATTCAGCAGGCCCATAAGGTTATGGACACTGCCTTTAAGATCTACAATGCAACATTAAACAGAAATGGTGAGAGTGGGCATCTTTTCCTGATTTTTATTATAAAGGGAAAGCTTTTACCATTAGAAATGATAACTGCTACAGTGATTTTGTATTCATATTTAACCAGATTAAAGAAGTTCCTTTCTAACACTAATTTTTGAAAAATTTTATTAAATCATGAATGGATATTGAATTTTGTCATCTATTGAAATGATCATAGATTTTATTCCTTCATTTTGTAAACATGTTGACTTACATTACTTATTTTATTATTATTTATTTATTTGTTTGTTTGTTTGTTTTTGTCATTTTTAAAATTTTAAACCAATTTTCCTTTTCTGGAATAAGCCACATTTGGTTTTGATGCATTATCCTTTTTATAAATTGTAATATTTGTTATGATAATATTGTGTTTAGGATGCTTATGAGAAATGTTGGCCTGAAATTTTCCTTTTTTATGCCTTTGTTGGGTTTTGATATCAAGTTTTACATGTCTCATAAAAGGAATTGGTATATACTTCCTCCTTTTCAATTTTTAGTTTGTATGTGAATGCCATTATTTCTTCCTGTATTCTATATGCTTTTGCTTATTTAAGAAAAAATTTTTTTTTTTTTTTTTTTTTTTGCTTTTGCTTATAAAACCATCTAGACCTGGAGCACTCTTGTTGGAAGGCTTTAAATTATACATTCAATTTTTTTCTTTTTTTTAACTGAAGCATAATTAACATACTATGTTATATTAGTTTCAGGTGTACAGTATAATAATTCAGGAATTCTGTACATTATTTAGTGCTTATCACAATAAGTGTACTCTTTAATCCTCTTTTATAGATTCAAAATTTTAATGAACAAATAGGTTTCTTTCTATGTCAATTCATCCATTTCATCTAAAGTAATCAAATCTAATGGCATAAAATTATTCAGAAATTTTAGTATGGGTAGGGTCTGTAGTAATGTCCCATTTCTATTTTTCAAATTATGTGTGATTTTTCTTCTTTTTCCTTATCAGTCTTGCCAGAGCTGTATTAATCTATCAGTCTTTTGAAAAAAGCAATTTTGGACATTTTGGTTTTCTGTTTTGCAAGTGTCTTTTATTTCATTATGCTCCTACCATTATTATTTCTTTTTTACTTTGGGTTTTAGGTATTGTTATTTTTCTAATTTCTTTACATGACTTTATTGACTTGATCTTTCTTTTCAAATGTATGTATTTAAATCTATAAATTACTCTATATCCCTCACCTCTTGATATTTTCCATTTTCATTATCATTTCTTCAAAATATATTTCTATTTCATTTTGATTTCTTCTATGACCTGTTATTTGATTTCTGGCTTAATTGCATTTTAGTTAAAGAACATGATCTGTAGAAGTTCAGTTCTTTGAAATTTGTTAAGACTTATTTTATGTCCCAGATATCCTAATTTTCTATATGGTACTTCAAAAGACTATATTTTGCAGTTGTTACGTGCAGTGTCATTTATATATAAAAAATATATAATTTATTACATAAGTTATATGATAATCTATAAATTATATATTATTTATATAACACTATATATACATTATATATAATAGTAATATAATAATATAGTATATGTAATAGTAATGTAGTATAGTAATAATATATTTATACATATGAATATACACTATATTTTTATATATGGAGATATATATCCATATATATATTTCAGTTTAATATTTATCCTGTTCTACTATTTATGTTGTTCAAATCATCTGTCAGTTACTGGAACAGATGTGTTAAAAATTCCCAATATAATTGTGAATTTATTTAAGTCTTTTTAGTTCAGTTAGGTTTTACTTTATATATTTGGAAGCTAATAAGTACATACAAGTTTAAACTGTTATATCTATCTGCTAAGTGAGGCATCTTGTCATTATAAAGATACTAATAATATTAATATATTAATACTAGTATATCAATTAATGCTAGCGTTATTAACACTAGTAGACTTGAAGCCTACTATCTGATATTAAAATATTTATAACTAACTTTCTTTTGATTTGTGTTTTTATGATAGATAAATCTTTTTCTATCTTTGTGTTTTCAAAGTTTCTGGATCATTATGTTTTTTATATGTCTCTTATAAACAGCAATTTTTAAAAATCCAGTATGACAATCTTTGCATTTTAATTGAAGTATAGTCAATTTACATTTAAGGTAGTTACTGATAATGTGTAGTAGTATCAAATTACTCAGTATTTTCTATTTATCTTGCTTATCCTAGGTTTCTTTTTCCCCCTGTCATCAGTTTGTTTCAGATTGATTGAGAACTTTAAGAAAATATTGTCATTTTTTCATTATCTTGGAGGTCATATGTTCTCTTACAATATATATAATTGTAACCCTAGAAATAATGATATTCATCTTTCTCTTAACTAAGTGTAATAGCAATACTTTTTAACTTTTTCTGCATAACACAATAATCTAAGAATATACCATTTATTCCATATCCTACTGACCCATTACTCACCCTAATTGTAGTTTTGTATTTTAATTCTCTATTTCAAATACCAAAAATGACTATAATTATTGATTTATGTAGCCAGTATTTATTTAGATTCACACACATAATCATTTTTATTGCTGCTCTTTTTTTTTTTAACTGTAGTTCCAATCTATCTGGAATCATTTCCTGCTTGAAAAACAACTAGTATTTTCTTTAGTGCAGATTGCTGATGATGAATTCTCTCATTTTTGTTGGTCTGAAAATGTCTATTTTACTTTTTTATGGAAGGCTATGTCACTTGGTATAGAATTCCAGGTTGGCAGTTTTTCTTTTTTATATAAAATCATCAAGATTTTTTTCTTCTAGCTTGATTAAAATATAATTGACATTGTGTAAGTTTAAGGTGTACATTATGATGATTTGATATATATATATATTACAAAATTATTACCACTGTAAGGTTAGTTAATGCCTTCACCACCTCACATAAATACAATTTTTTCATGATGAGAATATTTAAAATCTACTTTTAGTTACTTTAAGAAACACCGTGCTGTATGTTATATACCCAAAACTTATTCGTCTTATAACTGGAAGTCTAGATCATTAAGATGATCAATGAGAAGATCTCATTGAGATGATGTCATAATTTAGTTTGGAAAGGAAAGATTACAAACACTTGGCCAAAAAAAAAAAAAAAAAAAAAACAAACACTTGGCCATTAATAGGTAGATGATGGGGATCCCGGGGGGCTCAGCAGTTTAGCGCTGCCTGAGCCTGCAGCCTGGAGACTGGAGACTCGGGATTGAGGCTCCATGCAGGAAGCCTGCATGGAGGTTGCTTCTCCCTCTGCCTGTGTCTGTGCCTCTCTCTCTCTGTGTCTCTCATGAATAAATAAATAAAATCTTTAAAAAAAAAGAAAAATGTGTAGATGAAGTTCATAAGTCATATGTATGACTTACACATGTGTGCTCAGTATTAGGAATGTATAAAACAGAAACTGGTCTATTGTTATATAAGAGGTCCTTAAGAGACCTGATTTATTGGACAGATTAGAATGATTGGTAATTAGTCTTAAATGGTTAAATGGTTCCTTTTATTTATTTATTTTTTAATTTTTATTTAAATGTCTTAAATGGTTCTTAAATGGTTCCTTTTATTTATTTATTTTTTAATTTTTATTTATTTATGATAGAGAGAGAGAGAGGCAGAGACATAGGCAGAGGGAGAAGCAGGCTCCATGCACCGGGAGCCTGACATGGGACTCGATCCCAGGTCTCCAGGATCACGCCCTGGGCCAAAGGCAGGCGCTAAACCGCTGTGCCACCCAGGGATCCCCAAATGGTTCCTTTTAAATTATTAAAGGATGTGTTCAAGTATCACAAGAACTTGATAAATTGGAGCCCAGTTAATGAAAACTCTCAGATTGTTTGGGGCTTTATTTTTAGGAGTGTGGGAATAAATCAAAAGACCACTCAAATGAGAACAGTTCAGAGCTGCTATAGCAAAGAAGTCAGCCACAATCACTTGTATGGGGAAGAAACTCAAAGGCAGTCAGAGGAATATGAAAGCCAATCGTGAGAAAATGGGAAGTAGTCAGGTGTCTCCGATTAGAAGTTGTTGGCATGAGGAAGCTGGAAATGGGCTAACTAGAAGCAAGGCATCTTATGTGATTTGATTGGTTTGGAAATATATTTGGCTTTTCCTGGTTGTTCCTGAGTTGGAAGCGGGGGGCAAAATGCAGGGATCTGGCAGTCCAAATTCTGACTATTCATAGACAAATGTTGCAGAAAACACAATTTGGCTTGGATTGGCTGTTTGTGAGAGTGTTTATTTCTCTTAGTATTTTACATATTTTTTGTCTTCTGATTTCTGTTGTTTCCACTGAGGAATCTGCTTTATTTTTGTTCTTTTGACAGTAATCTGTCTTCTATTATTATCTTAAAATCTTTCTCTTTGTCTTTGGTTTCCAATAGTGTATCTAAGGATTTATTTATTTTTCTTAGAGTTCATAGGATTCATTGAATCTATGGGTTGACATCTTTCACCAATTTGGGAAATTCTCTCAATCATTATCTTTTAACAATTGCTACTGCCACAGTCTCTTTCTTTCTTGAAATTCAGTGAACATATGTTAGAATTTTTCACTGTAGTTCTATATCTCTTGCTTTTTTTCTTTTTTTCCTGATTTTTATATTCTTTTTTTGTCTACTTCATTCTGGACACTCTTCTGACTTATCTTTCAGTTTACTAATTCTCTCTTCAGTTGTGTCTGATCTGCTCTTAAACTTTTTGTTGTTGTATTTATTTATTCGTTTCTTTGTTCTTGGCTAAAATCTTCAATCTTGTTTGATTTGTAAAATCTCCTTGACCTTAATAATACGGTTACTTTGAAGTTAGTCTCTCAAATTCATATTTGTAGCTTCTGTGAATCTGTCTCTATTATCTGCTGTTTCTATCAATTTTAGTTCATATTATTTTACTCCTTACATGTTTTTTTTTATTATGGGCTAGATATGGTATTTACAAAATTCTAGAAATGTTTGAAGTCCAGAATAATGCTATCTTTCTCCAAAGAGGATTTATGTTTGCTTCTGCCACCAACCTAAGTGCTTTTAGCACTTATACTCAAAGGTCACCCAAAACCAGTATCATGGATTGAGATAATTCAAACCTGAACTGAAGTCTCCAGTAGTGATTTTTCTGCATTAGTGATTTCTGCTTTTTCCTAAAGTCACTTTGAACATCTCTATAATAGAGAGTTCTAGCTTAATATTGTAACATGTATTTGGAAATATAGCCAGAAGAGTGAGCTGGATCCTGCAATTGCATAACACTTTACATCAAATTGAGAACATGTTACATTTCCACATCAAGGAATGACACAAGGCCAAGGACTTTATTTATGAAGGATAGGATGGGGCTGGGAATTGGCTTGGTTGGGAGAGAATTAGAGCGAAAAGCGTAAAGTGAAGTTGCTTTTCTGAAAGTTGGGCTTATATTTGATATTTCCATTTATGGTAAAGCCATATTTTCCCTTGTTTACTGTAGATCTTTTAACCAGGTATTTTCCATTCTTGCCAGATTTCTTTTTTTTTTAATTTTTATTTATTTATGATAGTCACACACACACAGAAAGAGAAAGAGGCAGAGACATAGGCAGAGGGAGAAGCAGGCTCCATGCACCGGGAGCCCGACATGGGATTCAATCCCGGGTCTCCAGGATCGCGCCCTGGGCCAAAGGCAGGCGCTAAACCGCTGCACCACCCAGGGATCCCGCCAGATTTCTTTTTAGTCCCTTTGTGCTAATATTGTCATAGCTTAGGTTCAGATTTCTCACCCTGCATAGCTCAATTTCTCATATACCTTCCTCTATGCTAGAAATGGATGGCCTGTACCCTATTTTGCTGAGGCTTCTCCTTTCTTTATGCATTGTCATGAATATTCTCAATGAAGCAAACTTTTTTTCTGACCAATCCACGAGGAACCAATGTCATCAGCATTTAGCACTAAGCCCATCGACACTGCATGGTCCTCTGAAAGCAGCATAAACATTTATTCTTGGTATGTTTACTACTTGGATAGTCTTTCTTTTTTTATTAATTACCATGCTGTTTTTCATGTCCTTTTCATGTCCTTGCTGATGTTTGAATCCATCTCTTCTCTCTGCCTTAGGAAGAGAGAGCTCTAAACAAAGTTTTAGCCAACAATATGTGAACCCATGAGCTCCCAGGATATAGGATGCAGTGATCATATTGAGGTCAAAATGGCATCAACTCTACTGGTACATTCCTTTCTTTTTAGTTTGTTTTATTGAGGTATGATTGACATACAAAATGGTAAGATATTCAAAGCATACACAATGGTGATTTGATATATGTATTTGATACGCATACATGTACATTGTGAAGGACTCTCCCACTCAAGTTAATTAACACATCCACTACTTCACAAATTTATCTTCTAAAAATTTTTGTGGGAATATTTGAGTTCTATTCTCTCAGCAAATTTCAATATTATACAATACAGTGTTATCAACTATATTCACCATTTTTTTTTTACATTAGATCTCAGTCTTTGTTCATCTTAAAGTGAAAAGTTTGTTCTACTGCTGCATTCTGATAGTAGGTTCTTTATGGTGCACTGAAGGGGGCCAATATTCTTTCTTGAGAGAATATGAGTGTATTCAGCTGAAATCAGCTCATGTAAATAAAAGATTGTTTCAATCCCAGACTGATTGACCAGCTTCAGTTGAAGAAACAATATATTTGTTTTTGGGACTAGAAGTAAAATAAAACTAATCGGTTTAAGGAAAGTTATAACTAAGGCCTTATAATTTATAAAGTAAAAATATCAATGGATTCATTTAGTTTAAGCTATAGGATCTGAAATTTTACTA
This sequence comes from Canis lupus familiaris, assembly GCF_011100685.1. NCBI lineage: Eukaryota > Metazoa > Chordata > Mammalia > Carnivora > Canidae > Canis > Canis lupus. The sequence goes on along the minus strand of NC_049256.1, from coordinate 6,179,408 downwards.
AAAATAAAGTATGAAAACAATTTTAATGTGTAATATATAATAAGCATGACTAAATAAATTATGGCATATCTACCAAATAAAACAATATATAGCACTTAAAAATAATTTTTTAATGGGGAAATGCTTATGTCTTAATATGGAGTGAAAGAACCTGAGCATAAGCATAAAATATCTCTAAAAGAATACACATACCAAAAATTTTAAAAACTGGAAATGTTATTTTTTGTTAAGTAGGAGAAGTAGGTGACAGCAAGTTAGGTCAGAAGAGAATATTCACTCTATATTCTTTGTACTTTCTGAGCTTGAAACAATGTGAATGTATTACTTATATTTTAAATTTTGAAATAATTAAAATGAAGAACCCAGAAATAGAAATATTTCATATTTCTATTTATAGTATAATTTCAACTATGCAAACATATATGTAGAAAAATATGTAGCGCCTAGGTGGTTCAGTTGGTTGAATGTCTGACTCTTGATTTCAGGTCAGGTCATGATCTCAGGGTTGTGAGATCAAGCTCTGCTTCATGCTCCCAGCTTATCAGGGAGTCTGCTTCTCTCCTTTTTCCTCCCCTCTGCTACTCCCCCCAATTGCAGGTTTTCTCTCTCTCCCTCTTTTTCAAATAATAAATAAATAAATAAATAAATAAATAAATAAATAAATAAATAAATCTTTTTAAAAAAGAAAAATATATAGCAGGAATTATGCTCAAATATCAACATGATTCTCTCTGGAATAATATGGTTCTTATTCCTCCTTCCTTTATTTCTGTATTTTCCATAGTTTTTAAGTAAGAAAATTAGTTTTGTTTGAAACTAAATGGAAAATATGAAATTTTAAAAACTTGGGAAACTATTTTAAATATCCTTTAAGGGTTTATAGCTTATTATTGTTTCCAGTTAGGGATAAAGTCATCCTTTGGAATAAATAAGTTTATTATAAATGAATAAAATGTATACAATGCACTTTCTTCAAGAGTCAAATGGAAAATAGCTTCCCATTTCTATTAGTAGAAAAGATCAATTTTCACTTAAAGGATGATGTACATTCTGAGAGTTTAGAGAGTTGAATTCTCATAGTAGGTCTGCAGTAGTTTTGTGAGCTTGAACAAGTAATATAACTTCTGTAGGTCAAATAATTTTCCATTCTGAAACAAAGAGCTTGGGCTAGGTTAGGGTTTTAGGCATTTGGGGTAATGTGGACCTGTAACCTTTTTAAAAATACTGTGGAAATTATCATCCATTTGCCAATTTTCTGTTTCATCAAGGAAAGTCATATCGGTTACCACAAAACTCACAACTACTACCCTCTACTATGTATCATCAACATTGTTTCATAAAACAAAGGAATTTTAACATGTACACAATGTAGGAGAATCATAATCACAATATGTAGAGTAATATTTTAAATTATATTATTTAGTGTCACAAAAAAAAGATCATTATAAAAATGTTTTTCTCAGGGTGCCTGGGTGGCTCAGGCGGTTAGGTGTCTGCCTTTGGTTCAGGTCATGATCTCAGGGTCCTTGGATCGAGCACTGTGTTGGGTTCAGTGTTGTGTTTGCTCAGTGGGGAGTCTGCTTCTCCCTCTCCCAATGCCCCTCTTCCTGCTCATGCTCTTTCTCTCTCAAGTAAATAAATAAAATCTTTAAAAATAATATTTTTCTCATTTTCTTGCAGACCTGTGTTGGGGAATCATGATTTAGATGAGAACCATTTCCACTCTAAAATAGTATGATTCAAAGAACAGAAATATGCAACTATTTTATTTTATTTTATTTTATTTTATTTTATTTTATTTTTACCATAAAAAATAATTGGCTTTATTACAGATAGAGAAACTGCATGTTTAATGACAAAAGATCTGATTCACCAGGAAGGTCATTAGATGCATAAAGTTATGCATCTAGTTCTATACCCTCAAAATATAAAAAGCAAGAATGGAAAGAGCTGCAGGGGAAAACTGACTAGTCCTTCATTTTGGTGGGCATATTTCTTTCTTTCTTTTTTTTTTTTTTTGGTGGGCATATTTCTATGTAAGTTCCTATTAACAGATGAAGCAAACAAAGCAACAAACTTATTTTAAATAGGCTGAGTGTATATTCTATACATTTATTCATGTCAGTCAACTATAGACACAGTGGTGGCCCAAACTAATCATTTATGATCACATAGAGCTTAAAAAGACAATAACTCTCTTCAGTTATCAAATAACCATAATAATTTCATTTTTCAGTATAATTGATGGCAGGTACTGGCCTACATGCTCTGTACTTCACTGACTATCACAATAAGCTATGAGGTAGACAGAAGTAACTTCATGTTATTAAAGAATTTGAAGTGACTAAATTTGCACAGTTGATTGGAAGGGAATTCAGGTATTATAAATTCTAAAACCCATGTTCTTTTCATTTCTTCTATCAAAGTAATTTGCTTTCCTTGAATATTATTTGTAGATGATTTATATTATAACTCATTTCAAACCTCCAAAGGATACAGAAGGTGTTTGAAATCTATCCCTGCCCTCTAGGAATTTAAAATCTGACCAAGGAGGCATAATACACATACACACATACACACACATACAATTTTCCTTACAACACAAGGCAACATATAATTGTGCTGAATAAGTAATAATAAATACAACGGGTAAACTTTTGACAAAGGTAAAAACCACAAAACCAACTCTGAGGCTTGAGATGAGCATTTTAAGGCAAGAAGTGGGAGAAGGATATTTATTTCAAAAGAGAGAAAATTGTGTGAACAAAAGTTTAGAAGGACAATTAAATGCCATTTCAGGGAGAATGAAGAGAGTGGAAAATTGAAATGGAGGTAAAGTGAAGGCCGACAAAACTGTAAAAATCAGTTGAATTGTAGAAGTCCTACACTGTTGGGCTAAGGGCCTTAAGACAATGTGGTCATATGAAGGCTTCTTTTGACCAGCTAATGGCAAGGCAAAGGCTGCCCTATGGAAGGTTCAACAGTCATGAATCAGGGAAGGAAAGCATGCAGGAGAGCTAGAGGCAGAAAGAGAGGAAAAAAATTTATTAGAGACATTAATGAATAAGTATGAAGTAGAGAAAGGAAGAAAGAAAAATTAGAAAGAAGCAACATGGCAGGCCTTGGTGATGGATTTGAATAAGAAGAATAAAGAGAGGGAGGACCAAATAAGTAACCAAAGTTTTAAGCTTCTATATTTAATAGGAGAATTACGGTACCATAGGCAAAAATAGGAACATCACAAAAGTTTATTTTGGAAAAAAAAAAGAGAATTTAATTTTAGATATAAGTTTGGGAGGCAGCTTAATGTGACAGACTGGAGTTCAAATTTTATTTTTGTAATGTTGAAAAAAACGTGGGCAAGTTTCTATTATCTCTTTCATTCCCAATTTCCTAATAGATAAAGTGAAGGTCACAAAATCCAGGGTGGTTTAGAGGATGGAATGAAATTTGTTTTTAAAGCACCTATTGTAACATGTAGTATATACAATCAATAAAAAATTTTTGTGTGTGATTGCTAAGTGTTATGATAGCACTAACAAGGTTGACAGTATTTACTAATGGCTGACCCAATGAATTGAGGTGTCCGTGAAAGTATCTAGTAAATAATTTGAGCTGAGAAGTTGGAACTCAAGTGAATATTCAGATCAGAGAGTCAGCTGTTAGGAGTGATAGTTGATGCTTTAAGAAGGATTCATTACCCTAGCAAGTGTGAAGAGGGAAGTGGTCAGACTGAGCACTAAACTTGGAAAATGCCTCCAGTCCAAGGGTGTGAGGAGGAAGAGAAGACGCTCGGTAAGACAAAGACTTAATCAGAGAGGGAAGAAGAGAAGAAAGTGGATGCAATATTACGGAATTCGAGAAAGGGGGGATTTCAACAGAAAGTGAACATCTCCCAAATGTTGCAGAAAAAGCACCTACCATGTATTACTTAAATTTTAGAGGAATTACAAGAGCTGGCATGATTGTCAAGACCATATATATTAGAAATGTTTTGGATATTTTTCAAGAGTGCATATTTATTACCATCAATATTAAACTTTCTAATTTGAGTAATCAATTATTAATTTAGTAAATAGGAAAGGTTTGTAATCAGCATATCAAAGTACTAGCCAGCTCAATGCTCTATTATGAAGGTAATTTAATGGCATTTTAATATGCACGTAGGAACAAAAGTAGTTGGGAAATAATTCTTTAATATTCAAATATTCTTTCTTACAAATTACATTCTTCATTTGTTTAATGTATCCAGAAGACAAAGAGTAAACTTCAACCAGTCTTTCTCCAGATTGTCACAAAATCCAAAAATACAGTCCGATAGAAATTTACTATTTTGCATGTTGATGAGGCCAAGAGCTAAATGTCAAAGGCCATTTATTTAACCTTAAATATCTGATTGTAAGTTCAAGAGATCTTATGGAGCTAACTACATCTTCTGATATAAAAATCTGTCAACTTCATGGTCTTGGAAACGTGATCTATTTACATTCATGACTTGCATATGCCTCTAAAAAATCATAGCTGAGCATCATTTCCAATGCCCAGCTGCTGCAAGTACCCAGCATAAAGACTGAGCTCAGGCAATTCAATCCAACTGAAATTTACAAAGTTACCACAATGGGTTTATAAAAATGAGTTGGTTTAGGGGCACCTGGGCACTAGATTGAGACTGAGCCCCAAGGCAGGTTTCACACTCAGCAATAAGTCTGCTTGAAGTTCTTTTCCTCTCCCTCTGCCCTTCCCCAGTGTGCTCTCCTTCTCAAACAAATAAAGTCTTTAAAAAAATGAGTTGGTTTACAAAACATAAGCAATACAAAGAGATAAAAGAAATTGTCAAAGGGAAAAGAGGGTAAGGAAGTCAAAGCAAGAGTAAAATTATTATGGAGCAATGTATTCCACTTGCTAAATAAATTTGGCTCTAAGTTTTCTAGCGGCCAGAGCAATGAAAGCACTCCTTGTTATGAGGTTGGTGCTGCTGTTTATAAGATAAATGGATGTTTAGTAAAAGCCATGATTCTCCTAAAGCTGCAACTCCAGGGGAATTTCTCCTATGGATCCTCGTAAAGAGGAATCTGGCCATGTAGCAGACTGGGTTATCAACAAAATCTCTGTTAGATACAGTGATACATTTCTTAGGGTTGGATCTGAGAGTAGCCCTCTATGTACACACAGTCCATCTAAGTCCATTCTACTAGGAGGCAAATACCTGTGATCTAAGCACACAAGTACCCTGACAATCATGTTTGGTCCTAAGATAAATTGTAGGGTATCCAGCCGAATGGCTAATTTGCATACCCTTCAGGGTATTCCCACAAACATTACTTTTCAAAAATCAGTATTTGCTAACAGACTGGACAGTAGGAAGTTCAAGGTTGTATTCTCCAGTGACAGCCCTGAGCGCAAGTATCCTGTATGATCTAGGGCAAGCACAGGTGCTTTGACCACTGGCAGATCAAGGGGAAGGACAAGTTCTTTTGTGAAAACGATCTAGTCCAGTTGAGCTCACAGGTGGGTGAGCACCTCTAAAGGAACTCATGGCCTAGCAGCTGTGGACAAGTCACCATTTGACTCCTTTGAGCCTGTTTTTCTCAGTTTAAAATAACAACGAAAGGGGCGCCTGGGTGGCACAGTCGGTTGAGCATCCGACTCTTGGTTTTGGCTAAGGTCACGATCTCAGGGTCACGGTATTGAGGCCCGAATCCGGCTCCCTGCTCAGGATGGAGTCTGCTTGAGTTTCCTCTCTCCCTCTGCCTCCACTCTCCCCACCACTTGAGCTCTCTCTCTTTCTCTCTCAAATAAATAAATAAGGCTTTAAAAATATTAAAATAATAATCAAGATCACTAAATATATGTATTATTTTGGTTTGCAGAGTTTCAAAGTAGTCTCCCATTTTGTTTGACGTGGTCCTTACTGTAATATGATGAGGCGGGTTAGGTACAGACCTCATTTTATAGACAATTCCCTTGAAAAAAAGAGGGGAGTTCTAAAGATCTTTCAGAGCGAAGACTCCATGATTTTCACTATGAAATATCCTGTCTACATGACCTTTCGGGATGGCGGCCTCGACTGTTGAAGATTCATCTATGCTTTTTGAAACATAAAATTCTAGTCGGCAGGTAATGGCTTATGATAGGAGAGCACCATGAAGTCCTTAGTCGGTATCACCCGATTTGAGCCCACACCATATACTTAAACCTTCCCTGTTCTAATTCTTCTTCACCGAAGTTAGGATGAAAGCCTGCTTAACTGCAAGTTCAGAAATGTACATTTTCAAAGTTGTCATGCCAGCAGGCAAAAGAGACTATGACTGAGTGACTTACAGTTTTAAAGGGCCATAAAAGATCTTTATTTGGAGGCATTCCCAACCCCCTCAACTGCCCTTCACAACAATCATCTTGGGCAGGAAGGAAACTGAGCTCTCTCCCCTTGGTTCCCAGCCTCAGGGATGGTAATGGGCCATGAGTGGATTTCTCAGAAGCACCCTGCCCAGGATGCATTGCAAATATCAACACGGGCAAGAGGTGGCTAGGAAGGCCCCGTGTCCCTGAGCTAATTGCCCTGCCCATTATTGTTGCTTCATTCTACAGGGGATTCATCGGGTCACATGTACAACAACACATGCTGGAGATCGGAGAAGTTATTTAATGGCTGCAAAAATAGAGATGCCACACAGGCCGGCACACAGCTGTGGCCTTGTCCGGTATTACCAAATTCACACTGGGCCTGGAGCCAACAGAACAGTCACAGGAAAGATGAGCAAGCCACCTCCGAAGTGTGTGAATATTCCTTCAACTTATGAAAAGATAAAACCTCTGTGAAGCATTTACAATGAATGAAAGTGAAGATTTCCTAGATTCGTTTGCATTTCCAAGGATGCCTCCTTCCTCTTCTCTCCTTTCCCCCCCTCTTACTGAGAGAAGGTTTAAAACCAAAATTGGTTGAGTGGAGTTAAAGCTGGTCTGCACCAAAGTGGAGAAGCTTATCTTGCGAATGTGAATGCTTCCCATCCTCAGCCCTGGGCAGAGAGTGCATTTGTGGGTCGAAGGGTATTTCTATCCAGTTTTCCTGTTCTTTTTGTAAACAAAGAGTCCTCCTCGTTATCATCATTAAAGTTCCAGACACTGACATGGCTGAAAAGCAAAAGGAAGTGCACTTTGAAGACATTTTAGAAGGGGGAGCAGGAGCAAAGAAAGAAGAGTACATTCCAATGTTTAAAGAAATGTTATTCTTTGGAAGAATCCATGTGCTATAGACCAATACTTCTCAGCTGTGATGTGCCCCCGGATCGTCCCAGGACCTCATTAATAGGTAGAGTCTGTGGATCTGGGGTGGGGCTGGAGACTCTGCATTTCTTTTTTTTTTTTGTTTTAAAGATTTATTTATTTATTTATTTATTTATTTATTTATTTATTTATTTATTTATTTATAATAGACACAGAGAGAGAGAGGCAGAGACACAGGCAGAGGGAGAAGCAGACTCCATGCAGGGAGCCCAATGCGGGACTCAATCCCGGAACTCTAGGATCGCGCCCTGGGCCCAAGGCAGGTGCCAAATCGCTGAGCCACCCAGGGATCCCCTACTCTGCATTTCTAACACATTCCCACGGGATGCCAGCGCTGCTGGCCCATCAACCACACTTTACATAGGAAGGGTATAAACCTACCCTTGTTAACAACTCTTCTGTCATTAAAAACACATTTCTAGACTCTCCTCATTAGACCATTAAAAAGGGCATTTTGCTCATTGTGCATCTGTAATTTAAAATGCTAGGAGGACAGTTTGATTTTCTCTCATGAGATAGCAAACTCATCTCCATAAACTTAAACATTTTTTAAATTTTTTTTAAATTTTTATTTATTTATGATAGTTACAGAGAGAGAGAGAGGCAGAGACATAGGCAGAGGGAGAAGCAGGCTCCATGCACCGGGAGCCCGACATGGGATTTGATCCCAGGTCTCCAGGATCGCGCCCTGGGCCAAAGGCAGGCGCTAAACCACTGCGCCACCCAGGGATCCCCACAAACTTAAACATTTACAAAATCTCCATTTAATTCTTTCTCTAGCCTCTATCACTTACACGCATCTTTCACAGCCATCTAGTGTATCATACTTATTCATTTGAAGAAGACTAAGTAGTAGCCTCCCTTCATTCTCAAAAGGATCCCAGTTTATTTGTTTTTATTTATTCATGAGAGACACACACAGAGAGGCAGAGACCTAGGCAGAGGGAGAAGCAGACTCTCTGAGAAGAGCCCGATGTGGGGGGCTTGATCCAAGGACCCCGGGATCATGACCTGAGCCGAAGGCAGATGCTCAACCACTGAGCCACTCAGGGCCCCAAAAGGGTCCCAGTTTAGGAAATAAGTCATAGAATCACGCTATTTATAGCCCACACCTGCTTGTAGAGTTACCTGGCTCTTAGCATGCTGTTGTTCTGTATTGCTTACTACTTACACTTGTGTCCACATCTTGGGACTTCGATGAGATTATACCTTATCTGAGGGCAGCCCATTGATTCACTTTATCAATATATATGGAGTGTTCTTTAAAACAACTTGGGGTCATTGTTCCATATACAATTGGAAGTTGGATTCAGACAGCTCTTAAGATCCGAAAATGTAAGTCTATTCAATAAATACCTGGGTAGCAGTGGCAGCCCTGATAGGACACATTCATCCGTCCATCTATCCATCCACCTGTCTATCTGCCCATGCATCCAGCCATCCATCTAAACCCTATTTAAAATCACTCTGCCAGGTGCTGTGCTAGGTCCTAGAAGTATAGTAACAATCAAAACACAGGCTCTTCCTCCTAGATCTCTTGTTTATTTCTTCACATAGAAATGTATATTGACTCATTTAAAAAAAAAAAACAACAAAGTTTTTTCTTTCACTTTATTCAGATGACAGAGATGTCCTCCGTTGAGAGACATAGGAACAGGAAATGAGTATCTATTGGAATAAGCACGGATCTGGAAATATACAGACAGTGGTTTTGTCTTAGGCTTCAAAATGGCCCAACCCTGGGGGGAAGTAACTTCCATCCCCTGGGCCTCAATTTCCTCATCTGTAGACTAAAGGTTCTCCATGATTGCTAAGATCTCTTCTAGTCTTACAATTCTATTAGAGAAGTTTGAACGTTTTCTCCTTTCCTGTTAAAGACTTCTACAAAGAGAAGAATTTTAGAAAGCTTTGAATAGCAGGACTAAAACTGTAGAAACCTTTAGGGATGGTTCATTGTAAGTGACTTTCTGGCTTTTGGCACATTTTCCTTTTTACCTTTCTCAACTCCATCATCAGTTCACAGTTTACTAAATTCACATATTTGCCATTAATCTCTCCCATCCAACCACAAACTTTTTCTTTCCTGGCTCCCAATCCTGTGCTCATTCATATTCATTCTCTTGGCTTTCTTCCCTTACATCTCTTAATTCCATCATACCTCCATTTTGCTTCTAAATTCTTTTTTATTAAATGTATTGAGGTCAAGCTGACTTAAAATATTATTTTATTTTCAGGTATACAGCACAGCATGTATGTATACAGCATGATTTGATGTTTGTATACATTGTGAAATGGTCACCACTAAGCCTAGTTTATTTATTTCATGTGTTGTGATCAACTTCCATTTTTGTTCACTCAATTCTCTCTTTCTCACACTCCACCAGAAGCCATCTGATATTTGTCACACAACCTGTTATTAGCACACATTCTCCACACTTTTTCCCAGTGGAAGATGGAATGGTAGAAATCCTCTATGTCCTGGAAAATTTGCCCATGTGATTTGGTGTATCAAGGAATTACCTGATACTCAGTGGTTGAGCATCTGCCTTTAGCTCAGATCATGATCCTGGGGTCCTGGGATTGAGTCCTGCATCAGGCTCCCCACAGAGAGCCTGCTTCTCCCTCTGCCTATGTCTCTGTGCCTCTCTCTGTGTCTCTCCTGAATATATAAATAAAATCTTAAAAAAATAAGTTACCTGACATGCTCTGAATGGCTTATTTTTTTTTAAGATTTATTTATTTATTTATTTGATAGAGAGTGTGTGTTGGGGGTAGGGAGGCAGAAAGAGGGAGAGAGAGAGAATCTCAGATAGACTTCCTGGGCTGAGCACAGAGACCAATGTAGGACTCGATCTCACTACAGGTGCCCCTCAACAGATACATATATTAAGCACCTGCTATAAACAGCATGTGTCAAAGCACAGGGACAGGGAGTGAAAAGAAGGACAAGGTATGATTTTTCTCTTCCTGAGAAATAAAATATAAGAAGAAAAACTTGTAAACAAAAGAATTCCAATGCAGTATGACAAATGAGATGAGAACATGGGGTTGGAGCCCCTAATGATTGCTGTGCCAAAGCTTCTCTGGGGCATTGCATTTGATTTCCAAAACACCATGGTTTCTTCTCTGCCACCCCCTACAGCGTCTCTAACCTACGGGCCTTGCATTGGTGGGAAATAGCTGCATGTTGATTGTGTTTTGGCAATGCCAGGCACTAAAATAGCCATAACCTGATTTGCTATTTTGTTAAATAAATGCAGTAAGTGCTTGTAGAGGTTCTCTTTGACAAAAAGGATCAGGATTTGGGAAGGCAACTTATACCTATGCTTTCAAAGCAAAAAACCCAAATACTCAATTTTTGGCACATCCATGGTTGAGGAAATGGGAGTTATAGTGGCAGTGGGGGTTCCTAAGGGCAGTTCACCTCAGTAATAACCTACAACTCAAAAATAAAGAGAGAAAGAAGAAGAAAGGAAGAAAAATTTCTGAGATTTCTGTGAATTCAAATCCTATTGGTTCTCTTCAGTTAAAATTCAGAAATGTTTCAGGTAATAATCCATTAATGTCAATGAGTTTTTACCATTAAATAACTTATTATAATAACTAGGAGAGAGATCCTGAGACAAAGAATCTAATTTTAGATACAGATTAGAGCAACTATCCTAGAATGGGGTAAGACCCCAAAGAGTAGTCTGAGTGGGGGGCCACCACAGTGGAAAGACCTAGGTGGTGTGAGTATAGCACAAAGTAAGAAAGACCTGTGACATCTGTGCAGGGAAGAAGGCCCACTTTGCTCCCTGCATAAGCTCCCCCTGTCCCTGGCTCTAATTATGGCAGGTGCACAACCATACACCTTCTTTTCCAGGCCAGATCTCTCTGGTGAACTCTACACTCCTATTACTCCTATTAGATATCAACCTGTCTTCAGAGCTGCTCCTCTTCTTCTGTCTCTGGTCCCCCTCACCCACCTAATTTTCCAAGTGGAACCAGATGTGGAGCTGGACTCTTCCTTGTCGCTCACCTGCCACTCGTAAGCAGGCATTAAGTCTGCTGTCTTCGCCTCCACAGCAGCACTTTGGTCTGTCCACTGCTGCCTGTTGTTACACCTGAGACCTGACCGTCAACATCTCAACACTACATCAGCTTGATCGATCACCCCCTAATTTCTCCACTTAACATCATGTTTCAAACTGTCCTCTACCCTGAAACTAGAGTGAACTCTCTAGAGCACAAATTGGATATATCTCTCTTGTGCTCAACATTCCATTAGCCTCAAGATACAACCCACACTGGTTAGTGTGGCACAACCAGGACCTTCAGGATTTGAATCCAGCCTCAGGCTGACTCTTCTCCCATCCCTACTCATGACCTCCAAATTCTAGTTATACCCACCAGTTCCCTAGATATATGCTTTTTCTTGCTTCTGGGGCTTTACTCATGTTGTCTCCTTGGTTAGGGTGGCCTTCCTGCCTGCCAGGACTTGGCTAATGTCTATTTATCCTTCTAAATAGACATTTAGACACCTTTGGACACCTTTTCCTAGACGAAGGCTTTTGTCCTCCCATAGCCCCCTAAGACTGGGCATGACATGCTTCTTATATGCTTATGCAGTGCCTGACCTCACCCCTCCCAGCACTTAATGCCCTGTTCTGTGAGTAGAGTGGAGCATTGAGCCTGGTGACATTTCCAGTCATAAGTGCATTAACTGGCACAGAAAGGACACTTAATATTTGATGAGAAAAGAGTAAAGGGAGAAAAGAGGTTTCTGAGAGTAGGTTGAAAGGTGTTCAAATCATACTTGGCCTATTTATCCTTTCTCCTACCCCCCTTCCAGCTCATTAAGACCATAATACATGGTTTTAAAATTTCAATTAGTAATCTAGAGCTGGAGTGACTTTCCTCCTAATGAAAACAGATTGATTATATAGGTGATGAAGAACTGTCTAGTACTGACAAATTAGCATGGCTAAGAGTCATTCCTTTCAGAAAAAACTCCCAAACTTCAAAATCCATGATGAACAATACACCATAGTGGTCAAAGAGTACCTTTGATCTCTGAAGTCTTGGCTCTGCCATTTGCTATGACCTTTGGTAAATTATTTAACCTAAGTCACAGTATCCTTATCTGTAAAGTGGTCATCACAGGAGTATCATAAGTTTTTGAAAATTAACAGAGGCACATAAAGAACTTAATACATTGCCATTTACTACACAGTGTCAAAAAATGTTGGTTATTATAATAACCAGTGGCAGCAGGACTCTGAAAGACTCTGATTTATTTCAATCCCTCTCTCTCTCTCTTTTTCTCTCAAAATTTAGCAATTTATAGTCAGATTCTGAGCTGATGAGTCCCAGTCACCTCTCTTCTTTTCCTTCCATGTTCCCCTTACAATACCCATCTGACCTTTGTGCTAGGCATCAGTGACGACATCTCTAATCCTTTCATGGCCAATCTTTGATATTCTGAGTCAGGATTAGTCTACGTAATCATGAAATCTTTGGAGTCCTCCTTATGAGGAATATCATCTCAAATCCTATTCCAACTTGAGAAAAGACTTAAAAATTATATATAGGAAAAAGTTTTATCTAAGTTATTAACTCTCAGATTAATGTTATTTCTAGGAACTGTTCTAATTAATAAATATTTCCTATATCCTATATATGTCTAGTCACATCTTTGGGTGTAGCATCTTCTTCTTTAAGTCACTTTTATCTTGTATCTTAGTATTTGATAACAACTAAACTTCATCCTTATCAATATGAGATTTGGCACCTGGGAACTGAGTGATGTAAACAATAAAATCCAACAGTGTCATTGCCTTAGTGGAGAAGTTCAGATATTGAGTAGTGATGAAACAGATAATGTTGGTTAGAAAGTTAGGGACTCTTGTTATGCTGTAGCAAATCATCTGATCCAACTGTCATCTGCTGAATTATGTAAATAAAGCGGCGAACTGAGGGTGTGGGTAGGGGAAAAGGTAGGAAAAGTAAAACTTTGGTTTGTATTGTTTGCTTCTTGTGGCTTTTATCCAACTACCACAATAAAGATGTGAACACAGGCTCGAGCTATCCTGCCTGCCAACAGAAATGGAAGGGAATACAGCTTTGCTAAAGGATTGTCTCTGCCTATGATCTAAATTGATTATGAGTCCTATAACTGGGAGTCTTGCTGGGGTGAAAAATCCAATTACTTTTTAGCCCATACTGAAGCAGTAGTAAGAAGCAACTGCAAGTGCATCCAGCCTTGGCAGGAGATAAGAACGTGGCCCCAAGCCCTTTTCAAGCATCTTCCCTATATATTCAGTGCTAGACAATGGAAACAAGTCTGGTCATAAAGACAGATGAAGAGTGTTGCCATCCCACCCAAGTTTTTCATTCTTTGCTTCAAAAGGTCTCAAGAATAGTCAACTTCAATTTGAGAAGCAAGAGATTGGCAGAGCATAAAGACCTATAAATAAAAGATCAGAATTTTCAGGCATAGAGTTTCCAGACACAGTTTTAGGCTGTGGTAGCTCACACTTGGAACTGACTAGGAAGCAAATATGTTGGAAGCTTACTCCATTTGGACAGAAATCTCTAGCTTGGCTTGCAAAAACTTCTAATTATTCAATTCTTATAAGAATCCCTGGGTCCCTGCACCTGCACAAGAGAGAAATGGCTGTGGAAACCATACAGCTCCAAAGAATATCGTTTCTTCCACTGTCTATGGCTCAAATGCAGCCATGGAGGAAAATGGACGAGGAAGAGTGTCCCAAGGGGCAAAGCCAGAGGTCACGGTGGACAATGGACAAAGGAGTTCCTCCAAGGCATCAGCAACCAGAGGAACCAATCAAGGCATGTACTCCACTGCCAGGAAGGGAGTGTTTGCCATTCTTATCTAGCAGGATTCAATAATTGCTGTAGACCATACCTGCAGTATTTCCTTTTCCTACCTTTTTGATGGGAGTTTTATTGTGGTTATTCCACTCCCACTTCAGCAATTATATTGCATGTAAATGCAGATAATTTATTTTTTGGTTTGTGAATTACCAGACCATGAGGAGCCACATCTGGTCGTGCTGGGAATGACATTACCCGGAGATTCTGGATTTTGAGTGAAATGCAATAACTGAATGAAACTTTGGAATTTCATCTAGTTATTGCATTTGGGGTCATCTCTTTTGCAGACAGAGATACATGTGTCTACGTAGGGGGAAAAGCATATGCATGATTATTTGGGAAGCCAAATTGCTAGCTGCCTTCCAAATCCACTCTTCTCTTCTTTAATGAAAGAATCTTGATTTTTAACTAGGCACATCATTGCCCAGCTAGAAATCTTTGTATCCCTGCCTCCCTTACTATTTAGGTATAACCAAGTATTTAAGTTCTGACCAATAAGATAAAAAGTAGTTGAGTTGCAAGGAACCCTCTGGAAGTCTCTTACAAGGGAAGGGCCTTGCCTATCTCCCTTCTCTTCCATCCTGCTGATTCGAAGGTGGACGTTCTAGTTGGATCTTCAGCGGCCATTTGGACTTTGAGAATGAGGGCCACAGACAGTTCAAAGAAGCATGATGATGTCATGGAACTAGCAAATTAGCCCTGAATTGCCTTACCTCTAGATCTTTTAAATGAGAAAGAAATAAAGTTCTATCTTATTTAAGCTAATGTATTTTTTGCAATTTTGACCTATGAAGCAGAATCTAATTATGATTGATAGACTATGTCTGATTTGGCCAGGTGAACTTTAATATAAAGTAGTTGGTTTAGTGTTGTGGGCTTGAGGTCTGGTCCACTGACCAGCTAAACTATTTCCTGGGCAGTTGAAAAGAAATGCCTATGTTGTTTCATCTTGGAAGCAGCCAGTGTTGGACTGCATTAGGATGCAAGACTGATAAATTTTTAGTATTGGAAAAAATTCTGTAATGTTTTGCCCAATTAAAATTATTATAGAGAGTACACTCCCTCTGGCAGATCACATCTTGCCTACTGAGGAAAAAGAGAAAAAAAAACCAAGGGTTATGGACTGGGTGGGAGCAGCTCTGGTACCCATGCTCTTTGCTCTAGCCTTAGTATCCAGTATTAGAAAGAAGGAATAGTTTCAGAGGTCTGATAATTTAGAAAAATAGAAAACAAAACAACTCATCAGAAAAGTAGTTAAATTTTATATATTAGATTCAGTTCAATGGATATTTATTTTTTCTATGAGCTTACATAGGGTTTCTCAACCTTGGCACTATTGACATTTTATACCAGATAGTTCTTTGCTGTGCAGGGGGCTCCCCTACACATTGTAGGATGTTCATCAGCATCCCTTGTCTCAATCCTCTACATTCTAGTTGCAATGCTCCGCATTCCAGTTGTGACAACCAAAATATCTCCAGACATCGTCAAGTGTCTCTTGTGAGTCAACATTGCCCCCAGTTGAGAACCACTGGATTAAAACTAATTTCATGTTGTTTTACAAAACATGGAGCCTATCATTAGCTGGTGTACTGGGTGGGTAAAGGCTACCAGCTTCCTGTAGCTGGGACATGGGACTGAAGTACACTTTAGTTACCTGTAGTTGATAGAAAATTTCAAAAATAGCTATAATTTAACAAATACCTAATAAAGGTCATGTACTCTCCTTAGTACTTCCCATTTGCTATTTTCTTTGGGAAAAATGTTTTAAAAATATAGGAAAATACAACAGAGCAAAACCTGGAGCATATAGATACAGGAAAGAGGTTGGTGGTTGCCAGAGCTGGGGGATGGAGCATGGGCAAAATGAGTCAAAGGGCTAAAAGGTACAAACTTTTAGTTATAAAATAAATAGGTCATGGTGATGTGATATATAGCATGGTGACTATAGTTAATAAGACTGTTTTGCATATTTGAATGTTGCAAGAGAGTAGATCTCCAAAGTTCTCAACATAACAAAAAAATTTTAATAGAAAAAAATCTTTTTTAATTGTATGTGGTGATGGCTATTAACTAGACTTACAGTGATCATTTTGCAATATACCCAAATATCAAATTATTATGTTGTACATCTGAAACTATTGTAATGTTATATATCAATTATACGTCAATTTAAAAAGTGCAGTATAATAAAGTATAATAACAATTTTTCTATATTTCCTGCCCAATTTCCTTTCCATTAGAAATTTGGTATGTACCCCGCCCATATTTTTTAAAAAGATTTTATTTATTTGAGAGAGAGAGAGACAGCACAAGCAGAGGGAGAGAGGGAGAGGAAGAGAAAGATCTCAAGCAGGCTCTGTGCTGAGCATGGACCCCAATGTGGGGCTGGATCTCATGACCCTGAGATCACGTCCTGAGCTGAAAGCAAGAGTTGGACACTGAGCCCTCCAGGTGCCCCAAGTTCATATTTTTGTATGTGTCTAGCTCTAAACAATATTCAGTGTTGCTTTGGGTATTTAAGGATATTTACATGAATGGTATCAGAGCATATGTAGTTATATTTTTTGTGATTCCTTCTTCTACATATAAATCTGGTTGATTTATTTTAACTTGTATATAGTATTCCACTGTATGCATGTACTGCAATTTATTCATCCATCCTTCTACAGATGGACATTTGAGTTGGTTCTAGTAAATCTCCATTATAAAACAAGACTACAGTAAACATCTTTATATGTCTGTGCACACATGCAACATCTGCAGGGGTTTCTTCAGAAGTAGGATTGTTGGATCAGAGGCTGTGACTATTTTTAACTTTACTGGATAATGCCAAGTTGTTCTCCAAAGTGATTGAATCAATTTACATTCCCACTAGCAGTGCATGAAAATCCCCGATTCCCCACGATCCTCTCCAGTGCCTGATTTTATCAGAATCTGAAAGTTTTTCTAACCTCACGGGAGTGAAATGTCTCACTCTGGATTTATTTGCATGGTCATGTTTTTGGTGAAAGTGTACATATTTCCCTATATTTGTTGGCTAGAGTGATTTCTTCTGTGAGTTATTTTTCATGTCCTTTGCTCATTTTTTTCTATTGGGTTTGCATTAAAATGTTTTAGAAGAATTTTAGTGTGTCCCATAATAATGCTTTGCTTATTTTATAAATTACAAATATCTTCTTCCAGGTTTTTGTTTGTCTTCACTTTTTAAAAGATATCTCTTTTTTTGCGTTGAGGTTTTAAACCTCAGTGTAGTCCAATTCATACATATTTTTCTTTTATCATTTGTCTTTTTTTCAGACCTTACTTAAGAAATCCTTTCCAAAGGGGAGGTGGGCGGGGGGTGGGGGTGACGGGCACTGAGGGGGGCACTTGATGGGATGGGCATTGGGTGTTATTCTATATGTTGGCAAATTGAACACCAATAAAAAATAAATTTACAAAAAAAAATTCCTTTCCAAGAAATCCTTCCAATTCATTCCAAGGTCATGAAGATATTAGCCTGTATTTCAAAGAGTTTTCATGTTTTATTTAAACATTTATCTCTCTGAACCTTCTGGAATCTTTTTGTGTCTACGCCATGAACTAAGGATCTCACATACTATCTCTCAACCTTACAACAACCCTATGAGGTAGCCATGATTACCATTTCACAGATGGGAAAACCAAGATTTAGATAAGCGACTTGGCCAAGTTTCATAGATGGTATAAGGCAGCAGCGCCAGGACTTGAATCCGTTAGTTTGGTCTCCAAAGGCCATTCCATCATGCATGTGGCCCATGCATGTTCCAGGAGGCCAGTGCAAATAAACATCGCATTTTATTTCTTGAGAAATTTTCTTGCATTTTTATTGGAAGAGTATCACCTATCTCTAGGTATGTCTTAGATGGGAGGTCAGGAGATCAACTTATTTCCCCTCCCGTAGAGAAGTTCAGGTCCACTGGTCCAAGGTCCTCCAAACCTTATGTAGTTTGAAGCACCAGTGGTCAGTAACCAAATCTTGGACTGAAGTGGGGATAAAAGAGAAGTGGAAGTGGCCTCAGCCACCAATGAATCTGAGATTTCATCTATATATTTAGGATTCTCTGTAGGTGAATATGGTGGAATTAGGGCGGAAAGAAGAAAGAGTACTGAAAAGTCCGGAACAGCTGTTTATAGCACGTGACTGTTTTTTCCATTGGTCCCTAAGATGGTTTCATAGGATAAGACCGTTAGCTCCTTTTCTGTAAGTTTTGTTGAAGATATCAAGTTTTTTTCTTTTAGTTTATGATATCATTACACTTTGCCTTATCTTTGTGTGTCATCAACCCTATCATCTTCCCCATCATTTTCTTATTATCGTATGCTTGGAAAGTCCTCACCAGCTTTAGATCAGTTAAAATCACAACTAGTTTCCTTTAGAAAAACTTTCAAAGTTTTCTTTAAAGTCAGTTTTCATCATATAAACAAAATATTTTAAACTTTTTTTAGATAGTACTAAACAGCTTCATGTGAAAAGTCATTCCCTTCTCTTCATCCCAACCTCTCCCTCTACTCCCTGGAGATATTTACCCTTAACAGCTTCTTGGGTACCAATTCCATAAACAGCAGCAGCATCAGGTCATGCAGTGGACTTTTTCATGTCGATTCAGTTATGTGTCCCAAAGCTGATGACTATTGGATTTAATTTTCTCCAGTCTTATAGGAGCTGCAAACCTCACCAAGAGGCCACCAAACTGGCCCTGCAGCCACCTCCCCTTTATCCTCTCTGACCTATATAAGCAGAAGCAGGAAGCCTGTGGGAGGAGGGTTCTCTGGAGCAGGAGACCTCATCTAGAGCAAAGTTTTTTGATCTGGGGTCCTTGGGGATTTGTGGATAGGATTGAGGGGGTTTATGAAGATGCATGGGGAAAAGGGCCCATCCTTATTTTTTCTATCTTCTGGCTGAAATTTAGTATTTCCTTCCATTATGAATGTAGGCAGTAAACCACAGTAGTGTTAGCAACAAATGTAACTGTCACCAGAAGAAACCATAGGTGTTTTCATATTACGGTTGTTGCAGATACCTCAAATTATCATTCATGTTCATCACCACTTAAAATCACAGCTAGAACTTGTCACATAATGTGTTAATAAAGCAGCACACATACTAGAGTACAACTTTTAAAAAATGCTTTTGCCAGCTGCATCTAAAACATTTCCTTTGTACTACGGCCTACCTTATTTTATAAATTTAAAAACATTATTCTAAGGGGGGTCTGTAAACCTTTTGACATAAGACTACCAAAAGAATCCATGCGTAACCAAGATCTAGAAAGAGAGGGAGTGGCTTGGGGTGCTTCTCTTACTGTCACTCACAGCCCAATGAGAAGCTTCAAAGTTGTCCTAGTAGAAACTGAGGTATACCATCTTGCTGGTGCCTCACCCAAGGTGGCTGGCTGGGGAGGACACTCCTATCCCCCACCCTTAGGCTGTGATGGGCATAGCAGGATGGGAGCCTGGGGGTGAGACTGTGAGGAGAGATGACCCTGAATGCCTCCCGGGTCAGACAGCAGTGCTACGGTGAGACTCCCGAGGGCCTCCAGGAGAATTCACGCAGGTGGGCCTTCTAGACCCAAGAGCACAACTACCAAGATAGGAGGAGGTTGCAAGAGTCAAGTGAAAGTCGTTTTGCCCTATTCTTCTCACTCTCCATCCCCCCAACTCCATAGGGGGAAGCATCGGGGCGAGGGAGACAAGGGGAGAACCATGCAAAAGCAGAACTCCCCCTCCTTCCCAGATGGACTCTGGGGCCAGAAGTCCAGCCCGGGAGGGTTGGAGGGGAAAAGTCTTTGGATGTGAAATTAATCTTTGGCTTGGCCTGGCCTTTAATAAATGAAATGGAATCTTAACGACCTGAATGAGGCTGTTCTTAAAGCTGCACGACTAAAGAGCTGTGTGTGGGAAATATCCGAAAGGGAGACAGAACGTAAAGACTGCTAACTCTGGGAAACGAACTAGGGGTGGTAGAAGGGGAGGAGGGCGGGGGGTGGGATTGAATGGGTGACGGGCACTGGGGGTTATTCTGTATGTTAGTAAATTGAACACCAATAAAAAATAAATTAAAAAAAAAAAAAAAAAAAAAAAAGAGCTGTGTGTTGAGTCCAAGGAGTCAAGAAGAGACTGGAGAGGAAGCCATGAGGGCAGAGATTGAAAAAAAAAAAAAAGCCATTTCATGGTTTACACCATAAAGTCTGGACTGTCCATTGCACCGGTCTCATGCACTTGTTTATCTATCTCGTTTTTTTTTTTTTAACCTTACTTATCTGAGTCACATACATTTTTATGGTTGCACTTTTTGAAGACATGTAATTCTTTAACTCAAGTGGAATTTTGCCACACTGGGGGTTGAGGGGGCGGGTGGGGAGGGCGTGGAGGTGGGGCTGCATGACTTTTGCCCTGAAGTTAGGAGTCCCATTGTGACCAAGAAAGCCCTGGGTAGACTGCACACCCACCTGGCAGGTTTCGCTGGAAAGATGTTGCCATTCCTCCTGAGGCTTGCAGGGCTCTTGCTGATTATAGGTTGGCAGGCTGCCGCTCAGGCCCTGGGGGGAGAGGAGGACAGCAGGTGGGTCACGTGGGGGCCACCTCCCGCCTCCGCAGCAGAGCTGAGGGGAGGCCTGGTGGCGGCCCCGGCAGGACGCGGGCCTCAGTGCCTCCTGACTGCGGACCGTGGTCCAGATGCCAGGAGGACGCTGACCACCTCGGACGGCGGGGCCGGGGCCAAGGGGACCTGGAGTCCCAGGCACCCTCCCCCGCTCCCGACCCCCATCTCCTCCAGCAGTGGCTACCTGGCCGCCTGCACCTGCTCCTGTCTGGTCCCCTCTGGGCCCAGCAGCCCACAAAGCCTCCTTCCCACCCCACGGGGCGCCTGGCTGCCCAGCTTCTCTGCTTCTCTCTTTTTTCTCACTTTCATTCTTTCATTTACCTTCTCCACCTTAAATCTTTTTATCTTCCCCTCATTTTGCTTATTTATTGCCTTCTCTTTCATTTTTCTCCATTACCGCTTTTTTTTTTAAACCTCATGCTGAGGGAATATTGAGAATTTCCTTCCTGTTTTAAAGCAACCCCAGATAGACCTTTTAAACCACTGTATATTTAAGATTTTTGTCATGAAGCACTACATACATACAAGAGGCTCTAAAATAAAATGATCTCTTTGCATTTGACACCCCAAATAAATATTGCAACCTCCCCCTTTCCCCTGTACACGTTACCGCTATGCTGAATTTTTAAACATATTCTTTATTTTTTTTTTATTTTTATTTTTTTACATATTCCAAGGAATATGATGGAAGGATGGGAGGTGGAGGGAGCAAAGGGCAAAAAGCCCTTTTCTTGCTCACAAAGCATATGTCTTACACTGAGGCCTGGCACAGACCCTGCGTTCTCATAGCTTGAGTTAGATCTCGGCGGCCCCCCTTAGAAGGCATCCTGGCAATCTAACACATCAGCACCCCTTACTCCCCAAGGAAGGACTTCTATCTTAACCTCCCCTAAAGATGGAGAGAGGATGAGAGACTCATGATTTAGCAGCACCTCATGCGAAACCTAGAGGCTTTTGTTAACTACAAGATTTATTTATTTATTTTTAACGATTTTTTTTTTCATTTATTTATGATAGTCACACAGAGAGAGAGAGAGGCAGAGACATAGGCAGAGGGAGAAGCAGGCTCCATGCACCGGGAGCCTGACGTGGGATTCGATCCCGGGTCTCCAGGATCGCGCCCTGGGCCAAAGGCAGGCGCTAAACCGCTGCGCCACCCAGGGATCCCTATTTTTAACGATTTTATTCATTCATGAGCGACACAGATTGAGAGAGAGAGAGAGAGAGAGAGGCAGAGCCACAAGCAGAGAGAGAAGCAGGCTCCCTGCGGGGAGCCCGGTGGGGGCTGGATCCCAGCACCCCGGGATGAGGCCCTGAGCCAGAGGCAGATGCTCAACCTCTGAGCCCCCCAGGCGCCCCTCACTCTAAGATTTAAATCAGCCACAAGTGTTAAGTGGCTTTGAGAGAGAGGAGCACAGTGGCAGCTTGTGTTACAAGCTGTGCAAGGTTGCAAACACAGGAGGCCTCCGCACTCACAGTGGTCACACTCCAGCCGGAAGGTCACCCGCGATGCTCAGCATCCAGACGGCCTGATCCGAGTGGACTTGCTCCGGGCCCAGCCTCCCAGGACATCTGCCCGGCGGCACCCGGGATGCGGGCATCCCCTGCTTCTCCTCCGGCGGTGGCCTCGTTGGGGCTCTTCTGCATTCCCACCCCTCCTCAGCCTGGTCTCCAGGCGCTGCCTGCTTCGCTTGCACCCTGGAGGGCACATCTCACCATCCTAGCTCCTAGGGGGCCGGGGCCAGACTGACCTCCCTTGCCTTCTGTCTTCACGGAGGTCTGATTTCATTCATTCATTGATGCATGCATGCATGCAGCCATTCATTCTCCAGCATCAGATTCAAATGCTACCCCCTACTTCCTTGCCCAAGTCCCTGGCTCAGCTGGCACTCGTTCCTCCGCTCTCAGCAGTTTGCCTTCAACACAGGCTTGGATTTGCACGTTTGTCTGGGTGTTAAGCCCCTTAAGGTCAGGGAGTCTGTGAGACCTATATTTACATGACATATATGTATAATATTTATTTAAATAGAAATATATATACGCTATGCTATATATTTTATATTTTTAACGTATAAATTTTTATATAGTGTATATATAAAAATATTTTTTGCAGCGTCTCTCCTCTGTCTGAGGACAGATGCGCTATGAATGGGCGTGGGCTGCTTTGACTGCCTGCTGGAGGACAGCGCCTGCAGGGAACACAATGGATGTCTCATTGACTTTACTTCGGCCCCCATAGTCCACTCCAGCGTAATCCTGAACAAGACTTAAAATGGACTTGCTGGGCAAGAAGACAATTGGTGCCAGTGCTGAAGCCATTCAGCTTTGTGTCCCGAAGAATTTCCTTCCCTCACTTGGGAACACGTAAGTTACGTTATCTGGACACAGTTTTGGAAAAACACAGAATTAAGTCTCCTTTCTCAATTCTATGGTTTACCTTCGGCAGATGCTTTGTATCTCATGCTGGTTTCACTGTGCCACCCAGAATTTGCCTTGATCATTTTGCAGACTACCTGTGGTTGTAGACACTTATTCTAATAACATTTCAATCCAAACATCATCAGGAAACTATATTTGCTGGAAGAAAATCGGCTGATGCTTTCAGACCAGAAAAGCTTTTGGAGTTTTGGGTGTTTCAGGTTACCTGTACTTCCAGCTCCACGTTTTAACCCTCATAGTCAAAAGATGGTTGGGTCCTGTTGCTGTAACAGGGCTGGTTGGATCTACGTGTTGGTGTGACATGTATTCCCTCCTCCAAAACAGTGAACAGACTGAGTAACCCCGTGTCTGGACTATGGCTATACAGGAGGTCTGAGAACAGTCTGGAAATATGGATATGGATTCTGTATTCTCAGCATGACTTGTTGATTCTGGTGTGTATATTTGTGTGTGAGTGTGTGAACGTGTGTGAACGTGTGTGTGAGCACGCATGACTGCACCCACGCAAAATGGAGTTTCACAGAAAGTAGATTCACACAAAGCTTGAAGGAAAACTGAGCAAACGAGGCAGCAGGGCCTCTTTGAGATCTTTGAGGCAGGCTGTGTGCCAGCAGGAGGGAGAGTCTGGTTTGGGGAGATTCCAGGGGCGGATGGAATCTACATCTAGAAGGATGCTACAGAGGTGGAGTTCATGTGTTTGGAGAAGAAGGAATTTCGTCCCACTTTTTTCACTGTGATCACTCTGTGTTGTAATTTATGACTTTATGTCGCTGGCTACCATGCTGGCACACAGTAGATGGTTAAAAAAGTTAATTTTTCAATTGACTTGATACTTAGAGGGAGATTGGGATACTTAGGAGGAAAAGAAGAGCTCTGGGAAGGTTCACAGCTGGGACCGGGCTTGAGAAGCAGAACTGAGACCTGGTCCAGGCCTGTGTACATACGGGTTTGTCCTAAATAAATGGAACAGTGTGATTTGCAAGTAGCTTAAGTTACCTCTAGATTGTCCCCAAGCCTTCTTTGGATTGGAGAAAACCATTTTTTTTCCACTTCAAATGGTCACCTGACCTTGTTATTTTGGAGCAGACAAGATGTGAAGTGCACAGAAAGGGTCCTGAACCCATGGCACGTCTTTGAAAGTGAATAGCTCTTGGATCTTTTTACAGCTGGAAGCAGACAGCTATCTCAGTGGCCAAAGTCTTCTGTCCAAGGGCTTGCTGGGACTCCTAACAAGTCTTTAGTTGAAGTGTACTTCCTTTGCCTTTATAAGCAAGAGTCCGCATCAGGAGTAGAGTGGAAACGGTCCTTCCTCAGATCTTTGGGTGCAGCCATTTTTTTTAGTTCAGCCAATAGTCCAGATCAGGACCTTGAAGCAGAAATAACTGGAGGTTTCCTGGAACTATGAGAGATAAGGAGGAAGGTGGTGTAAGGAGACGGAAGTCAACTGAAGGAAGCCTCGGTGACTGAGACATGCAAAGATGATTGTCTTTGAGAGCTTCCATCCACTACGGCTAGGGAGGGGACTCTGAGATGGGAAAGGTGACATATTAGGTGCTGAGCTTGAGCCAGAGTCCATCATACCAGTGAAGCCACTGGGATGTTTAGAGAGCAAATGTGACTCAGATGTGGACCAGTCTCTGGCTAATCATATAGGCACAAGCCTAATTTTACTGGGTGTGACTGGAGATAAAAGAAGGAGCAGTCAAGGGCCATCGCACGCGAGGTGGAGTGATAACAACCTAATGAAGAAACATTTTTTAGCTAGTTGAAAAAGAAAACCCTTAAAAAAATAAATGTAAATTCAGATCCATGGACTAACTGTAAAATCAGTCCTTGCCAATAGTCTAAAATATGAACCTTCTACTCCACAAATGGCTTCTGTCAACAGCACGGAGCTTGCTGCCAGAACCCTGAAGGGGAGGCAGTAACAGACTTTAAATGTGGAAAAGGTTGGTCACACGGAAGCAAGGCTGAAACCAGCGAGTCCTAAACCACAAACACCAGAAAAAACGTCAACATACCATTTGTCACCATTTCACCACCAGCCTGCTTAAATAGCCTTCATTGAGTGCGCTGAGCCCCCAGGTGGCAGCTGAAATCCTCAACAAACACTGCATTTTATTGTGGTGGTTGTCCCACCCGAGGGGCAGCTGGAAGCAGTTTGTCAGTGAAAATTCAAGAAGGAGAATCCATGACTACCGAGGGCTGACACTGAACACAATATCAAATGGAGGTACTTGAAAATTTTAATTTCTTTTGGTGGGGGTGGGGGAATTGGATGGAATGGAGAGAGAGGAGGAGAAAAGAAACACCAGGCTTTGAAAGGAAAAAACAAACAAAAAAAAAGCTATTTGGCCAGAGGGATGACTTGACCATTTTTCTCATTGTCCTGTATTGATTCATGTTCTCCACAGCAGGTGAGCTTGAGTCTCTGAAGGGATGTGCATTGCCAATCTACCTCACATATGGACAAGAATGTGTCTGAGAGGACCCCTTAAATTTTCTTCTCAATAAATATGCAAGATTTCTACCCTTTCCCCTCACCTGAATGCATGTTGCTGAGCTAAACTTCATTTCTTACTGATTTGGATGACCTCAAGTGGGTTAAAACAAAGAAAGCTCATACTTCTCTGAAAACCCTTTGTTCAATGGAATGCCATACTTGTCTCAACTCATCCCACATATTTGCCGATGGCTACTCAGTGTCCAGGAGCAGAGATGAGCAGATACGTTCAGAGATTCTATGGCATACATTTCTTAAGTTATTCAAATATAAAGTTACTAGAACTATATATCTAAATGTATATGTAATATATGGGAGGGTAAGTCACAGTGTCTGTGGACATCAGTTTTGGGCCTACTTCTTGTCAGATAGTCTCTGAAATTACGTTACTTCTTAATCCTTACGACAGTCAATGAGTTACCCATTAGTTCCCTCATTTTATGAAGGAAGGAACGGAATCTCAGAGTAACTCATTCACAATCACTTTAAAGATAATAAGCATCTTGTACATGAAAAGTTGAGGTCTTTTCGAGAGACATGATCAGCCATGATGCTGTGATTGTGTGAGGAATTTCAGCGGCTTGAATGCTTTCAGAATGAGAGCTAACTTTATGATACATTCACTGGTATTTTAAAGATTTTACTAATTTATTTGAGAGAGAGCACACGCAGAGGGAGGGGCAGAGGGAGCCCGAGAGGCAGACTGACTCAAATTGGGGGCTCAATCCCAGGAACTTGGGATCATGACCTGAGCTGAAGGCAGATGCTTAACCAACTGAGCCACCCAGGTGCCCCCATTCATTGGTGCTTTAACCTCTAGAAATTGGACTAATGATGGCAGAGGTGATAATACTAGGGAAGGATTTTGGGGATCACATTGGCAATGATTTCCTGTCACGTGTCTTCTGTAAATCTTAAGTGGCCGTGGAGCAAACAGTGCTTGCGTTACTGGGTGACCTGCCCATTTATTTTCAGCTTTGACAGGAACGGACACACTTTGGGAAAGCATGAAGACTCTCATTTTCGATATGAGTGGGTTGCTTCTGAGTAAAAATGTTGGCAGAGTGCTGTCGAGTAAATCCAACGGTGTAACTCAGTGCCACCCAAGAGATACCCTCAAATTATTTTGTTGGAGTTATTAAGGGAGTGAGTACATGCACGACTCTAACTCAGGCCTAATCATGAAAGTAGCAGAGGTAAATACTTTAAGATTTATACAAATGCCTCTTTAACTCTCAGGTTCATTCATTTTGAGTTGACTAAAGACAGACCAGGCCCAGAGGCATAAAGAAACTCGATTTCTATTTACTGCAGCAAAGACTAGTTAGCAAGACTCAGTTTTTTGGTACTAGCAAGTTATCTCAGGGAAACTATGTGTGTGTCTAAAGTAATGCTTTAAGGGACACCTGGGCACTTCAGTTGGTTAAGCATCTGACTCATGGTTCTGGCTCAGGTCATGACCTCAGGGTCATGGGATTGAACCCTGTGTTGGGCTTGGGCTCCCCACTTAGCAGAGAGTCTGCTTGTCTCCTGCTCCCTCTGCCCCTCCTTCCTCTCTCTCTCACACACACTCTCTAAGAAATAAATAAATCTTTAAAAATAAAATAAGATAAAATAATGCTTTAAGGGGTACCTGGCTGGCTCAGTTGGTAGAACATGAGATTCTTAATCTCAGGGTCATGAGTTCAAGCCCCACACTAGGTGTGAAGCCTATTTATAATAAAATTCAGCAAAAAACAATGCTTTAAGATTTCTCCCATATTTTAAATAGCTAGGGATCCCTGGGTGGCTCAGTGGTTTAGCACCTGCCTTTGGCCCAGGGCGTGATCCTGGAGTCTCGGGATCGAGTCACACATCGGGCTTTCTGCATGGAGCCTGCTTCTCCCTCTGCCTGTGTCTCTGCCTCTCTGTGTGTCTCTCATGAATAAATAAATAAAATATTAAAAAAAAATAAATTGCTAAAAGCAGAGACCAGGCTTAAGTCTCTTTGGGCCTCTGCAGACCCAGTCTCTGTGCTGCTCCATGGCCTGGGATGTTGACATATGAGAATTCCATCAACAGACTTCCTTCCTCTGCCTTCTAGTTGGATTCAGACAAGGAGAGGCATCGATGCAAATCTGGAGAGTGGGATGAGAGAGAGAGATCTAGGTTCTCTTCCTCCTGAGCTGTGTCACCATTCAGGAGGACTGCCCTCATTGAACAGTTGCCTTGGATTCTGATAATTATTCCCTCCCCTCCCCCGCTGCTGCTAGCCCAGGATCCTGCCTGACATCTTATTGAGTTCCCTAACTCTGCCCATACCTCTGTACGTGACATCTTCGTGAAACTCTCCTCAAATTACCCTGTTGGGCTGTGCCATCTTGTTCTTGCCTGAACCCTGCCAGACACCTGTTGAGCTTTACGCATGGCAGGACACTCAATAAAGCCTTTTTAAATTTAATGAAAAAGAGTGGTCTGACAGTTCTAATATCTGCACTCAAAGATCGTTTATATTAGGGTGACCAGTTGTGCTGGTTTCCTTGGGTCTGAGGGGAGCTCCCATGATGTGGGACTTTTTGTTTTCAAATTGGGACAGTTTTAGGCAAACCAGATGAGTTGGTCACCTGTAGCCTATACTCTTTTAAGGTTTCCCATTGGTTTAGAAAAAGATTATCCTATCTTTGAAAAGATTTCTAGGATCATATTTAAGCTAAAGTTATTTTGCTCAATAGAGTCTTTCCTACTAATGAGAAAATGTGTGTCTGAAATGCTTCTCTGAAGGCACATTGGTGTAATGTGAACACAGGATGCATTATTTTGTCTGTTCAACTCTGTTTACTCTCCAGAGGAAGTCACCCAAGGAGCTAGTGAGGCATCGGGAGTGATGCATAAATGCTTACCAAGAAGTTTTGAGTGAATAGAGTGACCAAGTACATTGCAATGAAAAATGGGGCTGCTTGAATATGGTTTTCTGATTAAAAAAAAAAAAAACAACACTTTGGGGCATTTTAAGTGACAGTTTTCTGTATCCCAGTCCTTCCAGTGTGCTGTTATCTTGAGAACATGGGAAGATATTTGCATATTGTGAAAAACGTATTTTATTGCTTTGTGTAACTAATTTCATTTGTTGGTAATTTTAATTCCTATGAGAATTAAGGAAGAGAATTCCTAAGAAAAGCAACTACCTCAAACAAAGCTAACATTTTAAGAAGAAATCTTTATTTACATGTTGAATATAGTTGGATTATTTTATTTTATTTTTTTCCCCAACAGAAACATGTTTATCAAATGACAATATTAACAGCCATCACACTGCTTTAGTAAATAGACTACCTGGGAGGAGGAAATTTAATAGGGTTAGAAATCCACCACAATCTAAATGCTTTTCAATTCAAGATATTATTTTCTGGTAGGAGAGCTTTTGAATATTCACCACGGGAAGCCAGAATTGCAAATATGTATCCCTTTACCCCTGCCATTTACTCTCAATTTTCTTGATCTACTTGTTCTCCAAATCATTGTTCCCTTCTAAAAGTTGGACAAGTTATTTAAAACAAATTGGTAATATTGGCTGGCTAAATGAGAATTTAATAATTTACCTCCGGTATCTCAAGAGAGCTCCCTTTGGTATTATCTCTGCACTGAAATGGCTGTTGTCAATGTGGTTTTCCAACCATAAACTACTATAAGGAATGTGTGAAAGATATTGATCTAAGTGTCTTAGCTTCAGTTTGTTGTATAAACATTTATTGAATGCCTACTATGTGTAAGAAGATAATAGAAAATCAAATTTCACAATAGGAAGGTACTAACTGAAACATCAAACTAATGGAGAGAAAAAAATTAGTAGTCACTCATTTTGGTTAGGTTTTAAAACATTACATTTAAAAAAATATATAGGTATTTTTAGGCTGAATTTTCAAGATTGGATTCCCTTTTTCTTTTGTAATGTGAAATTTGTAAGAGTTTAACTAAGTGTTTATAAGTAACATTTTTTTTTTTTTTTCAGAGAAATGTGAGAACATGAAATGAGATCCTAGAGTCCCACAGTAAATTTTCCATGGCCTCCCTGGCTTGCCCACAGATGTGCTTTGCAAGATTAGGATGTGATGCTTGTGGCTGATAATGCAGTGGAATTTGTTACTGGACTTAGTAATTATTGGTCATAATCCTGAGTTGTTATTACCATTGAGATGGGCTGCAGAAATGAACACAAAGGCCAAGGGACCTGTGCCTCTATTGAACAGAGAGGGGAAGGTGGGATCCAAAACCAAATTTTCTTTGGTGGCAATTTTCTTTCTCCATAAAGGCAATAGAAGGTATGTTGGAGAAATGACAAAAGATCTTAAAAATGGAAATGTTGGTGATCATGTCAGTGCAGAAATTGTGCTGATGAAAGATCAAGAAAATCTCACATTGCAAATGGACCAATTATCTGATCTTAAAATGCCTCATCCTGGCTAATAATGGTGTGCTTTGAGGTTTATCAGTCAGGGGTTCAGACCATAAGAGTTCTCTGGTCCTTGTTTTCTTCATTATAGCTTTATTCCTTTGGCTCCAAACACCATTTTTATGTTCAGGAAAATGGGTCATTAATAGCCATAAAAAGCAAATATCTTATTGATTAAAGCAGTTAGGTAATAGCCCAGGTCTTGTAAGAATGGAGATCAAGATTGGTGTACGGTTGAGGAGGGAGTACCACCTGATGTGTGAGGAGTTCTTCAAGGAGAGGAAGATGAGGCAAAGTTTAAACTATTTGATGTTAAATTTTGTCCAAGGACAATGTGTATTAATCCAGTGAAACATATCTTTTGGCCCTGGAATTCCACTTTAAAAAATTTATATTAAGGAAAAAAAGCCAAAATACTTGTGCAGAAGTGTACACACAACGATGTTTATCACAGTATCATTTAAGAGCAGTTTAAAAGTGAAAGTAACCTAAATACCTATCAATAGGGGTTGGAATTCTCTGCCCTGAACCCAAAATGATGATGTAGATGTGTATGTCAAGGAAGGCCATGGCATATTATTCACAGAGTTAAAGAGAAAATAATTCCAAAGGTTATGTCTAACATAACCCAATTGTTGTTTTTAAAAAATATTAAAGTAAAAAATGGAATTAATATGTAGATATTAACTTGCATTATTTATGTTGCAAAGCTTGTTACTATATATTATTTCTGGGTAATAGGAATATGAATGACTTTTTTTTTTTAACTTGTTTGAAACTTTGTGCAGGTATTACCGTAAAAATCTGAAAAACAACAAAAACAAAAAACTTTCAGTTTTAAAAACTGAAGTACAACTTTGCCTAAGCAGAAGTCCTTTTGACTCTAGGTCCTGGGTGCGTCAGCTGCAGCAGGAAGTCTCTTTGCTAGGAAATGAAAAGCCCCATCTATACATGGGGTCTGGAAGCTGTAGCAGTAAAAGCACCTCAGTAGTCCAACCTGAGTCAGGGAACTGAGAAAAAACACTTTCAAACATAAGTTTGGACTCTACTTCTCATCTGCCCTTCTCTTCCTAATTTCTTTTCTTTTTTTTTTTTTTCTTCCTAATTTCTGACCCATGTTCCTGCCACCCGCTATTACTTGCCTCTGAATTTCCCACCGATTTCAAACTTAACATTCCTAAAACTGACTGGGATCTCCACCAGGTCTCTGATGGGATGCAATCTGTCCCCCGTTTGACCTTCCATAGTTCTTTGTAACCTCTACTGGGACACCTGTCTCCTGGGACACTTGTGTCCTGCGACCTGTATCATATTGATTTGGACATCTGTCTTATTCTTCTTGCAGAATGAAAGCTCCTTAAGGCAGTGTTTTTGCCTTACTCTTGGCTATTTCCCCCCAAAGCACCAAATTCTGTGCTCTTCTGATGGGAGGCACCAAAACCACATACAGGAAATCACTGAGAGAATGGACAGATGACTTCTGCAGGTTGCTAGCTCTCATGACATCTGGGCTTGCTTGTTATTTCTTAGCAATGTAGAAAACCACTTTCTCACTCTCTTTTGCCCTGTTGAAAATCCAGGCATGCCTTAGTAGAGATAAGGCAGAGAGAATTAGTGCTGCCCTTCTCTGATACTTGTAAACACAGGGTGTAGGATGTGCTATCATTTGAGGAAGTGGAAAATGGTACCCAGCCAACTATTTCTTGGGTCATTAAAAGTTATTAAAGAAAGCAATAAGAGACATGAAAGTAACCATTGCAATAAAGTGGAAGCTGTAGCTCAAAAAAAAAATTAATTTAGAGAAGCCAGATGGGAGAAGATTTGGAGAATACAAGGAGAATGCAGGAGAGGAGGAGTCATCAGAACAGTTCCAGAATGACGGCTATGGAATAACCAGAATGCTTCTGTTGAACCATGTCTGCATAGGTACCAGTAAAATGAGTACTTTTCAATAAAAGGGGTCCCTCTAAGAATTCTTCCCTACTGCGTCAGAACCAGTCTGGGTGCTGGAAGGTCTTTCTTACCATTGTTTCACTTCAGAGATCTCTGCCTCGTAGTACTACTCTCTGGATTGCCAGTTCTTATTCCTGCTTTCCCCCAGGCCGGTCTGTGTCCTGCCTGGAATGCCATAAAATTCTTCTGGGGTCTCTGCGTTCTCTGATCACCACCTGCAATTACAATCCCCCCAAGAGGAATTTACTAACGTCATTGGAAAACGAAGTCTCACAGCATTTAACTACTTTCCCAAGGTCCACGTTGAATTTGAGAGTGAGCCAGCATTTTGTGCTTGTGCGGTGGAAGCAATAAATACCATCCAGCACCGCTTCCAAGTAGCAATGCATTTAAAATGATAAAGGATAAAAAACAGTTTTCAAAATCGTCAGTCCTGCTCTGCACCACAGCGGATGTTAACATCTTGCTTACCTGCCATGTATAATTGCAATATAGTGAAGAGTTTGTGAGCCAAGGGGCCTGATGTTCATTGTGAGGGTCAGAAGGCTACTATTTGCGGTTACGAACATTTGTTGGCCTCCTACCTTGAGGACCAACTTGGTGCTTCTTTTTACCACTAAGAGACTAGTGGACGTAACGATGACAAGGAGGTGGCCCTTGTCCTCCAGTGTAGTAGGATGACAAAGACGCAGCTGAACATCTCATACAAAAGATGTGAAAACGAAGTAATGTGGGGTTCACATGGAGGGTGGAAAGTGATTCATTTGGAGGCAGGGAGAGCAGGAGCAAAGGCACAGAGGCCCTGGCAGGAAGGTTGTGTTTTCAGAGCAGGGGGTGGATTGACAGGCTTGTGTAAGAGGATGTATGGAAACATGTAGTCAGAGCTGGAGTTGGAAAGCCCATACCTTTGGAATTGGTTTTGGATAAATAGAAAAACCTGAGGCCATTCCCCTTGGCTTTTAAGACACTCATCTTGAAAAGTCTTTTAATTCATGTTGTATAGAGCTGAGCAGAACCCTAACTAGGTTGGTACATCGTCACTGCTGCCGACACAGGGAATTGGGAGAAATGAGGTTTCCCTAAACCAGTAAGAAGGCTTAAGGCATTCAGGGATGGCCAGCGCCGCCCCACACTCCTGGCTGGGGAATGTGTGACATGACCCTCTTGGGCTGATAGCATCCCCAGCTTGTCCAGCTGTCCTGACTGGGCTCCATATGAATGGCAGCTCTCTTTTACATCATAGTTTAATTTGAGATCAAATTGTGCTTTTCTTGGAAGCTGCCTTTATGCTTTAAGTCAGGGAATGTTTAGCTTTCAGCTGCAGAAGCTAATGGCTAGGGAGCATGACCCCCACCCCCTCACCGCCCGGGTTGACCAGCAGCAAAGCTATAAAGGGGCCTTTGACCTCTTGAACCATAATGATAATATATTTATTGAGATCTTAGTATATACCAGGCATGGCATTGAGCATTGCAGATGTATTCTCTAATTTAATCTTCATAACGGCTCTGTGAGCAAGATTCTTTAATTCTTATTTGACAGATGAGGAATTGTAGCTTATAAAAGTCAACTTCAAAAAAAAAAAAAAGTGAACTTCCTTGAAGTCATGCTGTTAGTGGTGAAGTTGGGACTTGAACCCAGGCACTGTGATGTTCTTACTTTTATCCCCTTCCACCGTTTGAAATCTGATTTTTAGAAAAGGCATTAGAGATGTACGGATGCCAAGTGTAAATACCTATGGAGAGGCAATGTGGGTAGGAGTTAGGGATATGGACCGTGTAGTCGACCTGACCTGAGTGTGCATATTGGCTCCATACCTTGCCCGTGTGACCAGACAAAAGACCTAACCTTACTGCAGCTTTCAGAGTCCACGCCTGTAAGATGCTACTGACAGCTGCACATCGATTGTCCAAAGTGTAAAAATGCAATAGTATACACGACTGCGTGGCCCGTGGTATGCTCTCAATAAATGTGAGCTCTTGTTGTTATCCATAAGGAGTTATGTATGCATTGTCCACCACTGGGATATTTGTGTTTTACTAATCAAATACCACTTAAGCCAAAAGAAATTAATCTAATGGAAGAACTTGTAAGAATCTGTACTCAATTATTTTTTAATTAAATAATATGCAAATATCAGGGCACCTGAGTGGCTCAGTTGGCTAAGTGTCTGCCTTCAGCTTAGGTCATGATCTCAGGGTCCTGGGATGGAGCCCCGCAGCGGGCTCTCTGCTCAGCACGGAGTCTGCTTTTCTCTTTCTTTCCCTCTACCCCTCCCCTCTGCTCATGTGCTTGCTATCTCTCTCTCTCTCTCCCTCAGATAAATAAATAACATCTTTTTTAAAAAAGATAATATGCAAATACTCAATGGCTAGAAGCCCAAGTAATACAGATGACCAAATTGTCTTTAATCACCCACTTGGTAGAATCTGGCTCTTCCTCAATTCTGTGGGGGAGCCCCCTGAAGGGGGCAGAGGGGTCCTTCCTTGGCATCTGGAAGTGATGCTTGCAGGCCACCTTCTTCGGGGGCTGGCTTTCCTCCAGCCTTATTGTTCAAGGCTCCTACTCTCACTGCTCTTATTAAAAGCACAGCTGGGGATCATGTATGTAAGGAATGGAGGTGTCTAGTAGGCAGAGAAAGATTCAAGGAGGCAGTTCTAGCCCTGCTCTGTCCCTAACTGGCTGTGTGATCTGAGCCCTCACCTCTTGACTATAGAATGAGGGTTTGAAGTTAGAGTCATCAGTCCTGTCTCCAGGGCCATTTTGCTCTACGTCTGCACATGATAAATGCAGGAGTGATGAAGCACTTCCATGCTAACAGAGTTGCCCACAGTCGCATACTTCCTGAGTGGTGGAGCTAAGACTAGAAAGAACCCCTCACGCCTAGTCCTCAGGGCTTGCATAGCTGTAGTAAATACTCACTTAAATGCTCTGTTTAATGCTTTGTAAATGCTTTGTTTGTTGACTGTTCTCTCATCCAAGTTCTCATAAACAGGAGTCATTTCCATTTCTATAATCCTCTGGCCCTATCATTCTAAATCTTCTCTTTTTCTCTCTGAGACTAGCAGAGTTGTCCCAGGATTTCAATAAATCAAGTGTCTTTCTGCCCTAGCTTGGAAGATCCCAGTGTGATAGAACACAGGGCACAAGAGAGCCCACCTTCAAGCAGCTGCCCTGTTCCTGAGTGCCCCTTCAGCTGTGCCTGGGAAGGTGGCTTTACTCCCCAACAGGTGTCCTGCGTCTCTAATCAAAACCATCAACTGCTGAGAATGGGGAGAGCAGCCACTTGTATAGACCCAACCCTTCCTGTCTTCTTCACTCCCCTTATTACACTATTTCTACCTTCATCCGAGACCCTGCCAACAGCTTTGACCAGGAAGAAATTCAGAGGAATTTCTGGCATCTCTGCCACCCCCCCAGGAATGAAAATTACTTCAATGTCTGCCAATGACTTGGGATAACAGAGCTATTATTGCTCAAGTGCAGAATTCTGGTTCTCTTGCTGCCACATGCTCCCGGCCTGAAATCCTTCAGCTTGATGGCAGCAGGGTCTATTTCTACTAAAATGTTGTTTTGAAATTTTCTACTGCAGTGATGCCCTGTCCTCCTGTAGCCTCTGGTGAAGCCTCTCACTGGGCCAGCTCAGATATGTACTTTCTCCGTCCACCCAGAAGACAAACCCACATACACACAAAAAAATGATCATCAAGGAAGATTTTCAGAAAATAGCTTCAATTACCCTGAGCACTGTGGTTCTGGGCTGGTCTCTGGGCTCTGTTACCAAATCCGCCCAGTGAATGACCCACCCCTGGGAAAGACAGCTCATAAGGCAAAGTCGGAGAAGTGACAAGAGGGCTTTCTGCTCTCCTCAAGGAGAAATCTGAGGAGATTCCAGTGTGGCAAGGACCCAGCAAGGAGGGAACCCATGAAGACGGAAGAAGGAAAGTCATGATTAAGCAACCAGACAACAAGAGCTACAGGTCTCAGTAGACTTAAGTAATTTTTATCTTGACTCTCCCATTCACTAGGTGTGGGACCTCCAATAAATCACTTTCGTCATATCCTTATCTGTAACAGGGTTGGATTAAAGCAGCCCTTCTGGAGAAAGCATTCAGTTAGCACACTATCTCTTCTCCACACTGGTGAGGGGCTAGGTGGAGGGAGGAGGGGAGAGAATCTTCAGCTGTGGTTCTTGGCCCTGGGGAGTTGGTGATCTTGTCGGGAGACCAGGACATGGACTAGTGGTGGTGATAAATTTGTTGTGTGGGATTTTGTGCTGAATCCCAAGGCTTTTTTTCCACTACAGGAATTTAGAATGGGGCAAGAGCAGAGGACTGGGAAAGCTTCTTGGAGGAGATAAAATACAGGAAGGGCCATGAAGGGTGGTTAGAATGTTAGGAGGGAAGAGGAAAAAGGAAATTTCCAGGTGAGAAGAGCAAAGAACAAAGACCGGAACAGGGTGCATCTGTGGAATTGGGAGAGTTGCCTGATGGAGGAAGTGGCTGAATAAAGTTTGTAGATGGGGCCCATTATGTAAGCCTTGAAAGCCATTGGATTTTTTTTCCTTTCTTCCTTCCTTCCTGTTTGTGTATCTATTACATAAGTCATCTAGAACTCTTTGGCTGGGGAGATTTGGGAGTAAGTAGTGCATGAGAGTTGTGTTTTTAAAAGATTTGTTTCTGGTATCAAGATTTAGGAGTAAACTTGATTAAATTAAGAGGGACCAAACAGGCAGTGGTTCTTAACCCTGGTGGCGCACTGAGAAATTATGGATACCTTGGCCCCTTCTCTAGATATTCTGATTCATTTGGTCTGGGGAGAAAGTCTGAGCATAGTCCCTTCTTTTCGTTTTTCTCCCTCCCTCCCACCCTCCCTCTTTTCTCTCTCTTTCTGCAGCTATTTGGATGTGAGGAGGATAAGGCCCTGAAATAAAACAGTTGCAATTGAAATGGAGAATTAAGATAAAGAGACATTATAAGGGTAAAAGTGCCAGGTGCCTTGCTAATGAGACATAGGGAATGAAAGAGAGATTCCATTTATTTCTTTGAAATATTTGTTGAGTACTTACCATATGCCTCTAGATCAGAAGCTATAAGAAATTCAGATGGCAAGACCCTGGTCCTGTCTTTAAGGAGCCAATGTCTAGTAGATGACAAAGAAAATAACTATAACACGAGGAGAATATGGAAACTGGTGTAGAGATACACAGAAAGGAGAGCGGTGGAAGGTTCCTCTAAGAGACAAGGTGAAGAAAGTTCTCCACAGAGGTCCCGTTTAGTGACAGCTAGAAGCATCAGCAGGTGAGCTTGGGGGAAGGGCCCCCCCAGGGTGAGTTAGAGTGAAGGGAAAAGTGTGGAGGCAGCTGGGTGTAATGAAGGACAGAATTAATGCATGATGAACAGCCTGATCCCTAAAAAAGCAGGTGGTATGTGGAAGGCTTGGTGAGAAAGATAGATTACTGCCAGAAAAGGCTAGATTTTTTTGTGTGTTCCCTCTTGATTTTTAAATGTTGGCAATGTTTATTTATTTTATTTTTTTATTTTTATTTTTTTGACAATGTTTTATTTCTCGAACTTAGTCATGGTTAAATGAGTATTCATTTTATAAGTATTTCTTTAAATGTACACAAAAGTGTATAAGCTTTTTGCTTGTATATTATTTTATAGCTTTAAATGTTTAATTAAAGAATGGTAGATATAAACAGTGTGACATACATGCACCTAATAGTACAATCTTATGAACTTTATCAAATAAATAAACAGAAAAATATACATGAATTAACAACTGTAGTTGGAAATGTTATAATATGCATCTCTAAGAACCATGAGTCAAATAGAAATAAGAACACTATGAAACAAAAAAGAACACTATGATATGAATGAACTGAAAATACAATTAAATAGTACACATACATAAAAAAAAGAAAACATATTCTTTTTAAATATACATGGCACATTTACAACAGGAGACATGTATCAGGCCATAAGTTCCAAAGAATCAATCCCATTTGGACAATGAGATTATGGGATTCTTATTTTTTAAAAGATAGCTAAAATAAAATCCTACATATTTAGAAACTAGGTGACATATTATCAAGTGACATTTGGTTTAAAAAAGTAAATATTTAGAACTAAATAAAACACTAATGATAGAATTTGTGTAACACAGCTAAAGTAGTACTTAGAGGCAAACTTATAGCTTTCAATAAATACACTAATGAATAAGAAAGTTTGGAAACAAGTGAGTTATCACTTTACACCCATTAGGATGACTACTGTCAAAAAAGCAAAATAACAAATGTTGCGAGCATAATATTAACTTTTCAAAACAAAACAAACAAACCAAAAAAAAAAAAACAAAAAACTTTTCAATTAAGGTATCATTTGTATACAATAAAATTCACACATTTTAGAAGTCAGGTTTTTTTAAGGTCTCAAGTGACCAGGTAAGGAATTCAAATGGGCAGAGCTCATATGGTGCAATAAAAAATCCAATAGACTTGGCATTGAATTATATTGACAAGTATGTGACTTTAGACAAACTACTTGAGTCTCAGGGTCTCATTTTCTCATCTTCAATCATGACAGGACTATATCTCCAGGGAAATGTGAAAAGGATAAAATAGTGTATGTACAGTGCTTGACATATAATAAGGATGTAAGAGGTATTAGTTCACTCTATTTTACTCATCAGAATCTTCAGGGGTGAGACCATAATCCCTGCATATTTGAAAAATACCTTAGTTGGTTCTGATGTACAGTTAAAGTTTCAAATCATTGGTATAGGCAGCAGGGGCCATGGCAGGCTTTTGATGGGGGAAATGGCATGATTAGAGCTCTACATTAGGGCTATAGGGTGAGTCTATAGTGGCACTCACTGGGCCTGGAAGCCTGGGAAAATGTGGAAAGGGAGAGTGTGGAGAGCAGATGGAAGATTAGATCTGGAGGGGACAGTGATGAGCTTGGTTTTAGTTAATATTTATTTATTTATCAACAAGCAAACATTGGTTCAGGCCTACTTTGAGTGAGCCCCTGTATTTCATACAGAGATAAATGCATCTTCACTTCCCTGACTCATCATTTAAGGAACAATTCTTGGAAGGCTTTCTGTGGCCTCTTTCTTCTGCCTCATCCTCTAGCTGACTCAGGTGGTGATACTGGTAGCAGAGGTTTAGGAAAGGTAGGGGTTTCCAGTTGACTGGGGTACAGAGCTCTCAGCCACAGATATTTCACTGGGGCAGAGGCTGGTAGGATAAATAGTGGCTTTCATCTTTCTTTTAGGATCTTTGAGCCTGGGACCCATAACCACTTCCTAGTCTAGATCCCATTCTTGATACAAATTCCTAGATCAGGTGCTGATTATTCTCCTCCTCCTCCTCCTCCTCCTCCTCCTCCTCCTCCTCCTCCTCCTCCTCCTTCTTTTATAACACTAGGAACTGCCAGGCAAGTAGAATAAACATGAAACCATGATATCATTCATCTAGCATGATTAGGTAGCTGTAACAATGGTCACCAGAATGGGCTACACAGTCCCTGCTCATGTTTCCTGGACAGTTTCTTGAGGCAAATACATGTCACCAGAGGACTTATGCCGGCTACCTATCATGTTATCACAAGAAGGTAACTGTCACCAGACCTTGAAAGAAGGAACGAAATATCCCTTGTATCTTGTTTTGTTCTCAATAGGCCCACATATCCCTGTTTTGTCTTGACTTCAGGTACATGGTCCCATGATAGGGGGAACTAAATTAGGCAAGGTGGTCAGAGAGGGTCCTAAGGAAAAGATTATTGATGTCATATTGGGAGGAAGAATGGAAGCTAACCCTGGCAGGGTTAGGGGTTGGGGATTGCAAGGCAGCTGGAGTGTTCAGCCTTATGAGCATGGAAATACTCAAAACATAACGAGCCACTGTGTAAAAGGAGATTGGAGAGGTAGTTAAGGAATGGAATAAAGCATCTAGCTGGCATAATTTTGTCTTTGCCCTAAGATCAATAAGATGGCACTGAAAACTTTTTAAAGCAGGGAGGTAAAATAAATCAGATTTTCATGTTGAAAAGATTGTGTGGCTGCTGTGTAAAGACAAGATTAGAGAAAGGCCTGAGTACTTTTGGGAGTAGTTCAGGTGAGCTATGACGATAGCTTGGGCTATGTGATGTACTAGAGATAGAAGTAAACCAAAGATTTAGGAAGCAGATTTGATAGTCCTTGGCGATGAACTAGAAATGATGATATGAATCAATGGAAGGGAAGATTAACTAAGTGGTGACCCTTGTGTCCTGTTGCCGTTCAACTCTATAGACCTAAAACAGGCCGCCTCATCTTTTCTCTGCAAATCTCTATCTGGCTTGCTGTGGATGGAATATTTGTTTCTCCAAAATTCATATTTTGAAACCTAACCCCTAAATGGTGTTAGGAGGTGAGACTTTTGGGAGGTGATTAGGTCATAATGGTGGAGCCTCATGAAAGGGATTAGTGCCTTTATAGAAGAGCCTCCAGGGAGCTTCCTTGCACCTTCCACCATGGGAGGACACAGTGAGCAGAAGCTGTGATCTGGGAAGTGAG
The DNA here is from genome assembly GCF_011100685.1 of Canis lupus familiaris. NCBI lineage: Eukaryota > Metazoa > Chordata > Mammalia > Carnivora > Canidae > Canis > Canis lupus. The sequence goes on along the minus strand of NC_049256.1, from coordinate 6,138,734 downwards.
CTCTTTCCAGACACCGAATCTGCCAGGACCCTGATCTTAGACTTGCCAGCCTCCAGGATTGTGAGACATAGACGTCTGTTGTGTAAGCTGCCCAGCCTATGGTATTCTGTTATAGTGGCCCAAGGGACCTAAGACATGGCTTATTGTTAACCACCCATAATCATTTTTCCAGTCTTTTGATCTAAAATCTGGACATAATTATGGACTTCTACCTTTATCTCCAAACCTATGACGAATTGTCATAAAGTCCAGAATTTTCTCCTTTTGAAATGTTTCTTTCATTTCTCTCTCTCTTTTTTAGAATTCCAGTTTGGGCCCTTATAAAATACCTGGCATTTGGTGCCTACATTTTATCTCCCAGTTCTGGTCTCCATCCTGAACACTGTAACCCAGTGAGTCTCTTTTAAACATTGCTTTCACCATTCCCTTCCTGCCACAGAACTCTGCAGGGATTCCTCATTGGCCTGAAGTGAAAATCTCAATGCCTTGGTTTAGAATTCACGGCTTTCTGCAGTCTGTCTCCGATCCGCTTTGCCACTCTCTGCTTCCCTACAGTAGTAGTTTTACAACTCTTTTAAAGTTACTGAACCCTTTGTTCAAATGGAATCCTTTGTTCAAAAACATGGCAGCTCCATATGTACAGCATGTGAGTGGAGCTTTTGGTTGAAGTAGGGATGGGGATTGATTTCCTCTCCCTCCTCCCATTGCCTCCTTTCCTTCCCTACCTGCTTTGTCCCCTGAGATGAGTCTGCTCAGAATGTTGTTTGAAGTCCATAGCCTTCCAGGAATGCTCTTAGGTAGAAATAGGTGTTCACCTCAAGGAACAACTGGGTCACTGAATCCAACATATGTTTCCCTCCACTGAGCCTCTAGTCGGCCTCTCTGCTTGTTTCCTCATCAGGCAGGGGCTCTGCCTCATAAAAGGCCCCCTCTGTGATGTAACATGAGCATCTTTACCACACCTCTGTAGTGAGTGCAAGAGGAGTTTTGACATACTGCTTGTTACAGCGTCCTTCAAGAAGTTAAGACCATCACAACAAACACAGCCCCATAGAAGCAATTTTATAGGGACTGTCCAATGTGCTACCAGCACTCCTCGGGTCTGATTTGATTTAGAAAATGTTATATTGAGATCAGTGGTTTCCAAATGTGGGGGTGGGGCCCTGGAATTTGTGTTTATAAATAGCCCCCTGAGTTAAGAACCAATAAATCGAGTACTAGGAGCAGTGAAGTAGGATGGAGATTCTAAGCTGAGTCTGTGGGGATATTCAGTGATAATACTATGATAGTGCTCTATGTGGATATGATAATTCGCAATATATTTTTTCTCATGAAGAAACAGAAGAGTTAGAAGAGCAGAAGAAGAACAGGTTTGCAGGGGATCATCTTTCAATTTTGAGCAGATGGAATTTAAAACACCTGTGAGCCATCTAGGGGCAGATTTCCAGCAGGTAGTTGAAAATTTGGGTCCACGACTCAAGAACGAGGCTAGGGCTAGACTGAGGTGAGTTTGAGAGTCATCTTTACAGGGGAGATATAGGTAGGGCTGTGAAGGCAGGTGAGATTTTAATTTTTTTTAGAAGACTGATCACACAAATAATACTTTATTCCGACTTTGAATTCTATGGTCCTGCTAAGAAAGAACATACTTCTTAGGAAAAAAATGCTTCTATGTGCCAATATAAAAAAAAATAAAATCCAGGATAATATGTTCATGTGAAAAGAGCAATGCAAGACTCATAAAATATTATCTTTTGCCTAAAGAGGTTGAGAGAGGGGTAAAAAATATTTATCTCTCTGCATAAAGGAGCCACAAAAATACTAAGAAATCGGTAACAGGTAGGTGGGGTGCCAGGGAGACCATTTGCTTTTCCCTTCTTGATTTTTTAATTGTTTAACAATGCGAATTATTATCCATATAAAAATTAACTTACAACCTGATAAAAATGGAGGGGAGATTGTAGGAGTCCTGCCATATTTACATTTTCCTGAGCGATGAAATAAAAAAACAACAACAACCCTACCATTTATTATAACTATTACATCATAAAAGAAAAGAAAGGGCATCTTGAAACAAAAAAAAGCAAGAAAGAATACCATTTTTAAAGAAAGTCTTTTACTTGATACAATATTGTTGTCTCTTTTGCGCTTTGCTGTAGACCGATGACCACTTCATCACCACCTGGCTGTGGCCTGAAGAAGTCGTGGACACCACTAGTTAGTTAGTAAACTAGTAAATACAATTTTCTTTTTCTTTTTTCTTTCTTTTAAAAACTGAAGTATAATTAACATATGGTGTTATATTAATTCCGGGTGTACACTCTAATGACACAACAGCTCTATATATTACTCAGTGCTCATCCTACGTGTCCTCTTTAATCCCCATCCCCTCTCTCACCCATCCTCCCACCTCCCCCATCAGTTTGCCTTCTATAGCTAAAAGTCTGTTTCTTGGTTTCTCTCTCTCTTTCTTTTCCTTTGCTTGTTTGTTTTGTTTCTTAAGTTCCACATATGATTGAAATCATATGGTATTTGTTTTTCTCAGACTTATTTCATTCACCTAGCATTATACTCTCTAGATCCATTTACGTTTATTGCAAATGTCAAGATTTCATTATTTTTTAATGGCTGAGTTATATTCCCCTGTGTATGTCTGCCACAAAAGGGGTAAGCCTTTTTTTTATTTATTTTTTTATTTATGATAGTCACACACAGAGAGAGAGAGAGAGGCAGAGACACGGGCAGAGGGAGGAGCAGGCTCCATGCACCGGGAGCCCGACGTGGGATTCGATCCCGGGTCTCCAGGATCGCGCCCTGGGCCAAAGGCAGGTGCCAAACCGCTGCGCCACCCAGGGATCCCAGGGGTAAGCCTTTTAAGAAGGAGGAGAGTGAGTCTGTGAAATGCCTTTAGTAGGCCTTGGGAGGAAGGGGACAGGGTGAGTAAAGGAGGTGGAAGATGTGGCCAGAGAGAGAGGATAGAGACTTGCATCTGTTCAAGTGCAGTCTCATGGAAGGAAGAGCTTCGGGAAGGAGGGAGTGGGTGGTGGATGAGGCTGATACTGTCAGCTGCAGCTACTGAGAAGGATACAGGGTAAGCAGAGGCCAGGGACTTTGGAATTCAGGATTATCCTGCAATTTTTGTAGGGCTATGTGTCCAGGGGGGAATTGTTTTTGCTGGCCTGAGCACTGATGGGAAGTGAGAGGTCCCCTTTTCCCTTCAAGGACTTCACAGAGAGAATTCCATCCGAAAGCCTCCTGTCCATCTTCCGCCTGCCTTAGAAAGAAAATGTTAGTTTTGAAGGAATCCAATTACTTAACAAAGATTGGTGAAACCCAGAAATACTGATTATTGTGGATGATTCTGAGAGTTGAGGTCCTTCAAAGGGGCGATTCAACTCCTTTTTTGGGGAAAAAAATTTAACTTGGAGCAGAGATCTTTCAACCTTTCAACCTTACATATAATCAGGGTTCAGAACCCTTCATTGCGAAACTTCTGTGGGGAACTTACTTCTGAACCTTTCAGCAGGTACTTTCAAAGTATCATCCCTTTTGATGTGTACTTACCGGCAAGTGAAGGAGAGTTGCCAGGAGGCTCAGAATCTGGTTGGCTGATCCCAAACCACCCAGAAAGACTTGAAACAATGGATTCGGAGTGAGGTGTTTCTGTGAAAGGAATGTGAAAATAGGTCTGTTTAGGAGCTGATTTCATTTTCTGACTATTGATAACTTGGCCTTTTTTTCATTCTTTCTGTACTTACTACATATATCTATGCCGAGAGCCTCCTTTCCAGGACAAATTTTATCCTCATATTAAAAATGTTGTGTATATGTATGTGTCAAATATTTATTTAACTGAATAATTGTTGAACATATTACTTTAGCATTTTTCATTATTTTTTTGCACTCTTATCCCTCCTTTTAAGTATTTTTTATTATAAAACATTTCAAATAATACAGAAAAGCAGAAAGAAGTGTCCAGCAAATACACGTGTAATCTATCCTTAGATTTAACAATTTTTGGTATTTGTCCATATTTGCTTTATATGCAAACATTTTATATGTACATGCACATATGTAATATTTCTCAAAACTATTTAAAAGTTAAGTTACATCCACCCAGAAGCTTCACCTCTAAATACTTCATACCTCTCTAAAAACAACGTTCTCCCATATATGCACGATACCAATATCACATCTAACTAAACTAACAATTCTCCACTCTATATTTAAATTTCCCCAGCTGTCCCCCAAATGTCTTGTGTATCTGGCTGTTCAAAGCAGGAGCCAACCAAGAACATTTCTAGAACCATCTTTTTTTCTAGAACCATCTTTTCTAGAACCATCGTTCCTCCCCCTTCTCCCAAGTTATATTGATGGACTGAAGCGACTGGACCACTTCTCTTAAAAATGTCCCATTGTGGATTGGTCTAATGGTTTCCTTGTAGTACTGTTGAGCTTGTCCCTCTGTTCTCCGTATTTCCTGTATCTGGAAATTATAAAGAACAAACGCTTGATTGGATTAAAATTAAACATGTTTGTCAAGAACACTTCATGGGTGGTGCTGTGCAACTTCCTATTGTTCCCATCTTCAGAACAACACACTTCCAATACCTCTGAAGCCTCTGTTTCCCTTTCCAATGCCACCGCTCCCTCTTCCCACCAGAGGCAGCGATTATCCTGAATTCTCTATTGACCACTTCCTGTGTTTTCTTTGCAGTTCTATCACAGACCTGTGTATCTCCAAATAATACATTGTTTAGTTTTAAGCTTGTGTAAGTGAAATGATACTGGATATATATTTTTTGTGAGTCATGCAGTGCTAAAATTGCAATTTATCCACGTCGAGAAGCGAAGCTATAGGTCACTCATCTTCATATCTGTGTGGTATTCTCTTGTATGACTATACCACAACTAATTTATTCATTTTGCTCTTGATAGACATCAGATTGCTCTAGTTTTTTTGTTATTAGAAGCAATGCAGCAGTAAATCTCCTCATGCATATTTGTAGTCTACCTATCCAAGACTTTCTCCAGGGTATATATATCTAGGGGTGCAATTGCAGGGATGTATGGTATATGCAAGTTCAGCTTTGCTAGGTACAGTTCAGGGTACAGTTACAAAGAACACGAACCATCCCGGTTCATTAAAACAGAAAGGGATTTACTGTGTTATTGGTCATTTACAGAATTGTTAGGAGGGTAGAAGGAACAGATTCTAGGCTGAGCTTTTAGGAATGATTTCCTAAGCTACCCCAAAAAACTGGGCCACCAAGAAAGCTACAGCTTATCCCATCAACAGGAAGCTATGTTTTGAATTGAGAGCTGCCAATATAGTTCTGGCTGCAAAGCCGCACTGCCTTAGGTACAATTAGGAAGCCACTTCAGCTAAATCAGGAAGCCACTGTTGGAACTGCTGGCTGCAAAACCAAGCTGCCTCTGCTCTGAAACCACCTTTTAAAACTGAGAAACCACCATTATAATTTCTGCCAGCAAAATAAGTGCCCTGAGGCCCATCTTCCCCCACAGAATTCTGTTCAGGTCTCACTGAGCACATTGGACACGTCAAGCCTCAGTTGTATCTGGAATTCCAGCTATAGGGGTGTCCTGGAAATGTAGATTTTAGTTTTCTGACCTTTGGAATGTAAGATGGCCACGCAAAGGAGGTTGGAACAATGGTTGAGCAAACTAGTCCACAGTCCTGTCAAAACGCTCTCTCCTCTGATGGAGTCAGCCTGTGCCCCTGCCAGCGGCACATGAGAACACTTGTGCTTCTACATCCTTGCCAGTGCTGGCTTTGTTGGGTGTTTGTGTTTGAAAAGCTATTTTATTGTATCTTCATTTGCAGTTCCACGGTTAATTACGAGGTTGAGCATATCTTCATGTATATATTCATATGTATTGGCCATTCATGTTTCCTTTTCACAGATATGTCTGTTTATGTCTTCTGTATATTTCCTGTTCTTTTTGTTTCTTATTCATTAGGATTCTTCACATATTCTGGATAATAATTCTTTGTTGATCATATTCTACAATTGAAGCTTGTCTTTTCACTTTTCAAATGGTGATTGTATTGAAAAGAAGTCCTTATTATTTGTCAATTTTGTTAAATTTTTTTCTTGAAGGTTTGTGCTTTTCTTGCTTGTTTTAAAAATCTTTCCCTACTCAAGATCATCAGGATAGTTGTTTGTATTGTTTTAAAAAGTTTCGGTTTTACTTTTCCTGTTTAGTTCCCGATCCACATGGGATTGGTTTGTATGGACGGTGTGAGGCAGGAATCCATTTTCATTTGTAGGAAAAGCCTTCTGATCTGCAATGCCAAGATTTATCATAGATCCTGTGATATATTTATATTTAATTATAATATATTTATTATAAATATTGTAATTTAATTATAATATTTATATTTAATTTAAATATAGATTAGTTCCTGGGCTCTCTCTATTCCATTGGTCTGTTCTTCATCCTTGTATTATTAAACTCATAATCCTGATTATTGAAACTATAATACTTCTTGATTCTGGTGGAACCCATTCACCCGTCTCAGGTATACTAGGCTTTTGGCTCTTCTTTATATATTTTATTTTAGTTTAGTTTTATTTATTTTTATTTTTTTCTTCTTTATATATTTTAGAATTAGATTATAAAATTCTATAAAACATCTTCGTAGAATTTTTACTGGAATTTCATTGAATCTATAGAACAGTTTGGAGTGAAATGAGATCTTTAAGATAATCTTCCTATCCATGGAAAAATTAGGTCATTCTGTTTATTTAGGTCTTTTTTGTTTGTTTGTTTATTTAGGTCTTATTTAATATCTTTCGCCAAAGTTTTATGTCTTTCTCCCAAAAGTTCTTACAGATTTTTTGTCAGACTTATTCTCTAGTACCTTATTTCATTGTTGCTATTGTAAATATTTTTAAAAATTGCATTTCTTGACTTTTTTTGCTAGGATGTAGAAATGCAGTTACTCACATTGATCTTATACCTAGCAAACTTACTAAATTCTGTAACTAATGCTAATAATCTATAGATACTTGAAATTTGCTATGTAGAACATAATATCTGCAAATGATGACAATCTGGTTCTTATTTTTTTGAATCCATATTCTTTTCCTTATTCTTGCCTTAGCACACAGGTTAGGATTCTAATACAGAGTTGAGTAGAAGTAGGAACAGTGTGTAACCTTCTATTATTCCTAATCTTAAGGAGTATCTGTTAGTATTTCACAATTTTTAAAAAAAGATTTTATTTACTCATGAGAGACACACAGAGAGAGGCAGAGACATAGGCAGGAGGGAGAAGCAGGCTCCCTGTGGGGAGACTGATGCGGGGATCATGCCCTGAGCTGAAGGCAGATAGATGCTCAACCACTGAGCCACCCAGACATCCCAGTATTTCACAATTGAGAACAAGGTTTGCTCATGTTAGTTTGAAGACATCTTTTTTCATATTAAGGACATTTCTTCCTCTTTCTAGTTTATAAAGGTTTTTTGTTACTATTATTTGCTTTTTGTCTTATGAATGCTCCTTTGAATTTTATCAAGTGCTTATGTTACATCAATTTAGATCACAACATGACTTTTTCTCCTACTAATGATATAAATTACTTTAATCTGTATTCTAGTGTTGATCTAACCTTTTGCTCCTGGAATAAACTCTATTTGGTCATGACTTTTTTCATTTTTTAAATTGTTGGATTGCTTGCTAATATTTTGTTCAGGATTTTTTTCATTCACAATCATGAATGAAATTGATCTTCAATTTTCCTTTCCAATAGTGTCCTTCTCTGAATTTTTGTATCAAGCATGCACTAGCACATAAAATCAGTCTGAGAAGTGTTCCCCTTTTTTCTGTTCTCTAAAGAGTTTGTATCACTGGGTTTTTAAAGAGGCTAAAGGCAGCCAATTTGGAGGAGAGACCAGTCTTTGGAGTCAGAGACATGTTTGAGCTCTCATCTTTACCATTTAGTAGTTGAGAGCTCTTGGGCTGGTGACTTATATCTCTGAGGTTCAGTTTCCTCATCAGTCAAGTGGAAGTAGTAATACACACTCTCCTTGCCCTAAAGGGTTGTTGTACTATCATGAGAATTAAATAGGATACTTTATGTAAAAATGCAGTATAAATCCTATAAGTAAGATAACCTCTGCAAAGCTGGCCTTAGGGAAAACATTGTCCAGTGAATTGCTTCCAAAACAGTCTCTGATACTGCAAGTCAGATAGAGGGAGCAGACATGCTCTCAGGGACTTCCTCTCCTTATAACGTTGGAGTGAGAAGCATGACAATGTACTTTCAGAGGAGATGGTGTTGGAAGTTTCCAAAGTCAAATTTGTAGCCTTTCCTTCAGAGCCTTGGAGAGGGCCCAAGTCACTGAATCATTGAATGTCATGGCTGTTCTCATAGATCATCCAATCGATGGGGAACGGCAGCCAAGAAGGTATTTAACTTATATCTGGGGATTTATGATCTCAATTTTTAATAGCACATTAATTTTTGCATGTGTATTTTGATTTACAAAAATAATACCTTCTCATGGTAATGGTACAAGAGAGATTTTAAAAGATGTGAAAGAGATAAATGAAAAGTCAAAAATTTCCTTCTTCTCTAGTCACTTCATCCTGTTCTCCTTAGAGACAACTTTTTAAACTATCTCCTTTTACCCTTTTGGAGAGTCACTGCCACATTCTAAGTGATATGAATTTACCCTCTATTTCTTGATTTATAAGTTTTTAGACAGTATCTGTTGTCTCCCCACCATAACAGTGATGAATTTATCTTTCTTTCCTTTATTCTTCTTTACTTTCTGTTAGTCACATTTTATTTTTAGTTTCTCTTGATTACTACTATAATTATCTTTAATAATGTTAATAATATTTAATACACAAAATCTTTAAATAATGTGAACTTTATATCTCGACCTATCAATTTTAGCATTTCCTCTGAATTCTCATTACATGAGATGAGAAAATTAGTTCCTTTGCATTTCCCTTCCACCTCCTCATACCTTCTGACCCCTGCCATCTGTAAAGTTACATTTTGAAGTCGTGGTTTATAACATACATTCTGTTCTGTAACCATATATGTCCTTTATGCTTTGTGTATAGGTTGATCCTAGAAACCAAAAGCCAATATCTAAAGTTTATAATATTAAGATTACATAAATATGTGTTTGATAAAGACCATGTATGTGATTACAAAACTAGAGAAGGAATTGAGATCCTAGTTTAAGTGTGAGCTCCTGAAGGAGAAGAAAACTCAAAAATCAGCAGGAAAAGTAATTTCCAGGAGAGGGGAAGAGGAGCCTATTGTAACTACTTATTTTTATTATTACTTTATGCGTCTGTCTTGTAATTGTCCAACGTTTAAATTACACCATTTGTTTCAGAGAATCCATCTTCTTTATGAATACACTTTTTATAGCTTGCTGAATTTTTCTCATTTTCCTAGGTTCTAATTTAGACCTATAGCTTTCTAGACCTGTTGCACAACCATCATCCTGGGGTTTCTTTTCACTGTCTTTGAGGTTGAGACTACTGTTCTGTGCATACTGTGTTACTATCTTGCATTCCTTTCTTGTTTTACCATAACGTATACTTGAGTAATGCTTTCAGAGATGATAACTGTGTGATAAATATCTGAGTCCTTCCATAGCTATTAATTTCCAGATTTTATTTTTATTTGTGATTGATAACTCAGTAAGATACAAAATTTTATATTTATAATAAAATTTCCTCAAAACCTAAAGATGATACTCCATGCTCTTATGCCATTGAATGTTGATGATAAGAAATCTGATAACAATATGATTCTGGTTCACTTGTAGAAGACTCGATCTCGATCATTTTTTCTGGAAACTTTATGTTTGGCATTTCAAGATGATGGCTTATGGTGTGTGTATGTGTGTGTGTGTGTGTGTGTGTGTGGTGTTTTAATTCATCCTTTTCATGACTTGGTGATGTCTTTAGAGTGGCATCTTTCTTTTGCTCTGAAAAATTTTTAAATAATTTTCTATCTTGCATGTTTTCTGTTCTCCTTTTCTTGAATATCTATTAGGTGAATAATAAACTTTCTGAATTGATTCTCATAAGTCTCTACCATTTTTAAAAAGATTTTATTTATTTATTCATGAGAGACACACACAGAGAGGGAGAGAGAGGCAGAGACACAGGCAGAGGGAGAAGCAGGCTCCATGCAGGGAGCCCGATGTGGGACTCGATCCCACGCCCTGGGCTGAAGGCAGCACTAAACCACTGAGCCACCGGGGTTGCCCAGTCTCTTTACCTTTTAATTGTGTTTTTCCGTAAATCTCTGCACTTTTTAAAAACAATTTATTTGTTTTAGAGACAGAGCGAGCAAGAGTGGGAGGGACAGAGGGAGAGGAAGAGAGAATCTCAAGCAGACTCCATGCTGATTATGGAGCTTGAGTGGGGATTGACCTCAGGATCTGAGGTGATGACCTGAGTCAAAATCAAGAGTTGGATGCTTAACCAACTGCACCACCCAGGCACCTAAATCTATGAATTTTTAATTTATAATCTGAGAAACCAATGCTTTTCCTCTAGGTTTTCTATTGAACATGTTATTTTATCAATTAAATCTTTTAAATTCAAGAATATTTTGTGTTATCCAGTATTTTGGGTGAGCATCCTGTGTTTTTGTCCTCCTCCTCTTCCTTTTCCTTCTGTATAAACTATAGAAATGTATAATCTATTACTTTTCTCTTAGATACTGATAGAAAGTTTTGAAGGTCTCTTCTGTTGCCTGTATTGTCTGTTTCCTCTAGGATATTTTGTTTTCTTTTGTCTTATTCTTTCTTGGGCTATTCTTTTCTTCTAATTATCAGTTACTTGATTAAAATAAAATTTGTTTATTTATTTATTTTAAAGATTAAAAAAATCATTTGTGCACAAGAGAGATAGAGAGAGCACAAGTGGGGAAATAGGCAGAGAGAGAGGGAGAAGCAGACTCACTGCTGAGCAGGAAGCGGCTCGGGGCTCAATCCTAGGACTCTGAGATCATGACCTGAGCCAAAGGCAGACAGCTGACCATCTGAGCCACCCAGGTGCCCCCAAAATAATTTTTATTTAGTTCTCGCTCTGAGCCAGATGCTGAGCAAGACTAACCAGGCCTCCATCCTCAGGGAGATTGCACTATGGTCGGGGGAGGGGGGGGGCGGTGATTTTCAATGATCAAGTAAATAAATGGATAAACAAGAATTTCTGTTTGTAGTAAGTGTCATGAAAGAAATAAAGTGGGGTGATCTGAGAGTGAGTGATGAGGTGGGGTCTTGTAGAGTAAGTGATTAGGAAGGCCTCTTTTAGAATGGGACAGCTGACCTGACACCAGCAACATGACAGCGGTGGGGGTGATCAATGGGAGAAGGGTCAGATTATATAGCACCTTTGGGTAGGCTCTGGCATAAGACTTTAATTTAACTGTGGCAGGAAATTATTGGAGCATTTTAGGAGGAAGGTGATTATCTGATTTATGTTTTTAATGATCAACTCTAGCTGCTGAGGGGAGAGTGAGGGGGAAGGATATGCAAGAATGCCGGCAGGAAACCATGAGGACACTTGCAGGGTCTAAGCAAGGAGGATTAGTAGGGTGATGGTCAAGAATGGCCACCAGGAGAAAGTACCATGAGGGCAGGACAGAAAGTGTTCCAAGGAGAGAATGGTCCATTGTGTTAACTGCTGCTGTAATGTCTCAGAAAGTTAGGATAGAGCAGTGAGCATTGTACTTGGCAAGCAAAGATTATCAGTGACTTAGCGGTCTAGGAGATGGTGAAGGGGAAACTCAGATGGAGTGTTTGCAGGGTCTGGACCTCGTAACTGGGTAAGTTACTGTAGTAGTGGACTTATCACTTTCTGCTGGTAGCTTGGAATTGAAAATTCCTTTTATATTTGTTCCTAACCCAAAACACTTTGTAGAACTGTCCATATTTCTCCCAAAGCCCTCCCCTTTTCTGAATATTTCCCACTTATGATTAGATCAGAAATCATCTCTGGTGAGGAACAAATGGTTTTAATTTACGTTTATTTTTTTAAAAAAATTATTTATTTATTCATATCACACACACACACACACACACACACACACACACACACAGGCAGAGACACACAGGTAGAGGGAGAAGCAGGCTCCCTGTGGGGAATCCAGTGCTGGACTTGATCCCAGGACCCGAGGATCACGCCCTGAGCTGAAGGCAGACACTCAACTGCTGAGCCACCGAGGCATCCCACAAGTGGTTTTTAAAATCTCTATTTACTTCCATGTAGTTCGTGATTATTTACAGCCACAAAGGGCTCTTAAATTTCACTTTGTTAATGGGGTATGTGTGCAGACTGGGCTCCTTTTAGGCTGCTGCTGTTGAAGCCAGAGAAAACTGAGGCTAGAGCAAGTGGTAGGGAATTATCAGGAAATGGATGAAGTTATTGAAGTTATGATATACTGTTCGGGTGCACTCAATATCTAAAATCCAGAAATCAAACCATGAATCTGTAAACTTTCCTTTAAAACCTAAAACCAAAAAGCATGGATTTATTTCCATAGTGCCTAACAAACTCATTTTCTTTTCTCAAATTCCAAACTCTTTGAAGGTAGTGATCAGATCCAACTGGTGGAGGGTGTGTAAGAAATATCAAAGTGACTAATATGTGCCTGCAGTTCTAAAGATATGATCTCATTTAATCCCATCAACAGCCTTAGGTGATAGATTATTTTAATTTCTATTTTACAGATGAGGCAATTGAGCCCTGGAGAGCGACTAACCATGGTCACACAGCTAATGACAAACATATGTGATAGTTAAACCCACTTCTGATTTCAAAGCTCATGTTCATCCATTCCTTTTTCTTTTTCTTTTATTTTTTCTCTTTTAGCTTTTATTTTTATTAAAGATACAGATGCATAGACTATAAATACAGAAATAATTCTACATGGGTGATTAGAAAATATTGCAGTTCCTTGTCCTATCTCCAGAAGCATCCACTTGCAATGCTTACCTCTCTTGACATTCATTTCTAAATTTGTAAGTAATCTATTTCTTTGTTATTTAAAAAAAATTGGAAATTAAGTATTTACCTCACACATGGAATACAAGGACTTTGTTCTGTATTACCTATCTGTTCCCCAGCACACAATTCATCTTCTCCATTCTTCCACTATAATTAAATTCTAATTTTGGTTAGCTCATTATTCAGAGTTTATTAAGACAATGGATGCTGAATCATGCAATACACAATTACTATTTTATTTCTGTTATATCTTTCTGTTTTCCTGAGAGTTAATAATTGTCTTCTTGTTTCATTTACTTAGTTTTCTATATATGTGTCACTAATTCAATGCCAACTCTCCTGATATATTCAGTTTCATCTTCTCAAAGGAATCTCCTCTGGTTCTGATTATCTCCAAACTGGACTGATTGCTCTGTACATCAGTGATATATCTGCCATCCTGAGTTCACCTATTATCTTGATTAATTCTCTCACCTCTTCCTTATAAGTCTGAGAAAGTCTTTATTTTACCATCTATCTAGTTGACAGCTGAATATAAAACTCTAGGTTTCAAAACATTTTACTTCAGAAATTTGGAGGCTTTGTTTCATAATCTTCTGGCTTGTTAAATGAAATCTGTGGGATTTTTTTCCCCTTCTCCTCTCAAGTTTGTAAGGTCTAATCTCTGTTCCTAGTATACTGAAATAGCACAATGATGTGTTTTGTTGTGGATCTATTGTGCTTCCTCCTTGGAGACTTGGTGGGTCCTTTTAATCTAGAAGCTTTGGTCTTTCAGTTCTGGGAGATTTTTCTTTAATTATTTTGCTGGTGACTTCTCTGTTTTCCTTTTTTAAAAAAAATCATGGACCAATTTTCAATTTTTTTCTTCCCTGTTTCTTTCTCTTTTGTTTTTCTTTCTGTGAATTTTTATTATCTTAAATTTTTATCTTAAGCTATATTATCTTAATTTCTTAGAATTATTTGAATGTTCTTTTTTCATAGATTTAAAAAAAACCAGAATACTGTTTTCCACTATCTCTCTAAGATATTGATGATGATGTGGGGAGACATTTTCTCTTTCTCCTTGCTTTTCTTAGTTTCTTTTGGTCTCTGTATTTTCAAATCAACATATTTTATTGACTCCAAGACCCTTCAGGCTAGTGCATTCTTGACATTACAAGATGTCCCTGAAATTATTTGGTATATAGTTTATTATGACTGCCTCCTAGCTTACAGTTATGCAATACCATCAATTTGTAGGCTCTATCTGGACTTAAAAAATGTTCATTCAGAAATGTCAAGCATTTGCATCTTAGAATAACTGAAACAGGATAAATATTCTTCACACAGTTGGGGATCCTTGCCACTCTGCCCATAGTTTAAGAGTGTGCTTCAGAAATCCGCTTGAAGTCATCTCCCTGTGATGGTGATGATGGTGGTAGTGGTGGATGGAAGGCTTTACTGACAGTGGGCCTTATTGTAAGGTGATTCAGCTTGGCTATTCCATTAGGAAACCCTGTGATGATTATTTTCTCTTGGGCCAATAGGATTCTCAAGAGAAGAGTTTTGAATCTTCTGCTGCTTGGCTGCCAGTCTTCTGAGAGTCAAAAAGAGAAGGAAGGGGGCACGTGGGTGGCTCAGTCTTTTGGATACCTGACTCCTGGTTTTGGCTCATGTCATGATCTCAGGGTCATGAGATCAAGCCCCACATTGTGCTCTGGGTTCAGCAGGGGAGTCTGCTTGGGATTCTCTCTCTCTCGCCCTATGCCCCTCCCGTCACTGGTGGATGCACTCTCTCTTTCTTTGTCTCTAAAACAAATAAGTAAAATCTTAAAAAAAAAAAAAAAAAAGAAGAAGAAGATAAGGAAGGCTAGGGTCCCAGGTATCAAGTATGTACACATGTGCTTTAGTTGTGCTCTTCCATACAGTTTCCCTGCCCTCACTTCAGCTTGGTATTCTTTAGTCCAGAGATGTTCAGTTATACCCCTCCAGTGAGAAATCACCTCCAGGTCCTTTTCCTCTGTGGAGTTAGGGAGGAAAGCTGGTAGCGTCTAAGTGCTTTTCAGACAAACTCTCAACCAAACCTTCTGTTGTTAGTCCTGTCTTTTTTCTGTCTCTAAAGAAAACTGGTTCTGCTAATTCCTGAGCCTTTTGAAGGTGTGTGATGTGAATCAACCTGTACTTTGCTTTCCTTACTGTTGGCTAGGGTTAGCTAACCCCCCCCTGCCATTTTTTTCTATCCTTTTGGGTATATCCCTTAAAAATCACCTTACTGTTACTTTATTTTGGTTTTGGGAGGAAATGGAGGTACACATTAACGTTCAATCTGCCATCTTTAACTGAAAGTCCTCATTTACTTTTTAACTCGACCTAAGAGATGTAAGCCAATTCAGAACACTTGGAAAACAATGAAAAAGAACAAAGGGACAGATAAAACCCATAATCTTATCAGCAGAGATGACCACAGTTAACATCTTTGCACATAAGTCTAAATATATGTGATAAATTCTTAATTTTGGAAATCATGCATCAAGTAGTATGCAGACATTAAGGACTTTTGATAAAAGAGTAGAAGAATTATTTCCATGTACAATTCAACCAGTACATACAACACCTATTTTTTTCAATATTGTCATCAAAATAATCAGTTCTTTTTAAGCTTTTGCCAAACTTGTTTTAATTTTTTTTTTAATTTGCCTTTCTTAAATCTTAGTGACTTTAGGTCTTATAACACATATAGTCCTACAAAATCTGATATGAATTGTCAATTTGTACTTCTTCTTTTATTAATTACATTTTTCATTTCCTTTGCCTGTTACCAATTTATGCTTTTATCTTATTGATTCACAAGAGCTCTATATATCAAGGTTATTTATTCAGTACTTAAATAATTTTCCATTTGTCTTTCAATTTTCTAAAGGTATTTTTCATCTTGTGCTGTTAAACAATTGATGCTTCTTTTTATACCTATGTTTTTATTATTCTGTGTTTACCTACATGGTCTTCTAGTTCTTATATGGTTCAATACGGCATAAAATAAGGCTCTAACTTTAATTTCTCCTTATATTACCAATTGTCTCAGCAATGTTTACTTAAAATATATTGTCACATGATCTGCAAAGCTAGAGGCATCACAATCCCAGACTTCAAATTGTATTACAAAGCTGTAGTGATCAAAACACTATGGCACTGGCACAAAGATAGACAATAGATCAGAGGAATAGAATAGAAAATCCAGATATGAACCCACAACTATATAGTCAATTAATCTTTGGTAAAGCAGGAAAGAATATCCAATTGGAAAGGACAGTGTTTTCAATAGACGGTGTTGGGAAAACTTGACAGTAACACGCAAAGGAATAAAACTGGACCACTTTTTTACACCAAATGCAAAAATAAATTCAAAATGTATTAAAGACCTAAATGTGAGACCTGGAACTATTGAAATCCTAGAGGAGAACACAGGCACACAGCAGAAAACTCTTTGACACTGGCCATAGCAATTTCTGTCTAGGTATGTCTTCTGAGGTAAGGGAAACAAAACCAAACTAAACTATTTTATTAAAGATTGTATTTATTTATTAATGAGAAACACACACAGAGAGAGGCAGAGATGTAGGCAGAGGAAGAAGCAGGCTCCCTGCAGGGAGCTTGATGCAGGACTCAATCTCAGGACCCTGGGATCATGACCTGAGCCAAAGGCAAGTACTCAACCATTGAGCCACCTAAGTGCCCCAGCAAAAATAAGTTGTTGAGACTCATCAAAATAAAAAAAGCTTCTCTACAGTAAAGGAAACAAAACTAAAATGCAATCTATGGAATGGGAGAAGATAATTGCAAATGACATATCTGATAAATGGTTAGTATCCAAAATATATAAAGAACTTATAAAACTCAACGTCCAAAAAATGAGTAATTCAATTAAAAAGTGGGAAGAAGACAAGAATAAATATTTTTCCAAAGAAGACAAACAGATGGCCAACAGATACATGAAAAGATGCTCAACATCACTGATGACCAGGGAAATAAAAGTCAAAACTACAATGAAATATTACCTCATACCTGTCAGAATGGCTAAAATCAACAACACAAGAAACAAGGGGTGTTGATGAGGATGTGGATAAAGGGGATCTTCTGATCCCCTTTGAAGGAATGCAAATGAGGGAATGCAAACTGATGCAGCTACTCTGGAAAACAGTATGGCGTTTCCTCAAAAAGTTAGAAATAGAACTGCCCTAGATCTAGCAATTGTACTACTAGGTATTTACCCAAAGAACACAAAAATATTAATTCAAGGGATAAATAAATGCACCCCAATGTTTACAGCAGCATTTTGTACAATAGCCAAATCATAGAAACAGCCCAGGTGTCTATCAACTGATGAATGGATAAAGAAGATGTGATGTATATACACAACGGAGTATTACTCAGCCATAAAAAAGAACAACATCTTGCCATTTGCAATGACATGAATGGAGCAAGAGAGTCTTATGTTAAGCGAAATAAGTCAGTCAGAAAGAGACAAATACCAAATGATTTCACTCACATATGGAATTTAAGAAACAAGACAAATGAGCAAAGGCAAAAAAGAGGAGAGGCAAACCAAGAGTCTCTTAACTCTAGAGAACAAATGGGTGGTTACCAGAGGGGAGGTGTGTGGAGGGAATGGGTGAAATCATTGATGGGATTAAGGACGGGACTTGGGCATTACATGCAAGTGTTGAATCACAATATTGTACTCCTGAAACTAATATTGCAGTGTATGTAAAATCACTGGAATTTAAATAAAAACTTAAAAAATATATTGTCACATTGATTTGAAATGTCTCTTCTATTTGGATCTGTTTTAAAACAAAGACCATAAACCTTCCAGAACTCCATGCTCCCCCTTCAGAAGAGGTGAATTCTTTTTTCTTTCTGAGTCTCTATTTCTTCATCTGCCAATGATGTCAAGTAACTGCGTTATTCTTGCTGTTGCTGCTTTGTGGCCAGATATGCTCTTATTCATTAACTTCACAAACGTATATGGACCTGCTACAGTGTTGGTATGTGTGCCAGGCACGGGAATGCAAAAGAAAATTAGGCAAGCCCCCTGTGGTGGTCACTGCAATAAGCCAAAGACAGAGTTGTCTAGGTGTAACTCTGCTGTCCTTGGACAGCTCTTGGCAATGCAGGAAAATGCAGGGTTACAGAGCTTCTGGAAGACATTGAGCAAAACGGTAATGGTAGTTGTTTCTGGGAGTGTGATTGGAGTTGAATTTTGATTTCTTCTTTCTTCTTTTCTGTTTTGCTTCTAGTTTCTACAAGCATACACATTAGTCTTGTGAAACCATTAGTGTTTTCGTTAAACGAACCTCAGTTGTATTGAGTTGGCTTCCTTGTCATCCTTGGTTCATAATGCTCTCTGGGGGTCCCACATTCTCTTTATGAAAAGAAAACAAGGAGAAGGGATCTTCAGAGGTTAGTGCAGACCCAAGGGAGGGAGAGTTTCTCGAGAAGGTGATGGGAGGGTGCTCCTGGGGTAGACACACTGGGGGCCGTGTGAGGGTCCAAGGTACAGCAGCCTGGAACAATGTGGCCTTTGGAGAACTACGATAATTTACCTTGTCAGGAGCTGGGGTCCTAAACAGAAGTGACCATGTGTTTTATCTGGTGTATGTAGAGAACGGTGGAAACGAATATTTTGAGGCTGTGAGCATTTGCATGTCTAAGGATCTCATATGTCCAATTAAGGCAGTCCTTTGGGGCATTTTCTCACAAATGGAGAATTAGAGAGTCATCTTATTAAAAAGTGTAACTTTTAAATATATCTCTGGCATTATACTAGCACCGGAGAAGTAGCCTCTAAGCTAAAGAATCCTTAGGTGAAAAAAACAGTATAAATAAATGGGTCTTTTCACAAATTATTAACAAAAGGAAAACTTTTACAAAGACCACCTTTCTATCCGCATCATCAGGTTCTCCCTCTCTACCACATTCTTCCCAGGGACCACCGAAATGTCCTGGACTCTTCTTTTGCCTCCATGCCTCTCTATTTACCAATTCATTGCTCTGCTCTCTCTCCCAGAAAAATGACAATTCTCCTGAATCCTCTCGATCAGGTTTTCCATCCCACTGTACCACTGACACTGTTGTTACCAAAGGTAACAAAGACCTATGTCTTGCCCATGGTCCCATGGTCCATTGGCAGCCTCTTTTTGCTGTGTCTTTTGGGAATATTTGGCAAAATTGACCACTCCTTCCTTTTGGAAACTTTTCTCTGAGCTTTCCTTCCATTCCATTCTTCTAGATTTCCTGCCACCTCACCAGCTCCTCCTTCCCAGTATATTCCACTCTAACTGTTGGAATATTCTGAGACTCAGCTCTGGATCCCCCTCCCAGCCCTGCTGCTGACACATATTCCTATTTTCTCCCTAACGTTCTCATTTGCAGCCTTGGCTTTCAATACCATCTATATATCGAAGACTCTCAATAGCTTGATTTCCCCCTGGATCTTGAGATTCCTAAACAACAAGCTAAGCACCCGCTAGCTTGACATGCCCACTTAGCTCTTTATTAAGCATCTCAGGCTTATGTGGCCAGGACAGAGCTTTTGCTCTTCTACTTCCTCATGGCAGCTTCTCCCAAGATTTTTCTGCCTCAGTAAATGGCACCACCATCTCACCCACTCTCTGGGACCTCAAACACAGAAATCATTCTTAGATGCATCTCTTTCTACTGCTCCTTACATTTATCACTTGTCTCGGCAGATTTATTCTGCAAGTGTATCCCAAATCGGACCACTTCTCCTGGATGGCACCACTCACATCCTAGTCTCAGCCACTGTCTTCCCTCAACTGGGTTATTCTAATAGTCTCTGCCTGGCACTGCTGCTCCTCTTCCTACTGCTTTCTGGTCATTTCTCTGCAAAGTGGACAGAGTGATCATTGTGAACTGCATACATCTACTAATGGCTTTGGATGTCAATGGCAATGGATCCAAACCCTTCCTGAAGCCTACAGGACTCCATCTGATGCTCAGGCTCCATCTGCCTCACTGTCCATGTTCTATATGTTACCGTCTCCTTTATGTTTTGCCTCCCAAACACACTAACCTTGTTCCTGCCCTTGGACATCGGAGCTCACTCTTCCCTCTGCCTAAAATGCTCTTTCCCAAGATCTTCACATGACAGGTCTCTGCTTAATTACCACCTCCTTGAAAAAGCCTCCCTGGAGTCACCTAGACCATCTCTAAACCACAGTGTTTTAAAAAATTCTCAGAGTAGAACTTATTCCTATCTGATATTTTTCTCTTATTTTTTGCTTTCCTGAACAGAACAAAAGCTCTGAGAGAGCAAGAACCTTGTAGGACATGTTTAGAGCTATATCTCTGACACCTAGGACAGTGCCTGGCACTTGATAAGTATTCATTGAATGGGAATGTGATAGCTTGCTACACCTGCCCTGTGACAAAGATATTATTGTCCTCAGTTTGTAGGTGGGGAAATGACATCAAAGAGGCTAATGAGTTTGTCTGAGGTCCGGTAGCTGTTAAGAATATAAGTGTTGGGATCCAATTCCAGAACCTTTGATTTTAATCCTCAATGACATTGCCTGCAAAATCTATCCTTCTGGAATCCAGAACTTATTTTATAAAAATGAGGAAGGATTCCTAAAATGTCTATAAACAGATGAGTTAACTTTTTATACCTGGGGAAGGAAACACAAGGGAAACTAAGTTTAATAAAAGTGTTAAAAACTATTTTTATCTTCAGAACTAATAGGATTGAAACAAAATTACTTTTTTTAACCTGTAATTAACACATAGTGTCATTTCTGTTAGAACCTGTACCTTGGACACAGATCCTAATATTGAGTGCACAGAACTCTAGAAAGAAGACCAACGGATTGCATTACATTCAGCTTTGGCTTGTCCCACGAAGTTCTGAATGTCTTTCCATAAATTTTGCCCCAAAATATGTGCGTGAATGATTTTGCACACAAGAACCCTCAAAGTGTTTCAGAGTAAGATAGTTATGTATTTGCACCTGTAAATACCTGATTGTACCTCTTTTCCTCACCCTCCCAGGACCCAGGGTCTTGAGGCAGCCCATTCTAAGTATGTCCTAAGATCCATGGACTTTGTGGCCCATGTGGAGTCCCCGAGGGTCTACAGTGGGTGTTGCTGGCTCTTCAGTCAAGGTGTGCTCTCTGATCTGTTGGCACCTCATATAATGGGGACAGAGAAGGGGCTCTTTTCCAATAAGGTGGGATCTTCTGGAGTCAACACTACGCTTCCCCCAGTCCTACCTACATGGCTCTAGGACATCTTCCTTACACACTCCAAAAATGTCCCCTTGACCTTTGGCTCTGCTTAGAGAATGATGGGTGAGGTGCAGGTAGGGAGGAAGGGACGTTCCAGCTGAAGTCCAAAGGCAAGAACTCTTGTTTTTCTACTTTGATTCTCCAAAAGAATCCAACTGGAGAAAGACACTTTTCAGACAATTGGGGAAAATCCAACCCGAAATCTGTATTAGATGTTGTTGATATTGTTGGGGACAATGGTGTTATGGCCATATTTCGAAAGTCCTATCGATTAGAGATACATCCTGAAATATTTACAGGGACAAGAACATGATGGCTGAGATTTGCTTTAAACTACAGAAAAAAGTATCTATGTATGATTGTGGAGCGGGAGCATATAAAGCAGGTAAATGTTGACAGCCGTTGAAATTGGGTACTGGAGGATTCTTCATGTTCATCTCTCTAGTTCTGTATGAAACTTCTTGAAACTTCCTCCATAAAATGGCTTTTAAAAAACCATTGTTACTATCCCTGATTATCCTGTCAAGTTTGTAAACTACCTTTTTTAGATAACCTAAAGAGCTTAGTGCTGCAGAGGGTCGTTTAAGGAGTTTATATAGGAGTGTCAACAAAGATCCTAAGGCATGTATACTCTTTGGCCCAGTACTCACAATTGGCCTTAAAATGATATATTTTAATGACAATGAGCTTTCTATGTAAGTATCTATGGTGGTTAACTTTGGGTGTCAACTTGGCTAGACTGTGATATCTAGTTTGGTCAGAACAAACTAGAACAGAACAACAGTTTGGAAGATAGTTTGGAAGATAGTTGTTGTTTGGAAGATAGTTGTTGTTTGGAAGATAGTTGTTGTTTGGAAGATAGTTTTTGTTTGGAAGATAGTTTTTAGATAGAGTTGATATTTTAGTCTCTAGGATTTGAGTAAAGCAGATCATCCTCCCTGATGTGAGTGGGCCCTATCCAATCAGTTGAAGGCCTGAAGAGAAAAGACTGAGTTCCCCTGAAGAAGAAGGAATTCTGCTTTCAGATGGTCTTCAGACTTGAGCTGCCATATCAGCTCTTCCCCGGGTCTCTAACCTGCCCACCTGCCCTGCAGATTTCGGGCTTGCCAGCCTCCATAATTGTGTGGGCCAATTCTTTAAAAAAAAAAAAAAAAAGAAAAAAATCAACCTTTCTTGCTTTCCATATATACATATCCTATTGGCTCTTTTTCTCTGGAGAACCCTAATTATTAGACTATCCTGATTGAGTTCTCTGGTCAAGTTTCAACTCTTTGGTGCAAGTCTTTCTAAAGCATAGCACCCTTTTGGGTTATAAGAACTAGATCCCACTGACCCTGGCTGAAACATTCTTGGATGATTCATGGTACTGCTGAGTTTCTGGGTCACACTAGGGGTAGGTACTATGGATGAGATCCGTACAGGACTGTGGAGAGGCATAAATTTCGGGGGTTGCTAAGTGCTTAGCATGTAGCTGGTGCTCAGTGAACTTGTCATGGTGGCCTTACCTGAAGGGTGCCTCACTAGGGCTTATACTTTGGGACTGTTTTTCCTTCTTTGGTGAAGGAGATGGCAACTGCTTCAAGGTCTAGGCAGGATGGAAGATCAGACCATCCTTGTTCTGGGAAGATTTGTTGACAGGGCGTCCCCTGCAAGGACAGGGTAGGTAGGCCACATCACGTTAGGGATTTGAATGGTCTAAAAAGCTGCTTTACCTCTGGAGGGGGGTGTCTTCAGGCAGGAAAAAGAAGAGGGGCTTCCAGGTCTATGAGTTGGACCTGGTTTTTCTTCAGTCTTGGGAGCTGCAGGATGCCTCGGAGGGGAGTTTAAATTAATGTGGGGTTTCTTACCCTCAGTACTACTGACATTTTGGGCTTAATAACCCTATAGTTGTAGTGCTGGCCCCGGCATTGTAGGACTTTAGCGGTATCCTTGGCCTCTACCCACTAGATGTTAGAAGCACCCCTTTCCTACCTGTGACAATCAAAATGTCTCTGGATGTTGACAAATGTCCTTTAGGGAGCAAAATTCCCTGTGGCTGGGGATGGCCATGCTAATGGGAGAGGCCCACTTACAAGATCTGCTTCCTTCATAGCTCAGGCCTGTTAAGTCTTGCAACTCAGCATGAAGTGGGATCCCTGTTCCCAGGAAGAAGCCAAGAGCCCCTCCTAAAGGTTGGGTCCCAGTCCCCAAGGGAGGGAAGCAGAGGCACCAGGCTTCACATTAGCATTTCGAATAGACTTGCAGAAGCGAGTGCTGCCTGGGTGGGCCAAATGTCGTCTGGGTCAGTGTCACACTGCTGCTGGAGGGGCTCCAGCCCTGAGGTTCCCTGGGCTCCTGGACACAGCTTGGAAGCCCGACCACCATAGCACCACAGGCCAAAAGTCTGGAATTCCCTCCTTTCCCCAGGGTGGCCGGGAGGCCCTCTGCTCAGGCCCTCCCATGCCCGGGGAGCCCACGACTCCTCCCTGCTGTGGATGCCCCTCTCTGTGTCTGTCACCCCAGGGTGGTCGCCTACCCACTGAGCTCTAGACCCCACCTGCCAAAGTGAATGGCAGACAAAGCGCTGAGACGACTGAGCTGGACACAACCCCATTCGTGGCACAGTTTTGCACCGGAGCGCTGCTGGTTGCCTAGTGCAGGAGGCGTTAGAGCTCGTGACATTACTGTCTTCCATTCCTTCTTCTCCCTTCGCATGCACTTGCTCGCCTGATGTGATTTTCCACGCAAACATTGCCTCCTCCCTCCCCTGCGCTGTGGGGCTGATGATGATGAGGCCGGTGGTTGCCCAACGGTCACATGGCCTCGGGGTTGCTGGCCCGGGCTGTGAAGGCCTGATGAGGCATTGTAGATAAGGCTCAGTAAATGCAAGGATTTGGATCTCGTTACCCACGAAGCCAGGGAACAAGATCAGAAGGAACTGGCCCACCCTGGGGGTGTCAGGTAATGTGGTGGTTTTGGAGCATTTCCACAAATTCTCTGGCACTTCTCTATCAAAAGGCGGGCTCTAATTCCCCTCTCTTTGAATGTGGGCCGGCTCCAGGGGCTCACTGCAGAGGAAGAGAATGTGGCAGACGTGGCACCGGAGGACTTTGGAAAGCTGGTTTCAAAGGGAATACAATTTCTGCCTCACTCTCTCTCTTTCTGCCATCTCTCCCTGGCTCTCTGTCTCTTTCTCTCCATCTCTGGCTCTCTCTTTCTTGGGACGCTTGCCCCTGCTTCTAGGCAGCATGGAAAGAACCACGTGGGCGCTCCAGTCATGGCCTGGGCCAAGGTGACACCTGACAGGTGAGGGCCCCAGCTTCCAGCTGCTTTCAGCCAGCAGCTTCCAGCCTCGCTAGCTGACGCCTAATGGGGCGGAGATGAGCTGTCCCTGCCGAGACCTGTCCAGATGCCAGATTCGGGAGCCACAAAAATGCCTTGATTGTTTTAAGCCACTACGTTTTGGGTAATTTGTTATGCAGCTATAGGCAAGGGGAAGAGATGATCACATTTGCAGGAGGAAAGCTGCTGCTCACGAGCACTCACCGTGTGTTCAGATCCACGCTGAGCATTTTACACCATCATCTCCTTCTAGCCTCAGAGCAACACTGTAAGGTAAGGTGAGTACTAGGTTTTTAACCCCACTTCAGAAATGAAGAAAATGAGACCCAGAGAGGTTGAGTAACTTGCCCAGGGTCGTGCGGCTGGTGAGAAGCAGAGTCGGGACTCAAGGCCAGAGCCTGCCTTCCACGGGCGATGTCATGACCAGCTGGCAGTGTTGGCAGAGGGGCGCGTGCCACAGTGGCCCAGGCTGGCAGAGGCATCCGGGTGTAGCTGCTTCGGGCTGCCTGGAAGCCTCTGCTGCATTTCAGGCTCCAACAGCTCGGCTTCACCTGCTGGGTCCTGCCCTGCCCGGACACCCCAGCTACTCTCTGCTCGGCGCCCTCGTCCTTCTGTCCAGCCAGCAGGGCTTCCCAATGCACTTGATGCCTCCAGGGCAGGCTCGCTGCAGGAGCATCTCTGGAGGTGGGGCCCAGGGACCTGGCTCTTCAACACACTCTCCATGTGATTCTCGTGCAGAAGACATGTGGGGCTCCATGCCTTCGGGGACACCTGCAAAGCCCCAGGACTAGTACATACCCTGGCACTCCATCCAGCCTGGAGAAGGAAGGCTCTGACGCAGGCCGCAGCACGGGTGAGCCTTGTGGGCATGGTGCTCAGGGACAGGAGCCCACCACAGAAGGACGGTTCCACATACACGAGGCTCCCAGGGTGGCCAAGGTCATAGAAACAGACAGTAGAAGGGGGGGTTGCCAGGGGGTCAGTGGAGGGGGGACCGCGACTTGTTTAATGGGTACAGAGCTGCAGTTCGGGAAGACGGGTGGTGGTGATGGTTGCACAGCACTGAGAGTGTATTTTATGCCACTGAGCTGTATACACTTTAAAAATGGTACGTTTTAGACATATTTTGCCACAATTATAAAACAAATCGCAAGGCAATCCAGAGGGGAGCCTGCATGCCTCGGGCTGCTTTCCCCCTTGGTCCCCCTTTGAGAAGCGATCGCAGAGCCCCAGGGACTTGCAGCCGAGGCCCTGCACACCGACAGGCAAGTGATTGCCCCCCCGCTTGTGACTGGTAGGACTGACAGGGTTTGCCACGACTCCGTTTTCTGATGGGCTGAAGAGTATGCAAGGTCCTGGGGGAGGTTTGCGGGAGACGTGCTTCCAAAGTACTGGGGGTGTCTTGCCCCCCTTGACCTGGACACCCTTTGTGGGCTCATGCTTGGCCTCACCCGGCCCTCAGTCGAGGGGGCGGCGACCGTAAAGCTCCCTAGTTCCGCCGAATGTGTGCAGAGCCTTGGCCGCAGGTGTGCCAGGCTGACAGCTCTCCTGAAATGCAGCATTTTGAAGTGAAAAGGCTTCGATGCGGCACATGCGGCCCAGAGGTGAGGCCTGGTTTCCAGGGGGCCCCTCGCAGGACACGGCTGCCAGGGGCAGGCGAGCCTCTCTGTGCCTCCCCTCTGCTCTGCGGCAGGCTTGGTGGCGGCGAACCCGCAGCCCCCGCTCCCCTACGGAGCAAGGCTGAGGAGCGGGGCTGAGGCCCCGGGGTCCCGGGAACCAGGCGCCGGCTCGGCCGGGATGCGAAGGCCGAGGGCCGCGGGGCCTCCTTCGTTGCGTGGCCACTGGTGCTGCAGAGGGCGTGCAGCGGGCGCAGATGGGGAGACGGGCTCGTCTGCAAGGTGTCTGCAGACTGGCGGGGGGGAGCAGGGGTGTCCATGCCAAAGGGGACAACGCAGAGGTACCAGGGGGAAAAGTTATTCATCTGTTATGAACAGGCGGCATCCTGGAGCTGGGGTGGGTGCTGAGGGGAGGCCGGTGGAGGAGTCTCGGATTGCCTCTGAAGGGTGGGCGGGCCTCAGTCCAGTGGGCTCCAGTGGGGGGACTGGAGTGAGCCCCTCCAGGGGCTGCCCAGGACACCAGCTTGGCGGCTGGCCCAGGGGGGCAGGAGAAGCCGCCTCCTGAAACCGTGCATCCTCGCTGCTTCCCTGGGCGTAGCCTGGGCCCTGCGGAGCCACAGGCCGTGCGAAGGAGGAGCGGGGGGGACGAGCTGGACGGCATGGATGCGGTGGCGGGTAGTGAGGGCCCCAGCTGGCGGCACAGCCCCACAGGAGGAGGCTGGCTCGGGACTCAGCTGGAGGGTGGGTGAGAGGCCGCAAGTCAGCGTCTTCGGTCAAGGGCACTGATTCCCAAGCCATGGCAGCCAGTGACCCAAATGAAGTCAGCATTTGGTTTTTGCCCATTAGTGATGGGGGTCTGGTTCTGCGTTTCCCTTCTTTGGGAAGTTTTGGTCTTCGGCCTTGGACACCATCCAGTGAGGCCAGGTATGGAATAGAGAGGAATGTCCCCTCCTGGGGGACGCTGCGGCCAGCGATGTGTGTTCTGGGGCGTGGGGTGTGTGGAGGTGGGCCCTGGGCTTCAGACGGCCAGTCTTTGGGCATCTGCCCTGTGTTCTGCTGCGCATGTTGAGGTTGCAGGCATCACCCACGTGGCGTCTGAGCCCTCTGCACTTTCTTTCTGAAAAACCCAGTCATTAGCTGCCTTTCCAAACTAGTAGAACAGGTGCAAGAGGATCTTCTCCACCCTGGAAGCTGTTACCTACCACATGGTGGCTCCCAGAGTGAGCTCCGCAGACCTCCTCCGCTGGGCAGTGGGGGAGTGTAGTGACCAAGGCCTCAGCTGGGCCACCAAGTCCTGAGCTGGGTTAGTGCTGAGGCCGCACCTCCCGCAGGCTGCTCCCTACAATGACCGAGGCTGGCGGGGGCACGAAGGCAGACCCCATGCCTTCCCCGGACTCCTTCCTCTGTCTCTTGACCCGGGCATCTCCCCTCATGAAAGCCTTGCATATTTAGTGCCACCTTGGCCACTGCTCTTTGGAGGATTGGGACTAACTTGTTATTTTATCTTGCAAAAATGGAAAAGAATCTTCAAGGGACCACCCAGGGAGCTTTAGTGACAGAAGGCCTCCACAACTGTCACGGCGACCAGTAGCCACAGGCCTCCTGCTGCCCTATGCGAGGTGGCTCTCGTGCTGGGGCAGGGACCCTTCTGGCTCGTGTGATGCTCGGGGAAGAGGTGAGCCATCGGCCTCTCGGGCTGTGAAGAAGCTGAAGGTTATGAGTTCCAGCAGGGAAGGTGCCACGGGCCACACTCAGTCCTCCTGTCATCACCTCTCCTGTCCCTGCGGAACCCCGTAGGGGGCAGGCCCTGAAGCCGGGTCGAGGACTCACAGGTACCAGCCTGGCTGAGCCGGAGGGCACTTCACCTGGTCATCGGGGACACTGGGGTCTCTCCCCGCCCTTCGGACCTCAGAAGGCTGCTGTGACAAAGCGCAGGAAAGCCCCTGGGAGGTGGAGCAATGCTATAAAGAAGCAAAACACATGTGAGTCATAACTGCTGATCTCCGTGGTTTCTCTTCCCCGGCTCTGCTTTCTTTCTACTTTCTTTCTTGGCAGCTTTCTATTTTGTGAATCTCAGAGTAAGACAAGCCGGAAAACCCACCCTGTGTTTTCCTCGTCGAAATGCACGGATGAGCTGCTGGTCTAAGGCTGAGCCTAAGGCTGGGCCTCGATCTGGTCTCTCCCTGAGGTTTCTGTAGACGGTTCTGCACCGCAGAGGTTAAGGGAGAACTTGAACTTGGCCGACCTGGGAATTCCCGCTGCAAAGGGTACATTGTATGGACCCCGAGTTTCCCGGAGCCCAGTGAAGAGACACCTGAATTACAAGATACCATAGTCGCAGGGTTTTGTGTCGCCTTGAATGAACACAAGTGGTTTCTGTGTTTTAAAAAAAAAATGTGTCTGGGAGAATTGGGTCAATTATTTAGCCACAGACAGTGGGGAAAATCCTTTATGCTAATGTCACACTATTGAAATGCAATCTAGGCGCTCAGGTTGGAATTCACTGCCAAAGATGTTGAGGTTCTGTACCCCATACCCCTTTCTCATCCCCTAAGTTTATTTTATTTTATTTTTTAGAATGTTATTTATTTATTTTTTTCCAAGTTTATTTTAGTAATCGAAAAGCACAATTGCTTAGGCTACAGCATTCCTGGGATTTATAACATGCCCTCCACACCAGCACAGGTAACACAGAGGCCCCTCCGCCGGAGCACATGTGCCTAGCAAGCAGGGGAGGCTGAGAGGGTGTTTTATATTTTTTGGCACACGTCGAAGTTATAAGATCACTTTGCAGGAAGAGATTGGGGTGTGAGGAAATAACTCTGCAAAAGAGAAAAGGCAAGAGACCAGGAGGTTGAAGGGGAAAGCCTACTGGTGTGGGATGCTCTTGATCCCCACCCCTGCCTCCCTCTGGCACCCCCTCCACCTTGCCCCTTGTTCCATTGTCAGATACTCTTTCCTTTTTTTAAAAAAAAATTATTATTATTATTATTATTATTATTATTATTATTTTTACTCTTTCCATCAGTTCCAGAATCTCTGCTCATTTCTACTCCTCTCATTCTTTTTTCCACCTTCAGAAATCTTTGCCTCCTCCCGCGGTGGTGTTTTAGCAAATCCACTGCCCTTATACTGGGTCCCCATCCTTAAGCTTTGCCATTAGTCATTTACTTAGAAATACTAAGTATTTAGTGGGAGAAGGTGTGGGGGAGGCCAGCAGGCTCCGCTGACACTTGTCAGTGCTGCTTTTCTGCCCCTGGTTGCATCGTTCAGCTGACTCAGCATCTCAAGCTCTTCAGGTGCTGTAGAGCGGGACTCGCCGTGACCTTGGTGCGTTATCTGCGCGGCTCCCCAGGACGGGTGGGGTGGCTTGTGTGCAAAGTGCTCCTGGTCTTCTCATCAGGGAAATGACCCTGCCATGCTCTTGCTGACTGCTTCAGACGGGAAGCTTGGAAGCCCCTTGACAACGCTGTGCGGCCCCTTTCCTGCAGTGTGGGTTCACCACCTCCCAGCCGTGTGACATTGGGCAAGTTGCCTGGACTCTCGGAGCTGGGGTTTCCACATCTGTCCAACGGGAGCAGAACTAGATACCGTAGAACAGTGGCAGGGATTTACTGAGTGAATACGTGCAAAACTGCCTCACGCTCACTCTTATTTTCCTTATTGTTTCTAAAAGGAGAGGAGTGGGCTTCCAGGTTGAGGAGTCACAGCGGAGGTGGGCAGGGGACTGCGTCCAGCGGGAGGGCCCGAATCACCTGCTCAAGCTCCTGAACAGAAAGCAACTTTTACACATCTAGTCTTAATGACTTGTTTTCTGAGTCCCGTCTCTGCACCAGCTGTGGCGGAAGACACTTCATGAACTTTCTCTTTAATCCTGATAACCACCCTGCATGACAGACACAATTATCCCCATTTCACAGATAATGAAAGAGCCTTGTCCAAGGTCACCCTGCAGTCGGTGGAAGAGTGGCAACCGGTCTGAAAGGTCCTTTGCTTTCCCCTGCATCATACTAACTCCTCCTCTGACCCTGAAGTCAGGACCAGCTGTCCCCAGTCACTCCATGGTCAGATGCCTAGCTCTGAGCCCGTTTGATCTTGCACAGGCAAAAATAATTTCAGAACACGCCATGCCTTGGCTTGGGAAGAGCCTTAAATGTGTTACATGCAGCACATGTATGAATTAGTTCACCAGTAAATGAAGTGTGTCCTCTGGACCTCAAGGCAGTTCTTGGCTTCACAGACTATAACCACAGCGCACATTAGGGTGGGGTGGGGTAGGGTGGGTGGATTAGGGTAGAGAGGATGTAATTTTCCAGAAATTGAAATAAACATCTCAGCTATGTTGGAAATAGATCGACTTGCCAAGGGATCTGGGACCTAAAGTCCTTGGGAGTTTAGCACCGCTTCTTTCTGATGTGTCTAGTGGGTGCTGTGGCTAGACCTCCGAGCAGCCCCAGGACTCTCACTTCCACCCTCGATGGTCTCTCCTGGTCTTTCCTCCCCTCCTTCCTCCAGGCCACTCTTCCCATCTCAAGGCCTCCTGATTCCCTCCATATGGTGGGAGGACGTGTGTGTGTGTGTGTGTGTGCGTGTGTGTGTGTGTGTGTGTGATGGGGTGGACCTCTGACAGCCCTCCCCACAGGCCTGGACACAGAAAGCACGTAGGTTAGAAAAGCTTGCAAGTGCCAGATGGCACATGTCCTTTGCCTGTGATCAAAGCAGCACAGGCCATATCCACTCACTCGTACTATCCCCTATTCTTGCTCTTATTCTGAATTGAACCATTTGAATATCATCTTAGAAACCAAGCTTATGTCTGATGACTTCACCTGCCTCTCTCTGCAGCCCTCTCCACC
Organism: Canis lupus familiaris; assembly: GCF_011100685.1. NCBI lineage: Eukaryota > Metazoa > Chordata > Mammalia > Carnivora > Canidae > Canis > Canis lupus. Next base: position 6,107,644 of record NC_049256.1, on the reverse strand, counting down.
TCCTCCCACGCTAGGCAAGATTTTTACAAAGGCCAACGCCATAGCTACTCTGGACTTTGCAATGGCACGAGTCCCTAGTTGTCCTTCTTTT